>NC_091460.1:85110008-85710008 GCF_027789765.1 Dendropsophus ebraccatus | reverse complement strand
AGCTGTGGCACACACCAATCATTATCATCCATCTCATCAGCAAAGAGTGCCATGCAACGTGAAGCACGTGTCTGGCGGTATGTGGGGCAAGCCAGACCAGGCAGCACTGCCAGAGGCTGCAGCTGCTGTTATTGTGGCACCGCCGGAACTGTGCCAGAGTGCATCTTGGCAAGCAGCCGCACACTTCTCTGTATGCGGCTGTGTGTCAGTGACTATGGCTATCCGTGTCAGTACTGACACGCGTGCACAGAGTTAATGGCCACTGCAAACTGGTTGTATTGTACTGCCCCCAGTGTTCGAGTCTGGTATTTCTCATATTTCTCTATGCATATTCATTTGCCTGTTATTTAATGGTGTGATGATGCAACTGGCTAGTGTCATGTGACTTCCCCGGCTGCCATAGTAACCCCAATAGCTGTCGAGCTTTGGTCTGGGGTCAGTTTTGTCACTTCCTCTCTACCTCAGTAGTCTTCTCTCTACCCTCAAGGGAGAAGGTTGTGTCGTCTTCTCTCTACCGTCAAGAGAGGAGGTAGTGTTGTTCTCTCCTCCACCTTCAGGAGGGAGAACATGCTCTGCTGATTCCAAGCGAAGCCGCAGCTCAGGGTGATTCGCTCCCCTGTTCCAGTGACAGATTCCGGTCCGGTCCTGACCAGTCTCCTCTTCAAGATTCTTCATTATATTCAAAGATCTGGGTGTCGTTCTTTAGTCACTACTTCTCTCATCATCACCAACAGCAAGTATTCTATTCAGTCTATTCCGCCCAGCATCATTCTCAGGGAACTACTACCCACATTCTCCGTTAAGATTCCTCTCATCCAAAGTAACTCTGTCACACCATAGCCTATTGGAGCATCACCCATCTGCTTAGCTATATTCAAGTTTGCCTATTCCTGGTTGCACCCAGAGAGACTGTTGCTATTGACAATCACTGTGTTAACAAACGAACAACCACAGTTGTTTCTGAACCCTGGCATTGGTCTAGTTATTGGTGCCTTGACTAAGGGCAACGAAGAATTGTTGGGGCCCCGCATGGTCAGGGTTTGTCAGCTCGCCTCGTGCCATTACCATGACCTAACATCTGGCAACTGGCTACTCCGGTCCGACCTACCACCGCTGACAACTACTACTCCCAGCGGGTACCCCCAACACAAAAGGTTCACCATCACGGTGTTAAGGGGTTAATTGATAACTTGAGAAGAAATCCATAGCACATGAAATACAAGGCCTTGACAAAATGTGATGCATGTGAAACACCCGTAGGCCTTGGAGGGTGGAGTAGCCTCCATGTTTTATGCATCACAGTGGATATTAATAAAGGGACGTGTATTTTATGGTGAGTGCTGCAGATTTCTTTTCACTTTTTTTTTATCGGTTGGACTGGTCTTTTATCTGTTTGGCAGCAGATCACTACCTCTCAGTCTCATGTGTCATCTAAATGGACTGTCTGCACCTATGGGGAATAATCAGAGCTAAGGAAGTTTCGGTAAGATACATAGTGTTATACCCCTTAATTTGCAACCTGTTTAGATTTTTCCTCCTTTCAAAAGCTATTTCTCCTTTAAAGGTCTATTGGGTCAGTCATGCTTTTGAAAGGCATCGTGCATTTTATCATTATGAATCCCTATAATATTGTAAAACCAGTGTATCAATGTACTATTTTATATCGTACCTGTTACAAAGTATGCTGGACCTGATGCATGCCATAAATTTGCCACAGTATGTTTGGGTATCCATGGAGAGGACCACAACAGGTCAGTACTGCATGCGACCAACGTTATAACCCAATTGGGGTAATGAGCATTACCCCCTAGCATGGTTGTCACTGTAGATGCCCGAACATCTGGCGACAAATGGATTGCGCCCAGCAGGTCCAGCATACTTCGTGACAGGTACCATTTAAGAGTAATTAGGAATATAGGCTACCACTATCTTTTCCCAATCTTGAAAGTGAAATATTAAATGATAGAGAAACCTATTTTCCCAGAAAGAACAGAAACCAGAACAAATAAAACAAAAATATCATGAAACAGTGAAGGTCACTGACAACCAACTGATGGATAAAAATGAAAGAAACATGCTCCTGCCAAATGAGTTAAAACGGCTTTATGATAATTTGTTGAGTTATCATCTTAGTTCATAGACATTTTGTTGAGTTTCCTATCTTTGAAGGCTTGCTCTGGGAACACACCTATGAGTAATTAAACCTCCAATGATTACAAAGAAAAGTGAAAACTGTGTTCTCTTTATGCTTTAACCTTTTTAATGCAAACGCCATAATTAGGACGCAAAGGTATGAACAAAAAGTATATTCTATATTACGTTAGTAATGATGTGGATGAATGTAAAAGTAGTCTGTTAAAAAGCCTTAGGCTAATTCTATGCAGCCAGCCAGTGATTTTGGCTGTAATTGCCTTGCTGAGCAAACCATTAATTATCCCCAGTGTGACTGACTATCTCTCTTTAATCATATCAAAGTTAATAACATCAACACAAAGATGAACAAGCAATTACTCTTTTTTGGAAACACTTCCAAGCCTAAATTAGCAAATGACCACTCATACTGCGTTATGATGGGCAGGAATATTATGGTGGTCTGGGACCTGCAGATGTCTAATGAAACAAGGCCCAAGAATCACTAAATGTACAATAGCTACAGTATGTAGAAACCATCAGAAATTATGTTTGTTGGCCAATACATCTACATATCAATGTATACAAAAACTTACATATGACACATGCAAAACATGAACATGATGCATGGAAATGTATACAGATTAAAAAAAAAAAAAAAAGAGTTGAGCGAATTTACAGTAAAACGAAGCAAATGCTTCATTATCTCTGCAATCCGCTCATCAGCTGGCTGCCTTTTACCTTATTGCAGGTCCTCACCGGGTGCTGGAAAAAGCTGAATCTAGTCCTGGGAAAATGGGAAAAGATTTCCAAGACTGGATCCAGCTTTTCCCAGCGAAAGTGAGGAGCGACATAGAAGCAGGCTGATGAGCGGATTTCAGAGATAACTAAACAAAACGCTTCGTTATTACTGTAAATTCGCTCATCCTTAGTAATCGCTAACAGTTTTGCAATATACCCTTTATTTATCTTTTTTTTAATTTCTTTTTGTTTAAATTATAGCCGCTAGGTGTCTACCCTCATTGCACATGCACATCCATATTCAGTAACAGAGAATCCTGGGGGTGCTCATATTGTACGGTCAGCTCTCCTGTCACACAGCACCAAAACCTCTGTAACTACTGTAACTACTACTGAGGGCACTCGCCGGATCATTGCGGTATTCCTTTATTTCAACACGGATAAAACATGATGTGGATACTCCGTGCACGTCACTATAGGTATTTACCTGTGACCAGCACGAAGGGGAGTCATCTGATGAAGCGCGCATGTGCGCGAAATAGCCGTTGTGTGTGAGGAGCATGTAGGATTGGCGCCTGACGTCCCATGAACCTTCATGGGACGTAAGACGCCAATCCTACATGCTCATAACACACATGACGGCTATTTCGCGCACATGTGCGCTTCATCAGTTGACGCCCCTTCGTGCTGGTCACAGGTAAATACCCATAGTGACGTGCATGGAGTAGGCGTGACTAAAAATCAGGTCGTAGACCCCTATACACGTTTAAAAACAAAATAGTGATATAACTCGAAACTGGGACAATTCATTATATCTATTACATTTATTGTACAAACATGTCTAGTTCTATTTTGTCATTGAGACCACCGTTCCCTTGTGCCCCTGACGCCAGTGCTTCTGTTTTCAACAGTTGCAAATTGATATCTTGTCCTGATATATTGTGGATTCTTTTTAGACCTGTGAACTTAAGGCAACTTGAGTCGACATTATGATGAATATTTACATGTTCTATGATTCTTGTTGCAGCTTTATTATGTTTTATGGCGTAGACATGCTCATAAAACCTGCGATTGAGTGGTCGTATCATCTTTTCTATATAAAAAAGGCTGCATACGCACACAATGGCGTATACTACGCTCTTCGTTTTGCAACAAATAAAACAGTTTATGTCGCATCTAATGCCACCCAGGGTTATTGTTTTTGTTACCAGTGCTCGATTGCACCAAGAACAGCTTCCACATCTGAACATTCCAGTTGGTGTCACCGAGTTTAACCAAGTACGTTCTTGAGATGTTTTTTTTCTAGTTTTAAATTTACTATGAACTAAAATATCTTGTAAATGTTTACATCTTTTGTATGCTATCGTTGGTCTCTCTGTTAATTGTTGGGACAATATTGGGTCATTATGAATCAGGTACCAGTTCTTATTAATAACCTCTTTTATTGTTTTCGCCATAGGACTGTATTTAAAGGCAAATGAAAATCTTTTTTTGTTGTTTTTCATGATGTTTTTTATGACTATTATTGTAAAGTAATGTTTTCTGTCTTTTTTAAAAGCTTTTTCCTCTGCCATCTGCAATTCATATTTCGGATAACCCCGCTGGAGCAGGAGACATAAGTTCTTTTGCTTTTTCTTTACAAATAACATCTGAACTGTTTGTGTCTTAAGCGCAAAAAACTGTCTATACGATAAAGCTGTTTTTACCTGCGGGGGATGATAGCTTGTATGGTGCAGGAGGGAGCCACATGCTGTGCAACTAGAAGGTTATTATTAATTATTTTTACTGTAGTGTCCAAAAATTCTAATTCTGATGCACTGATTTTGCTCGTGAAAGACATATTGAATTCATTATTATTGATTTGTTTCACAAAATTCTCGAAAGCCTCAGGAGTATTATTCCAAATTATGAAGATGTCGTCCACAAAGCGATAATATGGCACTCTTATCGCTCGTGTGAACAGGTTCTTAATGCTGAAAATCATTTCTCTCTCAAATTCCCCCACAAACAAACTCGCTAGGGTACATGCGACTGGTGTACCATCGCTGTACCATTTTTTTTTGTTGGTACTACGTATTATCAAAAATAAAAGCATGTCTTTCACGAGCAATATATGTGCATCAGAATTAGAATTTTTGGACACTACAGTAATAATAATTAATGATAACCTTCTAGTTGCAAGTTACAAGCTACCATCCCCTGCACGTAAAAACGGCTTTACCGTATGGACAATTTTTGCTCTTAAGACGCATAAACAGTTCAGATGTTATTTATAAAGAAAAAGCAAAAGAACTCGCATGTCGCCTGCTCCAGCGGGGTTATCCGAAATAAGAATTGCAGATGGCAGAGGAAAAAGCCTTTAAAAAAGACAGAAAAACATTACTTTACAATAATAGTCATAAAAAAACATGAAAAACAACAAAAACAGAGATTTACATTTGCCTTTAAATACAGTCCTATGGTGAAAACAATAAAAAAGGTTGTTAATAAGAGGTATCTGATTCATAACGACCCAATATTGTCCTAACAAATAACAGAGAGAGCAACGATAGCATACAAAAGATGTAAAAATTTTCAAGATATATTAGTTCATAGTAAATTCAAAAATAAAAAAAACTTCTCAAAAACTTACTTGGTTAAACTCAGTGACACCGACTGGAATGTTTAGATGTGGAAGCTGTTCTTGGTGCAATCCAGCACAGGTAAAAGAAACAATAACCCTGGGTGGCATTAGATGCGACATAAATTATTTTATTTGTTGCAAAACGTCATTGTGTGCATATGTGGCCTTTTTTTTTTTTATTTAGGAAAGATGCTACGACCACTCAATAACAGGTTTTATGAGCATTTCTACCCCATAAAACATAATAAATTCTGTGCAACAGTCTGGTTAAAACAGAGGTAGGCATATGGACCACCCAAAAACTCAGTCTGACACAGCATGGCAGTGAGAACACAGGGAACCATTACAACAGAGGTAGCATATTATGAACCAGCCAAAAATTCAGCCTGACACAGCATGGCGGTGAGGACAGAGTGAACAAGGTAGATGCGGTAGCCAGTCAGCCTTCCAAAAATTATACCAGACCTAGCATGGCAGGGAGCTCACAGAGAACAATTAAAAGTGAGTGAGGAAGCTAGTGAGCCTCCCAAAAATTAGGCCAGACACAGCATGGTATTGAGCACACAGAGAACCATTAAAAGTGAGTGAGAAAGCGAGTGAGCCCACCGAAAAATTGGAGTGAGTCCAGAGGCTGGGATATTTAGTGGACACGAACCCGGGTGCTGACAGCTAACTGGCTAGGCCAGCTGTCAGTCACCATCAAGGGTACACCTGATGCCTCTCGACCGGGGGTGCCAAGGCCCCGGCCACGGCTAGACCTTAAAAAATAAAATAAAACAGCTGTCTGGTTGGCAGGGGCGTGATCGGCGGGCAACCAGTCTGGCTCCTCCGCAGACGTAGTGTGACATCAGAGCATGGCAGTGAGGACACCGAGAACCATTAGAAGTGAGTGAGGAAGCAATTGAGCCTCCCAATAATTAGGCCAGACCCTGCATGGCGGAAGAAGACTTGGCAGTTGGCTGAGAATTGAAGGAAGGAGGAGGAGAGGGGATACCAAGAATCTTCATGTTGAGCTGCTTTCCCTGGGTGAACAGTTGAATTCAGGTGAAATCCAGGCTTTCTTCATTTGTATAAATGTCAGCCTGTCAGTTGACAGGCGGGTGCGCTTATCAGTGATGATGGCACCAGCTGCACTGAAGACCCGCTCTGACAGCACGCTCGCAGCAGGGCAGGCCAGCACCTCCAAGGCATAAAGCACCAGTTCGGGCCACGTATCCAGCTTTGAAACCCAGTAGTTGAAGGAAGCAGAGTGATCGGTAAGGACGTTGGTATGGTCAGCAAGGTACTCCCTCACCATCTTCCTGAAGGATTCCCCCCTACTCTGTCTAGACTGGGGACGGTTGACATAGTCTTGCTGGGGTGCCATGAAACTGTCAAAGGCCTTGGAGAGTGTTCCCCTGCCCATTGACAAGCTGCCTGCTCCACCCCTCCTCTCCCCCGCTCTTTGGCCCACAGAACTATGTCCTTTGGTGCTAGTGGTGTCAGATGGGAAGTACATTTTTAGCTTCTGCACCAGGGCCTGGTCAATCCTGCCTTCAAAAAGGCTACAAAATCCAAGGAAGGTAGACTGTACCGGTGAAAGGCCTGTCAATCCTGCCTTCAAAAAGGCTACAACAACATCCAAGGAAGGATAGAAGGTACTGTTCAAAGGCTCGGTCAATCCTGCCATCAAAAAGGCTACTACAACATCCAAGGAAGCATAGAAGCTACTGGTGAAAGGCCTGGTCAATCCTGCCTTCAAAACGGCTACAACATCGAAAAAAGGTAGAAGGTACTGGTTAAAGGATGGCAGAGGACACCCCTAAGATAAGATGACATTTACAGATAATATGGTTCGAAATGGACAAGACAAGGAAGGTAAATTGAATTTGACTATGAATTTGACTCTAGCAGTTGGGGTAACATTCCCTGCATCATGTGACTCCCCACTTCTCCCCCCACCGTTGTTTTGAATTTGACTTTGAATTTGACTGTAGCAGTTGGGGGTTAGTTTAACTGGTTGACTTGCGGAAAGGTGCACAGATGCGGTGCACATTGGTGAGCAAGTCAGCCACATTGGGGTAAGTTTTATAGAACCGCAGCAACACTAGGTTGAAGACATGGGCCAGGCATGGTACATGTGTGAGGTTGCAGAGCTGCCACCAGGTTCCGCCCCTTGTCACACGAAGCCGGGATGCCAGTTAAGGCCCAGCAGTAGCCAACAAGGAGGCATGGGCAGGCACACAAGTAGTCAACATGGATGCCAGTTAAGGCCCAGCAGTAGCCAACATGGAGGCAAGGGCAGGCACACCAGTAGTCAACATGGATGCCAGTTAAGGCCCAGCAACAAGGAGGCAAGGGCAGGCACACCAGTAGTCAACATGGATGCCAGTAATGGCCCAGCAGTAGTCAACATGGATGCCAGTTAAGGCCCAGCAGTAGTCAACATGGATGCCAGTTAAGGCCCAGCAATATGGAGGCAAGGGCAGGCACAGCAGTAGTCAACATGGATGCCAGTAAAGGCCCAGCAGTAGTCAACATGGAGGCAAGGGCAGGCACATCAGTAGTCATCAGTAGTCAACATGGATGCCAGTTAATGCCCAGCAGGAGCCAACATGGAGGCAAGGGACAGTTGCTGCAGGGACAGTTGAATGCTGCGCTTGGACACCTTGCTGGAGGGTGTGGAGCATAGTGGAGGTGAAGGGGTGCGTGTAGGGTGGGAAGCCCTCGTGCCTGGGGCTTGGGCGGGGGGACTGACAGAGCCAGTACGTGACACAGGGGAAGGAGCAGGTGTGCGACTTGCAGTCACTGAACGGCCTTGGTTCCACTGAGTGGGGTGTTTAGCACTCATATGCCTGCGCATGCTGGTAGTGGTTAGGCTGGTAGTGGTGGCTCCCCTGCTGATCCTGGGGTGGCACAGGTCGCACACTACAGTCCGTCGGTCATCCATAATTTCTTTAAAAAACCTCCAGACTTGGGAACATCTAGCCCTGGCCACAGGAGTTTGACTCTGTGAAACAGTTGCTGATCTACTCGCTCTCCCCATGCTTCTCCCTCTGCCCACCCCTCTTCCAACCGGTCCTGCGGGTGAACTTGCCTCCCCCTCAGAAGCACTGTCTTCACTAGGCTTATCCACCCAGCTCGGGTCAGTCACCTCGTCCTCATCCACCAGCTCTTCCTCCATTTCCTCACTCTCCTCCTCACTTTGAGTTACATCCATGACAACAACCTCACTGACAACCGGGTCTCATCGTCATCATCAGACACCTCTTCCAACCCCCGCTTGCAAGTCCCCACTCTCATCACCCACTGACTGCGTGACCTGCATAGTTTGGGCATCGGGACATATCGACTGCTCCGGTTGCTCTGACTCAGGGAAGGGTCCAGAAAAGAGTTCCTGGAAGCATGGTGGTGGATCTGAATCCCTTCTTTCCCTGGAGGGGCCAGGCTGTGGGGAAGGAGGCTGAGCTAATGGAGCAAGGGTTCCACTCCCTTGGGTAGCGTGGCTGGACTGCGTGAAGGATTGGGTGGTGGATAAGTTACTGGACACATTATCTGCTATCCACGTGATCACCTGTTCACACTGCTGCGGTTTCAATATCGGTCTACCATGAGACCCCGTAAGTTGGGAAAAGATGCTAGGGAGTGGACGTCTGCAGTGTGCCACTGCTGCCTCCTCAACAGGTGCTGCTGTGTCACCCTGCCCTGAACCACGGCCTCCGGCAACGGCATCACTTGGAACCCCACGCCCACGCCCTCGTCCTCAACCCTTACCCCTGGGGTTCACCATTTTATGGACACTGCACAGTATGGAACTTAGATAGGCCTTGCGTATGAAATACAGAAATAAGGAAAAATACTTGTAGTACCCACTGGTTTTGTGGGGCTGTACGGTACAATCTGGTAGTGGCTGGACCTAGATACACACTGTGATACCCCCTTACAATGAGCAGTGAAGTTTTATAAAGGTGTACTACAAATCCCAGCAATACAGTGTAGTACACACTAGTTTAGGGGGGGCTGTACGATACAATCTGGTAATGGCTGGACCTAGAAACACGCTGTGATACCCCCTTACAATGAGCAGTGAAGTTCTATGTAGGTGTACTACAAATCCCAGCAATCCAATGTAGTACAGCAGGACCACCAGCCCCAAAATAAAAAAAGAAGTACACTGAGCACTTCTTAGGGGTCTGTATGCAACACCTAATGCCCCCTTTCTGCCAGCAGACGGTCACCACAGTGTGCTGGTTAAATCGTGGTAGCAGCACTGCAAGTCCCAGCCAGCAGTCTGTAGTAATAGTATTAAAAAATGATTTGAAGCCCTGAAAAGGGCTGTTTTGTTTGTATTGCTAGTATACACCCTGCCTACTGGAACGCTAAATCCTGCACTGATACTCTCCCTGACCAGCAGCAGCTCTGTCTCTCTCTCATAGCATGCGTCTGAAGCGAGTACTGCCGGCAACATGTTTTATATGGCAGGGTCATCTGATCTAGCCAACCAATCGCTGCTATCGACATGTATGGGTCCCACGTGATCGCAGGATGTACCAAAGAGTCTCCTGCATGTTTATTGGCTGAGAAATAGCACCCAAACTTACAGGAAACGGATGATGAGATTTTCTCGAGTATCGAGAGATGCTCGTCCAAGTAACGACTACCATCGAGTACCCTAATACTCAATCGAGTACCATCGGATGAACATGCTCGCTCATCACTAGTATTTACCTGCACAAAGGGGCGTCATCTGATGAAGCACGCATGCGCACGAAATGGCCGTCGTGTGTGAGGAGCATGTTGGATTGGAGTCTGACGTCCCATTAAATGTATCCACATCATGTTTTTTATCAGTGTTGAAATAAAAGAATACAGCAACGATCCGGTGAGTGCCCTCAGCTTTCTACTTTACTTATGTGCATGCACTATATCTGATTAATGAGGTGCACCCCAGTGCGGTTTTGATTGCAAGCCCTCGATCAAGTCCAAAGTTTCCCTACAACTGTGTAAGTAGTGCCGGTGATTATCCTAAGACTGTAAGACTCCTGGTAAGCATGAAAGTTGGCAATATAGCTATAAAAAGTTAATAATATAATTAGTTAGTCCCCTAGTTGATATATAACCTGTGCGCGAAAGCACTGAGACTGAGATGTCCTATGCTTGGTCTCTTTTTTTAAATAGAGAAAAGACCAAATATTGTCGCAGTGCGAACATTGACCACAAATTAGCTATATGTATAGTGTTTATTTAGGCATAGAAAACTTTTTAAAAAGCATAAAGCAATTATATTGCAAAACTGCTTGCGATCAAAACTGCAGCTGATTTCTTTAAATGGGTACTCCAGCGGGGAGGGGGGGGGGGGTCCGCTCAGCCAGTCAGTGAAGGAGGCGGGATCCGTTTTAAGTCCGCTCAGATCCCGCCCCTGTCACTGACTGGCTAAGCGGACGATACGTCTCAGGCCTACGTCAGACACCAGGAAGCGGCTGGGAACCCGGAACCGGAGTGCCGTGCTGAGGGACTCGCTGCTGGAACCGGGGAGGTGAGTGTAGTCTTTTCCCTCAGCAAAAAAGTGACCCCCCCCCCCACTGGAGTACCCCTTTAAGGGTAAAAACACACGTACCAGGTCTGCAGTGCATTTCTTGCTGCAAATTTGCAGTGAAATCTGCAGCAGATCCCTTGCCTGTAAGTTTCTATGAGAATACATACTCGCAGCGGGATGTCAACCCCTGAAGCAAACCGGAGCAATGAGCAGGTACATTATGCTCCAGCCGGTGCGTAGGGGGGGGGGGGGGGCGGTGTTAACGGGGCGGCATTTACATAGTCGCAGCGGGATGCAAGGGATTCGCAGCGTGTGTTTGTACCCTTAAAAAATATTTTGTGGCAGGGAGACTTTAACCCCTTAAGGACAGAGCCTGAAATGGCCTTAATGACAGAGACAAATTTTATGAATATGACCAGTGTCACTTTATTCATTAATAACTTCGGGATGCTTTTACCTATCCGGCTGATTCTGAGATTGTTTTCTCGTGACATATTGTTCTTTACATTTCTGGTAAATTGGAGTCGATACTCATAACAAATCTTTATGAAAAAAAACCAAATAATGTGAAAAAATGCATTTTTCCAACTTTGAAACTTTTTTGCGTATACAGAAAGTGGTTATACCACATAAATTATATATTAAATAGCATTAGCAACATGTCTACTTTATGTTGGCGGCATTTATTAAACTATATTTCATTTTTTTTAGACAATAGGAAGCTTAAAACATTAGCAGCAAATTTCCAAATTTTCAGTAAAATTTCAAAATCAGATATTTTTAGGGACCTGTTCAGGTTTAAAGTGTATTTGAGGGGCCTGTATGTTAGAAAGCCCCACAAAGCACCCCATTTCAGAAACTGCACCCCCCAAACTCTGCAAAAGCATATCCAGAAAGTGTTTTAACCCTTTAGGGGAGTCACAGAAATAAAAGCTAAGTGTGTAAGGAATTTGAAAATTTTAATTTTCTGTGCAGAGATTTTATTGTAATCCAATATTTTTCATAATTATAAACCTATTACCAGAGAAATGCACCCCAATATTGATTGCCCCGTTTCTGCAGTTTATAGAAATACCCCATATGTGACCCTATTGCGCTATTTGACGCAACCACAAGCCTCAGATATAAGGGAGCGCCTAGTGAATTTCAACGCCTCCGTTATATTTGGTCATTTTTGACTGTACCACTTCAGGTTGGCAGAGGCTCTGGGGTGCCAAAACCTAAAAAACACCCCTAAAGGGACACCATTTAGAAAACTACACCCCTTAAGGAATGTAACAAGGGGTGCGGTGAGCATCTGGACCCCACAGGTGCTTCACAGATTTTCCGAACAATATGGCGTGAAAAAAGAAAAATTTATTTTTTACACTAAAACGTTGTTCTAGCCTTCAATTTTTCATTTTCTTAAAGGGATAAGAGGCAAAAAAAGACAAAAAATGTGTAGCGCAGTTTCTCCCGAGTACGGAAATACCCAACATGTGGCGATAGAGTGCTAAGGGGGCGCAGGACGAGCCTCCAAAGGGAAGGAGCGCCAATTGGCTTTTGGAAGCTGAATTTCACTGAAAAGGATTTCAAGGGCCATGTCGCATTTACAGAGCCCTCGTGCTGCCAAGACACTGGAAACCCCCCACAAGTGACTCCATTCTGGAAACTACACCCCTCAAGGAATCTAACAAGGGGTTCAGTGAGCATATGGACCCCACTGGTAACGGGCACAAATGTGGAACAATGTGACGTGAAAGGGAAAAATTTCATTTTTTCACTTTCATGGCACAAATGTGCCCGTCATCAAGGGGTCCATATCCTCACTGCACCCCTTGATAGATTCCTTGAGGGGTGTAGTTTCCAGAATGGGGTCACTTGTGGGGGGTTTCCAGTGTTTTGGCAGCACGAGGGCTCTGTAAATGCGACATGGCGTTCATCATCCATTCTAGCCAAATCCAACCTCCAAAATCCAAATGGCGCTCCTTCCCTTCGGAGGCTTGCCCTGCACCCACATGGCGCTTTATGTCCACATGTGGGGTATTTACGGACTCGGGGGAAATTGCTCTACACATATTGTGTGTTTTTTTCTCTTTTAACCCCTTGTGAAAATGATAAATTCAAGGCTAATCCAACATTATAGTGTAAAAAATGTAATATTTCATTTTCACGCCACATTGTTCCACATTTGTGCCCGTCACCAGTGGGGTCCATATGCTCACTACACCCCTTGTTACATTCCTTGAGGGGTGTAGTTTCCATAATGGGGTCACTTGTGGGGGGTTTCAACTGTCTTGGCAACACAGAGGCCTTTTGAATGCAACATGGCCCCTCAAAATCCATTCCATCCAAATCCAGCCTTCAAAAACGAAATGGCGCTCCTTCCCTTCGGAGGCTTGCCCTGCACCCGCACGGCGCTTTATGTCCACATGTGGGGTATTTACGGACTCGTGGGAAATTGCTCTACACATTTTGTTTTTTTTTCCTCTTTTAACCCCTTGTGAAAATGATAAATTCAAGGCTAAACCAACATTATAGTGTAAAAAATGTAATATTTCATTTTCACGCCACATTGTTCCACATTTGTGTCCGTCACCAGTGGGGTCCATATGCTCACTACACCCCTTGTTACATTCCTTCAGGGGTGCAGTTTCCATAATGGGGTCACTTGTGGGGGGTTTCAACTGTCTTGGCAACACAGGGGCCTTTTGAATGCAACATGGCCCCTCGAAATCCATTCCATCCAAATCCAGCCTTCAAAAACCAAATGGCGCTCCTTCCCTTCGGAGGCTTACCCTGCACCCGCATGGCGCTTTATGTCCACATGTGGGGTATTTCCGTACTCAGGGGAAATTGCGCTACACATTAAATGTTTTTTTTTTATCTTTTAACCCCTTGTGAAAATGAAAAAATCATGACAAGATTAATGATTTAGAGTAAAAATTTTACAAAAATTACACTAAATGTTGGTCTAGCCTTGATTTTTTCCATTTCCACAAGGGGTTAAAAAAGAAAATGAACACAAAACGTGTAGGGTAGTGTCCCCTGAGTACGAAAATACCCCACATGTGGGCATAATGTGCCATATGGGCACAGGGCAAGCCACCAAGAGGACAGAGCGCCATTTAGAGGCTGGAATGGAGGATGGAGGCCACGTCGCAATTACAAAGCTCCTGTGCTGCCAGGACAGTAGAAACCCCCGACAAGTGACCCCATTCTGGAAACTACACCCCATAAGGAATCTAACAAGGGGTGCAGTGAGCATATGGACCCCACTGGTGACGGGCACTTACGTAGAACATGTGCCGAGAAAATAAAAAATACAATTTTTTTCATTTTCACGTCCCAAACGTGGCCGTCACCAGGGGGCCATATCCCCGCTGCCCCCCTTGTTAGATTCCTTATGGGGTGTAGTTTCCAGAAGGTCACTTGTGGGGGGTTTCTACTGTCCTGGCCGCACAGAGGCTTTGTAATTGCATCATGGCATCCTCTAAAGGGAATGGCGGCCATACCTATTTAGCTGGGGAAAAGGGACAATTCTAATTTATTTGGGGGTATTAGGCCAATTATTAGTTTATAAGGTTGGAAATGACAGGTGTCCATCAAACTCAACCTGTGTTGATCCAGAGGAAGGCAAAAAAAAACCCTCGTAAGGCAGACGACAGTAGCCTCATCACAGGGGAAAAATTCCTTCCCGACTCCATAATGGCGATCAGAATAATCCCTGGATCAACGTGACCCCTGAAATAGGAATAAGGGACAGAATTTAGATAATGTAGAACCCCAGTGACGTGTGGTGCACCTTGGAGCGATCCAGTATGCAGAGGCCGGGGGGATCAGGACAGGTGTCACACTGGTAAATGTTGTCCTTCCTGATCCCCCTGTTACACCACACTCTGCACTTCTTCTGGGGTCTCCTGTTTTCCAGTGTGGGGGACGTCACCTGGAAAATGTTGCCCTGGTGCGATACGGGGTCCTTCATATCCAGAAGTGCTGGGGCCGCTCCGTGGCTGCTAAATATTAGGGCTCTATTACTGCTTCTGATATTTACGGATCGTGCCGCAAGCTACAGTAGCTCGGGCAGCGAGGGACCGGAAGAGGGGGTGCTGGTATAAAAGTTATCCCCGTACAGGTGGTGACCTTTATCCAGCAGTGGGAAGATCAGTTCCCGGACGATCTTCCCACTAACTCCGAGGATGGGGGGGCATCTGGGGGCATTTGGGAGCTGGATTCGGGTATCCCTTCCTACATACATTCTAAGGGTACATGCACACTGCGGAATCGCGACAGATAACCCTTCGTGCATTCCGCAGCTGGCACCCACCGGCGGACTGATGCGGGCGCACGTCTCCATCCGTGTCATAGACTCCATTCTATGCACGGGCGGATTCCGCTCTCTGTCCAACGTATTCATTCTTTGGATGGACGATGGAATCCGCCTGTGCATAACATGGAGTCTATGACACGGGTGGAGACATGCGCCCGCATCAGTCCGCCGGTTGGTGGCAGCTGCGGAATGCACAAAGGGTTATCCTTCGCCATTCCGCAGTATGCACCTACCCTAAATCTGTAAGTGTACCCTGAGGTACGCTCACAGAGTTTGTAGAATTTCACGCCATACCGTCATCTCTTATTGGGACGGTACTGGCGGAAAAGACGTGTCTGGGGGGCAGCGTAAACTACGCTACCCCCAGATACGTCACTGGATGATGAGGATGATGAGGATGAATGGAGGAAAGAAGGACCCTCCCATTCATCCTCACTGGCTGTTTCGGTGTCGGAGGCAATAATAACGTATCCCTCTGACGCCGAAAACACCCTAGGGGCCATCTTTATACGGGGACTAGTATATGGGGTATGTAGTGGTGTAGTGTCAAACTTTATTCAATGTAGTGTGGTGTAATGTAGTGTTTTTTATGTGTTTTTTTACAGTAAGCATAAAAAAAACCCTACGCCAACAAAGGAGTTGCTGATAAATGCCGCACTTATGTGCGGCACTTATCAGCAGACCGTGGCAGTAGAATATAGAAAAAAAACACCCTACGCCAAAAAGGAGGAGTTGCTGATTAGCAGCGCACTTTCGTGCGATGCTGATCAACACTCAGCGGCGATAGGGTGCGGAAAATAGAAAAAAAAAAAATTGAAAAAAAAAAATAAATATTTTTTTCTACATTCTGAACATCCCTGTAGCTGCTGATAAGTGTATTACACATATCAGCCGCTAGAGCAGCAGAGCGCAAAATACGGAAAAAGCCGACTCTGGAGCCGAAAATAGCCGAGAGAAGCCGAACGTGACGTCACGGAAGAAGCCGAAGACCCGAACGAAGACGAGGACGCCGCGAACCCGGAAGACGCCGATCAGGAGCCCGGGACAGGTGAGTAATGTACAAATACCTGCTCTGGACCCCTCGGCTACCTAGCTGAGGGGTCCAGGGCAGGTTTTTATTATTTTGTGGGACTCTGATCGCCGTGCCACCGGCCCGATCGCCGTGAACGGCCGGCCGTTCACGGCGATCGGGCCGGTGGCACGGCGACCACCATTACTTTTTACAGTAATGGCGTTCGGTGCCGTCCTCGGACAGCACCGACCGCCATTTTTTTCCGGGTCATCGGGTCGCCGATGACCCGGAAAGGTTCCGATCGCCGCTATTGGCTGATCTGAATTGAACAGCCTATAGCGGCGATCGTAAGCACGGGGGGTGTTAACCACCCCCCGTGCCGTGGAGCTATGATGGCCTGCTATGATTTATAGCAGGCCATCTTCCCCGACCGCTGTGTGTGAACACGCAGCGATCGGGGAAACATCGGGCGTAAATTTACGCCCTGATGCGCCAAGTACCAGGGCGCGAGGGCGTAAGTTTACGCCCGATGTCGTTAAGGGGTTAAATATGAATGAACAAGACCAAATACAGTCTTACGTGTAGAAACCATTATCGTTTAAACTTGGGTCATTGTTTAACAAGAAAGGAAATTTGCTGTTATTTTCAAATAACAGCTGGTTTCCTTAAAGCGTAACTGTAATTTCAGGGCCATTTTTCTGAAAACATTAAATATCAACAGTACAAGCGATTTTAAGAAACTCTGTAATAGGTTTTATGTACTAAGAGTTTCCTTCTGTAGTGAAAAAGCAATCTCCCAGCCTCCCCCCTCACATCAAATGAAGCAGGATTTCTGTGTCCATTATGTGGCTATGGAGAGGGGAGGGGCTGTTAGGAGTGACTGAGCACGGAGGATTTCTGCACAGCACAACACCCTGCAATCTTCTCTCAGTAAGTTCATAGATAAGTACTGACCTTTCTGACACCTGAATTTAGCGTTTTAGGTGCCCAGAGAGTCTACAAACAGCTGACCTTCATGTCACCTCTTCCTGCTCCCTCATCTCCCTCGGCCCCTCCCCCCTTCATAGGCTTACAATGGAGAGAGTAGAGCCCGTCTTCACTGGCTTCTCTGTAATGAAGACGTGTTTGCCTGATAATGCACAGATAAGAAGTCAGGGGGGGAGGCTGGGAGATTCTTGAGTACAGAAGGAGGCTTTTTTGGCTGATGAAACCTATTACAGAGTTTCTTAAAATCGCTTATACTACTGATTTCTGCAATAAAAAAAAAACATGACAGTTATGCTTTAATGTTTTGTGTTTTGTTGCAACTACAATGCATTTTGAAAGTCTTCAGACCCTTTAACTTTTTTCACATTTTGTTATGTTTCCGCCTTGTGCTAAAAAAAAAAAATGTTTTGCCCATCATTCTGCATTTAATATCCCATAAAAACAAAGGAGAACAAAATGTAAAAAATCTTTACTTAATAATTTAAATTGGAAAAATGGAAATAATTCATTGACATAAATATTCCCCAACTATCTCCCTTGTTGCCTGGCCTGTGTACTTAGGGTCATTGTCTTGTTGGAACGTGAATCTTAGACACAGTCTGAGGTACAGATCAGGATTCGATTTTTTTAAATTAATATTTCTGTACTTTTTAATACTTCTATAGGTTTTTATTATTATTTCTGTACCCTCTAGTCTGACCAGTCTCCCTGTCCCAACCACTGAAAAACTCCCATACAGCATGATGCTGCCACCACTTTGCTTCACTAGGCCCAGTTCCCACTGAGCAAAACTGGCGGAATTGTCCGCCGCGGAATGCAGTTAGCCTCCCGCTCATAAGGGGAGTCTATGGGAGGTGCGCACTCCTGCCCTGTCCGCGCTGAAGAATGAACATATTCATTCTTCAGTGCGGACAGGGCAGGAGCGCGCACCTCCCATAGAGTCCCATTATGAGCGGGAGGCTAACTGCATTCCGCGGCGGACAATTCCGCTAGTTTTGCTCAGTGGGAACGGGGCCCTAGAGGGATGGTATAAGGCAGATAATAACCAGTGGGTGGTTTATTCCCGACATGATGCTTATGGTAGAATGGCCACAAAGTTTCATCTTGGTTCATCAGACTGAGAGTCGTGTCCTATGAGTGTTTTTATGCAAAATAAACTGGGCTTCATGTGGCTTCATATTTCATTGTCAGAGAAAAGGCTTCTCTGGCTACTCTGCCATAAAGCCCAGGTTAGTGAATGCTGCAGTGATGACCTTCCGGAAGTTTCTTCCATCTGCACACAGGACCTTTGGAGCTCATCGAAGTGACTATTGGGTTCTTAGTCACCCCTCCTACCATGGCCCTTCTCCCCCAAATACTTAGTTTGGTGGAGCTGCCAGCTCTAGGATAAATCCTGGTTGTTCCAAACGTCTTCCATTTAATTATTATTAATAATCCACTTAATAATTATGACGGTTACTGTGCTCTTGAGAAATTTTACTGTAGAATAAATTTTGTTGATTTTCATAGTTAACCATTTAGATGCTGCAGTCAGTCAAAATAATTATGGGGTTGTGGGATTGAATGGCTTCCAATCCTAATGTTATCCTCATCTAAAGCATAAAATTCTTAACTTTGATGTAATGTAACAACTAGAGATTAGCAAAGAAAGCCTCCAAAAAAACAGATTCGTTCCGAACTTTGCAAAAAGTTTACTTCGCTACCGAACAGAACTTTTTGCTAAGTTTGGACAGGTTTGGGAAGAGTGGACGCACATCTCAAAAAAACAAAATTAAAAAAAATATTCTCATCTGTCAGTGCTCCCCCTGTGTCGTCTTGTTGCTCTCCAGTCCTGTCCGATTGTCTTCTCCAGTGAAGGCCCGCTCATCCAATCACAGGCTGACTGGGATGAGGCAGCAATGCGGCCTTTGATTGGCTGAGTGGGCTGTCACTCTTGTCTCTAGAGTACTGAAAATACAAATGTGAACGGCGCTCCATGGTGTAATGTCTGCCAAGGATAGAATGATAAAGGAGAGTAGACTCTCACCTGATGTGGTTGTGCGAATGCAAGGGACAACACTCAGTAGTAGCATGTATATGAACCGCAGCCACTCCCAGGAACCATACAGGATACTAAAAGTAAAAATTCCTCCACTCCAAACCCTGGATAAAGACAGACACAGGTCCAAGATAGGCAAAGGATAAAAAATATATATGAAATACTTATTAAAAACAAAATCAAGCACGACTTTGAAACACGTTGTGTTTTTAATAAATATTTCATATATATTTTTTATCCTTTGTCTATCTTGGACCTGCGCCCATCTTTTCCCAGGGTTTGGAGTGAGGGAATTTTAACTTTTTGTCTCTAGAGTGACAGCCCAATCAGCAAATCACAGGACACGGTGCTGTCCTGTCCCAGTTAGCCTGTAATTGGCTGAACAGACTATCACTTCTGAAACAAGAGTGACAGCCCGCTCAGCCAATCACAGGCTGACTGAGATGGGACAGCACCGCAACCTGTGATTGGCTAAGCAAGCTGTTACTGTAGAGACAAGAGTGACAACCCGCTCTGCCAATCACAGCCTGTGTTTGGCTGAGTGGGCCATCACCGGAGAAGAAGGACCCCAGGGGAGCACGGACTTGTAAGTGTAATAAGCAGCTTGTAAAAGTTTGGTTTGTCATGTACCCAAACTTTTTACAAGTTCGCTCATCTCAAGTAACAACAGGACAAAAAGCCCCATAAGCTCACAAATATACATAAATATGAATAATCAAATTAAGTATTTCCCTTACATGGGTAAACAATAGAGATGAGCGAACCTTGAGCATGCTCGAGTCCATCCGAATGCGAACTTTCGGCATTTAATTAGCGGTGGCTGCTGAAGTTGGATAAAGCCCTAAGGCTATGTGGAAAACATGGATATAGTCATTGGCTGTATCCATGTTTTCCAGACAACCTTAGAGCTTTATCCAAGTTCTGCAGCCCCAGCTAATCAAATACCGAACGTTCGGGTTCGGATCGACTCGAACTCGAACCCGGTTCGCTCATCTCTAGTAAACAACCAAGTCGCTGAGCATTTCACCCTAAACTATGGGCTCATCTGGTGACAATAAATGGGCATAAAACATGACAAAACAAACAAAGCTACAAACTCAAATTAATATCCCTTTGCTACATATCTTTGAAAACATATAGGGGCATTAATAGATAACATGAATACCAGTCACTAGGCTCACAATGGGTCCATTTACATGATGCCACATAACACCTATGCCAGAGATGACAAAGGCCAAGGTAGTTCTAGTATCCATCTGCCAAGGGACTGATACCTTTATTTGTGGTATTTTGATGTGAGTCAGGCGGTTACAGAGAGATATAATTTGGTTGCAAATATATAACCATGTTGAGTATAATTTGTATACATGAGACCCTTAGTTTGAGAAATTTATGCTTACTTTCAAGTGAAAGAGAGGGCTATAGAGGTTGGGTGTGCTGAGGAGAGAGCCTCTACAATATGCCCTCTAGTGGAGCACCAGAGGCATGAATTCTACATGTGTAGCTTTTCAACCTTGTTACTATGACATGTCTTCTCTGCCTGTTCCTGAGTGCAGCGACAGTAACATAATGGTTTATAACCTATGGTCAGGTGGTACCCTGAGTCACAGTAGTGTAAAATAAGTAAATGATTTGTACTACAGTCTAAAATAGAGCAAATAGCCTACAGAATGCCTCCAGCTTCAACAAGGCATTAGGTTTAATTGTTCTGCACATTAATAGGATCACTGCCCCCTATTAATGCTGTAAGGCAAAGTAATGTATGTGAACAATTGATCACCTTCAGAAATGTTTAACATTTTTTAGCATATTTTATAGAATAGAAAACATGACTCATTAATGACTCCTTTTAGTGTGGGTGCCAGCTTCATTAATGCACTAAAGCGTAACATCACAAAGCGTAACATCCCACTGTATTAACTGCAGTATTTTTGTCCATATCTGTTCTACCCATGTCATGTAGAAATCTGGTACTAGTTGTGTGATAGCCCTCATATATGAAAACAAGTTATTCTTGGTACTTCGTAGATAAAACACTCGTAGGCTGATGCATCTCCCCAGCGTCCAAATCATCCGGTCACCTGTGGACATAACGGACGATAGACTCCTTCTTCCTCATGAGCATGAAGAAATGATACCATCTGTTTTTAAGAGTACCCCTTTAATAGTTTTCGGTTTCACACTATGATCATAGGTTAATTTACATTTTTGTATGTATCATGATCTTTCATCCTCTGATTTTGTCTTTCTTTGTTTCCATTACTTCCACTAGGGATGTTATACACAAAAGGTGCTCCCTTTCCCCAACCTTCCATAAACATTAACGTTCAGCTCAAGTTCATGTGTTTTTAATGGAGAGAAGGGAGTAAGCCACTTCCAGACACCTCTAGCAGGACAAGAGTCAGGAGGCCTCTGCACACAATACGCATTAGCCCTCTGATCCGCTGAAGCTACTACTAAACTAAACTACTAAATCTGGTTCCTTGAAGGGGTTATTCAGTGGTACAAAAACATGGCCACTTTCTTTCAGAGATAGCACGGCTCTTGTCTCCAGTTCAGGTGAGGTTTGCAATTAAGCTCCATTCACTTCAATGGAACTGAGCAGCAAAACCCAGCCCAAGCTGGAGACAAGAGTGGGGCTGTCTCTGGACAAAAGTGGCCATGTTTTTGTAGCGCTGGATAACCCCTTTAAGACGAGTCATTCCTGAAGAAACTACTCCACTAAGCCAATCATTAGCTGTAACAGTATCCCTCATCAGCCATCAGTGATTGGCTCAGCATGCAAGGTTTGCAGAAAAGAAGCAGCTAAGATGTCAGTGTGAGTAGGCCATGAACTATGATCTATTGGGGGTAGGATCCCTGCCCATAGAGAAGTACCTAGGCTATCATCAGACAGCCAAATATTTGCTCCAAAACGGTATTGAATACCAGTGCTGGAGCTATTATACAATACTGCTAAAACCATTGTCTGTAGTAAAGGAGAATGTATTACCTACAGTTTCTTTTACTGATTACAAATTTTTTTGCTGTCTGTTTCTATTTTCTAGCTGTAATTTTTTTTTTCACTTTGTGTACATTGTTATGTGGGGCTGCTCCCCTTGAGATAAATGTGAAACATTACTGAGTGTACTCTGTGACCTTTGAAGAGGTCATTCCACAGGGAGCTGCCATTATCCTAAACTAGTGCTATCTATCTACTGGTTTTACTTGTCATTGAACTGTAGTACAGATCACTTTACAGCACCCTCTGCCGACAGTCCAGGAAGTCTCAACTTAGTTTTAAACCTAGTAGTGAGAATGAAAACTGCAAAATTTCAGGATTATTTGATTAATATAGGTTATAAAATGTAAAATTATAAATTCTTAAAATATGTTTAACATAAAACTTTGATTAAATCAATAGATAATTTTTAATGGCGACACATTCTTTCTAATGATATCAGTAAAATAATGTATTGGTCCAAGCCTTGCAAATTACACATCAGATATTTATTCAGGTTCTTTGCACAAGTATTGTTTTTACGGATAGAATTACCAGAGTCAAAACATTAAATCATAGGACTAGCGACTTATATGCATTATAATTTTATGGAGATATATTAGCATAAAGATTATTTTAATCAACGAATACATATTAATAAACATCAAATCAGCAAATCAAAATTTAGATATAAGATTATGTGGTTTGGAGAGCCTGAAAGAGCTATAGATTTACAGCAGAGGGCGCTCAAACATATGAAAAGGAAACTGGGCCTTTTTCTTTTTTCCAAGAAAAAGCTGTAAACTGAAGAATAGCATTACAGTAAATACTGAGTCCTGCAGATTACTTGATTCAATCTTGTTACCTAGTTTGCAGCTGTAACTTCTAGATTTTATTATGCACACATTTACTGCTCTCACTAAACTTCTGGACTTTGTAATCCTAATGTTCTTTGCCACATTATTAGGCTAACAAAAATGAAACTTACTGGCCCTGCGGACTTTATGTTGTATGTATCAGACAGCAACCTGCCCTTTGGCCTTAGGTCAAGGGCATACAAGAACATATCTTTAAAGCTACAATCTTTTATATTGTCTTCAAGCTAAAGACAAGTATCAAACAGATGCACCACTGACTTTTTAATGGAATGAGGGAAATGTGCAATAGTGGGAGTCGACTGACAGAGCAGAAATGTTCCTCTACAAATGGAAGCTCAGCTTGAGAATACTATTTAACAAACTGCTGGAAGAAAACTGTAAAATTGTATTCCTCGCTCCTTATGTGTCAATAAAGTAACCACAAAATGTGAGCAAGGATGTTTAGTATGTGTAATTTATTAAAGGTGGATTCTGATTTCAGCAGACGCCTTCCTTTCACAATGACAATTTTCCTAAATCAATTCTGTATCAATTTATGGCTTTTAAGATATCGTATCTCAGTTACTCAATAGAAACCTTCATTATATTTTTTATGGGACTGTACATGGGCATGGAAGGAATACAGTGACAGTATGGTCATCAAAGCTGTGTTGTAACTGACACTCATGGGCTATGTTCACACTACGTTTTTCCCATCAGTGCAATGATGGCTTTTGGTACATTATTCTTGTTTAGGTGGACTAATTGTCCTTTTTGTGTGTCTTTTATTTAAAAGTACATTGAATTTAATAGTAAAAACGGTCAAAGGACGGTGAAAAAAGAAAAACTGTGTGTGAACAATTAAAAATGACATCTTTTGTTTGCAAAAAACGTCCGAAAATAATTATCATCATCATTATTTTGACGTCTGTGTAGACAATGTCCGTTATTTCATACACTGTGTGAATTGGACGTCTGTCATTCCACTGACTTCAATGTATTGCATTGAAATCTATTAAATTGTGGCAATAACAGTCGTCTTTTTAAGTTATAAAAGCAGACGCCTTTTCTGTATTTTTAACGCAGTGAGAACATAGCCATGTATATGAATGACAACAACTGATTTTATTCCCTAGGAGTAGACCATTGC
Organism: Dendropsophus ebraccatus; assembly: GCF_027789765.1. Taxonomy (NCBI): domain Eukaryota; kingdom Metazoa; phylum Chordata; class Amphibia; order Anura; family Hylidae; genus Dendropsophus; species Dendropsophus ebraccatus. The sequence continues at coordinate 85,685,666 of NC_091460.1, read as the reverse complement.
ATTTTCTAATAAATAACATAAGACAGAGAACTCCAAACTTGCTAATAATTGCTATAAATTCAGGGTGTTTATGTTGCACCCATACCATGCATGTATGGAATTAATATAAAGGGATCAACGCACCTCTAAACCTGTATATTTACTAAAAGCAGACAAACAGCCTGTTGAAGTTATTTTACTCAGACATTTACTGCCATAGCCATGACAAAGAAAATAAATTGACTGGCTGACCAGCTAATGTAAGGGGGTGTCTAGATTTTAACACGTCCAATCCTGTTATTACTCAAGGGAGATCAACTATTCACCTTTCCTGTTGACAACACATGCCCCTTGGGCAAGGCTAAGTGTGCGTGTATACGGGTGTTAAAAAAGAACAGCTGTTGGCTATCTTGTGTTTATGTCTAATATCAAGGTAGAAGCTCTGTTACATGGCCTGAAGACTGCACAATAAAAAGTACTGATGTCTTTGACCATTGCTTGTTTAAAGGGAATCTATTAGCTCTATTTGCAGCTAAGATCTACAGACACAGTTGGATTAGTAACAAACTTAACAGTTCTCCTTTATATTTCTCAGGCAAGTGTCAAAGAGTTGGAGCCGAGCGGATCAAATGCCACAACCTGGCTTGCCTCCTCGCTTACCTCAGGCTTTCTCTCCCGCACATAGCACATGGAAAACCCCATCCCCACCCCCTGTAATTTGTCCTAGCTTTTACCAAAGACAGACTTCCCTTGACAAATTGCAGGGGAAAGAACATCAAAAAGAAGGGAGACATCTAGTGACTCAGACTTAATAGAAGTCCTTTTTGGTAAATTAAGGGATTTACAAATACCTAAGAATAAAAAAGAGGGGATTTGTTTGACGTGGCAGTGACAATTAAGATATATTCTTTAAAGTCTCACTGTCATTATAACCTCCATAATGTAAATCAACAGGGGATGTGATATAACGTATGTCTGCAATTTACAATTTTTTTAATGATGCTTTAAAACAAAGCCCCTTGAAGTCCGCTTTTGGTCTTGTGCTGGTTGCAGGCCATGGTAGAACATTTGGGCCATGTATGCTGCTCATATTAGCATGGTCATCATGCAGTCTTGTGTTGTTGTGTTGAAAAATGGCTGCTCAGATACTTTGGAGAAATGTTCATACCACTGGTTAATTTGCATATCATTACTATGCCTATAGATTCTGTGATTTGCCTTTTTGGTATAACGTTTTCAGAGTTGAGGAGTGTATAATGTGGAGGCAGTACTGCAGCTTTCTGCACATTAAGAAATCCAATCTAAGAACAGGGATGGTTGTGTATTTAATGAAACAAACCTGACAGCAAGAAAGAAGGGTGTAAATAAGTCAGTGGCCAAATAGGTATTTTCATCAGGATTCTGGGCATATGTATTTTTTTACCTCCATAATTTTATTTCAGCCTGCGAAGCCTTTTGTTATTACATAAATGAGGCTTAAAAGCCGAGGGAACGTTCGCCAGCGTGGTAAAAGTCCAGGAAAGTCCACCTCCGTATCCTCTTATTGTTATTTAAAAAAGAGGCTTTTAAAAAACAAAACTTTTACTTGCATATTCATAGTGATGAATGCCCATACTCAACTTTTAAATCCCCTGCCACTCCAGCCTCACCAGTCCATGGATCACTACTACTCTGTATGTAATGTGCTGTGATTAGAGTTGAGCAAATATTTTAAAATTTTAGTTTCGCCGCTTCATCGAACTTTGGCAAAAAGTCTGGTTCTTTGGGTTAAAACAGAGGCTTCAACTATAGCACCGTCTAAAAGTCCTGTATAACATTGTTAGAACACACAGCAAGTACTTTTAGGCCATATTCACATAGCGTATAACACCAGCCGTTTTGTTACCTGGCCGGATCACAGAACGGCCGGTGTTACTAGATATCATGCCGTCCGGGTACGGTACTGCAGTACCAGCCGGATAATTTTCATTTCTACTGAATTCGGATGCAGGCACACCTGTGTGCGCCCGCATTGAAATTCACCCCTGGACACAATGAATCGCGGCTGCAGAAAACTGTCATGTCAGTTTTTCCTGCGGCTGGATGGATTCCCGGCCGGAACCTATACTATGTGTATTCATAACAAAGCAGATGAGTCACCCCCATAGTGCTGGTCTCTGTAGCACCATCAGTGTCCCAGGAAGGAGCACGTGGAAAATGCTTGAGTGGTTTTATCTGTATTGCCACTTTTTATTTATGTTCTAAATAAATTTTCTACGTTTTATTGGAGCTGTGGATTCCTCTCCGATTTTTCCGTATACTATGTGTATACACTCCGGCCGTGATTCATTTCATTGCAATACAATGTGCTGTATGTTGTGTATAAATCACGGCCATTGTTGCAAATTGCAACAATGACCATGATTTATACACGACATACATTGTGTGAACATGGCCTTAAGCTGCTTTTATGGAAAAGTTAACACATTGAGATTAAACAGACAGCAAAAGTCTGACACAAAACTTGCAGTGCAATAAAGACTATGGGGGACATTTATTAAGTCCGACGTTTTTTACGCCGGACTTAAAAATGTCCCTGCATCTCCGGCGCTACGGAGATTTATGTAGAGGCGGACTGCCTCTACATTAATCCCGTGCGCTCCGGTGCACACGGTCGAAAACCTATGCCAGCAAAATGGCCGTTTCGCGAATAAAATATTTGCAAAACTGCACTTTCCGCCGAAAATCAAAGATACGCCAGATGATACATGTCCCCCTATGTGTAGAACACTCTATACATATTTTCTGCTAATTGAGATCTTATAACGCCTGCTATCTCTAAATACGTCGCTAAAGCTATGTGCACAGACTTATGCAAAGGCTCTGACATCAACCCCACACTGACTTCGGATTGGCTGGGAGATCTTTTTGCAAGGTCTTATGATCTACTTTGACATCACGTGACCCTTCCTATTTCTGTCACATGGTCCACACTATTTTAGCAGATTAGGGTGAAATGAGCCGCCTTAAAGAGGACCTGTCACCCCCCGTGCCGGGGTGACAGGCTCCCGACCCCCTGTTAGATCCCCCTATACTCACGTGATCCCGCCGGGTCCCGCTTCCTGAGCCGGTCGGGTCACGGAGATATCAGCGCCTGAAGCCCGGCTTGCGCTGAGAGATGAGTCCGATGCCCATAGAGAATGACGGAGCATCGGACTCCCCATTCATTCTCTATGGGCATCTGACTCTGCTGTCAGCGCGCGCGCCGGGCTTCGGGCGCTGATATCTCCGTGACCCGACCGGCTCAGGAAGCGGGACCCTGCGGGATCACGTGAGTATAGGGGGATCTAACAGGGGGTCGGGAGCCTGTCACCCCGGCACGGGGGGGTGACAGGTGTCCTTTAAGTTTGAGTTTGCGCCAAATTGAACTTTTGGCAAAGTTTGGACCGAAACTTAATTGACTCAGTGGTGATGTCAACATATATGATATATGATGCTAATATGTGGGGGTATAATAAACAGGGACCTGCTTTATATCTCTCTAAATCCAGCCTTTCCTGGAGTGTCATTTAATGGTTATAGACACATGATTTATCTTATATATCATTACTGAAATTCTCTTCATCTTTTTATTGTTGTTAAATGCAATGAATGGAATATTTGCTACAGGTCAGTCATCTGGAAAAAAAAGGGAAAAGTATTATGTGTAAACTGTCAATGTGTACTCAATGAATGCACAAAGCCACTCGATAACTGTTGACTGAAATTTCAATAGCAAAGCAAGAATGACTGAGAAGGGATTAAACAAGAAGGCTGGTGATTTAAAAACATTGCAGAAGGGAAAATCTCTGAACAGTAGGTGTCTGTCTAGAGATGTGAGTGAACCAATATAAAGAGCTCAAGGACTATTGATTTTTAAGGCAATGGTATGCACACATTAATAGAAAACAAGAAAAAAGGATCCGCACATTGATGCTAGACACAGCTATGGCCTAAACAATACTTTAATTACAGCAGGTGTAGTATTTGTATGTGATGCAGTGCAGGGATACAGTAGATTGCCCTCAGTAGAAAAAAAGAAAATATCTAGCAACCCACTAGTCGCCAATGGCAAAATCTCCAGGAATGCACATTGTGATATTACATTTACAATCTTAGGTCGTATCATTCATAATTCATCAAATACATGTTTGACACTTGCCTGGGCTATAATCTGATAATAATGTTTTACAAATGTAACATAATAAACATTCAGTGTCGTGATGCTATATAAACAGCAATTTGCAATGTAGACAGTGATATATAATGTAATAAAAATACTAATCAACTTATGCATTCAGAGTTTGTCTGTTATGGCATGATACATAAGCAAAATTGATGGCAGGTTACTTGTGGCTAACACATTAACAGTTACATTTATACTAATTGTTTATTCCCTGGCAGTTTTCCATCTATGGAAATAGCAGAAATTTGAGATGTAATGAAGAGTTACACAAATGGCACCTACGAATATAATACAAAATTTGGCACAGTTACTAAATATTAGTGTAATGATATGGGTAGATCTGTCTATATTTGGGCACCTTTTCTGAAACATTTTTACTCTGAGATGAAATCGTACAATGCGGTTTTTGGGACAGTTTTTTGAGCCAAAATTAGAAGTGGGTCCAAAATAAAGAAATCAATATAAGTCCATAAATATAAGATAGTGAGGTTGTATCTGTATTGAAAACAACCCCCTCACCAGTGCTGCTCTAAAATGCTGCTAGATGTCAGAGTGAACACCCGTATGTTCACTAACAGTGGTTGGACGTATAAAGAAAACAAGAAGATGTCTTCTTGTTTTCTTTATACAATATAAGTCCATGTTCACACACTGTTTTTTATATTAAAATAATGGCTGTTGTTTTCAGTGTTCAATGATTTTTTATTGCAGTCTAGGGAAACAACAGCAAAAACAATATTTTTTTTCACCTTCCTCTCACCGTCTTTCAATTTAATTCTATGGACTTAAAATTAGCCGCACCCAAAAGGGCTAACATCAATCTGAACTAGAGTAGTGTACCAGCATGTGACTTTGTAATGAAGTATGTTAAACAACGGCTGTTATTTGGAGTATCAAGTAACGGCCATTGAAAATCGTTCTGTGAACATGGCCTAAAAACCTGCATCTACATCATCATTTGCACAAAAGTTGATAACTCTCACAATGTGTGTTTTCATTGCAATTATTGAATACAATAAACACCTATTCTCCATCTATATGTACTCAATATACATAGGAAAAAACATGAAGGGAAATGTACCAACATAATGGAAAGTAGGTGCAATTCATGATCATTAATAACGGCCGATGTTTTGCACTTATTTTTACTTTGTGGGAAATATACAATGCCCCCACTAAACTTTCCTGACTATCACTTGCTGATGGGAAATCTTTCCTTTTGGAGAGATAGTTTGGCTTGGCATAAAATACCCAGTCAATGTTCTAAGGCTCCTTGACTGAGCGAGACTTGACTTAAAGGGACATCTCTTTGCTTAAAGTGACACTGTCACCCCCTTTTTGCATTCTGACATTTCTACACAGGTGTAAAGGGTAAATTTAGTGGTTTTTATACCTTATTTTATATCATACGTCATGGTGCTTGTTTAAGTAAAAAGTCATCTTTTATCAACTGCAGATTGTGTTAAGTAGGTGGGGCCTCGCGGCATTAGCGCCACTTAGCCCCGCCCATAATGCCACAGTTGGCCCCGCCCCCTTGCCGGCCATTGGAACAGGCTGGCCGGAAGGTCTAGACCCCACCCCCTTTACATCGACCAACCAATGGGAGTCAATGGGGCGGGGCCAATTGTGCCATTGTGGGCAGGACTAAGTGGTGCTAATGCTGCAAGGTCACGCCCACTTAATACAATCTGCAGTTGATAAAAGGACACTTTTTACTTGAACAAACACCATGACGTATGATATGAAATAAGGTATGAAAAACGCTAAATTTACCCTTTACACCAGTGTAGAGATGTCAGAATGCACAAAGGGGGTGACAGTGTCACTTTAAGAGGCGTGTGAGCTATTTTGCATTTCCTTTTCCCCCCAGAATTCTCAGTGGAGCAGCAATGGTTTGTAAGTCTCCACACGTCTTTATGACGAGCTCTCCTTAAGGAGAGTCACTACCCCTTTGACCCCTGACTATCACTTAAAACAGTTTAAAAAAAATTAACACGGAGACAGAAGGCTAAAGCACAGGGACATAGCATATATACATTATGTAAAGTGCATATAATGTAGGTAAGACCTGAGCTACAAACAATCATAAGTAGTATGTGACCCACCATAATGCTGAATAAATATTATTGCACATACTCTTCATGGGTTATTGTTACATACAAAAACCACATAGTACAGATTTAAAAGGATGAGCAAACTGAATTTTGTGAACCAAGATTTGTTGTTCAGTTTGGTAACTAATCGAACATTCTGAAATACATTGGATAATGGAGTGGAAAAACTTTGAAACATAGCCTTAGGAGAAATGCACAAGCAGCAGATTTTTTTAGAAATTGCTGGTACTGAAAATCCCTTTTATTTTTCTTTAATGGGTTGCATTTGCAATATACTGTATGGATGGATCTTTGCAAACTCTATTCAGATGAATAGGGCATCCAAATCTTCGTCATGAATTCCGTTCACACGCAGCAAACCAGGCGGAAATTCTCGGCGGAACTTGTACAGTGGACTGTGCTCGGAATCCCGCCTGCCTCACTGTCTCAATGTGATGTCTAAAGCGGCTTAAAGCGGAGGTGCGCAAGACATCACATTGAGACAGTGAGGAAGGTGGGATTCTGAACGGAGTCCATGGTGCGAGTTTATCTCAGAATTTCTGCCTGTATTGCTCAGTGTAAACGGGCCCTTAGGAAACATTTACATGTGGCCTACTATATTTTTTTGTGGATTTAGTTACTGTATGTATTTACCATGAGCTTGGTTCTGATTTGACCCTCTGCAGAGTAAAGTCCACAGCAAATCCACCAGATGTGCAAAAAAACAGCATGTTTTATGCCATGTTCACACCACGTTTTTGAATCTGCGCCACGCTCGCTCCTTATCACCGACAACCGCGAATGCAGCACATGGGGACCGGGACTCTGCCAGTGAGGTAGGCGATACCCTCCACAACTCCGGCCCCCTCCTAACACTGGCAGCGACCCAAGAAAATAGCACCTCACAGTCCCCTAAATATGGCCGGAGAGACGGGGAGACGCCATTACGGACACATGGGTCCCTAACTGACTTACCAAATGCATCCGCAGTCAACTTGCTAGATATGGATCCTCCCTCCTTGCCTCCCACGCCACTGTCATGGAAGATGCAGCAGGCACCAGATAAGCATCCCCTCATGGAGGGACGTCTGCATATCCCACAAGCCGCTGCCCCGATTTCTGAGGCCACAATGCGTTTGCTCCTGTCTGACCTAAAGATTTCATTTCAAAACACCATCCAGAAGCTGGTAGACAACATACAAAAAGATATGGGGGATCTTGGGGATCGCACGTCCCACATTGAAAACAAAATGGCGGAGCTCACTGAAGCACATAATGACCATGTGGATATGTCCACTGAAATGGAGGCGGATATAGAAGCCATTAAGCTTAAAATGGCGGACATTGAAGACCGTTCTCGCCGAAACAACGTCCGGCTGAGAGGGGTTCCAGAGGAGGTGAGGAGCGATATGTTGCATGAATATGTGGTTGACTTTCTATCCTGTCTGATGCCCCATGCCTCGCAAACTGATTTAATAGTGGACAGAGTCCCTCACTTGCCAGAGCCTAAGGGGTTGGCCCCGGACATTCCACGGGACGTGATCCTGCGGATCCACTTTTTCCATGTAAAAGAGAACCTAATGTCTGCCATGAGGAATGCACCGATCCTCCCTGAGCGGTTCAGACACGTTTCAGTATATGCGGATCTGTCGGCGGTCACTTTGGCCCGCAGGAGGGCCTTCCACACTAGTACGGCCACACTCCGTGCTAACGCTATACAGTACAGGTGGGGCTTCCCGGTGAAACTCCTCATCATCAAAAATGGCCAAACAGTGGTGGCCAACACACCGGAGGCGGCTATGAAGCTGTGTGAGGAATGGCAATTACAACCTCCTTCCCCACGTTCTGCACCGGCCAAGAGGATTGGCTCACCTAATGTACCAACGGAATGGGCCACGGTGTTCCGCAGCAAAAGACGCACTAACTGACTTAGCCGGTTGGGAATTCAAGTTTCTCCTGTGACCCACCCATTGGAGTCTGTTTGAGTTATACTATAGTTGGGTGTGCTTATCACCTAGATGCCGATGTTGGCACATGTTATTCCGGTGATTGAACCCGACCCCCCAGTAGTGGGTAATATACCCGCTGGACACAACTTTGTATCCTTCAGTTGGTTATATTCTGTTTTGAGTTATTTGTTTTGTTTAGTTTTTTTGCACATCCTGTTTTCCAGCATACCATGTAGCTATGGAACCACCTACCTGGGAGCCTGCCTGTATGTTAGATGGGGAAGTGGGTTGCTGTGGCGACCGCATGTGTGAATTAAGCATTGTTCTTAGACCACTGTTATGGTTTTTACAGTCACATCTTTGAATGTTAAGGGGCTTAATTCCCCGTATAAAAGATCCCTGGTCTGGAAGGAGGCGATGTCCACGTGCTCTGACGTATTTTGTATCCAGGAAACACACTTAAATTCAGAAGATCTGTGTAGACTGAAAAATAAAAAATTTCCTCACATTTTTTACGCACCAGCAATTAGGAAGAAAGGTGGGGTATCTATACTGGTCAGAGACTCTATGGCCTTTGCACTCCACCAGGTTAAGGTGGACTGCAAAGGCAGATATGTAATACTTGTATGTTCCATTAATGACTCCTATTACACAATAGTCTCTATATATGGCCCTAATGCTGGCCAACATAAGTTTATGCGGCATCTTCTTAGAGTCCTGAACCCGCTTAAAAAAGGATCTCTCATAATGGTGGGGGACTAAAACAAGGTGCTATGGGCAGATGTAGACTCAACCACGCCATGTAAAGCTGTAACTGCTATGTCACCTTTTACGCTTACTATACATAACAATGACCTGCACGACATATGGCGTATTCAACATCCCGGTGAGTTAGATTACACCTTTTATTCACACTCCCACAAAGTATACACTAGACTGGATTATTTCCTGGTGGACAGAACTTTAATCCCAAGGGTTCGGTCGTCTAGCATTGGGTCCATTAGTTGGTCCAACCATTCTCCCATATCTATAATGGTTCAGGAAAACTTTTCCTCTGCACGCAAGTCTCCTTGGAGACTACAGACTTACATACTGCGGCACCCTAAATATGCCCCTGCTACCAAGCAAGAATTTCAAAATTACTTTGCTCATAATGACAATCATATGGTTAGTGATACTACTTTATGGTGTGCCTTTAAGGCCACAGCAAGAGGACACTTTATAAAACAACTATCACATGAAACTAAAACTCGGACTGCAGAGCAAAAACTCGTATACCATACATATTAGCTTCCGATAACTCCCGTATTGCTGACCCTGAAGGTATAGCGAATGAGTTAGCTAAATTTTATGAGAAGCTGTATAATTTACACAAAGATGGAGATACCATACAACCGGATGAGACCAGTATTTCTAGGTTTTTGGATAAGTGTCATCTACCTAGCATTACGCCTTTACAACTAGAAGAACTGGTACGTCCTATCACAGAGGTGGAGGTATTGAGGGTGCTCAAACAAACAAAGTCCAACAAGGCGCCTGGCCCAGATGGCCTTCCCAGTGAAATTTATAGACAGAATGGGACACTGTTAGCTCCTTACCTGTCTAGAACTTTCAATGCATTTTTTAAGTCTGGAGTTATACCTAAGGAAATGCTTCAGGCATTGATTATTAAACGGCCTAAGCCAGGTAAAACCCCAAATACTCCAGCCAATTTCCGCCCTATATCTCTGCTTAATGCAGACCTAAAATTATACTCCAAGGTCCTGGCCAACTGCCTTGTGGACGTATTGCCTACTATTATACATTATGATCAGGTGGGTTTCACGAAAAGCAGACAGTCCCTGGACGGTACCAGGAGATTCCTGAAGATTATAGCAACAGTGGAAACCCGGCGAGCGCCTTCTCTGCTTCTTACCTTGGATGCGGAGAAGGCATTCGACAGGGTACACTGGGGGTACTTACGTCAGGTGTTGGGGAGGTTTGGGTTCACGGGGGGCATCCAGACGGCGATAATGGCCCTATACACGGTGCCCACGGCTAAGGTTTTCACTGCGGGCACATTGTCTACTGAATTTTTAATCACCAATGGTACACGTCAGGGGTGCCCCCTGTCACCCCTAATCTTTACTATGGCAATGGAGCCGCTGGCCCAACTTATACGTTTGGATACAGATATTAAAGGTATTACCATTGCTGATGTCGACCAACGCATAGGCCTGTTTGCTGACGATGTAATTTTAAGCCTGGCTTCTCCAGTAGACTCCCTGAAAGCAGCGACCAGTATCATGCAGGAGTTTGGGAGGGTGAGTTATTACAAGATTAATGCTTCCAAATCCATGATCCTCAACATGGGCATTCCGGCCCAAACACGGGATATTTTACAGGCCAGGTACCCATACAAGTGGGCTGATGGTCAAATAACATATTTAGGGATACTATTGACCTACCCCCTTGCCAAACTCCTTTCGACCAACAGTACTATGTTAATCTCCACAATATCCAGAGATTTAGAAGCATATAATAAGTTACCCATCTCGTGGGTTGTTCGCATTGCGACCACCAAAATGATGATCCTCTCTAAAATATTGTATTTTTTTCCTAATTTGCCTATTATTTATCCACAGAAAATCCTATCTCGCCTTCAGAGGCTCATTAATGCATTTATCTGGAAAGGACAGCATGCTAGGGTCAAAACTAGCATTTTATGTTTGCCTATAGCGAAAGGGGGTCTGGGGTGCCCTTCTGTAAAGCAATATTACCAGGCATCGATTTTAGATCAAACGAAATTATAGGCAATCGGGGATGAGTCCAGACAGTGGGTACAGATGGAGAAACATATGTTAGGATGCAGCTCCCTGAGTGAGGTGTTGTGGGAGACAGTACTCCCCAACGCTACAACCGTGAGAGATTTTGGGGGCCGTTCTCCAAAGATTAGGGCCACCCTGCAACTATGGCAGCAGGCTTTAACTTTGTTAGGCATACTCCCTCTTAGGCTATATAACCTACCCATAGCTGTTATACAACGTAAAATTCCCGATGCTAGCTTTGGGGGGTGGATAGGGGCTGGGATTACTAAGTTGGGACAGCTATTTGACATCGAAGGGAATATATTTCCCTTTTCCCATTTCGTCCAGACGTACCAGGTGTCGCATAAAGAATTCTTCAGATACCTTCAGCTCAGACACTTTGCAGGAAACCTGCCAATGAGCGAGCAGCAGCCTGGTAATCTGTACAAAATGTTCTTCTACAACAATAGGAAAACAGTTAAGGGTATATCCATAGCCTACAAACACCTGATAGACATGACCAGCGGCCCAATGCCTTACATACAAAAATGGGAACTTGAGTTGGGAAGGCATTACTCGGATGAGCAATGGGCTCAATCAAACACCCTCCCTAGTAAACTCTCCAAATGTGTGAATCACCTGGAGGCATCACGAAAGCTTACCTATAGGTGGTACCTAACCCCCTACCGCCTCTCCCAAATCTTTCCTGGAACATCCTCAGTATGCTGGAGATGCCAGGCCGACACAGGCACGTTATTACATATGTGGTGGTCCTGCAGCAATGTGGTTCTTTTTTGGAAACTGGTCAAAAGACTGGTGCGGAAGGTTTTGGGTTATAACCCACCATGGGACCTGGAAATGGTCTTGTTGTCCTTGGGACTGGGAGATCTCCCGTGGGAGGACCGGACGGTGTTGTTTCACATACTGGTCACGGCACGCTCTAAAATTGCTCAACACTGGAAGTCCCGGGACCTGCCCACGATGGCAGAGATTAACAGCATAGTCCATAGATAGTATATTAGAACATATGATGGGGGACCACAGTATGTCTGCAGATAAGAGTTTTCAAGTAAAGTGGTCCAAATGGTTGAAATTTCAAAACCTTGTACTCCTTTAAGCTTTGTGTACCTTACCCATCCTCCCCACTTCCTCTGTTTTCCAGCTCCCTTTTCCCCTTCCCCCTCCCTTCCTTCCCCTGACTCAGGCCCCTTACAAGGTCAATCTGTGTATGGCAATGTATCAGTTATAACATGGAACCATTGGTTAATTTTTGTATAACTGGATGTGCATTGTTTTGTTCTGTTGCTCTGTTTGGAGCTAAGTGTGTTTGTTGGCTCGGTTTCGGGCCTGATTTGTTTATACCCGTTTGTGCTGCGTTGGCAGCACTAGTTCTGTTGTATTGTACAAATCTGAAAATTCAATAAAAATAATTGAAATATAAAATATAATAATGTAATGTAGTGCTGATGTTGCCACTGACTTCTGTCTTGTCAAGAATGAGATCCGTCTGGATACTGTTAGAACAATTAGAACAGGTTAGAACAGGAGACACATCATTACTTTCATATATCTGTGACTCCAGAACATAGAAAAATGCTTTTAATATATAGTAAGAAGAGTCGAAGAAACTTTCCTGAGTCCCTGTAGTGCAGCAAACTGTAACACCTCCTTACTTCCCCCTCTTTGAATCCTTGTACCATAGAATAAAAATATTTTTCTACCTTTTGGAAGTACAGTTGGATATATGAAAGGTACCATGTGTCTCCTTGTCTTAACATCTAACAGTGTAAGCAGTTTGGAGCATGAATTACAGCTGACAGATTCCCTTTTTTAACAATACAGAAAAAGGAACCTGTATACTTTTTTGTGTCTTGTTACAGTCTGTTTTTAAAAAACAAACCACAAACAACAGGATTTAAAAACATTGCGAACCTGTTCTTTGTAGCAAATTCTCTGTGACCATATTAAAAAAAAACACCAAAATTTACCATGTGTGAATCTCATATTATAACTTCATATTGCGCATCTACTAATACAGAGAAATACGTTTCTATCTAAATCTCTGATACAGTGGTCCCTCACGTTAGAATATTAATTGGTTCTAGGATGACCATTGGATGTTAAAAATATTGTGTCTTCAGATCAAAATTCTATAGAAAACTGGTAATTGTTTCTGGAGCCCCAAAATGTCATCCTTACATGGGAAAAAATGTAGATTTAAAGGAAAATAATCAGATAACTTATATGGATAAAGCAAGTCCTTACAAACGTCAGAAAGAATGACTGGAAACTGTAAATTACTCTCTATGTAGAGGACTGGAGCATTTCCAGGGTCCTGTATAGGTCACACAGGGTCTCATAAAAATAAAAAGAAGCTGCCCTCATCTGGTGCCTAAAGGAGCAGCTCATCCTGGTGCAGGTAAAGAGCAGTACAGGACATGTAGCATCACAATGTACTGTAGAGAGGCTTATACAAAGAGATGCATATACAGGGATATTCACAAGTAATAAATACAATAATTTTTCAGTATTTTCTCTAAAAATCTATTTTTCCAAGGCTAAATTGAATAAATTTGTAAATCTAAGGAACCTGTCCTGGGTGTCCCTTGAAGCATTAATGATACTGAATAAAGTTTGGAGTTTATTTTATTCTTTAGAAACTCTTGCTGAAGTTTATTATTCTTTATGAGAGGTTTGGAGACTCGTGTTTTGCTCTATACAGCTTGTTTGAAAATGATTGATTCAAAATCTGTAATTGTTCGAGGGCTGGGGAGGGAGTTGATATGAGCCAGATGGTTAGCTTGATGAAATTGATTCAAATGCTGCTCAAAAATTGGGCAAATGCATTGATTTAACTTGACTGGCAGCATCTCTAACCTGCCAGGGGAATCGCAGTACACTGGGCAACAATGTTCCGGAAAAAAGGTTTTTCAGAATAAGGCATGTTAAATTTCTGATGTATAAAACTTGACAAGTTGAATATTTGCATACATTTAACAAGATCTAAACACTTCCTTGGCTTATTATTCTATAATACTAATAAGTCTGTACCCAGAAACTGCCATCTGCAGGCAAAGGGGTTATTGCAGACTTTCAATGTTTTTTGTATTGACCACATGAGTGCCTTGCCCTATTTTCATGATTTACCCTTAACGACAATGGACGTAAAGTAAAAGTATGCCATGGAAGTCTGTGCCTTAATAAATTTACGACACTAACTGCAGGGTCGGGTCATCACTGTTAATAACAAACAGCACTGATCGTTTTCCCGCCCATCATTAACCTCTCAAATGCAGCCAATAGCATAATTTTACTGTCAGTCACTGCTGAAGGTCTAATACTTACCCTTGTGCAGACTAAATGGCAGTCTGGTCATAGAGTCTGCCTCTCCCCCAATAAAAGTTTAAACCATCCCCTTTAACCATTTTACAAATAAAACATGTAACAATAAATAAAAAACATTGTGTATCGTAGTGTGCGTAATTGCCTGATCTATTAAGCTATAAAATACTATTCCCATATGGTAAACAGTTCAAACAAAAAGAGGAAAAAACTACAGGATTGCAGATTTTTTGTCACATAATTTTTTAGAAAAAAATAATAAAAAAAACCTATTTTTAAAAATGTAAAATATACTAATAAAAGCTAGAGCTTTCGGTACAAAAAATCATATCCCAACAAGCCTGGTAGATCATAAAATTAAAGTTCTATTGCTCTTAGAAGGAGGAAAAAGTGAAAACGCTAAAATAAAAACTGACTCTATCCTTAAAGGAGAAGTCAGGAGAATTGAAAAATTTCACAGCCACAGGGGCAGGGGGATACACAACAATCATTATTTACCTCTTGCCATGCCCAGGAAGCACCTCGTCACAGGCTATGGGACCCCTGCCTGAAGGCAGTCATGATGTCATTGGAACTTGTGGGAAAAATGCCCCACCTGCCCGATGAATTGCCTGCTAGCCAATCAGTGACTGCAGCGGTGTTCTAGCCACTGACTGGCTGAGTGGGCAGTCCACCAACTGGGTTGTGTCATTGGCTTTAGAGGAGATCCAGGAGCCTGGCGGTGGTCCCAGAAAAGTGATCTAGTGCTCCAATGGTACGGGGAGAGGTGAGTAGTGATTGTTTATTATGTTCCCCCCTTCCCTGCTGGATGAAAAATTTTTCAAATTGCCGGACTTCTCTTTTAAGACCAAATCCACTGTGTCCTTAAGAGGTTAAAATTGTGCTTTAAATAGATATATTTCACTGTTTTACTGTAAATTCTGTTGCATCCATGAGCCAAAAATATGTTTCGTGTTATTGTCAAATGAACCAATCAGTCAATTTCTGAATGAGCTCCCTAATAGAAGGGATATTCTAAAGAAAAAATTATATTATTATTTTAAAATTATGCCAGTACTTATAAGCTGGTAGAAGACATGCTGTTCTTTCTAATCCAACACTATACTCCCAGCTGCCCCCTCTGTCTTTGTCAGAAACTGCTCAAAGCAGAAACAAACCCTCAGAGCAACCTCTTCTGCTCTAGAAAGTTCTTAACACAAACAGATTTCTTTAAAGTGACAAGAGACAAGAATAATTTGCTCATAGTAATAATTAAAACTGAGCTTTAATTTTTAAATTGCTTTTCTCAAAATAAAAGCTAAGTTGTAATGTTTTCTTGTAATGTAAATGTAATGTTTTGTGATTGCAATTTTTGTCTTTTTTATGAATCTCGCAGCAGCAACCAGGGCATACAGGGCAAAAAACAAATTTTAAACTTTACTGGATGTTTTTGGTTGTCATGATTGACTTGGCATTGGCTACAGCAGAACAAAGTGAAGGTTCTGGAGTGGCCAGGAGTGGTCTCCTGACCTCAATATCATTGAGACACTCTGGGGAGATTTCAAGTGTGCAATTTATGTAAGACAGCCCAGGATATTACAGGAACTGGAGCGTTTTTGCCAAGAAGAATGGGCAGCTTTACCATCTGAGAAAATAAAGAGCCACATCCCCAACTACCACAAAAGACTTCAAGTTGTCACTGATGTTAGAGGAGGCACTATATGGTATTAAGAACTGGGGTGTGTAAACTTTTGATCAGGGTCATTTGGATGTTTTTGGTTGTCATTATGATTTAAAAAGAGAAAAAAACAGTAGTTTGACAGTAAATGGCAAAAATTCTGCCAGGTCTTGTAAACTTTTGAGCACAACTGTAATATATATGTATATATATATATAAACTCACTGGCCACTTTATTATGTACACCTGTCCAACTGCACGTTACCACTTAATATCTAATCAGCCAATCACATGGCGGCAACTCAGTGCATTTAGGCATGTAGACATGGTCAAGACAATCTCCTGCAGTTCAAACCGAGCATCAGTATGGGGAAGAAAGGTGATTTGAGTGCCTTTGAACGTGGCATGGTTGTTGGTGCCAGAAGGGCTGGTCTGAGTATTTCAGAAACTGCTGATCTACTGGGATTTTCACGCACAACCATCTCTAGGGTTTACAGAGAATGGTCCCAAAAAGAAAAAACATCCAGTGAGCGGCAGTTCTGTGGGCGGAAATGCCTTGTTGATGCCAGAGGTCAGAGGAGAATGGGCAGACTGGTTCGAGCTGATAGAAAGGCAACAGTGACTCAAATAGCCAACTGTACAACCAAGGTAGGCAGAAGAGCATCTCTGAACGCACAGTATGTCGAACTTTGAGGCAGATGGGCTACAGCAGCAGAAGACCACCTATTACTAGCATGGTGTACCTAATAAAGTGGCCGGTGAGTGTATATATATATATATATATATATATATATATATATATATATATATATATATACATATATATTTTTTTTTTACATGACATTGGAATACCCCTTTAGGTATAATATCTCTTAATACACAGTAGGTAAAACAAAAAAACAACAACAACCTTACAAATAGTTAAAAAATACCACCTTCAGTTAAATGTGACCTCTTACATCACATACTGTACTGCAAATGGATGTAGTCAGTTTATTGAAATATACTTAGGTTTCCCAGACGTGCCATTAAAATTCAATCACTTATAAATTTAAAATGCTGCATGTTCACTTCAATTAGTCCACAACCATGCTGCATTCTAAATAGAAAGTCAGGAGCTCAGGAAAATTAACAGTGAGCAGTGAGAGATTTCTAATCTGTGCCCAGGAATGTACTGGAGTACAGACACACAGGACATGGGTTTCCTAGCAGGTTCAAAGGAACTTGCAAACTTTTCTATATTTTTGTCTAAAATAGAAATTTTAGACTTGGTCAATTGTTTATTGAGGACAATCTCATATCACATATCTGTGAGTGGCAAAAGTGGGATTGGGAGATAATTATATGGTGAAGTTAGGGCCTTTTTTCACGAGCGATATGCGTTCGCAAATAAGTGCCGATCAGCGAGTTTGACAATGGCTTGTAGTATATTTACAAGGTTTGATTATTGGCATGGCCAGACCGCAATTGATGGGTGTATCGTCTTTTTAGATGTTTAGACTGGCAAAGAATGATTTTATTGGCCACACAAAAGATTATAACAGCCGACGAATAGGCGTTTGCTTGCTCATCTGGTGATCAATGGCCCTTTTAAACGAGCCAGTTATGGGGTGAATAAGCATTCCTAAAACACTCTTTAATCGATCATTAATCTCTAATCGGTCCATGTAAAAGGGCCTGTAACAGGACATGGCTGTGTCTGTTACCCCTACCGGTTAAGGTTCACACCATGTTGGGATCATCTCCCGCTTCTCCTGTGACAGCCTTCTTGCTTTGAGCTGATCTCCTGCTGGTTTGGGCTCCCTCTAGTGGCAAGCATGTGCCTGGTCTTCTGTATTTATAGCCCAGCCAGCAGGATCTGGAGGCTTCTGGCAAGTTCTGAGGGTGTATATATATATATATATATATATATATATATATATATATATATATATATTCTCCACCTCCATTCCTCTTTTCTCAGTAATTGTTGTTAATTCTTAGCAATCACTTCTGTGCTCCTTGGCTTCCAGCCACTTCCAAGCGATCCTCAGTTATCTGGATCTCCATTCCTTTTCCAGCTCCGACCCAGTTGTATCTGAACTACCTCCTAATGTGCATCCCACACTTCTACCAGAGGAAAAGCATCTATTACTGGACTCCAGCATTCCTGCAGTTCTTTGGTTATTATTATTATTTATTTTTAAAGCACCCTTAATTCCAGAGCGCTATACAAGCAATAGGGGTAACAAACAGGAACAATACAAGATCAAAACACATTACATGAAGGGAAATGGCAGACTGGTGCATGGGGGAGGAGGACCCTGCCCACAAGGGCTTACAATTTATAAGTTGGTGGTCACCATGTTCCTTCTCTAGCGACCTGGGAGTCTCCAGGAGTGAAGTCCAACTGGCTTTGCAGCCAGCACTAGTGAACACTGGGAACTCCTTAGACTCCGTTCCTCAGAGAAGGGATTTCAGCACTCCTCAGTGATCCAGAGGATCCACCTCTTCGTGCTTGTCCGCTGATTACAGGGCCCTTAAAGTAACGTTTCCCTCAATGGGATGACAATCAGGTGTGAGTGAGCTGTTTTATTTAAAGGGGTATCTCAAACATTTGTTGTATATATCTTTAGGGAAAAAGATTCATTTTGTGTTAATGAGTCCAGTGAACAGTGTCACTCAATTATAAGATAACTCTATGGATTCCTTAGGATGGAAACATCAGAAACTTAAATCTATAAATTACAAGTTCTACTGAATCTTTTCCCATAAAGATATATATAATGCACTGAGCTCTTTTTGCTCTATAACATGATCCCAAAAGCTAAGGTAGGATTTTCACGGTGGTTCCTTTAACATGTTTAACTGTGTTAGTTGGAAAATACCCCATGAATTATGATAGCAGTTATATATTATGGGTTTACTGTATACAATTGCATATGTGGATTGTTGTGTTGCCTAAGAACAACTCCATGGCAAGCTGAAATGTTGCAATGGGTAAAGAAACACATCATTTAACTGGAACGCCTCTCTTCTCTTGTACAACTTTGAAGTACATTGCATTACATATTTTTGAGGCTCCGCACCGTAAGCTGCATTGAATTTTAAACCAGTGCTGTTATATCTTTCCTTAATACACATACAGGGACACAAAGATTCACAGAACAGATAATTTTACTTTTTCATTTGAATTTGTTGTGTTGCCTTGGCTTAAAAGACACTAATCTTCCTTATCATAATGTAGCATTAAATATCTTGAAATAACATTACAATATGTACATTGCCTATTCAGTATTTACAGTATATAAGTACAGTATATAAGTATATATGAGTTTATTCAGTATTTACAGTATATAAGTACAGTATATAAGTATATATGAGTTTATTCAGTATTTACAGTATATAAGTACAGTATATAAGTATATATGAGTTTATTCAGTATTTACAGTATATAAGTACAGTATATAAGTATATATGAGTTTATTCAGTATTTACAGTATATAAGTACAGTATATAAGTATATATGAGTTTATTCAGTATTTACAGTATATAAGTACAGTATATAAGTATATATGAGTTTATTCAGTATTTACAGTATATAAGTACAGTATATAAGTATATATGAGTTTATTCAGTATTTACAGTATATAAGTACAGTATATAAGTATATATGAGTTTATTCAGTATTTACAGTATATAAGTACAGTATATAAGTATATATGAGTTTATTCAGTATTTACAGTATATAATTTGCTAATAAAAAACCAGGTTTTGAGAGTATCATACAATTCCTGTTGTCTTGTGATTTATTGCTGTAAAATAGTTATTATTGTCCAGTGGTTCCTTTCCCATATTCAGTACCTGGTGTCGGCTAGGTATTTACCTGCCTACTGATTTCAGTGATGTGTTTCTGCAGGCATACATTTACAGAATATGTTTTTATAGAAATGTGCTGTTACATAAGCTTTATGCAATTATTAGATCATCTGGCATCTACCCCACTTCTTTATGATATAGAAAGAGTGTCTGTTTTATGACAGCAGGAGGACTGCACAAGAACACAATATATCTAGGCAAGGCAACCAGTTGTGCCTCTCTACTTTACCGATTGTTCTTGCCTTCCTAAATATAGAATTTTAGAATTTTTATTTTAAACAGACGCAAACTCAAAAAAATAAAAAGTATTAAAGTTTGAGACAGTAACAACATATATGGAGAGGATATGCCAAACTGTTCTTTATGGGTCAAATGGTAATGTTTCCAGTGCCACTCAGAGGGACCAAAGTAGATGAGTACAGAGATACTTGGGTGGCCTGTTAATACAAGATTGAATTGGTCTCATGATAAGGAATTCATTTGAAACTTAACCCATACATAATGCTATTTTAAATATCAGGAGGTACTACAATTATAAAAACACTCTTTAAAACAAAAAGATAAGGCCAACGAGGTATTCCTCTGTGTACCTTGCTATCTTTATGCCAGGGGCGTAACTACCACCATAGCAGCCATAGAGGCCGCTATGGGACCCACCACATAAGGGGGCCCATCCCTGCAATACACTGGGCCTTCTGAGCTGTCATCATACTACCAAAGGAGTTGCCTACCATGGGAGACACTATGTACTGAGGGGTAGGATAATAGGGGAGCTATTTTGGGTGACACTATATATGAAGGGGGGGGGACACTAGGGGAGATGCCTACCATGGGGGACACTAGGGGAGAGGTCTACCATGCGGGGCACTGTCTACTAGGGGGATAACAGGGGAGATTCCTAACATATGCTATCTACTGGGCAAAGGGCTAACAAACAGGGGGATGGCCTACAGTGGGATGGGGGAGAGGAGGGGTTCTCAATCAAAAGTTTGCTATGGGGCTTAGCCCTTTCTAGTTACGCCCGTGCTTAATGCCACCACCACCGCCCACCACAATGTACTGCATTGCACAAGGACCTTTCCGCTTATCCAATTCATGGCGGCAGTGCCCTGCCTCAGCCACTGATATAGAAATGAAATTCTCCAGAATACCCCTTCTGGCTATGTTCACACACAGTAAAAAAATGGCCGTTCCGTGACCCGGCCGGTCTCTGAAAAGATCATCCTGGCCGGTACAGCAGTACTGGCCGTATGATCTTTGCAGCTGCAGAGTTCTGAAGTGGGCCGCTCGCTCCGAAGTGTGCACTGACAGGGTTTTCTGCGGCTGCTATTCACTGAATAGCGGCTGCAGAAAACTGGAATGTCAGTTTTCTTTGGCACCGCGAGAGATCCCGGCCGGAGCGTATACTATGTTTATACGCTCTGGCCAGGATCCCGTAGAAAGCAAGGCAACGTATGTTTTTGTACAAAGTACGGCCGATTGCCGATTGCAACAACGGCCGTACTTTTATGAAAATATATGTTGTGTGAACATAGCCTTAGGGTACACACACATATTGTATTGCAGCGGTATAGCAAAGTTTCTCACAGTGAAATTTACTGTGATTCTGATTAGCATTAGCCTGTGTATGGCACCCTATTCTTGCAACGGACTCTATAGCTGCATAAAAGGGAATATATAGTGCTACTGTTATGTTACAAATAATAAAGACAGTCTGTATTATTTTTACCATAGCAGCATTATATACTGTATTTTCTTTTACACCACTATGGACTCATAAACTTTAATGCTAATCAGAATCGCAGTGGATTTCAATGTGAGACTCGCAGTGTGAAATACGCTGCAATACAGTACATGTAAATATACAGTTGGGCTGGGTTCACACACAGTAATTTTGCTCAGTATTTTGGTCCTCATATTTCAACCAAAACCAGGAGTGGATTGAAAACACAGAAAGGCTATGTTCACACACTGATGAAATTTAGTGGATGGCCATCATTTTATGATGCCCATTTAATGGTCGTTATTTCATAACAACGGCTGATGTTTTAAAATAACGCCAACTATTTGCCAATAAATTACGGCCATCCACTAAATTTTATCAGAGTGTGAACATAGCCTTTCTGTGTTTTTAATCCACTCCTGGTTTTGGTTGAAATATTAGCACCAAAATACTGAGCAAAAATACTGTGTGTGAACATAGCCTTAAGGTTAACACTTTTACTGTTTTCTTTCAAGCAGTCATTATAAACTTGAGCCTGCTTGGATAATATACACTGCAGAATCTGTTGGCACTATACAAATAGATATTATTATTATTATTACTAATAATGTAAGGGGTCATTTACAAATTACGTGCACAATCCATAATTACAGACAATGTGCTATGGAAAGGGTTCGGAACTTCCGACATCATCATTCATTATGATGCAGTGAGCTCTAAAACAGTTTAATTTTAGATGCTGAACATTTGATGATATATATATAATCAAATGTTCAGCATGATGATGATATATATATATATATATATATATATATAATATCTTAGATGAATTCATAGGACCAATTTTTCTAGATAAATGAATTATTATTATAGTAGTATGTTCCCTACATGGTGTAAAATCATTTCATGGGGATCCTCAAAAATTTGATCCTATCTGTGAGTGTCCGCTACTTTTCTTCTATCTTTGTGGATTGCTAATCTACTAATCCAGTTGAGCACCACCTGGGATCTGATGAGCTGTTGGCTCCGAGTGCTGGAGATACAATGTGTGCAGTGGAGGGATCGGAGTGCTCGTCTTTCTTCTACTGGGTTAATGATTTCATGGGGATGTGTTCACACAGAATTTTTTTATTAGAACTATTGAAGCCGAAGGCAGGAAGAGATTATAGATGGAGGACATGTCCTAAAAGAAACACTGAAATATTTCCTCTTTTTAAATCCATTCCTGGCAATGTTTTATAAATTGTAACCAAAAAACTGAATGTGTGAACACACCCTAATAGATTTGTAGAGAAGTTTTTTTTACTGGGACAGTAACAGTGACAGTGACAGGGACAGTGAATAAAATGAGTAACATTTTAGGAAAGTGGAAATACTTTTTGCCACAGGGATTACATAGGTTGCACACTGTGCTCTGTCTTCATTCATTTTGCTTAAGATGGAAGAAAGTGTGATTAGTAAAGGCCGATCATGTGACCTACTTTCTCATAAACAGGAACTATAGATGGAGAAAAACATAGTTGGGTTTTTTTTTTTTTACTACTATAGTTATTCTACTCTATGTTGGTGTTCCATGTAATTTCTTACTCATTAGTTTCTAGCTGATTATTAGCAGTAATGAAATATTACTTCTAAGGGAGGTCTAGGTCAGAGATCGCTCAGTGTTTGTGGTGGAACCACTGTAATCAGAGTCAAGAAAAAGGATGTATGTCTCCTGTTGTATTTCTTTTTTCTTTTTCTTTTACATAAATTTGAATAAGTTACATAAGAAAGTCTATCTATCTATCTATCTATCTATCTATCTATATGTTTATGTGATAATCTTATGAAGTTGATACCACAGTTACAAAACACCGTGGTCTTACCGTGGTCTTATGTGACTGTCAGCCGGCTGGCCGACACGCAGCTGAGGCGCTCTGCACTCAGCCTGCAGTGCACCAGCTGCAATGTGGCTGAACTAAGGAGGCTGGACCAATCAGCCTTTGGTCCGGGCTCCTGGTCCAGAATAAAGTTTAGTCATAGCCAGTATGAGATCGCTGGCTATTAGGTTAACGCCTGGTCCCAGCTCCCCAGCGTCTGTTCTTGTAAACCCCTTCCTACTCCGCTATTGCTTCACCATGTTACCTGACCTTCGGCCTGACCCTTGACTATCCTATTGCCTTCTGATTTTGTGCTGCGCTGCCTGTTGGTTTTGACTTGGCCTGGTTGTTATTCCTTATTGTGTTTGTCTGTCCGTCTTGGTTTTGTGTTTCACGTATACAGTACAAGGAATGTCTACGTGGTTGTCCACGGCCGCCTAGGGCCGATCGAGGCAAGTAGGTAGGAACAGTGGGGTGGGTGCAGACTCAGGGCCCACTGTCTTGTCCTGTTTGTGTCTACCAGTCCTGACAGAATAGCCAGCCCAAATACTGCCTTTTGCCTCATGGACAACAGGACCGCCATGTCCAACATTGTGGACCAAATGCAGCGACTCAACACCATGGTCCAGGAGCTCGCTGTAAGAGTCCAGGATCAGGAGACGGCAGCCCGACAGCTTACTGTGACCTCCCCAGTACCCCCCGATCCACCCGTTCAGCTCCCAGACAAGTTCTCGGGGGACAGGAGGAAATTCCATACCTTCCGGGAGGGGTGCAAATAGTTTTTTAGGTTACGGCCCCGCTCCTCAGGAGATGAGACCCAGAGAGTAGGCATTATCATGTCCCTTCTGCAAGGGCCACCACAGGAATGGGAATTCTCCCTACCACCTGACTCCCCTGACCTAGGGACCACCGACCAGTTCTTTGTAGCGCTGGGACTACTGTACAATGACCCGGACAGTGTGACCAATGCTGAGCCTCAGCTGACTGGCTTGAGACAGGGCCGTCGTCCAGTGGAGGAGTACTGCTCTGAGTTTAGGCAGTGAAGCGGTCTCTCCACATGGAACGACTCACCCCTCCGATTTCAGTTTCGAGTGGGTCTTAGTGACCGACTGAAGGATATGTTGGCAGCATACCCCACTCCCGACTCGCTCAAAGAGAGCATGACCTTAGCTATTCGAGTTGACCGAAGGTTAAGGGACCGACAGAAGGAGAAGGGTACTCCTGACCATTCTAAAACCTCTATCTCCCCTATTCCGTACTCTAAGCCTCCCCTTCCTGTCTTACCCACATCCGAGGAGCCGATGCCAAGGCCCGATGAGCCCATCGCCTGCAGAATAATCTGTGTTTTTACTGTGGAAAGACAGGACACCAGGTTCGGCAATGTCCCTCCAAACCAGGATCACAGACTGAAAACTTCAGCGCCTGAGAGACTATCGAGGGGGTCTTTCAGGCGCACAGGCCTCCCCAGTACCCCCCGAACCACCCGTTCATCTCCCAGACAAGTTCTCGGGGGACAGGAGGAAATTCCATACCTTCTGGGAGGGGTGCAAATTGTTTTTTAGGTTACGGCCCCGCTCCTCAGGAGATGAGACCCAGAGAGTAGGCATTATCATGTCCCTTCTGCAAGGGCCACCACAGGAATGGGCATTCTCCCTACCACCTGACTCCCCTGACCTAGGGACCACCGACCAGTTCTTTGTAGCGCTGGGACTACTGTACGATGACCCGGACAGTGTGGCCAATGCTGAGCCTCAGCTGACTGGCTTGAGACAGGGCCGTCGTCCAGTGGAGGAGTACTGCTCTGAGTTTAGGCAGTGGAGCAGTCTCTCTACATGGAACGACTCACCCCTCCGATTTCAGTTTCGAGTGGGTCTTAGTGACCGACTGAAGGACATGTTGGTAGCATACCCCACTCCCGACTCGCTGGAAGAGAGCATGACCTTAGCTATTCGAGTTGACCGAAGGTTAAGGGACCGACAGAAGAAGGGTACTCCTGACCATTCTAGAACCTCTATCTCCCCTATTACATACTCTAAGCCTCCCCTTTCTGTCTTACCCACATCCGAGGAGCCGATGCAGGTGGACGCCGCCGATGCCAAGGCCTGATGAGCCCATCGCCTGCAGAATAATCTGTGTTTTTACTGTGGAAAGACAGGACACCAGGTTCGGCAATGTCCCTCCAAACCAGGATCACCGACTGAAAACTTCAGCGCTTGAGAGACTATTGAGGGGGTCTCTCAGGCGCACAGGTAACCTTCAAAAATAAGCTGTTGTTGCCTATTTCTTTGGTGTTGGGAAATAAAAGTATAAGTGGGTACGCCCAGATCGATTCTGGATCCTCAGCAAATTTTATTAATCCCATGTTTTTTTCAGGTTTAGAGGTATGTCCCTTACTGCTCCAACGTCTAGTTAATGTCACTGGAGCAGACTTTGCCCCCTTTGCCCAGGGTGATGTACGGTATATGACCCCCTGCCTGGAGGTTAAGGTGGGGTCCGTCCATATTGAAAATCTTGATTTTCTTATTATGCATAATTTATCGTCTGATGTTATTCTGGGATTACCCTGGCTGGATGCACATAACCCGGTCTTTGATTGGTCCAGCAGGGAACTTGTGCGGTGGGGGCCTGGGTGTGCTTCCCATTGTATTGCTGTGTCTCTTACGGAATGTTCCCATGCGGGGGGGGGGAGATTCCTGAATTCTTGGCAGATTATTCTGATGTGTTCGATGAAAAGGCGGTGGACGGGTTGCCACCCCATAGACCGTATGACTGTGCCATTGATTTAGTTCCCGGTGGCAAATATCCTCGGGGTCGAATTTTTAATCTGTCCAGCCCTGAGAGAGAGGCTATGCGAGAGTACATAAAGGACAGTCTACGCAAGGGCCACATACGTCCATCCTCTTCTCCCATGGGTGCAGGCTTCTTTTTTGTGGGCAAGAAGGATGGGGGTCTCCGGCCCTGTATTGATTACCGGGAACTGAACAAAATTACTGTTAAAAACCAACACCCATTGCCGTTAATTCCAGATCTGTTTAATCAAATTGTGGGTGCTAAATGGTTTTCCAAGGTTGATTTGCGGGGGGCTTATAATTTAATCAGAATTAAGGAAGGTGACAAGTGAAAGACCGCCTTCAATACCCCAGAGGGCCACTTTGAGTACCTTGTGATGCCCTTTGGGCATCCAACACTTTGTTAATGACATCTTCCGTGAGCACCTTGGATGTTTTCTTGTTGTCTACCTTGATGATATTTAGATTTTTCTCAGATTGGTCTTCCCATGTAAAGCATGTTCGCGTGGTAATGGAGCTTCTGAGATAAAATTATCTTTGCGCCAAGGTGTCGAAATACCAATTCGGTATTCAAGAGGTCTTGTTTCTGGGCTATAACATCACTCCCAATTCATTTTGTATGGATTCCCTTAAAGTAGCAGCCATTGAAAATTGGGAACGACCTAATAACCTGAAGGCCTTACAAAGGTTTTTAGGTTTCGCGAATTATTACAGGGATTCTCAGTAGGGATGGTCCGAACCTGCCGAGGTTCGGGTTCGTATGAACCTGAACGCTCGGCATCAGATTCCCGCTGTCTGCCCGCTCCATGGAGCGGGCGGATACAGCGGGAGTAACGCCTGGAAAACTGGGATACAGCCTATGGCTATGGCTGTATCCTAGTTTTCCAGGTGGTCCTCCCGCTGGATCCGCCCGCTCCACGGAGCAGGCAGACAGCGGGAATCATTACCGAGGGTTCGGGTTTGGACCATCCCTAATTCTCAGTCATAGCCAAACCTCTCACGGATTTAACCAGAAAGGGGGCGGATCTCGTACACTGGTCCACAGAGGCAGTCATGGCATTCGACACCCTTCAACACTGTTTTTTTTAGAGGCTCTAGTACTGGCCCAACCCGACTTCGAGCGCCCATTTTTTGTAGAAGTGGGTGCATCCGAGGTGGGCGTGGGAGCAGTATTATCCCAGGGAACTGACACTCTTACCCATCTTCGGCCAGTTGCGTACTTCTCGAGAAAGTTCTCTTAAGCAGAGCGCAACTACGATATTGGGAATAGAGAATTACTGGCTATTAAGATGGCATTCGATGAGTGGAGGCATTTCTTGGAAGGTGCCAAACATAAAGTCACTGTTTTGACGGACCATAAGAATCTGGTTTATCTTGATACCGCTAAACGTCTTTCTCCACGTCAGGCCAGATGGGCCTTATTTTTTACTAGATTTGACTTTGAGATCACATATCGACCTGGGTCTCGTAATATCAAAGCGGACGCCCTCTCTCGCAGCTTTGATCTCGAAGACATTCCTGAGAAACAGGTCGATATGATCTTAAAACCTGGTGTTGTGGTGTCCGTCCTGCAACCTGATCTGGTGACACTTGTGGCCGAGTCTCAGGATTTAGCCCCCCATAACACTCCTGATTCCCTCTTGTTTGTGCCGCCGAACCTTCGCCTCCGGGTTTTGGAGAAAATTCATAGTTCCGTTTTGGCAGGACATCCAGGAATTGCAGGCACTAAATATTTGCTCTTGCATCATTTCTGGTGGCCAACCTGTACCTGAGATGTCAAATCATTTGTTGAAGCATGTGAGGTCTGTGCTAGGTCCATGGTTCCCCGTAGGCCACCGGAGGGATTGTTACATCCTCTGCCGGTCCCTACAAGACCTTAGACGCATTTATCGATGGATTTTATTACCGACTTACCAGTATCTAGGGGTAAGACTGTCATTTGGGTGGTGGTGGATCGGTTTTCTAAAATGTGTCACCTCATTCCACTGTGTAAACTAGTTCCTAGCGCTCGTTTGCTGGCCACGCTATTTATCAATCATGTTCTTCGCTTACATGGTGTCCCGGAGAACATTGTTTCCGATAGAGGTGTCCAGTTTGTGGCTAGATTCTAGAGGGAGTTTTGTGGTAAGTTGGGGACCACTTTGTCCTTCTCATCCGCCTTTCCAGCCCCAGACGAATGGACAGACGGAGAGGGTCAACCAGTCCTTGGAGCAATTCCTGAGATGTTTCGTAGCTGATACTCAGGATAGGTGGCGAGATTTCATTTCTCTAGCTGAATTTGCTATTAACAACCATGAGCAACGTTCTACTAAAATGTCACCATTCTTTTGTAATTATGGTTTCAATCCTAGGTATTTGTCTGTTCACTCTGCGGAATCTGTTAACCCCTCAGCTGAGGCTATTTTTTCTAAACTGTGCACAGTTTGGGCCCAAGCTCATCAGAGTCTTACCAAACATTTGCTAACAAAAGAAGCATATCTGGCCATCAATATGTAGTAGGTGATAAGGTCTGGCTCTCTACTAGAAATCTTAAATTAAGGGTACAATCTGGGAAACTGGCGCCCAAATACATTGGGCCATATACTATTGCAGAGGTCATTAACCCGGTTACTTTCAGACTTAAACTACCTACTGCGTTGAGGATTCATTCCGTATTTCATAAGGCTCTGCTGAAGAAATATGTGCCGCCGGTATCCCCGTCGCCTCCCCCTGCTACACTCGTCATTCAAGGGGAGTTGGAGTATGAGGTGGAGAGAATACTGAACTCTCGTTGGGTACAGGGCTCATTACAATATCTAGTCCACTGGAAGGGCTTCGGACCAGAGGAGTGTACATGGGTAACACTTAGGGAAATGCACGCTCCTCAGTTCGTCCGACGATACCATGCCGTCTAGGCCTGGTCCATTGGATAATAGTCCTGAGGCCCCTCATAAGAGGGGGGGGGGTAATGTCAGGAACTCACCTTGCCTGGCTCCAGCGGAGTCTGCTTCCAGCTTGGCTCCGGCGGCCGGCTCGAGAGTGCGCTGTCGCTCCCCCCGTCGGAGCCGAGTGACGTCACTGAGACCCGACGGCGTCCCTAGCAACCGGGGACACCGTGGTCTCACGTGACTGTCAGCCGGCCAGCCGACACGCAGCTGAGGCGCTCTGCACTCAGGCTGAGTGACAGGTCGCCCTGCCACTCAGCCTGCAGTGCACCAGCTGCAATGTGGCTGGACTCAGGAGGCCGGACCAATCAGCCTTTGGTCCGGGCTCCTGGTCCAGTATAAAGTTTAGTCATAGCCAGTATGAGATCGCTGGCTATTAGATTAACCCCTGGTCCCAGCTCCCCAGCGTCTGTTCCCGTTAACCCCTTCCTACTCCTGCTATTGCTTCACCGTGTTACTTGACCTTCGGCCTGACCCTTGACTATCCTATTGCCTTCTGATTTTGTGCTGCGCTGCTCGTTGGTTTTGACTTGGCCTGGTTGTTATTCCTTATTGTGTTTGTATGTCCGTCTCGGTTTTGTGTTTCACGTATACAGTACAGGAAACGTCTACGTGGTTGTCCACGGCCGCCTAGGGCCGATCGAGGCAAGTAGGTAGGGACAGTGGGGTGGGTGCAGACTCAGGGCCCACTGTCTTGTCCTGTTTGTGTCTACCAGTCCTTACAACCTGATTCTATATTCTTCAAAGCTAATATGAGATTACAAATGTAGGAAATTGGACAAGACTCAGACATACACAGGTGGTAGAAAATACTTTTGTCTTTTGGCAAAATATAAGAAGTAATTACAAAGTGTAATTAATATTTTCACTTATTCAAATCACTTAGAAAACTTTGTAGATTTCAGGCATAAAAATATACACCCATACCAGTCATTGTCAACCTTTTATTCCATCAAACCTAGACAGCTCTACATCATATTTTGACAGTGTGATTAAATCATCATTTTAGACACAAAGCTGTCTGTCAAAAATGAGACTTGGACACCAAGGGAGAAATTAGGTTGGAGTAGACTGACACGCTGAAGTGCACTAAACTATAAAAATGTCAATGTACTAAGTGGTTTCAGCAATTATTTGTATAAAGTGCCAGATCTAAACTATTCCTGGTCCATGTACTAAAGAATCAATCACACATAACATAAACAAAATGAAAGTGGAACTTGAGTTCTCAAAGTTTTTGTTTTGGTAATTTAGATGTTTAAGTAAATATGTCACCCCCTGACTGCCGAGCTGGGCAATCAATATACCAATAAAAGGATTCAAAATATTCCTTTGTTGCCTTTATCTCAATGTACTGTATGCCTATAGAAAAATCTCTAAGCAAGGGGTCAATCCAGCTTGTCTGGATCCGGTTGACTGATGCATTTCAGCTAAGGGGCCTATTCCACGGAGCGATAAATGGGCGAATCGGAGCAATAATCGTCCGAATCGGCCCAATTCGGCCGATTATCGCTCCGTGGAATAGAGAGAACGATCAGCCGATGATCGTTTATTTAGGTTCAGACCTAAAATCATCGTTCGCCACCAGCGCATTGCTGCGGTGCAATAGCAGTGCGCGGCGCCGACCAACAATTTTAGCAGCATCATACAATGCCTGTCCGGGCTGCAGGTCATCTCCTTCTCTCGGGGCCCAGCACAGCAGCTTCGGAGCAGGCCTGTTTGAACTGACAGACCACATTACCATATAAAATAAACTGCTAATATCCCATATCCCAAGAATGAAGGTAAGAAACGTATCTTCATCCTTAGGGCCCTATTCACCATATGGACATATCAGCAGGTTAGATGTTTCTAACTTACTTATATTTTCCCTTCAGTGTTAATGTAATCAAAAATTCCATCTGTCCTACGAAATTATCATGCTGTTTTGTTAGGGTTAAGCGAAACAGAACCTCAACACTTTTTGTTAAAAGAAAAAAAAGTGCCAGTTATAATTTTGAACATGTTTTCACCAACAAAGTGGTGTGCTTACTTTTGCAGTTGACATTTTTATTGGTACCAGTTTGGTACATGCTGAGATTTATGTAAGCCATGTCAGGTGCAGACCCAGCAAAATGTTACAATTGGGCGAGCAGGGAACAGAGCACGGTATGAAGAGGCTTTGCTAAGGTTGTGTTCACACATGCATTAATGTGCAATAAAAATGCAATGTGAATGCAATATTTAATTGCACTAATTGATCACTTCATTGCAGTAATTGTGTTGACGCAATGAGATTCTGTGTGTGAACACTTATTCCCATGATTCGTGAGACACAGAACCCTCAGACGAGGAAGCCTTGTAGTGGACTGTTTTTCTGCCCGGCATCATGTGGAGTATCAATATGATGGAAGGAGCTGGGAAAGTGTTTGAATCTTTGCGGCACTCTAATGACACAGCTTCCCTCTCTGTTGGTTTTGTGTTTAACGGAACATGAGAATACACCCTTAGGCCATGTTCACATGTTGTAAGAGACCGTCCGTTCCGTGAAAAGATCATCCCAGCCAGTACTGCAGTAGAGGCCGGATGATCTTTCGGGCTGCAGAGTTCTGATGCGGTCGCATCCGCACACGCCCATTTCAGAACACTCCACTGCACACTATGGAGCAAGCAGCTCACTCCACAGTGTGCACTGACCTAAGTTTCTATGGCCGCTATTCACTATGGCCCGCAGAAAACTGACATGTCAGTTGCTTTTGGCGCTGCGAGAGACTCTGGCCGGAGTGTATACTATATGTATATGCTCCGGACGTGATCCCATAGGGGAATAGGCAACGTATGTTTTCGTGAAAAGTACAGCCGTTGTTGCCAATTACAACGGCCGTACTTTTACGAAAACATAAGTTGTGTGAACATAGTCTTAATCTATCACAATTTACATCTGTAAACAGGTATTATAATCTATAAGGGTATAAATCTATGCCAGGGCAGCCTCAGATACAGTGGAGCTATTAAGAGGCTGGCACCTCTCAATAAATCTGGCATAGTTAAGAAGAGCAGCAGTTCACTTAAGACCATTGAATGAATACAATTTATTATAAAAAACAAATGTTATATGGGTACATTAGTCTCGGTAAACTCCCCCCATTGATCTCTATTTATTTTGTTTTTATCATGGCGGAATAACAAAAGCAGTCATTTTGGTGTGGTTTTTATTGATTTATTTTATGTAGTTTACCCTGTGGTTTAAATAATATTTAACAGCCCACTTCATTATGGAAGTGGCAATATAAATTATGTTTACTTTTTTCTCTTCTAAATAAACCATGTTTAATGGAGGGAAGGGGGATTCTGTGTTTTCCCTTTTTACATTTTTTGTGTATTTTTACTTTGTGTATTTTCTGCTTTTGCAGACAGCAGACCTGTGCCTGTTTCTCAGGGAGCCAATCAATGGGAAGCAGAGGGAGCCTCCTCCCTCTGTCAACCTGCTAGATGCTGAGGTTGAGGTTGCTTCTTATTGCTGCATCTAAAGGTTAAATGCTAGGATTGAAGCAAGCGCAAAAGAAGCTGATGGATCCTATGGACATAAGTGTACTCACCTATAGTATTATAGTGTCCTTGTGCTCACATCATAGTGTCTTATTGAAGAGGGTTCAAGTGTTGGACCCACACCTATCATGAGATTGGGGAGCCTGTGTCCTTCTGGTTGAATTGAACAGAAGTCAGACATGCATGTATGGGATGGCCATAGATAGCCAAGTACTTAGGAAAAAAACTTTAAATTGTGTTTAGTATTTTTATAATGACTAGCCACAACTTGGCCATTGTAATAAACTTATAACGCTTTCTCTTCACATTAACCCCCTTAAGACCAAGCCCATTGATGTACAGATGTTCTGGTCATATTAATGTAATGTTACTCCCCGCCTCCTCGCCTTCTTGCGCCATGATCTCTAGTTTTTATTAATATCATATTGGTATAACAGAAAAATTTAGATCACTTTTTAATAATTTTTTTTCTATTATATAATTTAAAAAAATCAGCAATCCTGGTGTTTTTTTTTTGTTTACGCGGTTCACCATGCGGAATAATTTATTATAGTTATATTTTATTGGATTGGACAATTCTGCACGCTACGATATATAATTTGTTTATTTTTCACTTTAAAGCATGCAATATGCAATAAATTGCATATACTGATGTATGCCATAGTATAGCATAGATCAGTGTTATCGGCGATCTTTGCATAGAACCTGCCTGAGAGCAGACTCTATGCATAGATTGCGGATCTGACAGGACGGAGATAAGTGGCTTACCCCCACCCGCTGGTACAAGCGATCGCAACCCTAGCAGGATGGCTGCGGGGGTCCCAATCACTCAGTGACAGGTGCTTGTCCTGTCACTGACTACCTTAAATGCTGCAACTGCTATAGATCACTATAGATCGGGTTAGCAGCTGCCTGTCATTATTCTGGGATCCGCAGACACTGATGTGTCACATAAGTCAGCCCCTCAGTGAGGAACGTATATGTACACTGCCACTGCACGGGGTATGTGCAGTAGAAACTATATATTCGGATTGCTGATGTGAAGCGGTTAAATAGGAGTAATATATTTTTTTTCTACAGCAAAGATACCATAGTATTCAAGTGTATATTTCCCAAGATCTGAGAAGAGCATTTTAGTTGATATATATATATAACAGGATATAGAGTAACCATATGCTTAGTGACATAAGCTATGCAAAGACCCAAGGCACTTCAACATATTTTACTTTCTCACCTAACCAGTATGGTAATCAGAAGACTGCCAGTAGCGGAGAATATAATTTAATTATTATTTGATTAGTTGAAATCTACAGACGAAAACTATCAAATTAACACTCCCCTAAGATGTGTCAAATGCTGTAAGAGGTACTGAATAAACATGGAAATATTACAGGAAAAGTGACTTGAAGAAAAATAGACTTAAAGCTCCAGGCTTCAAGAACGGATTTTTATAAATGTCTCATGAGATAAAGTTACAGAATAGAATATTTTCCGGTGTGTTCTATAAAGCAATGTTTCTCAACCTGCGGTACACGTACCACAGGGGTTTTGTAGGGCAGGTTGACGGCGTATATGGGAGGGGTAAAGAAAAAGACAAAAAACAAATGAGAACTTTAGCTTTAGGTGCCAGGACATTGCTATCATTCAGCAGTGTCCTTATGCCAATCACCACCTCTCCTGACTCCACCCACCTTCCTTTCCCCAGCAGTTCTGTACAGGGGGTGGGGCTTGGTGATGCTGCTGGGAAATGGAAGGAGAGGAGGAGCACGACCTCAGCAGCTTCACTGATTGGTCCTCACTAACAGCACTGAACCTGCCCTCCCCTAGCTCCTCCCACCAGCCTCGTCCTTCCTGCTTTAGTGCCTGCCATGCAACCCTGGCTACAAAGGGACATGTATCTGGCTACAAGGGGGGAGGTAGATGGCAGCAGGGGGACATGCATCTGGCTACAAGGTGGAGTTAACTGGCTTCAAAGGGACATGTATCTGACTACAGAGAGAGGCATCAGGCTGCAAGGGAGCATGTATATGGCTGCAAGGAGGGAGGTATATGACAGCAAGAACACATGTATTTGGCTACGGGGGGGAGGGTAGGTATTTGGCTGCAAGGAGACATGTATATGGCTGCAGGGGGTCAAAGTATCTGGCTTTGGGGGGGAGGTATCTGGTTGCAAGGGCTGCATGGGGACATGTCTGGCTGCAAGAGAAGCATATTTAGCTGGAGGGGGGCATACCTTGCTAGGGGCACATCTGGCTGCAGGAAGCATACCTAGCTAGGGGCATATCCGGCTGCAGGGGACATACCTGGCATCAATAGACATAACTGACTGCCGGTGCCATACCTAGCAGAAAGGGGATTATCCATCTACAGGTGGCATATCTGGCTGCAAAGGGCATATTAAACTTCAGAGGACACATCTGGCTGCAAGAGGGCATACCTGGCTTGGGGCACATCCACTTTCAGGGGGAAGCCAGTTTCCAGAATGGCTGTACAATGGCCAGTTTCTAAATGGCCGTACAAAGATGCGATCAGCTGACAAGAAAAAAATATGTTAATATCCATTCATATTTTGTATTTCTCTAATTACCACAAAATGTATTATATATGTAAATTTGATGATCATTTATGGATTATTTAAAGGGTTTGTCCATCATTTTTGTTATTTTATTTTAAATAAACTGGTGCCAGAAATTGTAATTTACTTCTATTGAAAAAAATTTTAAGCCAGTAATTACTAACTGCTGTTTGTTCCACAGGAAGTGGTGTATTTTCTCCAGTGTGACACAGTGCTCTCTGCTGACACCTCAGTCCATGTCAGGAACCAAAGCACTGGCAAATCCACATACAAAACCTCTCCTGCTGTCCAGACTGGAAAGAACACTACTGCAGGACATACAGCAGCTGATATATACTGGAAGAGTTGAGATTTTTTTAATAGATGCAAATTACAAAGCTCTGGCTCTGGCACCAGTTGATTTAAAAGAAAACATTTTTGCTGAACTACCCCTTTAAAACAAAAAGAGAAAAACTTGCCAAAGTAGTATATATTTTCAATAAATATAGAAGCAAATGAATATGTTATTGACCCTGATCAATTTGTGTGAAAGTAAAACTGGTGTAATTTGCTTGGTGTAAAAGCTAGTTCAGCTTTTATTTTTCCAAAGCTTGTGATGAGCTGTGATTGGTTGTTATGGACAAATTACACAATTTTTTTTTTCTTAGATTGATAAATCTGGGCCATTAACTCTAAAATGATGAGAAGATCAAAGTACTGTACTATATGTATGATTCCTGTAGCTGCACAAGTGGGATATCTAAGGTTAAAGCGATAACAAATCTTGCTTTCTCTTAACCCCTTCATCTTTAATCTCTTTTTCATAAAGGAATTATCTGGCATGAGAAACTTTATGCTTACCCCTCTTATGCTCCTCTGATGTCCTCCTGTGGTGTCTCCAGCTCCCCCGTTAAAAAATCCTGCCACCACTTCTGAGATTAACTCACTCAGCCAATCACTGTCTCAGTCAGTGATTGGCTGAGTGGGCTGTCACTACTGAGACCAGTCTGTCTTGATGGTGGGATTGTTCAGTGGGGGACCATGGAGAGATATACGTAGGCTTTTTATTATTTTCTATATAACCGCAGCTAGTGTGTCAGATAACTTCTTTAAAGCAAACCAATCACCTTCCTAATGTAGTGTGAACCGGAGTGTATCTTTCATGGCACTCATGTACAGTATTTCACCCTCCTGCCTACACTCATTCTCTTCTAGTCACCTGTCTAGTCAGTTCCTGTCTTATTGCTTTCTTTGGGTCTCAGCTCTCATTTGGGTATCATCCCAGCCCACACCGTTTACCCCTCTAAACAGTGCAGGGCATTATCCTAGGACAGAGAAACTGACCCGGATAGAGCAAAGGTACTATAACGAAGGTCTACATACTCTATCTCGTAGCGCGGGTGACACCGGATAATTTCGGACACTTAGCTACCCCCAGATAACCAAGACTGGGGCTTGTGTAACCCTGGTAGGACAGGTACCCCGACACTGCAGGGCAGAAGGTGTTCAAGCAACAGTATAGTCAAATCACAGGCACAGGCAAGTATCTCTCTCTCAAGTATTTGTCTCTCAAGTATCTCTCTCTCTCAAGTTGCGGCACAGCACATTACTACCCTGGGTTTGAACCCACACAACAAACTTCTCTCTTCTTCTTTCCACTGCTTAACTGTAAGCTATGCGTAGCACTATTCTACCTCAGCACTTAAAATATCTCCTAGCACAGATCCACAAGTCGTACCAAAGAGAAGTCATTTATTGTCCTGTATCCTAAAAGATATCCTGTATCCTAAAAGACTGTTCAGTAAAGCCATTACATTTATTCTATTGGGATTCAGTCATCATTGCACCTGCACAATCAGCTACACACCTTGGGTCACTCTCCCCTTTCTGTGGGTGGCGGTACCAACAGTCCAGGCGAGTCACCCCCCCACTCTGGACCACTGTGACAGGAGCCCGAGGGACCCATCACACCCGGCAGGTCACTGACCATTGGGGAATAGTACAGCCAGTCCTAACAACAAAGCAGGTATACAACCACACCCGTGTGCTGACCGAGCACTGGCATCACAACATTTCCATCACTGGCTAAGCTGTACTACACCACCAACCACCACCACAAAAGTGTTTTTACAAGGAACAACTTAACAGGTGACCGGTCGCGCTACCACACCGCCTCAGTCACTGACCGTCTTAGCTGGAATTTCTCAGCCGAGTCATGAGGTCACTGCATCGGGATATCTAGGAGGCTGGCTTTAAGTGGTGCTGTTGTGGGAGGACGGGGAGAGTTCTCCTTTAAGATAAAAATATACAATATATATTGAAAAACTAGCGACTGTATTATTATCGCCTCCAAGTTTGTTCACACAGCAGGGACTAGCAGCAGGGTTGTAAGACCTCAGTAGCCCCCTTTCTGAAAGTGACAGAATCTATAATATCCTGAGAACATAGAGGGGCTCTTTAGACCTGGGAACTTCATACCATGCTATAGAAGCAGTAGAAGACAAGAACCCTACCTGGTAGTAATATTTTGGGGCAAAGGCTTAAAGGGGTTGGCCACTTTATAGAAAAAGTGTTCAGTGTGTGGTATTGATAATTGTACTCACTGTATATACTGACAGCAGCAAAATAAAACTCCTCTCCTCCCCTGCTCTGCTGTGATTCTGTCCATAAGATGGAGGACATTGAGGAGCATGTAACCATACCCTACTCTCTGTGTCCTTCATAGGCATATACAGGCTCAGCGGTGGACACTGGGGGGCGGGGCAGGGTCACATACTTCTCCATATTGGCCATCTTATGGACAGAATCATCACAGAGCAGGACAGCACAACCTGGAAGAGGGGAGTCTGATTAAAGCTGTATAAGGCACACAGGGAGCTGCTGTAAGTGCAGTGAGTACACTAATAATTCAGTAATAATATACAGTGAACAATTTAACTATAAAGTGGCCAACCCTTTAACTTGAAGCTCATAAGCCTCAGATAAAATAGGTCTTTGGCCCTCTCATGCTCTAAAGCCTGGGTTGGATACTAACTCTGTACTGTCATAATTATGCCTCTGGTTTGGAGGGAAGTTTCCCTGAAATGTGATTTTATGTTTTCATTATTACTTTCCTAATATTGCTTGTCTTTAAGTAAACTGAAACCAGCAATAAAAAAAACTTTAAATGTCTTCTCCACCTAAACAGTTAAAATTATCAGTGTTCTGAGCAGACAATAAAAAGTTGTTTACTATATAGACTCCTGGTTTAAAGTGTGTAAAAGAGAACAGGACAGTTTTAATAAGCAGTGTAAATAAACACAAAGGCAGTGTGTAAAATACAGACACTTCGCTCTTAGCTTCTGCTTCAAACTTGGATAACAGCCAAATGTATTTGTTCTGTGTATGGACACAAGGAGATGTTCTGGCTTTATGTAATCTGAAGGAATAATATCGTTACAAGGCACACAGAGGGAAATCTTTGCATCTGTCAGGTTGGATCAGCATTTTATGCCACAGAAATAAAACCAGAGATACAAAAATCATAACAGCTTGATAACACACTTGCCGAAATTGCAAAAAGTTCTGCAAGTCTATTCATCAGTATAATCTATTTCTATCTTCTGTACTTTAATAGTGCTCCACTCTATTCCAAGTGTTCCATCACATAACATTAATGGGGTCACATACAATGTCATTGATTTCACCTTATACAAACCTATGCAGTATTTAGTAGCTGTGAGGCTGTGGCCAGAGCAGAATGGCCCTGCAGGCTTTTCTGATTTAGCTTGAAGGCATTGTGTGCAGAAAAGAAAAACAAATGATTGGAATTTTTTTTTCTAATCCTTAAAAATGATGTGAATATCAAACATAGAGAGCTGTCCATTGTCATATATAAAACTAGAAAAGAACAAGATTTGTTCATGTTCTCTCAACGTTCCACTGTGTTTTTTTTATCAACTGTGTTTCAAGCTGTGAAGATGTCTATCTTTTACAAAATAAAAAGTAAGAAAAGTATACTGGAAATATACATGATAATATGGTAATAATCTAATTTATTACAAGATTTTGTGTTTTTCTTTGCAGATTATGTCACGTAATAGGAACATGTAAGTAGGATCACTAAGCTGCATACACCACCAGCAACACTAAAAGGGCTCCGAAGCATTCAGAGACTGTATTCCAGTAATACTGCTCCGAGAACAATTGCTAAAGGGAACTGTGACTAAGTATTGTACTTCATAGTGTGTGTCTTCTAACAATAGCTAAGGTTGTTTCATGCTTTGATTGCACAACATTTGGCATCTTTTTGCTGGGTGCACGTAAGTTAAATTATTTTATGAAACCCTTCATTTTCAGGATGTGGGGGTGAGGTGTAAATGCTTCAGACCAGTAGATATTTCATTTAGGTTCTGGCTTGTCATGTATAAAGATGTCACCACCTTAGTCTGACCAAGATAAATAAGAAAAGGAAAGAGATTTTCTACAGTCAGAGAATATATATCCTGTGAGTTACCAGATGTAATGTTATTTTGCCTGTTACTGCATCTAAACAGTGCGGTATATGCTTGTATAGTCTACAGTATGATGATACCATCGGTAGTCTTTCTGTAACTAACAACTATACAATTACTGTATAGTATTTGGTGCCTGGTATGGTGGTATTATTGGTTATATTGGTGCTTGTGTAGTAGTAACACTTGTGCCTGATTGTCTGACCAAAAGAGTGCGTGCATGCCTGTTTTGATTATATGGCTATTTCATAATAAATGTAAGTTGGAAGGGGGTGGGGATTCTATTTGCCAGCTTGACTAGAGCACCAATATCTAGTCCCAG
The DNA here is from genome assembly GCF_027789765.1 of Dendropsophus ebraccatus. Classification (NCBI taxonomy): domain Eukaryota; kingdom Metazoa; phylum Chordata; class Amphibia; order Anura; family Hylidae; genus Dendropsophus; species Dendropsophus ebraccatus. The sequence continues at coordinate 85,645,606 of NC_091460.1, read as the reverse complement.
CCCTACCCCTAGGACACTTGTATAAGCAATTGAATCCAATGCAATGACCCCCTAACAGCCTGCCTAGATCAAAGTTCACTCTCTGCAATCACTTTATGGAAAGCTGACCAATCACCAATGAACCACCAATAATCCACCACCGAAGCTTAAGGTGATACCATCACCCCCCCCCCATCCCTTATGTGCAGTTCTGTGCAGTGGACAGTGTCACCTAGGTGGGGCTTCATGGCAGTTCGACCCCCTCTTTCCAGGGGAGAGGGGGCCAAACTGCTATGAAACCCTTGTAGATGACACTGTCCAGATGACACTGAAATATGGCACTTTTAGAACAGAAAAAAGACACAGACAAGTTTTATACAGGTATATATCGAATGTGCAGCATCTAAGCTTGTGGATGGTGTGGAGAACCACACATAGAGTAAGGGACCCTATAACAAAAAAAGATTATTGTGTGAAAAATCAGTATATTGTCCTAATTAAAATAATAAGATTTCTGTGTGTATGCAGACAAGGATCAAATGACTAAAATATTTTTTTTTTGTATGTCATTGATAGCATCTTTTGAGTTGACCCTAAAATCATTGTTAATCGAATTGTTCGCTAATCATTAGTAAATCTTTCGATGTATGTACACAATATTCGTTTTTTATTACAATAGAGTATATGAACGATCATTATAATAGGACCCTTAGGGGTGTGAAAGTATCACTTTAAATGCCATTGTCAGCAGCATTTAAACAATTAAATAACTAGTAGCAGAGATCACTCTATGCTGAATGATGCTCACAGTCTCCAGATATAAAGTGATCTACAGTCATGGGCAAAAGTTTTGAGAAAGACACAAATATTATATTTTAACATGATCTGCTGCCTTCTGTTTTTTATGCGTGTTTGTCAGATTTTTTTTTATCACATACAGAAATATAATTGTAATCATATTATGAGTAACAAAAGCTTATATTGACAGAATGAGTTAATGCAGCAAGTTAATATTTGCAGTGTTGACCCTACTTCTTCAGGACCTCTGCAATTCTCCCTGGCATGCCCTCAATCAACTTCTGAATCAAATCCTGACTGATAGCAGTCCATTCTTGCACAATCAATGTTTGCATTTTGTCAGAATTTGTTGGTTTTTGTTTGTCTACCCATCTCTTGATGATTGGCCACAAGATCTCAATCATCTGGGGAGATCTGGGGAGTTTCCAGGCCATGGACCCAAAATCTCTCTGTTTTGTTCCCTGAGCCATTTAGTTGTCACCTTTGCTTTATGGCAAGCTTCTCCATCATGCTGGAAAAGGCATCATTGATCGCCAAACTGCTCTTGGACGGTTGGGAGAAGTTGCTCTTGGAGGACATTCTGGTACCAGTCTTTATTCATGGCTGTGTTTTTAGGCAAGACTGTGAGAGCCGATTCCCTTGGCTGAGAAGCAACCCCACACATGAATGGTTTCAGGATGCTTTACAGTTGGCATGACACAAGACTGGTGGTAGCGCTCACCTCGTCTTCTCCGAATAAGCTGTTTTCCAGATGTCCCAAACAATTGGAAAGGGGATTCTTTAGAGAAAATGACTTTACCCCAGTCCTCAGCAGTCCACTCCCTGTACCTTTTGCAAAATATCAGTCTGTCCCTGATGTTTTTTCTGGAGAGAAGTGGCTTCTTTGCTGCCCTCCTTGAGACCAGGCCTTGCTCCAAGAGTCTCCGCCTCACAGTGCGTGCAGATGCACTCACACCTGCCTGCTGCCATTCCTGAGCAAGCTCTGCACTGCTGGAGCACCCTTTTTGGCAACAATGGAACCTTTCTCCTTGAAGTTCTTAATGATGCGATAGATTGTTGACTGAGGTGCAATCTTTCTAGCTGTGATACTCTTCCCTGTTAGGCCATTTTTGTGCAGTGCAATGATGACTGCACTTGTTTCTTTAGAAATAACCATGGTTAACAGAAGAGAAACAATGATGCCAAGCACCAGCCTCCTTTTAAAGTGTCCAGTGGTGTCATTCTTACTTAATCATGACAGATTGATCTCCAGCCCTGTCCTCATCAACACCCACACCTGTGTTAATTGAGCAATCACTGAAACGATGTTAGCTGGTCCTTTTAAGGCAGGGCTGCAATGATGTTGAAATGTGTTTTGGGGGATAAAGTTCATTTTCTAGGCAAATATTGACTTTGCAAGTAATTGCTTTTAAGCTGATCACTTTTTATAACATTCTGGAGTGTATGCAAATTGCCATTTTAAAAACTGAAGCAGTAGACTTAAAAATTAATATTTGTATCATTCTCAAAACTTTTGGCCATGACTGTAGGCCCGCTTCATACATCCTTAATATCACCATGACATGCATCATCCGTCATAAGGAGTTAAAGTACTAATGTGCTCCAGAGTCTTTCATGGCAGGGGTGGATATCCAATAAGAATCAACTTGAAAACCTAATGGGAATAAAGCAATAAGAATTTATGTTTTTTTAATCGGATACTACTAAAGAGAGTGAAAAAAAAAATCTGCATTCATATGCATTTTTCTTCAGAGAGCATGGGATCTGACCCCATTTTGCACAGCTGACTTGGGCAATAGATACGGAAATAATAAGATTTGTCACATTAGAAGTACTACTTTTCTAAAAACCTTTGTTCTCTTCTTTATTTGAAAGACCCTAAACAATGTTTTATAAGAAACTACCGAAATCCAATGGCCTGAAAGAATTAAGCAGAACTAGGTAACATATCCTTAGAACAGTTTGAGGGGTAGATACCATGTAGAAAAATAAGAAGGCCTTATTTTTTCCACAAAAAAACATGGATCAAATCTATGCAAACTAGTACTATTCACCTTTTACAAAAACGGATACTGAAACGGATGCAAAACAGATGCAAATACAGTTGAATTTATGTGGACCACGGAGTAAAAATAGCAGGAGGTTTTGCAGTCTAGAAAAATTACTGATTACATGTTAATGAGGCTTAACTAAGGAGCAGGAACAGTCTACAATTGTCAGTTTATAAGGGTACTTGACTAGAACAAGTCACAATACTCAAGCACTTTTTAGATTTCCATGTGTTTGTAGGCAAAAACAGTAGGCAAAAACAGGAAGCAACGTGGCTTTAAATAGCAACAACAATGGCCATCTTGGCTAAGGGCAAATTTAAAGGGAACATTTCAGATGTTTAATGCTGGGCTTGACTGAAAAGTCTGTCCCCTATACACACAATGAGAGACCTGTCAGTTAAGCCCAGTGAAAATCAGAGCAGTGGTGAAGAGCTACATCCTTGACTATATCTCTGGTTGTTGATTCATCTTTAAAACTATGATTTCTGTGGCCTTTCAAAATAAACCATAATTCATTGTAGTGGGGGTTCTTATACCTGTTTCCTGCTACCTGTGGTGGCTGCACAAAACAGCTGTCAAGTTCCTTTTCAGGGCAAAATGGCAGCTGTAGTAGTCATGTGAAAGTGAAGCACATCAGTTTTTGTCCTTAAGCTGAAAAAAATTTCAGTTTTCCGGATTGTAAGAAAAATAAATCACAAAAATATTATCTGGCTGTCATAAGCAAATCAACCACTTTAGTAAGAACCTTTGTCAAACCCGTATCCACAAATTAAGGAATTATATTGAGCTTGATAGGTTTGCAGGAACACACTGAACTGAAATTGATTTAAGCAATTAACAGTTAAATGAGTAATCTTCACTTGCTGAACAGACAAAAATTAAAGTAGACAGAATTCAATAAAAGGGCTACTTTTCCCTTCATTCTCTGCCTCAAATGCAATGTATTTTATGTGCTACCAAGACTGTAAAGGTTGTTTGCTAACAAACATATCTGATGCATTGCTTCAAATGTTGGCAAAAAGATGACTATAGTTTTACAGATCAGCAATAATTAATTAGAAATCTAAATCTAATTGGATAAATGACATATGTATAAACATATATAGACAATCCAGCTTAATTTTCCATGTTAAGAGCCAAGAGATCCTGAAAACAAAAACAAAATCATTTCCTTTAGGGTTAACAGTAGCGAGACTGGATTAGAAACAAAAGATTTCAAAGTCTATGGCTTTCAAGCTTTTATTGTGTGTTGATATTGTGTGGTGAAGTCTCAATCATTTGCAAAGTCAATGTCAGACCTGTATAAAAGGTAGAGATAGATTTCACATTAACTTGAAGTAGTTTGTAACAATATGCCATCAGAAACTTAATAGTTGTCCACAACATTGCAAAATGTATGGAATATTGAAAAGCTTTAACTTGAAGCCCCTGGGACCAAATGCAAAATCTGCTCTCAAGGCTTCTACCTTCTCTGTACCATGGATAATAGTGTTGTCTTAGGGATCACAGCTCAGTCCTCAATGCAACCACTACATTATTTCCCCCCTATAACTAAAAGCCATATTACCATGGCTGATCGTCCGGGCAGCCCATAGGATATATTCCATAGGATATATTCCAATTACATCCCGCTGTGTATATGTAAGTTAACCCCCCACTGGCCAGAACTAACATCACCTGCTCCTTACCTGCAACCCACTTCAGGGGGTTCTCAGCGTCTACTCATCCCGCGCAGCCAATCAGTGTGCTGCCCTGCGCAGCCACTGATTAGCTGAGCGGGACGTCCTGCTGAGAACCCCCAAAGCAAAGCGGAGCGGGGAGCAGGTGATGTATGTTTCGGCCAGCGGGGGGGTTAACTTACATACACGCAGTGGGATGTCATTCCCGCTGCGAGTATGCATTCTCATAGGGATGAACAGGCACTGGATGCGCAGTGAATCCGGTGTGTGTGAAGGCACCCTTAGAGGGTGTGTGTAAGTGTTATGCTTTTACATTATATTACCACCTATCCAGGGGAGAGAGTGGCAGGACGGATGGGAAAGGGTAAGAGGTGCGGGTGGCAGGGGAGGTGAGAGGGTGGCAGGAGTGGGGGAAAGGGTGGCAGCGGAGAAGAGTGGCAGGACAGAGGAGAGAGGGTGGCAGCGGAGAGGGTTGCAGCAGAGAGGGGAGAGGGTGGCAGGACACAGGAAAGGGGGGCAGGAGAGGGTAAGAGGAGAGGGTGTAAGCGAGGAGGGGAGAGGGTAAGAGGAGAGGGGGCAGCAGAGAGGGGAGAGGTTGGCAGGATGGAGGGTGGCAGGGGAGGGGAAAGGGTAAGAGGAAGGGGTGGCAGGAGAGAGGGGGCGGGAGCAGGGAGAGGGTGGCAGCAGGAAAGGGGTGGCAGGAGAGAGGGGGTAGCAGGAGAGAGGGGGTTGACGGAGGAACACGGGGACGGTGAGAACACCGGAGAGAGCATAGGGTATGGAGGAGAAAGCACCTGGGGATCGATTCGGTTGATTACAATATACCACACAAGATGGGCTGAGATGACGGAGGTACTTAGAAAACATTGGCTAATATTGTAACATGATCCTGACCTAAAAATGTTTTTGTCCCCCCCAACCTTTGGTTACATCTAAACGTAGTCGTTCTTGTGTGATCAATTAGTACAGAGTCACTATATACCATCTAAATCTAACATCATTTTTCAGACACAGGGCCCAAATGGGGATTGTTCCCATGCTGTAGATGTTCCATCTATCCACATGTGATTAAAACAGATTGTTTCTGGGATTCAACTAAGGAACAGGAATACCGCATTGTGCATCACATTGACTGCCGGATCACTGGGGTTATATACTATGCCACTTGTCCCTGTGACTTGATATATATTGGACTCACATCCAGAGATTTGAGAGTTAAAACACAAGAGCACATTTGTGACATCAAGGGGGCCATGAATATTCCATTGGATGATAACTTTGCCATCAGACAGCTCAAACCATTGGCTCGTCATTTTCGTGTGAAACATGGTGGAAGATGGAAAGAACTGCGCATACGTGGGATTGATCATGTGCGCCTTGCATCCAGGGGGGGAGATATGGCCAAAGTTTTGGGACAACGCGAATGTAAATGGATGACGAAATTAAAGACAATCGCACCTGATGGTTTAAATGAACAGTGGACATTCTCAAGCTTTCTGCGAAGCTAGCATGGATACCAGATAAGGCTGGGTTCACACTACGTATATTTCAGTCAGTATTGTGGTCCTCATATTGCAACCAAAACCAGGAGTGGATTAAAAACACAGAAAGGCTCTGTTCACACAATGTTGTGCGAAGCTAGCATGGATACCAGATAAATATCTAATTCAAACTTTAGGGTCTTTTCTAATTCTTTTTGAATTTAAGGGTCAGTTTTTAACACACTGTGGTTTACAATATCTGGGTGGTTAGGACTTTACCTATATGGACATTGTTTATGGTGGTATGTATATGGGATATATGTATCAACCACAAATGGTTTGCCCTTGCCTTGTCAATTATTTACTATATCTGATTTTTCTCCTTTTCTTTTTTCTCCATTTTCTCCCTCTTTTTCCCTTCACCTCTCCTCTTCCCTTCCCTTTCCCATTTTTCTTCCCTTTTTCCTTCAGTTTTTGTTTTCCTTTTCTTTTTTCAAAATTCTTTTTTTTCAGCCATGGTTCACTATCAATAGGTTTTTTACATTTTCACCCTCAAGTTTCTTTGCGACTGATCACAGTTGTATCACATCAACACAATTTTTTCATCATTTGGCACCTTGACTAATATTGCAATTTTGCACCTTGCTTTTTTAATATTATCCTGGTTCTTTACAATGGAATTTTCACATTCATTTTTCACACATGCACTCTTCACTTAATACATATTTGCATTTTTGCACATTGCCATCTAGGTTCTATGGCATGGTACATTCACATCCACCATTCAGCATACACTTACCATCATTTTCCTCATATATTTTATTTTATTGTTTTGTTTTAATTCATCCAATCATTCCCACAGTGTTCAGGATACTTTAATATACACAGCACATGTGTTATTCACATGTGTTAAGGTTATCCTTACACACACAGCACAGTCACATGTCTTATTTTCAGCACAGTTCACATATATCATTTTTATCCCAACAATTTATCCCCACACAATTCATTTTTATTTCTTTTAATTATTTAATTTAATTTTTAAATTTAATTATTTTCATTTAATTTATTTATACATGGTGAGGTTATATATTAATCACTTAATCAATTTGTTCTTTACCTTATCTTCCTACTATTTGTTTGCAACATGAATTGTTCCTTACAGGGCGATTTGGTATAAAATTGAACTAATTTTAATCTTTCATTTATATCTCTGCTATTATTCTATTTAAATGTATATTGGGTGAAATCTAGAGCTTGCCCTTTTTCAAGATGGCCGCCGCGATTGAGCACTCCGGTGCGCATGCGCTCCCTCCTCCGTGACGTCTTCCAGTCTGGCATCTGCATCACTGACGGCGCACGTCATGCATCCTCTGTGACGCGGTGCCAGGATGGGCGGACGATCGGAGGATGGGGGCAGCATGGCGTTGGAGCGCCTGGTAATTATAATCTTGGCATGTTATTGGACTATGCTCGCAGCACCAGATATATAAGCATGCCCAGTCCTGCATACCTCACCACTCCTTGATAAAGGTCTATGAAACGCGTTGGGTGAGGTGCAGGGGTTGTGTCTCATGGGGGAAGAGGATTTCTGTGCATAGTTTGAGCTGAGTTGGCGACTAAAAACTTTTTTGCAAAGGGCAATTTAGCCCCTGATTTTTGCTGTATTGCACTCAGCACCTTTGATTTACATACTTTCATGCACATTGCACTTGATTGATTTTGGAATCCTATTTATTTATTTATTTGAGTATGTATTGTTCCCCCAGTGTTAGTAATGATATGTGATTTTGTTTGTATTATGGTATGGTCCCCTGCACCTTGTTTTTGTGTGTCCTTATTGTGTATATATTGTTTTATGGGATGATTTGGGGATTTATGAATATCAATTTTGGTCATGTAATTGTGGTTATAATTTTTATTTCTTGATTAATCAGAGTTTTTATGTTGGTTGTCAGTTTAGTGACTGAAACCCTTGTAAGGTTATAATTGATGTCAGAGGTCCTAATTATAGATTTTGTGAGAGGAGGTGGCAGGAGAGAGGGGGTGGCAGCCGAGAGGGGTTGACAGCAGAGAGGGGTTGGCAGGAGGGAGGGGTTGGAAGCAGAGAGGGGGTGGCAGGAGGGAGTGGGTGTCAGGGGAAAGGGTGGTGGCGGTGGCGGAACACTGGGGCGGCGGGAGCACCGGAGAGAGCACGGGGACGGAGGAGGAGGATGCACCCGGAGGAGGACTGGCACTAGAGGAGGTGGTATCACGGGGGGGAGGTGGCGGAGGCACGGCGGAGCAGGTGACAGCACAGGGAGATCAGCTAGCAGCAGGGAGCTGCTAGCTGATCTCCCTGTAACTGGAGGCAGAGAAGGGGGGGGCGGAGGAGGAGGAGGGTGCATGGGGGGAGGGGGGCACCCGCCGCCCACCAGGAAAGCACCAGGCACAGGGCACACCACTCCCATCATCTCCTTCTCTGCTGCTTATTCTCGGCAAGCAGAGAAGGAGATGATGGGGTAGTAGTAAAGATCGCCCTTGAATGGCCGGCCGGTGGCTACTGGCCAATCAAGGTCGATCGTGGGCCGGAATCCACGGGAGGGTAATGCTTGGGCACAGCTGTCTGAGACAGCACCAATCACAACTCAATGCCAGGGTCTGGTCCTGGAAACAAAGGAAATTGCTGTGATTGGCCAATGAAAAGTCACCGGCCAATCACAGCGATTGTCGTCACGTGGGGAAGGGAAACTGCCCCCTACGTGACATAGGAAGATGGCTGCTGTATGAATCAGCAGCCATCTTCACCGGAGCAACGCGTGGCGCTCCCTTAAAGGGCCCGCGTACAGGTACGGCATGGGTCCTTAAGCGACAGGGATCCATGCCGTAAACGTACGGCATGGGTCCTCAAGAGGTTAAAACGTCACAAATTATAAATTGGGCGGAAATCCAATTCTTAAAACGGGCACATTAAAAAAAGTTGCTTCTAAAAAATATCCCCCCCTCGAATACTGGTTTATAAATAGAACTTAGACTAAAAATGGGTGAAAAACACAATTATTCACCTAAAAATAGGAGCAAAGCCCTTGATAAATTTCCCCCTGTGTGTGAACAACTAAAAAATAATGTTTGCAAAATACATCCACAAATAATTGTCACAATTAGAGATGAGCGAACCGGGTTCGAGTTTGAGTCGTTCCAAACCTGAACGTTCGGGGCTGCTGAACTTGGATAAAGCTCTAAGGTTGTCTGGAAAACATGGTTACAGCGAATGACTATATCCATGTTTTCCACATAGCCTTAGGGCTTTATACAAGTTCAGCAGCCACCACTAATCAAATGCCGAAAGTTCGGGTTCGGATCGACTCGAGCATGTTCGTGGTTCGCTCATCTCTAGTCACAATCATTATTTTGATGTCCACGCAAACAACGTCTGTTATTTAATACACTGTGTGCATTGGGTGGCCGTCATTCCATTGACTTTGATGCATTCTGTTGAGATAAATTTAAATGTGGTAATAACAGACATATAGATATAGATAACAGGATATAGATAACAATGGTACACACAATAACTGTTGCTCACAAATGTGCACCCCCTCCCTGTATAATGACTTTTATAAAGGTCATTAAGCATGCCCAGAAGCCTTTCTCATCTAAATAGGACAGATCCAATCCATTGTGCCTATGATCCATGGGGCTTGCGGTAAACCTTATCACTAAGTGCTGTTAAAACAGCTGCAATATATATATATACCAAAAAATAAAATAAAAAATACTTTAACCCCAAAACAACCAAGGATGTACTGGTACGCCCTGGAAGTCTGTGCCCAGACGACCCAGGGCATTCCGGTACGTCCTTTCCTATGAAGCGCGCTCTGGAGCAGTGAGCAGCCGGCACCTCACCGTTAATGACAGGCTGCAGCGATCGCACGTGTAAGTGACGGGGGGACTCCACTGTCACTTACCGATCGGGACCCCCACAGTGTGACACTGTGTCACACTGTGGGGGTCCCGTTTGTTGTAACAGACCACCGGAGGTCTCTCACCTGCCTCTGTGCGGTCCGATTGGTGATCTGCTTACTGAGCCTGCTATCACACTGGCATAGCAATGATCAGTGTATAAAATCAAAGTAATGTTTGTAAAAGTCCCCCAGGGGGACTTTAAATGTGTTAAAAAATTGTTAAAATCATTATTACATTACCCCAAAGCCCCTCCCCAATAAAAGTTTAAATCACCCCCTTTCCCATTATATAAATAAAACATATAAACATAAATAAATAAACGTATAGTATACTGTAGCGTGTGTAATTGTCTAATCTATTAAGATATAACAAGCGTCATCTCGAACGGCGTAAACGAAAAGGGGGAAAAAAGCGCCAGGATTATCGATTTTATGTTACATTATATATAAAAAAATAAATAATAGAAAGTGATCAAAACGTCCGTAAAAACGTCAGTAAAAAAACAAACAAAAAAACCTAGGTTATACATTACCTTTAATTTATCATTATATTGTCTCATGTTCACACAACGTCTTGTTTACACCATTTTACGTCTGTTTTTTTTTTTTAATGGACATGATTTTGGTGACAAAATAATGCAAGTTTATTCAAATTAAAAAACGGAAGCTAAACAGCCAAAAAATAAAGACGTCGTGTGAACATAACTGCTTATTGTACTACTGTAGACCTAGATAATAGAATACCTATAATCTACATTTCTTTATCAGTTGACTTCTAGTCATCTTAGCTACTACATGGCACGAACAAGCTTACTTTCTATATAAACAGTACAGGAAGAACGTGTGTATTTTCAGTATGGATGTCCCTATTAAAGTTTTTAGGATTAAAAAAAAGCCATTGAACATTTAAAACAAAACAAATTATTTCATTTTTATGGACTTATATCCAACTAATGAAATTTACATAATAAACCTGACACATTCTCTCTAACAAATAAAAAAAAAGTTCATACAAAACAGTGCAATAGTTTGATAATCGCCCTTTAGGTATTTTCTTTCTGATAACTTTAATAGAGACATCAATTATTTATAATGCTATGTACTAAAGTAAAAGGCAATAGTAGAAAGCTGCAATTACTGAAACGCCATTTTTCTTAATCTGCAGACTGGAATGGTGTTTCACAGAAAAATTAAATACATTGAAGGCGATGCCAAATTCTGCAGCTGTTGGCAACTCAGAATGGAACCTAGGCATAATTCAATAAAAACACACCTAAAAATCCATGTCTATGTTTTTCTCATCACCCAGGGTCACAGAATAGACTTCAGTGTGTTTACCAGAGCCATCTATCCTAATCTAACAGAAAGCAATAGAAAAACAAAGCGTGCGCATATTGCTCTGCAAGCTGAAGATAATAATGGGCTTTATTTGTTCTCCTTTGAATATATTAAAAACTTTTTTAGAAATAGGTTTTGAGCTGTCTAAACGGCAAGACCCACCTTAATGATTAGTTATCGTGTGAGCACTTTCCTTTGGGAAAGAATAAAAACCATAAAATAGCATTAGCTATGTTAGAATTACTGCCACAAAGTGCTGGTAATTTTGTATAGCCTCTGCTTTGAGTTATTAAATAGGAATGTAGTTTTTATTTTATTATGTATTATTTTTGTACTGGTTAGGTGATAAAATGGTTTATTTGTAGTCATTTTCTTTCAGGGAAATTCAGTTTTTTTGTTGTAGAAAATAAAGGTATTCTAACAAGGCATGAAGTTTACTGGTTACACATAGCTGCATTTATAGATACCTATTATTTGGTTGAAATATAAATTGCTAATGCATTAATCCAGCAAATAAAAAACTGTGGATAAAAGTCTGATTGTGGGGATCTGACCTCTCAGGACACGCACCCAGCTGCTTCATTAATTCTGTCTAGAGCCATGGAGATAGCTGAATGCTGTACTAGGCTATCTCCAGTGGTTCCATCGAGAATAAATGCAGTGCATGCCAACATCTCCCTACATTCAGCAGGGAGAGTCCTAGAGGTCAGACACTCATCGCCTATTCTATTCTGTTGTTTTTATCATTGGGGTACCCCTTTAATTAACCACTTGATCAGTGACAATATTACTAATAATACCACTATACAGAGAAGAAATAATGGATAAGTGCCACATCATGACTACATATCACTACCACATAGTAACTTAATAATATACTGTTACCAAATAATATTGCCACACCATGACCACTACCATTAACACCACATAAAGATCAGAGGACTGTTTGTCTCTAATGAAGGATAAGGGGGTAGTCCGGCAAATAAATGTTATTTTATTTCTTTAGTACATTTATATAATTTTATTTATTCATTCATTTTTTCATTTTTACATTGAGTGACAGCAGTAAAGGGCAACAGGGCCCCTTTGCTGTCACCAATGGCTGCATCAGTAACCACAGGGCTGAAGAAGCCCTGGTCCCTACACAGTAACACATTATTAATGCTACATTCTGGGTCTCCCCTGATACTTCTTGAATGCATGTTAGAATTGCAACAGACATCAGAGTTGGGGCAGCGGTCCACATCAGCTCTCTACTGCTGCCAGTAGCAAAGCACACAGTCATTGATAGTTATCCCTGCTGGTTCTGCAACACTGTGGCTCCTCTGTAACATATATCTATTCCAGCTACCCTTTTATCCCCCCCCCTCCCCCTGTTTTCACTTGGTCTCTCCCAGTGGATATTTGTACTTTCTCTTCATCCTAGCAGTCCGGCACCAGAATCACCATCCTGGGCACGCTGGGGGTAGTGAGTAATCCCTGTGGGGATGAGTGCACCATATCTGCACTGTGACTTATCATGATGGCTGTCTTGGCAAACACTGTCAGTATATATGCTTCATGCACTTGCCAGTTTCTGTGATTGTACCTGCTGTATGAGACTTTTCATCTTCCAGGATTGGATGTTCCTCTAGTACTCGGCAGACATAGCTAGTATATACATGGTTGCCATAGATTATCATAGAGGTTATGCATGTTATCATATTTGCAAGTGGCTTGTGACATCATAGGATACTGGTATCTAACCTGAACCCCATAGGACTGTCTCTGAGGGTTACTGCTATCCCTATTGGTCATACATACAGTTCCTGACGTGTAATACTGCAGCCATTAAAGTGTACTCCTTACTGTGTTGTGTGTGCCTTGTCTGTGTCTTGGGATTATCCTGACCTGTCGCTCCAAGTGTTTATTGGAGGCCGGGCCGGGGTGACCACCCAACGCACGGACGGAGTACACACACTATATCCCCACTTGTCTCCTACCCTTTTCTATATTCATTTGATTTTTCTATTTATTTAAACACAACAATTCTATATAATCTCTAAACCGCAACCATTGTGTTTTGTGAAGGTCTCCTGATGATCCCAGGGACATATCTTGGTGAAACGCGTAGAGACTTGGATTGAGACAGAGATACTTGTTTATCGCAATTTTTTCTGAAGTCTGGTTTTATCCCTATATATCTGGGCTAATTTATCCCTAAGTATACCAGTCTATCAGAGGGTCAACACCCTAGATCTGTTGTGAAGTGCCGATTTCATATGTGTAGAACACTTGTTTTAATAAATTTTTTACTTTTAATGCATATCTAATAAAAGGTAGATTTTATACGTGATTCTGGGAAATTAAATATAATTTACACGTATTTGGACCGTGGTTACTGCACGCCCACACGAGGTGGTGCATCTGTGATTTTCTGCAACACTGTGCCTTGTCTCTTGTCTAGGTGGTTTATCTAGAGCTTTGAGTTGCATGAAAGTCAATGTAAGTTACATTCATATATTCATATTTTAGGACAGATGTCAATTTGATGCCAAATTATGAGAACTATGACTGTAATTTGCAGAATTAGGCCTGTATTTTGGCGCCAAAATGATTGCTGCCCAAAAATGTGGCCACAAAATGGCCATCTGCCATTTTCAGTGGGCTTGGCCACATGCAGAGGGCATGCAGCCTTTGTATGTGACGCATTTACAACTTTTGCTGACTTGTCTGCTCTGGCTCTGAGCTCTGGACCTAAGCTGGCGTAGATTTCACTGTGTGCGCACAGGGCGCTCTAGTGCTCATGGGATTTTTGAAGAGATATGTGACTCTAAATCAGTCTTGCAAGCCTGTGCAGATATTGAAAATTATGTGCCACATTTCCGCCAATGTTCTAAAAGATTCTAATTTGACTATGTTCTTTAGACACATTTTTTAAAAGTGGCACGTGGTTAGACACTTTGAAATTTTCCTACAAGATAAAATTTGGTTCATCATTTTTAAGATGTTTTGTTGAAGTTTTAACCTTTTGGGGGAGATTTATCAAAGGGTGTAAAATTTAGACTGGTGCAAACTGCCCACAGCGACCAATCACAGCTCAGCTTTAGGCAGTGCTGAAAGGAAAGAGGAGCTGTGATTGGTTGCTGTGGGCAGTTTGCACGAGTCTCAATTTTACACCCTTTGATAAATCTCTCCCTTTATGTTAAAAGTGTTTTTCTGATTTTTTTTAATGAAACACTCTCCAGGTTTTTTTATGAACTTGAAAAATGCAATAAAAAAGTGAAAAAATATTTGCAATTTATGTCAAACATTTAGAAATAGTTTTTTCAGAACAATGTCTATGTATATTGGTGATTTGTATAACTTTTTTTTTTTTTTGGGGGGGGGGGAATACTTTAATGGAAATTTTCACCGGATTTCTCCTTTAATGCTATGTTCACACAATGTAAAATAAGGGCAAAAAACATCTGTAATTCTTTATCAAAATTATGGCCATATTTTGCCCTTGCGTGCGTGAACATAGCCTTAAGGCTCGCAGACGAGAGAATTTTGAGCATTTTGGGCATTTTTTTTGTTTAAAAACATTGTGGACACATGTTAGCTGAGAGTCAATGTGGAAAAAGGAAAGGCAATACACACGTGATGTAGTGTGTGTAGCCGAAACTGGCATGAAGGAGAAATAAGGTGTGAAAATAAGGTGTTACAAATGATAAATTTCCCAATGAGTTATGGTGAAGACTTTAGGCCTTGTTCACATCTGTTCCTATGAATAAAGCTTTACTTATACTGTAAAGTGACTTCATGTGTCCATACAGGTTTTAAATTCTAATACTTTTTTTTAACAAAATGAATAACTGACCCTAGTGCTGACCTTAATGCAAACAAAAGTTTAATATTTCCACCGAGGAAACAGAAAATGAGAAAGTTAAGCTTTAGAGCACAGTGCAGCCGTTAACATAGGTTTAAATATATCCTTAATCAATAGAATACTAAAATCTGAAAAGCATAATAAACTGGGGCAGTACTTAGAGCAGAAGGTCAGCAAAACCAGACTTTAGCTCATTGTAAATTGGAAGAGGAGCCTGAAATCAAACTTTTGGATAAATAATACACCACAGCCCCACAGATACTGAATGAATTCCGATGCTCAGCATGTTTCCTAAAGAGAGTGGGAACATTAATTATTTACAGTGATTTCCAATTCTTTCAGACAGGTGTTGCTCTTTGCACTTAGATAGTTGTTAACACAAGAAATATGCTGCATCTACAAATGACAGAAATTATACTTAGAAGCACTGTGTGTGGCTTGACTATAGAATGTGAAGTCATTGTTTGTTTTAAAGTTAGAAGGCAAAAATTCATTTGGTGAAGGGAATTGGGCATGGTCACACTGTCTACCAGACAAAGTCTACCTAGCAGAATTTGTTCTACCTTTAGATTCTACTTGACTAAAACAACTTTGGGAATAATGAATATGGTGGAAATCTATATGAAGTCCTAGCATCCTCCTTCTGTACCTAGATGCTGCTGGTGAAACCACCATGATTGTGCAGAAGCTTGTAATTGGACACCCACACAGTCTATGGCTATGTTCACATAAAGTCTTTTCAGCTCCGTTTAAAATTACGTCCGTCATCTTCAGTCTACAATAACAGACCTCATTTAGCTGTCTGGCTGCCCCAGAGAGCTAAATGTCTGGTACATTATTCTAGTTTGGGGTTACTAATGGGCCTTTGGGTATGGCTTAATTGAAAAGTCCATTTAGATTAATAGTAAAAACAGAGAAAGAACGGAGACAAAAGAAAAACTGTGTGTGAACAACTAATAAAAAACGTCTGGTGTTTGCAAAATACATCCCCAAATAATTGTCATGATCATTATTTTGACGTCCGTGTCGATAACGTGTATTATTCAATACATCGTGTGCATTGGACGCCCGTCTTCAAATTGACTGCAATGCAATTAAAACGCGACAATAACGTCCATTTTTAAAAATTGCAAAAGCAGGCGCCTTTTCTCTATTTTTGACATTGTGTGAACATAGCCTATGGCTCACCATGCATTAAAGATAAAGGCATGATATCATAAATGTATAGGACATGTATATGTCAGTCCCTTTATCACAAATCCAGGCGTAAAAAAAATTGGTCGAGAGTATGCAAAAGAGGAGAGCTGGTATAACAATTGTTCGAAATTAAAATTTTGTTTTTAAGTTTCATAAATATTCCCATAAATATTTGCGATGATTTAATGATTTACACTATGTATATGAAACAATCTATTTTCTATTGTAAGAAACAAATATAGTAAATACATGGCACTGGCAACCCAGCGATAACAAAAATAAACAACCATGAAAGTTCAAACATTAAATTTAACTTTTTTCCATCGGCTGTATTGTTTGTTCCCAGCTTGTGTGTCCTTTAACATTTTCAGCCCTTTCAAACAGACTTCTAGTGTTTCCATAACATCCTCTTTATTCATACCTGTGGGGAAAAGCTCAAAAACCTGAACAAAAAAGCATTAGTTTTATGATGAGCATGTGAGTGAACCTAGCTTTTTCTCACAGTACTTAACTTTTTTTTTTTTTTTAACTGAGGCTGGGTTCAAACTGCATTTTTGGAGTTTGTTTAGAGTATATGTTTTATGGGAGAAAAAAAAATGGATTAAAAAATGGATGCAATTGTGTGCAATCTGTTTGGATCTGTATTTCCATTGACTTCCATTATAAAAAAAAAAAAAGGATCAAAACATGCATTTTTTTGTTTGTTTCTTTTAATCGTAAACAAAAACATGGTTGACCACGTTTTTGTGTATGTTAAAAGTAACCATATAAAATGGATATGTTAAACTGCAACATTTTTTTTAACATTTTTAATCTGTTTCAACTTTTTGAAAGTAAGTTTTTTAACATTTAATTTTCAGGACATCTTACCAGGTTTATGTCAGTGCTTGAAGTTCGAGTTTTTCTTGCATATAGATTTAATAGAGAAACAGTGAGTTGCAGTCACTATTTACTGATTCTCTGATGCTGGGCCGCCATGCCTCTTCACTCATAGTGACATGCCATGTGCTTCCAGCCTGCAGCTACGTAATCACTGTGTGCTTTTTAACTGACTGCTTGCTTACCAACACATTCAAGTGACGACAGTCATGCACTAGAGCATGGGTCTCCAAACTGCGGCCCTCCAGTTGTTGCAAAACTACATTTCCCATCATGCCTGGACAGCCAAATCCAAAGCTTTAGTTGTCCAGGCATGATGGGAGTTGTAGTTTCGCAACAGCTGGAGGGCCGCAGTTTGGAGACCGATGCACTAGAGGTTTTAGTCTTCATTATGTTGAGAGGCTGTGAGTGCAGCAGGAGACAGAATTTGCCTAGAAGTCCTGGCAGTGATAATGTCCCAGTAGTGCAATGTGCCATAGTCCTCTCAGGACCAGTGTTGTCCAAAAAAAGAAAAAAAAAAAAGCCATTTGTATTGTCATACAATCAGATTTAGTCCATACAAATATAATCCATATTGTTCTTCTCCTCTTTGTAGTTTTACATATTACATGGGGTGATATTGCCCTTTATAATGCACTCACAGATCAGCTGATGATACATAAGATTTCAGTCAGCTCTTTAAAGGCAACCATAAGGATCTGGCCCTCTGTGAAAATTTGACACCCCTGTGTTAGAGCAAGTCCCAAGATTTAACATACTGGAGGGGCCCCTATTCACTTTTTTCTTGATAACTTTGCACATATCATTGTACAGGATGGGGGAGGCTGAGCTCTGAGCATCACCCTCTGTGAATATACTATATACATACTGGTGTCACCTTTTACTATAATCCTACCTGTGATGATGAGGATAAAGGGTTATGCAGAACCAGGCCAGAATAGGTAGACCCTTAGTCAGGGCCGGCATATGGGGGGGCAAACAGGGCAAATAGGAGGTGCGGGGTGGGGCTGCCCGGATGATTGCTTCATCGTTCGGGCAGCCTATAGCATGTAGCAGCAATGTGCTGCCACCTCTCCTATTCGACGGAGCGACGGCAGCAGATCATTGCTGTATGAGACGTTTGTCTTTCTACATGTTGAAAGACAAACAACTGCAACGATCAGCCGATATCGTTCATATGTATGAATATGTAATATGTATAGTGTATGTAATATACGTGGTGTATGTGTGATATTTGTATACTGTATGTTATATACATGGTGTATGTGTGATATATGTGTACTGTATGTAATATACATGGTGTATATGTGATATATGTATGCTGTATACATGGTGTATGTGTAATAAATGTATATGTGGTGTGCCCCCAGATGATGTTGTAGCGGTAGGACGGCTGGTCACTTGCTAGGTGGAAGTGTGACGCCACTCCTGGTGGTGGATGGCCGAGGCACAGACAGACTGTCAGGACAGGGAGGTACAGACAATACATGATAGTGGGCCCTAAGTCTCAACCCACCCACTGTCCTTACCTACTTGCCTCAGTCGGCCCTAGGCGGCCGCGGACAACCACAAAGGTGTTCCCTATGCTGTATATGTGGAACACAATATGGGATAGTAAACAAGCCAAGTCAAAACCAAATGGGCAATGCAGTACAAAATCAGCAACCAAATCGGATAGTCTAAAGTCGGGCGGAAGGTCAGATAACAAGTCAAGCAATCAGAGGGAGTTAGGAAGGGAATCGCAGTAAAAGACACAGAAAAAGTTGAGATCAGGGTATTAATCTAATAGCCAGCTCTGAGATACAGTACTGCCTTAGCTTTGTTTTATGCTGACAAGGAGCCCGGTCTGGATCCTCATTGGACTGGCGCTCTGATGCTCCAGGCTGCAGACAGGCAGAAAAACCAGTCAATCAAACAGACCACCCAGCTGTGTAAACCAAGTCCCACAGCTTCTCAGCTTAAGGCTGGGTTCACACTATGTATGTTTCAGTCAGTATTGTGGTCCTCATATTGCAACCAAAACCAGGAGTGGATTAAAAACACAGAAAGGCTCTGTCCACACAATGGTGAAATTGAGTGGATGGACGCCATATAACAGTAAATAACTGCCATTATTTCAATATAACAGCCGTTGTTTTAAAATAACAGCAAATATTTGCGATTAAATGGCGGCCATTCACTCAATTTCAACATTGTGTGAACAGAGCCTTTCTGTGTTTTTAATCCACTCCTGGTTTTGGTTGCAATGTGAGGACCACAATACTGACTGAAATATACGTAGTGTGAACCCAGCCTAATAGGCTAGGTTCACACTATCTATATTTGAGGCTGTATGTTTGAGGCTGTATAGCAACCAAAACAAGGAGTGGATTGAAAACACAGAAAGGCTCTGTTCACATAATGTTGTAATTGAGTGGATGACCGTCATTTAATGGCAAATATGTGCTGTTATTTTAAAACAACGGCTGTTGTATTGAAATAATGGAAGATATTTACTGTTATATGGCGGCCATCCACTCAATTTCAACATTATGTGAACAGAGCCTTTCTGTGTTTTCAATCCACTCCTGGTTTTGGTTGCTATGAGGACCTGACATGAGGACCAAATACAGCCTCAAATATACATAGTGTGAACCCAGTAAGGGTGCGTTCACACCTACAGGATCCGCAGCAGATCTGCAGCAGATCCGCAGCAGATTTGATGGTGCAGATTTGATGCTGTTTTCAGTTATTTAAATGAAATCTGCTGCGGATCCGGTAAGTGTGAACATACCCTAACTCCTGCATTGCCAGAAAGATGAGAAGCAAGTGTGTGTATCATACAAAAGCAAAACAGACCCAGTTCACACCAGGTTACTGCACAATCCTGACAGGGACCTTAAGGGTTTTGTCACGTGACGCCAGTGCCTGGTGGGCACACAGGTGTGATGGCACGCCTTCTTTTTAAGTTCAAGGCCGGTTGTACCCTTCTCCTTTGTGGCCGGAGTCCTCTTGGTCCCTTGGGATAGTGTAGTCACGGGTGTCCAGAGTGGTGTAGTAACCCTTCCGAATAGTGGTAGGATCTGCCACCCACAGAAAGGGGAAATGTCCCAAGGTTGCGGTGCAAGTGCTGTGCAGGTGGTAGCGAGTAATCACAGACTCAGGTGATAATGTTGACTTGGTTTACTACTTGTTAATATGCAGCAGGTAATACAAAGAATCTTGAAGACACTTGATACAGTTCCAATAACATGTACATAGAACTACCAGATCTGTGAGATTAGTGCTGAGTAGGATATAGTAGAGTGGATTAGATTGTTATGACGTACTAGAGAGGAGGGTGCCGTGACATCTCAACCCAATTAGTAATGTGCTCTGCCAGGAGGTTAGAGTGCATAGAAGAATACTTGTAGAAGAAGAAGAAACAACAACCTGTGCCTGTGTTTTGACCTTTCCTATAGTCTCCACACGACCTGATGGCCACTAGCTTTGGCTGAACAGTACTGATGGGTGTCACAGGCCCCAGACCATTACCTGGGTTGAGCGGAATGGTTAGGATTTCCTAAGTACACCCGTACTGCGAGATGGAGTTCATCGACTTTTGAAACTTTGCTCCACCCGGATCAGTTCCTAGCGCTTTGGCGGATACTGTCCTGCACTGTAGTGACTCCTAGTCCTTCGGCGTGGGTTGAGGTTACCTGTAGGCTAGTCCTCTCCTGAAGGGTTTAACAGTGCATCACACAGCTTGTGTGGTGCTTCAAGAAAGAAAGTTGTCAGAGCGGACTGGTCTGCGTTCTACCCCTGTGGAGTACTGACTAAGAACCAACACTACTTGTTAACTCCTCCCCCTACCCGTTCAACGTGCGTGTACAGTGCGCTTTGGTTGGGTGGAAAGGGTGCAATAGAGAAGGGTAAAGAAAGAGAGAATAGGATAGAAGAAAGGAGTGATCCTACTGGATAACAGAATCTGGTACACACACACACACACAAATAACTCTTGAGATACTTCAGCTGTTGAACTTCTGGACCTTGGTTATACTATACAGCGACGTCTAGTGGTAATCTTTGGCAATACTACAGTTACAAGACCACAAACACGTACAGACTTTTACCAGGGGTGTAAGGATAGCAACACCCACAGTGGGACACCACATATACTGTATGTTATATACATGGTGTATGTAAGATATAAAGTATGTATACTGTATGTAATATACGTACTGTATGTGTCATATATGTGTACTGTATGTAATGCGAACATGATGTGTTGTTTATGTATACTGTATGTTATATACATGCTGTATGTGTGATATTTTGTATACTCTATGCTATATACATGGTGTATGTGTGATATATGTATACTGTATGTAATATACATGCTGTATGTGTGATATATATATATATATATATATATATATATATATATACTGTATGCTATATACATGGTGTATGTGTGATATATGTATACTGTATGTAATATACATGCTGTATGTGTGATATATATATGTATATATATATATATATATATATATTGTATGCTATATACATGGTGTATGTGTGATATATGTATACTGTATGTAATATACATGCTGTATGTGTGATATATGTATACTGTATGCTATATACATGGTGTATGTGTGATATATGTATACTGTATGTAATATACATGCTGTATGTGTGATATATGTATACTGTATGCTATATACATGCTGTATGTGTGATATATGTATACAGTATGTTATATACATGGTGTATGTGTGATATATGTATACTGTATGTAATATACATGCTGTATGTGTTCTGTATTCTCATTACTGTATGAAGCTGGGTTGCAGCTGTCGATCCATGTGAATAGGAATTTCATCAAAAGAACTTGGCAGGGTCATGAAGCCACATACAGATATAATTATTTAACGTGACTCTGCTCTGTGGTAAATCACTCGTATATGAGTAATGGTTTATTTTAAAAATGAAAAAAAAAAAAAAAAAGTTAAAAACAAATCCCTGTTACTCTAGAGCAGTGCGATACTGGAACTACATACAAGAGTTAGAATTGTTCTGCACATATTCACTGGGCTTGGATGCAGCAATGTATGGTTATACTGCTCAGTAAGTACAGGAGCAGGGACAACAGGGTACCAGAACCTGTCTTTTGGCATGGAACTGGCAACAGAACCTCTGTCAGTGTGTGGATACAGATGGAAGTTCTGTGTCCTGCCACTTACCCACATTTATTTCCACTCAACTCTAACGCTATAAGTAAAATCTGGGAGGGATAGAACAGCTTATTTCCATGATATTCAATGGTACATTAATGTTTTATACATGTAAAGGATTACTAACCAATATGGATCCTATCTGCGGATTATACTAACTAATATAGAACATCAGGTAAACTTATTTGTGAAGTTGGAAGCATCCAACTGAGCACAATAATAATAATAATAATATTAATAATAATTTGTATACCATCAATAGATTCTGCAGTGCTTAGTATTGCTTCATTGTGTGGTGATGTTATTATTACTGATTGGAAAAGGACACTTAGTAGCGTATAAACTTATATACTGGACAGGCTAACAAGCTATTACTTTGATGTCTGCAGGATTCATGTACTTTAATATTAACACATACTAATTTCTGACACAAAGAAGCATCAACCACCATTGTGCTGTTACCAGGGAGGCAAACTGTAAATATGCTAAGCTTGTCAATTGTGCTACATCGCTTTTTTTTTAACATTAGTCAATTGGCGCCAGCATGGGGATCCTGGTGGTGCGGTTGTTTAAAAAAAAAAAAAAAAAAATACTGCCTCAGTCACAAGCTCAATGCTATTTTTTTCCCCTGTGCACCAGCCTGGGACTATGCACAGGAGGAAGGCTTGCCACCCCCAGTGGGATGTCATTCCCTCCCCTCTGTGACGTGGCCCCATTAGAATCATTGGAGCCATGTCACAGAAGGGATGGGATATGGTCAAAATGAGGGGCAGTGGGCCTGCCTCCAGTGCATAGAGCCAAGTTGGTGCACGAGAAAAGAACAGCACAGAGCACGGGAACCAGGCAGTGTTTCAACAAAAGGACCACGCCAAGAGGATACCCTACTAGCCAACCATGGATATACTTTTAGAACTTTATTGGGCTGAAGCTATACCAGTTCTTTCCTCAATTAAAAATTCTGTGGCTTTTAAAATGCTTTAGAGAGAAAAAAAGCACAGCTTTTAGTAGTTTTTCTCACCTGAACCCTGGATTATTAGCTACAGATGTAGTGGCCGCAATCATGAGTGCATCTATATCATTGTACTGCAGTATGCTGCAGTTCTCATGACTTCCTGGTGTATCCCTGATGCATACACTTCAGCACTGTAGAGAACAAAGGGCGCATGCACCATTTTAGCACAGGAAGCCGGACTATCTATCTCCATATTTCCCTCATGCACACTAATGTAGAAAACAGATCCTGACTACAATGCAATTGCATAAAATGGAGCTCTTTATACCACCATGGTGGGAAAATGTAGTGTGGCTTTCTTTGTTTTCTTGATCTCTTGACAAAATCAGTATACACCTTTCGAATGTTTTCAACACATTAGTAAATGTTCCTTGTTTTGTTACACCCCACTAATTGCCATTCTCTTTATTGATTTTATGTCAGTTATTCTGTATCTGTGATAGTTATCTGGCCTGCTGATAAATGCCAATTCTGTTTACTTGCTCTCTTAACCTTTTCTCCAGCAACCAAGCAGCTAAAAGGCTTATAAACTAAAAGTCTTATTTTAAACATTATAAAATACTATTATTATACTCACTGCTGAATATTTAATGTACGGTACATAAGCTAAAACTAGAAAGAACATTTCTCACTATGCTATAAAAGCCATGTAGCACCATATTTTTTGCTATTGCTGTTTTTAAAACCCCTCATAAACTATTGTCTTTTCTATATGCTAATATACACAAAGCATTACCAGAGAAACTTGGCCTATGTTTTTTGTAAACAATATAAAATATGGGTTTTTATAAAACATACTATTTATTTTCAGCCATTCAGTGAATGAATTTATTGGTCAAGTTAATTATAGGTCTACTAGTATAGCATTATTTGTTGTGTATTACCATAACTTAATTGTATAATATTATCATACAGTAGAAGCAATGTCTAGTAGTATAGATTCATTAAATAATACCCGTGGTTGAAAATCTGCAACTATGGCCGCTGTTTAATGAACTAATACGTAGTGTGAACTTAGCCTCTATGGGATCTCGGCCGGAGTGAATACACATACTATACACTCCAGCCGGGATCCCTAGCGGTGACATGTCAGTTTTCTGCGGCCACAATTCATTGAATAGCGGCCGCAGAAAACCCTGTCAGTGCACACTATGGAGCGAGCGGCTCCGGCCGCACGCTCCATAGTGTGCAGTGGACAGTTCTAATGCAGGCGTGCACGGGTGCGCCCGCATCAGAACTCCTGGGATGATCTTTAATAAGACCGGCCGTTCTTTGACCGCTCTCTAAGGGCGGGTTCAGACTACGGAATTCTTGCAGATAAATTCCGCCAAATTCCGTTGCCTGTACACGCTCATGGCCGCACGCCTTTTCGCCGGCTCCACAGACACCATTCTATGGGCCGGCTGAATCCGTTATCCACCGAAAGATTTGATGTTTCAATTCTTTTGGCGGAATGCGGAATCCGCCCATGCATAGAATGGTGTCTATGGCAGGGGGCGGAGAGGCGCGGCCCTGAGAGCGTACAGGCAACGGAATTCAGTGGAATTTAGGGGTGGAATTCCGTAGTCTGAACCAGCCCTAACAGAGTGTGCACATAGCCTTATGCTGCGTTATTAGGTTATGGTCATGCAACATTTTTTAAGGAAAAAATACGGTCATATTTTTTAATTACTGCCGTAAATAATTATCATGCTCTTTAATTATGTCCACAATGATCAAAATACAGACGTATTTTTGCCTCAAAAATTGTTGTGTTTGTTAAGTTTAAATTTTGATGTTGACCTAACTCTATGGAGACAGGTCACTACCCAGGTATAGAATGGTTTCAGATTTAGAGTTAGCAGCTGCAGTTCTGCTTACACCTTAAAATCACAGACACAGACATCTGATGTACGTATCAGTAATGTAAGTTTGGGAAGCGCCCCTTCATTGATTTGTGTTTACTTTTGTAGACAGAATATGGGGCGGTACTACTCATGCACAGTGTATTCACATGAATTACATAAACATTCAATACAGGTGGGGTTTCAAGTCACAAGACACATACATGTCACACTCTGATAGGTCAATCCATAAATGGTCAGCAGTTTCCTGTCCTGCGCAGTCAAGCTGGCACAATGTCTTGTTTACCATAAATTGTTTATATATCAGTGTCTCTCTTGCTTCTATATTGTGACTACAATGATAAGTTCAAGGAGCTGTGCTCATTGGCCTGCTGCCAGCATTCCTTTCCTTCTTCCAGACCATCTTTCTGTTACCCTCTAATCATCTTCTAATTCAGAGGCCTGTATATATAGGTGTTTTATAATATTCTTATGGCCCTATTGTGCTTTCCGAGGAAACAACAGTAACCACTCCTCTAAGCTATAGCACAATAGAAAGAAAAATAAAAAATATGATAAATGCCAATAAATAAAATAATATTTATATAGTAAATAAAATGGATCTCGCTGTTAATCCGGAAGCGGACTATTGTGACTGGTAGACGTTAAAGTGCTCAGTGCAAAGCAGGACCAGGGTCCGCATGGTCTGAATGAGACCATAGAAAACCCCAAGTAATTCCAGCTTACATTTAATATGCAGGGTATTGGGGGGGGGGGGGGGGATGGGGTTGTGTTAGGCATCTTTTCTTGGTAACCTTTTCTACAGGAATGTCTGTTAAGTATATTACCCTTTGTTATATATACATTTTTATTTCTTTTTTAATGCAGTTTTTTATGCATTTTCTCTACTTGAACATGTTTCATTGCAGTTTTATACATGTGTATTTAATAACTCATATTGGTTGTTTTTTGGTTATACCTTAGACCTTATACCTTAACATTCCTGATACCCCACTCAGCTGATCAACATTTTAGAGTTGTATTATATAAGGTTGTTTTGTCATGTTAATGTTATTGACACTTGAGAAAGAGATTGGACCGCTCTCGAAACGCATTGTGTCTTGTATCATATATATTATTCAATTATTTTAAATATTAGCTAATGATTCCTGGCTACCTGGACTTGCACTCGCCATCCTGTTGTTGAAGTGGATGAGTTTTTCTAAGATGGATTTGGGACAGTTTCCAAACAATAAAAGTAGAGAATAGATTCAGGACAACAAATACACAAGGCTATGCTCACTCGCTGTACAAACAATGGCTGTTCCACCGTGAAGTGCTGTTGTTTAACACTACCAACAGACAAAATTAATGATCATGATCATTAAAGCGACTCTGTATCCACCAATCCACCCCACCAAACTGCTGGTAGCATCCTTTTGATAAGAGTAAACCCTTACCAGTCGTGTCTTTTAAAATGTGCCCTTTGCCTTGGTTAGAGCAAAAAAAATGGTCTTTCAATCTGCAGAGCTATGTCAAAGTGGTGTGTCTGTGCAATGGGTCTGTAACGCCACTCTTTCCTTCCTCCCCACCCTCCTCATCATTAGGAACACCCCCAGGCAGGATTTCTCCTATTCATCACATATCTATACTGCACCTGTGCTGCACCAGGTTCAGTTTAGATGAGCAATGAATAGAAATCCTGCCTGTGGGTGTTCTTAAAGATGAGGAGTTTGGGGAGGAAGAAACGAAAGGCGTCGCAGGACCTGGGACACAAGCACACCACTTTGCAGATTAAATAAAATAAATGGAAATTAAATAAAGATTAAATGCAAGTGGAAATAAAAATAAACCTAAAAAAATTTGCATCAAAAATATATACAACAGTACTGTAGAATTCACAGCTACACAGGTATAGCAGCTGGGTTACTACAAATTGTTGAGGATATCCAACCTGGAACTCATATTGCAGAAAGAGATATTCAATTTCCAATTCAACGTTTAGACCCTTAGGGGGAGATTTATCAATGGGTGTAAAATTTAGACTGATGCAAACTGGCCACAGCAACCAATCACAGCTCCTCTTTTCTTTCACCAGAGCTGGAAGCTGAGCTGTAATTGGTTGCTGTGGCCAGTTTGCACCAGTCTAAATTTTACACCCTTTGATAAATCTCCCCTTTAGTCTCCAACATTTGATCCGACATTTTGTTGCCTTGCAAATGGAACATGCACAACAACGGTGGATTCCCTTGTTAGTGAGCCAAATAGACTGTCAAGATGGTTGCTGGTTGTTTCTAATGGAAGGAGCAACCTAAGCAGCTTAATTTTGAGCCCTAGAATACACTAGAGGGGGTTAATTGGAATAGATGCTCCAATGCATCTACCTATGCATGTATGTAAGTGGTGATGTCTTCTGTCTCCCAAACCAAGATCCCAGGTTTGCAGAGTAAGGCTATGTTCACACAATGTATGGACAACAGGCGTTATTTGGTATGCAAAAACAATGTTGCACCAATTGAAAATCAATGCACAGTGGCCGGAAATAATTGACATGTCAATTATTTCAACAGCCGTAGCAAACATTGGCCATTGTTCAATACATTGTTTGAATAAAGGCCATTGTTTGCATTGACTTCAATGCAACACATTTATATAGGAAAAGAACGTCTGTTGTTTTTATTAAAACAGCCATTCTTGTCATAAAATGTATGTTGTGAGAACATTGCCTAACAGTGCATGAGATCTTGGGCCAGAGAATAAGAGGTCACTACTTTATGCCTACATGCAATGTGTAAGTAGACGGGGCGAGGATTTAAAGGGAATCCTTCAGCTCCCGGGCACTACCTAAGGTGTTGACAGTGTGCTGTAGCTGGCAGTTCCCTTAGTGAGCATGTTGCTTTTTGGTAATTTTCCGTGCAGTGGATTATGTACAATCTTATATCTCCTACTGTCACAGAGCTGTTGTTCGTGCCACACTTGTCATGCATCCTCCTTCCTCTTCATGAATAATCAATGCTGCCCGGCCTCCTGCTCGCTCAGCTGTCAGATTGCAGATCAGTCCTCTGTAGGCAGGTTATCTCTGAAAAAATCTCTGAGCTGTGGTCTAGGGGTAACTCACCTGTCTAGAGACCTGACAGCAGTTCATTCTCTAGTTCGAATCCCCTGATGGAAATTAAATAGATGTCTTTTTTTTCTTCTCATTATTGTATCATTTTTAAGGCTATGTTCACACACAGTATTTTGGTCAGTATTTTGCAACCAAAACCAGGAGTGGTTTGAGAACACAGAAAGGCTATGTTCTCACACTGTTGAAATTGAGCAGATGGCCGTCATTTAATGGCAAATATTGGACGTTGTTTTAAAAAAACTGTAATTATTTGCCATTAAATGACAGCCATCCACTCAATTTCAACAGTGTGTGAACATAGCCTTTCAGTGTTTTCAATCCACTTCTGGTTTTGGTTGCAAAATACTGATCAAAATACTGAGCAAAAACACTGTTTGTGTGAACATAGCCTTAAAAATGATACAATAATGAGGGGAAAAAAAAGACATTTAATTTCCATCAGGGGATTCAAACCAGAGAATGATGACTGCTGTCAGGTCTCTAAACAGGTGAGTTACCCCTAGACCACAGCTCCAACACATCACAGAGAAAAGATTCTTTCAGACATAACCTGCGTACAGAGGACTGATTTGCAATCTGACAGCTGAGCGAGCAGGAGGCCAGGCAGCATTGATTATTCATGAAGAGGGAGGAGGATGCATGACAAGTGTGGCACGAACAACTGCTCTGTGACAGTAGGAGACATAAGATTGTACATAATCCGCTGCACGGAAAATTACCAAAAAGGCACCATGCTTACTGGGGGCTGCCAGCTACAGCACACTGTCAACACCTTAGGTAGTGCCCGGGAGTTGACGGATTCCCTTTAAGTTCCTTATGGTGCGTTTACACAGACAGATTTATCTGACAGATCTTTGAAGGCAAAACCAGGAACAGACTATAAACAGGGATCAGGTCATAAAGAAAAGACTGGGATCTATCCTTTTTTCAAATCCATTTCTGGCTTTGGCTTCCAAAATCTGTCAGATAAATCTTTCTGTGTAAATGTACCCTTACACTCCTTCCTCAGCATTTTTTTGGACTGTCTGTTTAAAGGGGTTATCTAGATAACTTTTAATACATTACTGCTGTTATACAGAAAATAAGAAAGAGTCTATGCTTATTTCTCCATGCTAACCCCCTGATATCCTCCTACAGGTCTCAGTATCCTCAGCAGCTGCCTCTGTTTTCAAGACAAACTTGTCTCAGGAGTAAGAATCTGCTCAACCACTTACTGTCCGCTGTGCTTTCCCATCTCAGTCAGTGGTTTTCTGAGCGGGCTGTCACTCCCAAGACTAGTTTATCTCAGAAGTGGAGTCAGCTGTGATCAGCAGGGGACACCAGAGACCTGTCAGATAAGCCCCTCATACCAAAGGTCATTAATGCATAAATAAAGGAAATTTCCGCCACTCACTTAGCATAACTTGCAATTAAGCTTTATTCCTTTTGGAGGTGTACGTAACAAACAACAGGCCGCGTTTCGGTGTGGTCCGTCTTTCTCAACTATCTAGTACAATGTGAACGCTTTCTTACTCATATACATCGGAACAAGGCAAACAATGATGACGTTTCACGTTCAGACGTATGACGCTCTCACTGGGCATCATCGTCGTCATGGGAACAGCAAACAAGTTGCCTAATTGCCTAATTGCAAGTTATGCCAAGTGAGTGCCGGGAATTTCCTTTGTGGCTGCTGTATATCTAATCCACGAAGCACCACGCTCCCGAGTGCTGACATCCTGTGTATTGATGCATCAATGTCCAGGTCAAATTGAAGCAATGTTCCATAACTAGAGATGAGTGAAGCAAATCCGGTGAAGCAACATTCGCTACGCATCGGGCTCTCAATTTGCTTTGTTCTTCAAAGCAAAATTCTGTCCATTTATTAACCCCTTAACAACAGGGCTTAGCATCGGAATGACACTGATCCCGGCTCAGCAATCCATTTAGATGGTCTCTAGCAGACCATTATAATAGAGCACCCATCTGATGGATCGGTGCTCTGTTATGTACACAGCATTGATCTCAATGGGAGTTCAGTGCTGTGTATGTAGAAGTCCCCCAGGGGCCTTCTAATTATTGTATGTGAAAATAAAATAAAGTGTTTTTATTAATAAATAATCTCCTCCCCTAATAAAAGTTTGAATCACCCCCCTTTATCCATTTTATAAATAAAAATAAATAAATAAAAAATAAACATATTTGGTATCGCCGCGCCCGAACTATTAAATGATTACATTCCTGATCTTGCAGGGTAAACGGCGTAAGCGCAAAAACACGCAAAAGTGCAAAATTGCTCATTTTTGTTTACATTAAATCCAGAAAAAATGTAATAAATAGTGATCAAAAAGTCGCATATACGCAAACAAGGTACCAAAAGAAAGAACAGATCGTGGCACACAAAATGACACCTCTCACAGCCCCATAGACCAAACAATAAAAGCGCTATAAGGATGGGAATAGAGCAATTTTAAACACATTTAGTTTTCTTTAAAGGTTTAAATTTTTTAAAAGCCATCAGATAATATAAAAGTTATACATGTTACATATCGTTGTAATCGTACTGACTTGAGGAACATAGATAACAAGTCAGTTTTACCATAGGGCGAACGGCGTAAAAACGAAACCCCTCAAAATCAAAGGAATTGCACCCTTTTTTTTTCAAATTTCACTGCACATATAATTTTTTTCTGCTTTTACAGCATATTTTATAGAAAAATTAAATCTGTATTTGCAAAGTATAATTGGTGTCACAAAAAATTAGGGCTCATGTGGGTCTGTAGGGGGAAATATGCAAGCGCATATATTTTAAACATGAGGAGGAAAAAACGAAAGCGCAAAAATGAAAACTGGCTCTGTCCTTAAGGGGTTAAGGAAGTTCACAAAAAACAAACAAAAACAAAATGGCGTCTGTACATGCTATCTGGAGCATCACTGGGCGGGAGAAAGGGATTAACCATAATCCCCAGCATCCGTCCAATCAGCTGCAGGCCCCTCTGTGATGTCAGCACCTCCCCCTTCCCCTCTATATAATGTGATTCTTTTCCTGAGATGGCCAGTCGGCTGTGTGTGGGGTAGAAAGCAGGATCTCAGCAGGCAGTTAGTGCAGAGCAGGGAGAGACTAACAGAGTGATTTAGGGACACAGAGGATAGGATAGGAGAGCTGATTTTGATGTCCAGTTTACTAACTGGGTGCCTATAGGAATTCACTGAGACTAGTGAAGACACAGTCCATATTATTCCCTCACTGGGCATTGTAAACTCCTGTAAACTCCTATTGAGTTATAACAGTTTACTGGGATCAGTGAATGGAGTGTGCGCCTTACATAATCAGTGCTCGCACTCCACTCCTACTGTGTTCCAAAAATTTGTAAAAGTGTCACTTTATGCTGCTCATTTACCAATATCCACTGCTGTCCTGGGAGAAAACAGATGATGCGCCGCTGCCCCACCAATGTCCACTGCTGTCCATGGCGGAAATTGAATGATTGACTAGCAGATTTAATTTTTTTTTTTAGATTTTTAGATTTTTGACACTTTTACAAGAACATGTGTTACCAAATTCTGTAATAGTCCCAGTACTGTAGCTACTATAATTTAGCTGTTTTATTGAAATTCATTAAGATCCGATTCGTGAATTTTGACGAGTTTGACCCAAAATTTGCTCATCTCTATCTATAACCATAACGTTTTTACATTTTCCACATACAGGGCTTGTTGGGGTGTTATTTTTTGTGACATGACCTCTAGTTTTTGTTGGTATCATATTGGTGTAAAAGAAAAATTTTGATTGGTCTTTTATACATTTTTTTTTGTTTATTGTAAAAATGTTTTACAAGAACATTTAAAAATGTTTTAATTTATTAAAAATATATATTTTTTTTATTTTTACACATTTTAGGCCACGTTCACACAACATATGTTTTGTATAAGTTTTCTGCGCCACTATTGATTGAATAGCGGCCGCAGAGAACCTGTCAGTTCACACAATGGAGCTGTTAGGAATATGACTTTGCGCTCCTCGGTCCGTGCTGGGCGGTCGAGGAAGCACTGAGTTTGTCTGTTTCTTTTTTACTCTGTCTGAATTATGTTGTATTTGCCAGCCACACCCGGTTTTCCTGGCAGACTCCTGGCAGTGCAGGGGTTAATGCTCTGCTTGATCTTCTCAGCTGAACTTGCTGCTGGGATCAGGGCTGGTCCAATTATCTGCTGGACTTAAGTCTCTGATCCAAGATAAAAAGCAGCAAGTTTCTCCCTTCCCTGCTGACTATTAGAGTTCACTCGCCTGCTCAGCTCCCTGTTTAGTTCCTCTGATCTCTGTATTCTGGACCTTCTGCATCTGACCTTGACTATTCTCTTGTTTGCTGTTTTTGTACTTCTCCGCTCGACTGTTGCTGACCTGGTTTGTCTGACACCTCTTATTGTGTTTTGTTCGTCTGTCCGTGCTTTGTGTGTCGCACCTATTCAGTGTAGGGACCGACTCCGTGGTTGTCCGGGCCATTTAGGGCCGTCCATGGCAAGTAGGCAGGGTCAGTGGGTGGGGTCAGCTCAGGGCTCACTGTCCGTGTCTTGTCAGACTGCCTTTGCCATACTGACCTTAACAGGATCGTGCGGCTATAGCCGAATGCTCCATTGTGTGTGGCGTGAATTCGGATTTGGGTGCACATGGGTGCACCCGCATCCAAATTTAGCAGAAATGAAGATCATCTGGCCGGTGTTATACACCATGTGAACATGGCCTTATATTTCATTTATAGGTCCCTTAGGGGACTTATTTATGCAGTGCTCTCACATTGCATATACTGATCAATGCTATGTGTTTGCGAGACTGCTCACAATGGAGCGGCCCTGCACACATTTAAAGCCCCTTTACTGCAGGAACGTATATATATCATGGTAGCCTGCCTGCTGGTACACCAGCGGGTCTGGCGGCGCTATGACATGAATGGCATAAACAAAAAGCAGTAAAAAAATGCCATGATGATTTTTATTACATTTTATATAAAAAAATAAATAAATAATAAAAAGTGATCAATATGTCCCACAAAAACGGTATTAATAGATCATGGCACAAAAAATTGATGCCCCATACAGCCCCATAGGTGAAAAAACCAAAGCGTCATAAGAGTCACAATAGGGCCATTTTAATCATACCTATTTGCAAGTTAAAAAAAAAATAATAGTAAAACATTAGAAATGCTATATATATAAGGGGCGTGTCTGGCCGCTGGAGAAGATGGCCGCCTGAGCAAAGAGCTCAGCTCACCCACCGCCTGCTACATCTGCAAACCGATGTCCCTAGCCATCCCACTCACCCGCTGATCACCTCTCTAAGCACCGGAGACCCCCAGGAGGCACCGAAGAACGATCCCGGAGACCCCTGAGCAGGGGGAGGAGAAAGCAGCGGCGGGCGCCCTGCTCTTACAGAGAGACCGGATTTCCACATCGGTAGGCTCACTGTACCCCAGCCGACCACCGAAGGGCCTACACTCCATTCCTGCACTCCTGCATTCTTGCTATAGAAGCAGCCGGCACGTACTAGCTGGATCCCCTGCATACCGAACGTGACCGACGCCATCTTACCCGCCCTGGGGAAAGCAAGGTACCGTACAGGAGTAGCCTGAAATGCCTCTGCCCGGGCTTTTGAGGCGGTGTTGACTGGGAGACCCACATCCCCCTACCCGGCTAGTGGCAGGCTCGGCCGAACCTGGACGTCGGCTTTCCTCCCTCACACCACATGACCGCCGCCATTTTACACCCCCGGCAGAGACACGCCGCAGCATACAGAGAGCTGCACATATAACACAGCAGCTTACTCCCCTATACTACCCCTGTAGCTGCTCCCCTACGGCTATTCCCTGGCTGCTAAATATAAGGACACTGTGATTGAGAGGGGTGAGTGATACTTCACAGCACAGTGCCCCAGAGCCACCTAAGGAATCATAAGCAAAGGGCTAAAGCCACCAGACATCCAAATTGAACCCCCTCTGAGAGACAGGGACCTTTCAGGGCATACTGT
The DNA here is from genome assembly GCF_027789765.1 of Dendropsophus ebraccatus. NCBI lineage: Eukaryota > Metazoa > Chordata > Amphibia > Anura > Hylidae > Dendropsophus > Dendropsophus ebraccatus. Next base: position 85,611,255 of record NC_091460.1, on the reverse strand, counting down.
AGCTACCATTACCATCAACTTACACAGAGGACCCTGCATCACTTCTTTACTACTATACAGTCTACGCCGATTCCACAGAGACTGAATACTGTTTCACCCCCTATCTACCAAGGAAATAACTCAGCAATGCTACCACTTACTACAAAGGGTGTATCTCCTCACCCCTCTCAGGCAGACTCTGATACCCAGTGCGGAATCATGCCCTTTTAAAAGCACCCGTTCTGCTTCTCACACAAAAAAAGGCCCAGCAGGGTCCTCGCAAAGACTGGCTGAATGGCAATCCTCACGTGATGAGGATTATGGTGCTACCCCAACTTTATTGGTGCAACGCCTAGACTGGCGCTCCTCTACAGAGTCAGTAGCAGAGGACACAGCTGACCAAACACTAGTGGCTCCAGACCCATCAGAATGGCATAAACTTCTCCAAGCACTGCCTACCAAAGTGGATTTTCAGACATTAGTATCTGAGGTCAAAGAAACCTGCCGAGCGGAAATTGCTCACCTCCGTAAAGACCTTAAACAAGTGACTGACCGAGTAGACTCCTTGGAACAGGACCACACTGACACTAGAAAACACCTCTTTATCCTCCAGAAAACATGCCACTATGACCACCAAACACCTCCAAGAGACTACCAGGCATCTGGAAGACCTAGATAATAGAGGCCGCAGGCATAATATAAAAATACGGGGTCTCCCAGAGGATTCTTCAGAAGACCTTAAAGTAGTTCTTCAGTCTTTGTTTAACTCTCTATTAGAGCCTTTACCACCTCGGGCTCCCCCCCCTGACCGTCTCCGCAGGGACTCCCAAAAACGAAAGCACACCCCACCTAGAGGATCTGCTGGAACCTCCCCAACCTGAATTCGAAACACTGCAATTCACTGCCCCTGTGCCCTGATAGGACAGAGGAGTTATTGATGCTTTGGTCACACTATGCCTACCTGTGAACCCCTCCCCTTCTTCTCCCCTTCTTTTCTCCTCTTCTTCCCCCACCTTCCTTCCCCCCCTTTTCTCCTTTACCCCCCCTCCCCCTCTCCAGCTCACCGATTGAGCATCCTACCATCCTCCTCAATGGGAGGCTGATTTGCTAAAGTATTATTGTACCTCAGGTCCTCTGATAATGGGATGTACACAATATGCTGGTTAAAATGGAGTGGGAATAGTTTAAGCATTGTGCCTGGCACGACATCTTTGTGCCATGATATAAGTTATAAGCTTAGTGGCGGTTTGGCATGTTGAGCTCTTCAGTTGATTTAACGTTCACTTTGTGCCATATTTGGTTGCCCTGTTTTCCGGAGGGCTAGTGCACCTCCTCACTTACTGGGGTGGATATTGGACTCCCCTGATTCCTTCTCCCTCAGATTTTCTGTTTCTGGGTGGACGAGGACTCAGGGCTCCCTTTAAAAGAAAGGTCAATTACATAACGTTATACTGTTGCCCCAACCCAAGGTTTCCTGGGGGGCCTTTACGATGCCCTAGGTGTCTCTTGGTATTATCTATTTGAATATTGTTCTGACTGTTGTTGTATTAATTTGTTTTCTCTCTACCCTTCCTTCTTAATAGGGTTTTTTTTGTTTGTGTTTCCCTTCGTGTCTTCTCCCCTTCTGTACGACCCGTCCCCCCTACTGGATTAACTGCTCTTCTTGGGGCTGGTGAGTAGACTTATACTTTATCACTAGGGGACTCCCCCTACTTCACTGAATCACGCTGGTTAGATTATTGTCATTGAATGTCCTTGGCCTTAACTCTAACACTAAACGCAGACTCGCTCTGACAGAATTCACCAAAGCGGTTGCGGAGATAGTGTTTCTCCAAGAAACCCACTTCGATGCTACTGGGAATTTTAACTTTGCCAAACACAAATACCCTATCTCATACTCGGCCCCCTGTGACCGCAAACGGGCAGGAGTACCAATCCTTATATCCCGTACGTGCCCCATTTAAGTTCACTCCTCAACGCTGGAGGGAGATATATCATCCTCCAAGGCACAGGGGCCTTCCCATTACTCTATGTAACATGTATGCCCCTAATTCCCACCAAATCCGTTACCTAAACAGACTACTGCTCAAACTCTCCCGATTGCCTCCCTCCACCCTGATTTTAGGAGGTGACTTTAACGCTATTTTCTCTGAACACATCAACCGCTTCTCTCCAAATATTGTCCGACCCCCGCACTCACTAACTGCCTTAGCCAAGGAGTTCCGCAAGGTGATTAGGAAGTATTCTTTATATGACCTTTGGAGGATTAACCACCCCACAGATAGGTCCTACTCTTTCTACTCCTCACCACATGGTACATTCACTCGCATAGATTATTTTTTTGGGAACGTCCCAGCGGTGCGGATAATGAAAGACGCCCACATGGGCCTCATTACATGGTCAGACCACGCTCCAGTGGTATTAGACCTTAAAGACTCTGCTTTATTCACTAGGCCTTGCCACTGGCGTCTTAATGAATCGCTTTTAAAAAAACCCCATTTGAAGGACAATCTGACCACTTCTCTAAAGGAATACTTCATGGTCAATACGGGCTCAGTGGGGTCACCGGTGGTACAAGGCGGTGATGAGAGGTCATTGTATATCCCTGAGTGCTAAATTAAAAAAAGATAGGAACTATATGATTAATAAGTTTTCTGCTCAACTACGGTCCCTTGAAACCAAATTGGTTACATCCTCTTCGGTGGCACTGTTACGGAAGGTTATGAGTGTTAGAGCCAAAGTAAAAAGCTTAACATTACACAGAGTTGAAAAACTCTTACTATATACCAAACAGAGATACTACGAGAGAGGCAACAAGGTGCACACTCTCCTAGCTAAACAATTAAGGGACCAAGCGGAGCAGCGAGTGCCACATATCATTAGAGGACGAAACGGTACTCTGATACATGACCCTACTGCTATTGCAGAGGCCTTCAGGGAATACTTTGCTCATCTCTATAGCCTCCCGGACTTGTTACCGAGGATCCCGGCTGACCGTACACAGTTACTTGATGCCTTCCTCACTACCTGTAAACTCCCCAAATTGCCTGCAGAGGCTCGAGAGGCGTTAAATTCAGAGATCACGGCTGAGGAACTAGGGGATATTTTGAGAGACTTGCCCAATGGTAAATCCCCTGGCCCAGATGGGCTAACCTACCTATATTACAAGTCTTTTGCCCCCCTACTTACACCCCACCTCCTAAAGGTATTTAACGCATTTCTACAGGGGGAACCTATCCCAACAACTATGTCACATGCCTTTATCACATTAATCCCCAAACCAGGGAAGGACCCCCTAGACTGCGGAAGCTACCGCCCCATTACACTCCTTAATGCCGATTTAAAATTATTTACTAAAATACTTGCTACACGATTGTCCATATGGCTTCCCCAATTAATTGACAAAAACCAAGTAGGTTTCGTTCCCTGCCGTCAGGGGGGAGATAATACTAGACATGTGATTGATCTGGTTGATGCAGTGAACAAGGAGAGAGGCTCGGCATTATTGTTGAGTCTTGACGCGGAAAAGGCCTTTGATCGCCTGGGGTGGTCGTTCATGCTCAGGGTGTTGGAAACGTTTGGCATAGGGGGGGGCTTTCCTCACAGCGATCAAGGGCCTTTATTCATCTCCAACTGCGACTATTAAGTTTCCCCATACACTATCCAGCCTAATCCCCATACATAATGGCACAAGGCAAGGTTGCCCATCATCACCCCTCATATTCGTCTTGTGCATCGAACCCCTGGCGGCAGCCATACAACAGCACCCAGACATACATGGCATCCAGATCAGGGGAGTTGACTTTAAACTTTCCTTATTTGCAGAGGACGTCTTACTTTCACTCACGCAACCACATGTCTCCTTGCCCAATTTACATAGCCTCCTAACCCGCTTTGGCCATCTTTCGGGGTACAAAATCAACACACTTAAGACAGAAGCCTTACCCATTAATTTGCCGAAACCCCTATTAGCTAGTTTGAAATCCAATTATAAATATAATTGGAAGGATCACTCCCTCAAATACCTAGGGATCCAAATATCTAATTCCTATTCATCGCTATACACCCACAACTTCCCCAAGCTTTTCTCGGAGATACGGGCTCTAATGGACAAATGGCACATATTACCCTTATCCTTCTTAGGGAGAATAGCAGCAGTTAAGATGACACTGCTCCCTAAATTGGTTTACTACTTTGAGACATTGCCGGTCCAGGTCCCTCTCAGTGCGCTCAAATCCGTACAAGCTACTATCCTCCGCTTCGTTTGGGCTCGTAGGCACCACAGAATAGCTAAAAATATTCTGCAGGCCCCCAAATGTTGGGGGGGTCTTGCCTTACCAGACGTGCTTTGCTATTACTGGGCGGCGCATTTGCGCCACATCCCGGCGTGGTCGGCACTGCGAGCCTACTCAAAATGGATGATTATTGAGAAGCTTTGGATCGCCCCCACACACCCTAATTCCCTATTATGGTCCACCTCTGACACTATCCTTCCGGGGCCGGTCCTAGGACCTATCACCTACACTAAACGGATCTGGAATGTTTGTACGCGTAAATTTCCCCTAGTGTCCCAACACTCTCCGATAACCTCTTTTATATTCCACCCAAAATTCTCGGATAGTCTCACCAGTGGAATGACAAAACACTGGTACGCTAACAAATTATTCCGCTTTGAGGACATTGTGAATCCGTCAGACCGTACTCTGCGAACGTTTCCGAATCTAGCTTTTGACTTCCACGTCCCTCTGACAGCGCAATAACACAACCTACAGATCAAGCACTACATGATGTCCCTATTCTCCTCCACTACAGTATCAGTCCCAACTGATTTCGAGCGGCTATGCAAAGCAGGGGTCTCCACCAAGGGCCTTATTTCTGATATATATAGAATCCTTAAACAACCCTTGCCAGACGCTGAAGTTATGTACCCATACATGAATAAATGGGAGAATCTCTTTGGGAGACAGCTACCTGTGACCGTCTGGAAGATAATCTGGGATAGAGCTGCCAAGACTTCCATATGTGTGACATATAAGGAGAACCAATATAAAATAATGTTCTTTTGGTACTACACCCCAGAGGTCTTACATGCCATAAATCCAACAATCTCTAATGTCTGCTACAGATGCCAGCGAGACTTGGGAACCCTACCACATATTTACTAGACGTGCCCATCCATCACACCTTATTGGCATATGGTTAAATGTCTACATAGAGAAGTCTCAGGCCTGGACATCCCATTAGACCCAATATTCTATTTATTATATTTAAGATGGGATGTATAGTCCTAAAACTGCTGCTCCATATCCTCACGGCTGCCAGATGCCTAATTGCTAAGTACTGGAAGCGCACCGCCCCTCCAACAAAGGAGGACCTGTGTGCCCGAATCCTGGATGTGAGAAACCTGGAGCAGCTGACGACAATGCTCGATAACAAAATGGAGCACTTTAAAAAGGTCTGGCGCTTATGGGACACCTACTGGGAAGAGAGAAACGCTACCCGTCCTCCACCGCCCCTGAGCCAACAACCTTAACATCCATACCGATGTCCCCTTTCCCCGTTGCCACCCCTATGTGTCCCCCCTGTTTGTCTTGTCTGGTCTCGGTGAGTTTCTCCTCGTTCACCATTGTTTATTCTGGTACATAGCACTTTGCTTGTGTTCACTGAAACCATGTTAACTTTGGGTTTTTACACCCCACGACTTATACTTTGTATCCCTGTGACATCTCTTTACATGCGGCTGTAATCCGCTACTGTTCCTGGAATAACCTGCCTTTCTCAGTTATGTCTCTTTGTATGGAAAACTTTAATAAAAACACAATTATAAAGAAAAAAGAAAAAAAAATGCTATATAAGCATGCATATCACTGTATTCAGACTGACCTATAGAATAAAGATAACATGTCAGTTTTACCGTAAAGTGCACAGAACCCCCCAAGATTTTCGGGATGGTATTTTTTCCCCCAATTTCAACCCATAAATAATAATTTGGGTGTTTCATCATTAATTTTATAGTAGATTGGAAGGCGCCATTACAAAGTACACTTATTTATGAAAAAACAAGCCTTTACATGGCCCTGTAGATGGGAAAAAAAAGAGTTAGAGCTCTTAGAAGGCAAGGAGGAAAAAGAGAAATGCAAAATTGAAAATTGTTGCGGTCCTCAAGGTTGTTTTGGGTTCTGTCCTTAAAGGGTTAAAGCCAAAGCCAGAAACAGACTACAAACAGAGAACAGGTCATAATGGAAAGAGTGAGATTTCTCTTATTTCCAAATCCATTCCTGGCTTTGGCTACAATAATCTGGCAGATAAATCTGTCTGTGTAAACACACCATAACAGGGGTGTAAGTAGAATTGACTGGGCCTCATTGCAAACTTTTGATTTTACATTGTACATACACACGAGTGTACATACACGCTCCAGAGTGGCTCAGGTTTGTTATAGTCACTCCTGTTCCCCTGCAGCAGCTGACAGTGTGCGGCTCCTTCTGACCCTCCTCCTTTGTTCCGACATGTGAGGGGAGCAGGCAGAAAGAAGCCTGAGCTCATATTGAGGAGAAGGGTGAGCGGCCCATGGGTGCAGGGAAGGGGGCCCTGTGTCTTTACACCTTTCTGCCTGTCATAATTACTATCTCTACATAGTAATTTGGTGGTTATCCAGCCTACTGGATTGAGCCTGTGACTGGGATGACAAGCAGAGTGTACTGATTAGCTGGGCTCAGGGATCCTAAAGTCTCTGATGGAGAATCTGCCTCCTGCAGGGGTGGATTAAGTTTACTATAGGCCTCGGGCTGTTCACCAAGCCTGGGCCCCCCACTCCACTGTACCTATGGCAACTCTAGCGGGGTGCTAAGGGTACATGATAGATAATGTCACGATGCCCTGATTTGTGGAAAATTGTGGTAAAAAAGCTGCAATTCTTTTGTAAGTAATGGCAGAACTGTATCCAGGAGACAATACACCACTGAAAGTCTTTTTGGGAGGCCATAGGCCTCCAAGGTGCTCAGGGCCCCGGGCTACCGCCCAAAACGGACCTATTATAATCCACTACTGGCCGCCCGGATTAATTAGGATGCAGGTGCATCCGTGTGCGCCGGCATCCTAATTTACTTTACACACAATGGAGAATGTGACTGGAGCCGCACTCTCCATTATGTGAACTGACATATCTGTGTGGCCGCTATTCAATGAATGTCAGTTTTTACCGCAGCCGCTAACGATCCCGGTCGGAGTGTATGCTAAGTGTATACACTCCAGTTGGGATTCCCTAAAACTGCAGTGAAACGTAAGTTTAGTATTAATCATGGCCGTTGCAACAACGGCCGTGATTAATACTAAACTTACCTTGTGTGAACATAGCCTAAAGCTGCGAGACAGACTTCGCAGGTGGAGGAGACAGCTAAACTCAATTCAGTACAGGACGTTATGTTTAAGGGTTTACCTTAAAAAAAAAAAGCGAGTGTTCCTAGTGCATCAAGTTGCATCAAGTCATGAATAGGTCAATTTTGATAGGAAGTTCTTTGTGTCAAGGGCTGTAAGTTGTCTTTAACTTATGTTCTTCCTTTTTGAGTTTATAATTTTATGTGGTTATTATATCCTTCTTTTGTTGTCCTATGCTCTTTTTGGAGTAAGAAAGTATACGTTTAGCCAGGAGGACTCAGCTACCTGGGATGGTCCCCATAAAGTAGATTCCCTGATGGCTAAAATTTCTAAGAAAAAAGCTTTGCCATTTGAGGACTCAACCTCCTTTAAACATCCAATGGATAGGAGGGCTGAGGTTTACCTTAGGAAAAACTGGGAAGCATCCACGTCTGCTTTCACACCCCTAATAGCCGCAACATCTGTAGCCAGATCTCTAGGGCTATGGGTATCTCAGCTAAAAGAACACATGAAGCCCATAGCAGATGCTAAGGATCTTCTTCCGTCTTCTGATGCTATGGACAATGCTGTTATATATATATCTCTGAGGCGTTTGCTGATGCACTTAGACTGTTGACATGGTCAGCAGCTCCGTCCAATTCAGCCCGTAGAACACTGTGGTTAAAAGAATGGAAGGGTGTTGTAACTAGAGATGAGCGAATACGATCGAGATGGTATTCGAAAGATTCAAATTCAATTAAGTAGTGTGGTGAATATGCAGGAAACATGCGAAAGGCCTCCCATCACAGTTGGCGCTTTTTATAATCCAATCACCATGCAGGGAGGCCGTGAGGGACCCTGGGAGTACGCACACATTGCGAAAACTGCGTCTACCCTCATTGGATGGCTGAACCACATGACCTCGAATCTTAAAAACTTGGTTCCCGCCTCTCAACCGCAGACACGCTTTTAACCTAGCCAGGGAAAGATCTTGCAGCAGGGAGAGAGAGGTTTTAGTTGCATTTTGGTTAGGCAGGCTTACTACAGAACCCAAAAGTCCTTTTCAGGGCTAAGATCCAGCGAAAAAGTCATCTCTGAATCCAAAGCACTTCTCAGTTCTAAGAAATAGATGATATAACAGCAGCAGTATTAGCAGGTGTATTCATTCCAGTACCCTGTGTGTAAAAGTGACTTATAGTGTCCCTGGTTTAGCCCACTAAGGGCACGTGATACATATTGCTCCAGTAGCCCAGTAAGGACACCTGATATATACTGTTTCAGTAGCCCAGAAAAAGGCACGTCATACACACTGTTCCAGTAATGTTCGTACAGCATGATGCAAGATACGCGCTGTGGGGATGAGTTCAAATGGCAATATAAAAATCTTTTTCAATATGCAGTTTAGCCAAACAGCAGTCCTTTTATTTCCAGCATAGAAGGTACAGCAGAACTAAAAACACTATAGGCTTGACTTCAGCAAAACAGAATATAAAGTCCAAGTGGACGTCACAAACTCACAGGTCCTTTTCAGATGCGGGTTCACCCGCTAGAATGTGGAAAGGTGGGATGGCACAGCTTTCAGACACCCACCAGCTTCCCAGGTGACACACTCTGCTGCAAGTCCAACAAACTCCAGAGTTGGAACCACACCCCCAGCTCTGCTGAGCTACCTGGATTTTATCCAGCCACAGAAAACCCAGCCAGGAATACGTGGGAGCAGTCATCCCACCCAGCTCTAAGACTGCTCCAGTGAAAGGCCAGCCCGGATCAGCTGTGCAAACAGCCATACTATTCAACAAAAAGTGTCAGTAACCTAGGTTTACTGACAAAAGCTACCAGCTTACTTCACCGAGGCCAGGCACCTCGGTGACACATATCTGTCATCTACTATGACACCTTGTATCTTCTCACAGCGCGAATAATATGACTCTCCACGGACGCACATTGAAATCATGTATGTAACGCTGTGCAAGAAATACGAAGGAAATGTGTGAACATTGCCGTAAACGTTCGCAAAGCATTCGCAAATATTTTTCATTTGCAGCTGCGGTGAGTGGCATTATACTGCGTTTTTGGGGTCTTGGGTGCACCCAGGCATGCTCCCCCTAATGTCCCAGTGTCATTCTGGAGGTGTTGTCATTGTTTAGGGAGGTTTCATGGGGGACTTGGTGACTTCCAAGTGGTCGAATTTGGATTTCCAAGTGCCGCAAATTCTTTTCCCATAGACTATAATGGGATCGAATATTCGTTCGAATAGTCGAATCTAGGTGACTACTCGATTCAAATATTTCACTACTCGCTCATCTCTAGTTGTAACCTCTAAAGCTAAATTTTGTGCTATTCCATGTGAGGGGCTACTATTTACTGTAGGTCCTTTCTTCATAACATCCTGAAGAGGGCATCAGATAAAAAGAAGGGGTTTTTCCTCATCCCTCAACAACCATCCCGCACCTTTAGTAATTTATTGCGAAAACTACATAACATCCTAAGTGCATTTTTTCCCAATCAGACCAAATGCTTTCCATATGCAATGTTAGAGCATATGGATTAATAAAAGCTACCTGCTTAGTGCCACACTGAAGTATCTCTTTAGATGACTCAAGTCTCAAGGAGCTCAATCAGCTTTGCTCAGCATATTTCTGCAGAGTATCAAAAGTTGGCCTGCGTATACCTATAGCTTCCTATATTGATTAAAAGGGAAACTGTTTTTCAGTGTCAAATCCAAATTTTCTGGTTTGTTAAAACTGTACAAGAAGAATTGAAATATTTGTATTTATTCATGTTTTTGATGAAAAAATTTAATTGTGTTAATCTATATTCAGCATGAGAAACACAATTGCAAAAAGCCATAATAGCTGCATTTTTTTTCAGCTCAATTATCCCAACTTCCTGTGCCTAGGTATGTGTTGCTGCATAAATTAGTTTTCCAACAGTGATCTATTTAAATACGAAACCTTTTATAAGAGGCAATTTTTTTTTAAAACCTTGTCTCTGTAGATGTTTAAAAATAATATTTAAAAAGAGAACCTATCCTTTTATCTATATTTTAGAATTAAATTGTTTATTTCCAATGCAACATACTCTTGTAAACATACTGTAGATTATAAATTAGTGTATTACAAATTAACCACCATGGAGTATTTAAGAAAACTGGCAGTATTGGGCAAAGGCAACTTAAAAGGGTACTCAGAGGCTCAAATTTTTTTCTTTTGCTAATACATTGCTATAATATAAATTACTTTGTAATATAACTTCATTAAAATAAGTTTTTTTTTATTACATAGCCACTTCCGGGTCCCTCTGCTGCCACCAACATTTGTGTAGGGAACTGCAGGTCTGTCTAAGCTCTAAAGTTCCCGATCCCCTGCTCTGATCAAGCGCTGCCACACAGACAGCACTGCAGTTCTCAACACAAACGTTGGTGGCAGCAGAGGGGCCTAACATATTTGGCAGCAAATGAATAGTCAGTTGTTGAATATGGTGTGTTGCAACCAGTTAAATAATGAGAAATAACAGAAATAGTGCCAGCCCTTCTGCTATAAAGGTACTATTAGACAAAGTGATTTTTAACAATTAGTGACTAATGCTAAGTTTACATGAGGCGATTATTGGCCCGATCGTATGATTAACAATTTCGAAGTAACGATTTTCTTTTAATAACGATCATCGTTTAGAAGGTACGATATATCGTACGGAAAAATCGTTTTGCGGCCCACCCGCAGCCCGCCCCCACGCTCAACCGCAGCCCTCTGTGCCGCCCCGATCGCCACCCCCGCCACTCCTATCGCCACCCCCGCCGCCTCTCCGATCGCAGCCACCGCTCCGATCACCACCCCCGCCGCCGCTCCGACCGCCCCCACCGCCGCGGCCAAGAGCATACGTTACCTGCTCCGCGCAGCAGGTACTCCGACATCCCCGGCTCCCATCTTCAGCGCATTGATTGGCTGAAGAGATGAGCCGGTAATTTCAAACGGCTCCTCTTCAGCCAATCAGTGCTCCTCTTCAGCACTGATTGGCTGAAGGGGAGCCGTTTGAAATTCCTGACTCGCCTCTTCAGCCAATCAATGCAAGGCAGCACTGATTGGCTGAAGGGGAGCAGTTTGAAATTCCCGGCTCCCCTCTTCAGCCAATCAGTGCTGCCGTGCATTGATTGGCTGAAGAGATGAGTCGGGAATTTCAAACGGCTCCCCTTCAGCCAATCAGTGCTGCCTTGAATTGATTGGCTGAAGAGATGAGCCGGGAATTTCAAACGGCTCCCCTTCAGCCAATCAGTGCTGCCTTGCATTGATTGGCTGGAGAGATGAGCCGGGAATTTCAAACGGCTCCCCTTCAGCCAATCAGTGCTGAAGAGGAGCACTGATTGGCTGAAGAGGAGCCGTTTGAAATTTCCGGCTCATCTCTTCAGCCAATCAGTGCGCTGAAGAGGGGAGCCGGGGATGTCGGAAGACCTGCTGCGCGGAGCAGGTAACGTATGTTCTTGACCGCGGCGGTGGGGGCGATCGGAGCGGCGGCGGGTGGCGATCGGAGCGGCGGCCGCGGTGGTGGCGATCGGGGTGGCGGGGGTGGCGATTGGAGCGGCGGGGGTGGCGCCTCTTGTCTGGTGATATACATCTGTTTGGCTCCGGCCTTTTTTCCATTTACCTTCCATCTTCTTTGTATTTGTGTCTATTCTGTTTCATATCATTTTCACCAGTGAGGATCTCCTATACTTTTGTATGTCAGCTTGTCTTTGTACCGTGTTTATCATACACGGCACAATGTTCGATTGGTTGTGCATTTTAAGTGTTTTTAACTTGTGTGTCCCATTTGTCGTTTTGTACCAATAAAATTTATTTTTGTCATACTCTAATTGACTTACTTGGTTAATATTCAATTTTGGATGTGCCACCGATACATTTGGCATGCTTTTGTTTGTGGGTTCTGAGACATATTGTAATCGTAACGACTTAAAGAACATATATAACAAGTCAGTTTTACCCCAGGGCGAACGGCGTAAATAAGAACCACTCAATAAAAGAAATGCTTTTTTTTTCAATTTCACCACACATTGAATTTTTTTCTGGTTTCGCAGTGTACTTTATGAAAAAAATTCAGCCTGTTGTTGCAAAGTACAATTAGTGGCGCAAAAAATAAGATCAATGTGGGTTTCTATGTGAAAAAATGCAAGTGCTATGGCCTTTTAAGCACAAGGGGGGGGGAAAAAAAAAAGGCAAAAATTTAAATTGGCCTGGTCCTCTAAGGGTTAAAGAGTAGAGATGAGCGAACTGCTCGGACTTTTGGTCCGAAAGCAGTTTGCTCTCTCATCATGCCTTTGATCCCGGCCGCATACTTGCGCTCACGGGAATATGCGGCCAGGATATTCCAGGAATTCCCTGGAATATCCTGGCCGCATATTCGCGGGAGCGCAACTATGCGGCTGGGATCAAAAGCATGATGAGAGACCAAAAGTCCAACGGTCCGCTCATCTCTATTAATGAGTCACCGTTGTAAATAATTTTTTTCCAGAAATCAGTAGTACAGGCGATTTTAAGAAACTCTGTATTTGGGTTTATTAGGCAAATATGCCATTATCTGCATTTAAAAAGACTTTTCCCAGGTCCCCCCCCCCTTCCTCTCCTTTCTGTCATCCACTGCTCAGATTCAGGAAATTTTGACTGTTTTACATCAGTCGGATCCTGTCTATGCTATGGGGGGGGGGGGGGGGGGGGGAGGAGAAAGGAGAGAAAGGAGGGGGATTAGTCGGCAGCAGAGAGCAGAGAACAAAGGATTTCACCACAGGGAGCTGAAAGCTCCTATATAGAGGTCAGAGAGGTCAGTGCTGATGTCAGAGGAGAGAGCCTGGTGATGTAGCTGTAAATTAACTCTTTGTTGTCCTGTTTTGGTGCCTCATCTCTCCCCTCTCCATAGAGAACAATGAAGACAGAGGGGAGAGCTTCAAACTGCTTTTTCATGATAAAAATGCATTTTTCGGCTAATTAACCCAATTACAAAGTTTCCTGTACTGTTCCTGGTGTCTGAAGTCAGCACACAATGGGCTAGGTCTAAGTGTCCTAGAGCAAGGCAGAAGAGACAAGCAAAGCAATAACCAATGACAATTGTCCATACAGTATATAAGACAGGAAGGACCACCCACACACAAAGTTCGTATGCAGCAAACAATATTTAATAGGGATGGCATGTTGTGCTGCCTTTGGACACCAGGAACATTTCTGGACATTTAAGTATAAAATTCCCAAGTTCCTAGGTCCTATGGCAGCCCACAATGGGACTAAGTAGCAGTGCAAAACAAAGGAGGGTATAAATCCAATACTTAGAACTCAAGCTCCTTCCTGCCCAGGGCTGCTTCACCAGTGACATCCAGCCTGTAGTAGGAAGTAAAGGTTGAAGCTCTTTACCACGTAGCTGCCCTGCAGATTTCCTGAAGAGACCTATTTGAGACTTTGGCCCAAGAAGAAGACATGGCCCTGGTCAAAAGAGCTGTAATCCCAGCAGGAGCTTGGAGATTCTGAAGCAAACAGGCTAGATGATTGGCACTAGATGAATGGCGCTAGATGAATGGCACTACGAATCCATTTGGAGATGGCATTTTTTGAAGCCTTGAAGCCTCTCATCTTGCCGCTGTAAAGGATGAAGAGATTTCAGCAGATCTAAAAGGCCCTATTACACCAAAAGATTATCTGACAGATTTTTTTGAGCCAAAGCTGGGAATGGACTATAAACAAAGAACAGTTAGTAAAGGAAAGACTGAGATTTCTCCTCTTTTTAAATCCATTCCTGACCTTGGCTTAAAAAATCAGTCAGATAATGTGAGGGTGTAATAGGGCCCTAAAGGAGCTTACTCTGTTTAGATATTCTAGAACTGCTCTTTTAACATCCAGTGAATTGACTGAAGCGTTTGAAGAAGGAAGGCTAGGGAGTATGATCTCCTGATCCATGGCTGATTGGGAGGAGACTTTGGGTATGAACCCAGGCATAGTTCTCAGGAACAAGGTGTCCCCTACGTCTCTGAGGTAGGGTTCTTTGCAAGATAGCACTTGTAACTGGCTAACCCTAGGAGCTGAGACCATGACCACTAGGAAGGCTGTCTTCTAAGACAAATGATGTAGTTCTGTTGAATTGAGTGGTTCAAATGGCGCCATCTTGAGGGCTTCCAAAACTAAATGCAGATCCCAGAGGGAGTGGGAGGTCTTATATTTCTTGCTCCTTTAAGGAATCTGGCAACCAAGGGGTTGCTGGAGAACCTTCCACAAAGGAAGGAATTAAAGGGGTAGTGCGGTATAAAACCTTTTTTCACTAAATAACACACATTACAAAGTTATACAACATTGTAACCTTAGTGTTATTTATGTGAATGGCCCCCTTCCCCATGTTTCCATCCCCCCCGACCGTTGACTCGGAAGCGTGATACTGTATACTCATGGAATCTCTGATGACCCTGTCCGCCATCTTGGGACGATCACGTCGCTCTTTAGAAGGCCGCCTGACTGCTCCAGCCCTCCCTCATGCCGGCCCCCCTCCAGTGTGTCATCAGCTGCTAAGCCGCAATTGGCTGAGACTTACAGAAGCCCCAGACCTCTTCTGTTATGCTCAGCCAATCGCAGCTGAGCAGCTGATGACGAGCTAGAGGGGGGCCGGCATGAGGGAGGGCTCGAGTAGTCAGGTTGGACTCCTGAAGAGTGACGTGATCGTCCCAAAATGGCGGCCGGGTTCGACAGTGATTCCGGGAGTATACAGTATCACACTTCCGGGTCAATGGTCGGGGGGTGGAAACATGAGGAAGGGGGCCATTCACATAAATAACACACATTACAATGTAGTATAACTTTGTAATGTGTGTTATTTAGTGAAAAAAGGTTTTATAATGCACTACCCCTTTAATGGCAGCGTATTGGACCTGAATGGTGTTAAACTTAAATCCTTTATTAAGTCCTTTTCTGAAGAAAATTCTGAAAACTGTAAATAGAGCAATCTGGAGAAAAGGCCCAGAAGGTTTTCCAAATCCCTGCAAAGACTGGTAAAGACTATCAGGGCTGAGGACAGCCCGAAGGGGAGACAGGAGAATTGGAGGTGATAAAGTTTTCTATTCCAGAGCAGTGCCACTCAAAGAAACTGCTGATGGGCTGGTGCTATTTGTATGTGTAGATAAACATCTGTTAGGTCCAATGATGAGAGGTGATCCCCCATATCCAGCAATGGAATCACCAATTTGATATTGTCCATTTTGAAGGAGATTCTCTCAATGAATTTGTTCAGGTGGGAGAGATCGATGACTAAACAAAACTGCCTCTTGGACTTTGAGACTGTAAATTTCCTCTTTGAGAGGGAGAAACTGGTTCCAGGCTATTCTTAAAAATAAATTCCTTGACCAGAGGATGCAGATGGGGGTCTGATGCAGTTAAGGAAGTATTGATCTTGAGGATGGGCTCTTAGCTTGAGGAAATAACTATGTTCGATGAGGGACAGGACCCACTTGTCTGTTGTGGACTCCAACCAGGATGTAAGATAGCGCCCGAGCCTCGCTCCTACACCTGAGACTGTTAAACTGGTGTCATAACTGCACATCTTTCTTAGGTGGAGCCTTGTTTTTGGAGAACAATGAAACAGATCTGGACTGCTTCGGTCTGAAGTTCTTGAACCTGTTAGCTCTATAATCCCTGCGAGCCTTGGGGGGCCCTTGGTTTGCCTCCGAGGCTGGCTTCTTAGGGAGAGGGAAAATTGTACCCTTATCCTCATGTAGATCCTTCAAAATGTCTTTTAGTTGAAGGCCAGAGACGCTGGCTGAAAAGGCAGAGCACACAAGTGATTCTTGGAGGACAGATCTCCAGCCTACTGCTTTAACTATACATATCTTCTGGTATAGTTTGATGCCATAAGAACCTTGGAAGAAGGTGTGAGTGCATCCACTGGAGCATCACAGAGGAACTCCGCAGCTGCCTTCATGGTAGGGATCTTTTCCAAGATCTCCTCCCGTGGAACCTGTGAAGACCAGTTCTTTGTGACATTGCTAAGCTGTACATCTAGAGCCTGAGCCACTGGCATTGAGGCTAGAGAAACCTTAGTGAGAGCCACAGCTGCAGAATAAACTTTTTTAGCAAGGATGTCAGCCTTACTGTCTAGTGCGTCTTGTGGAACAATTGATTTTTTTTGCCACAGCTAAGTCCAGTTTAGGAGGCACTTCCCATGCCGAAGTGTGCGCCTCATCTGGTCTATAAACTGCCTTAAACCTGGAACCAACATCAAGTCCTTTTTCATTCAAGACACAAGTAGTGGGTGAGATGAAAAAGCTTTTTCATCATTCACAGAAAAATAATATAACGCATCTATAGGTGCTTTATCTTTAAAAGATTTATCAGACTTCAATGTCCCTTTGCTTTTATGAGTCTAGAGATCTCATCTTTTTGAAACAAATAATAGTCATTAGATAAACCAGAGTCGGATAAAGAGACATCTTCATGAGAGGAGTAAGCAGGAAAGTTGTTGGCACCTGGACCTTCATCCCCAAAATGTTAGATTACTCACTTCTCACAATTTCACATATAGAATTCACAAGAGATACATTAGAAGCTGGCACTGCTGAAGTGCACAAAGTACATATGTCTGCAGGATGATCCTGAGGAAGAGGTGGCTGACAGGACTGGCATAGTCTGTGTCTCGTCTTGCAGGTATTCTTCTTGGCAGGAGAATCCAGGCTAAATCTGTAAAAAAGAGAGACACAGAACATGGCCAGCACCATAAATGAAATGCATACACAGCATGACAAATGGATAAACCTTACTGTAGTGTCACTATTAGCAGCTGCCCAACTGAGAGCATCAGAGAGAGGGATTTCCCTGTATTAGAAGGAGATCCCTGCTGGCTCCTGCCTCCTCATGCCCCCAATCCCTCCTCCGGACCGCCCACACTCCTCCCTGCATGCACTTTAGACAAAGGACTCCCTCTGCAGCCAGAGGAGTGATAGGACAGGCAGACGTCGCTCAGAATTGCAGACAGAGCGAGCGGGGAACGCAGAGAAGAACAACCCCGTCCAAATTTCAATATGAACATGAAAAACAAACCTGGGAGCACACAGCAGAAGGGGGGAGGAGTCAGATGACATGGAGAACTAATCTCCTCATCCGAGCACTGGGTAACACAGAGAACTCCCTATATGCTGAAACAGCATGATAGGAGTGTACAGTAAATAACAGTACATAATGCTGTTAGGCAAATAACACTCACCCCTGACGTTAGAAGGTTCATCGATTGGAAACCAAAGGCAAAATATGCTGCAGGGAACCTGTTGTACCCTCTTGTCAGGGAGAGGAAGGGTAGGGGGGACCCCAAGCAGCATCAGGCAGAACATCATACACTGTACGGTTCCATCACAAAGATCATCGGGGTAGGGGGTCCCCTGAAAGCCATGGAGCACAGGAGGATCGCACCACTGCTAATCCTAGCTCCTGGCCCCAACCCTCGATCAGGAAGCCAAACAGGCATAGGAGAGCCACACACAGTGACTCTGACTCCTATCCTGTCATGGACCATGGTGCCCAAAACAATGTTAGGGCAAATCCTGAAAAAAAATAGAGAAACATAATAAAAGTTAGAGAACAACGTTAGACGCAGTCTCTTCTATCAATGCAGATGAAAAAGACTGTGTGTGTGGGTGGTCCTTTCTGCCTTATATACTAAATTGCCAATTGTCATTGGTTATTGCTTTGCATGTTTTTTCTGCCTTGCTCTAGGGATCCTAGACTTAACCCACTGTGTGCTGCCATAGGACCTAGAAACAACACTTTTCTTTTCATCAGATCAAAGAAGAAAATGAACTACACTGGACTGCATTTTGTACATTTAACTTCTACAATAGTAGCAACCTTTCATTTTAGTCTCTTTACTGGTTAGCAACTTGCATTGCACAACTAAAATCATGATGCAGTTCTAGGCATACAGTATGATTACACATTTCATTTACATATTGCATCAGTGTAAATCTTACATGCTTGCCAGACTGAATGCATAATAGAGATAATACATTTGCTTCTAGTCCTTACTTGCATTGCCCATGAAGAATAAGGTCCCGCATATCTATGTGGCAGTGACTTCATAATATTAATGTGGCCAGATGTGATATTTACAAAGTTGCCTAGTAAATGACTTCTCTGTATAACAAAATATGACAATATATTGACAGCTTCGAATAGAAATTTCCTTTCATTTACCTTAATGTCTGAACAACTAAGACTGACAACTAAGACTGACCCAGGAGGACCCTGTCAAGTGTTGAGTATTTTGCAAAAGCAGAACAAATATAAACATACTGGCAAATAACCACCCGTCACAGTCAGATTGGACAGTTCAAGTGTGTCACAGAGTGTTTCCTGCAGGATGGAGATAAGATTGATTGGTTAGACTAATTTTTATGTTTCTTCAGGCTTTAAGCAATGAACGAAGCATACAAATCAGATGACAGCACATAAAGTTAGAAGTAAATCTCTAATGGTGGTTGCTTTCAATTTATCACATCATTAGTGAGTAGTGATTAAATAATTTACTTGACTGCCATAAACCGAAGCACTTTGCATCTCTTTTTTGAATACCATAGGGTGAATCGTGAAAAGCCAGTATGAGAAATTCTCTAGAATGAGTGTATTCTGTCTTTTCCCTATTAAATGTTTTAAATCACTAGACTATTGAAGCGTAGTTTGATTAATCACATATAAAGTGGTTGGCACTATAACCAGGTAACTATGAAAATGCAAATAACAAAAAACAGGTAGTCAAAGCTAGGGAAATGTATTAATGTCTATGTTGTAAGTAAAATCAAGAGACAATTCATCTTTATTGCATAAATGTAAGAAAATTCCCTATGTCTGCCCCCTCTCCTCTGTTCCCTGCCGCTGTCACCATCTTGTGACAGCGACAGGGGAGAGAGGGGAGGGGGCATAGCGCACAGCCGATGCATGCCCTGCCTTCCCTCTCTCCCCCTGGCTCGCACCATGGCTTACCTCCCTCCCCCCCGCCAGCCTCTGTAGGCAGGAAACCGGAAGCCTCCATGGCTAGCATCAGGGCTCTGCAATCTCTTCACAGAGCCCCGATGGACACCACCGGACAGAGAATTCTCCCTCTGTAGATGGAGAATTCTCTGTCTGGAACCCTATAGATGCTGCGGTCATGCTGACTGCAGTATCTACAGGGTTAACTCTCAGCACCGGAGCACGGCTCCGGTGCTGAGAATTGCGGTGCGTCCCCGGCTATCACTGACAGCCGGGACCCGCCAGGGATTACACAGACACAGCTTCTGCACCTGTGTTATCCTCAATCGTAAATGAACGTCACTGCAGCCTCAGGCATAGGCGCTGCAGTGATGTTAATTTACTGTGCAGTGGCGGGAGGGGGTTAAGGAAAACACATTATCACTGTTATCTTACTCCACCAGTATGCCTGGTAGCTCTGGGACCGCCAGACATGTGTTTTACACTTTTACATGCTTTGTCACAATGTAAGTGATTTTATATAAATAATTTGATTACATTTGTGCAAATGTGTAAAGATTGTTTCTCTACTTAATTTTGGTGTTGATCAATTTGTAGGATATATATATATATATATATATATATATATATATATATATATATATATATATTTGGGTCTTAACACCCTAATTAGTGATACATTTTGAGGGTACAACTATTTTTTGGGTGTGTTGTCAACCTATATTAATATTTATGCCACTATTATGGAGAAGGTTTTGGCAAATCAGCCTACATTTTAGCTCATTCCATTAGGTAACGGTTGTAATATCAAATATAATTTGTAAATAAACGGTGAAGTAAATGTAAGCTTCTCATGTTAACAAATAAACTATCATAATAATAAAGTCACATACAATATGTTGTTTTATATTATAATAAACAACAATTTACTGAAAGGAAAAGGATACAGTAAAAATGTTTCTTTAATATGAAGTAAGAATGTGGCAGTCCTGATCAACTCCGTTCAAAGGAAGAACAATTTCATTTATATCTACGAAAATCAGATGAAGCATTTACAGCAGAACACTATTCATTTTTGTTGATCCTCTCTTTATAAATATTTCAGTGAACACAATATGTTATGTATGACTTTATTTCTTTGGTTTAACATTTGTTGTTGAGAATAAGATATAATTAAGAAACACTTTTAGAATAATAATAAAAAAATAGATTTAAAATGTAATTCTTTTGTCCTCCTATTCTGTAGATCCATAATATACATTACATTATTCTATTTACTGGGATACTCGTGAAGCTAAGGGCCCGAAAGGGAGAGGGAGAGAGAAGAGGGGGATTTATTGTCATTGGGAAGTAGCTGTCTAAGTGCCACATTGCCATTCAAGAACAGCACATAACTTACGGCTAAAGGCACTATTACATGAAGCGATTACACTGTTACAGCCGATAATCGCCTTGTGTAATAGAAGACAACGATTAGCCGTCATGCATAATGTCGGTTGATCGTTGTCTTTCAACATGTTGAAAAGTCAGCTATTAAGATTGCAGTAGTATGCTGCCTTCACACCAAGTAACAGGAGCGGCGGCAGCAGACTGGCGCTATCTACTATGATCTGCGATCACCCGGGCAGCTCTCGCGCCCCCTGGCTCTTACCCGCTCACTGTCACCACATGTCATAGCGTCGGCAGCAAGCAGGGAACGAGGAGCAAGCGAGCTCTGACCTGACAGGTCGGCGCTCCCTTCCTCCTCTGAATCTGAATCTGAATAGGGGCTTAAGCTAGTTATTCCCATGGTTGTTGGATGTGCACCTCAAGTTATCCCCCTCACATGGTATTTCTGAGACATAGAAAGAATGAGTACTAAATGTATGTGAAATGCACTGGGAGCCAACTGGTGAGAGATCATTTAGTAAAGCAGATATTGTGGACCATTTCTAGTAATGCTTCTAAGGCTTGAACAAAGCAAGAGAGCAAAGGATTCCCATTTTTACATTATAACTTAATGCTTCAGTCATTTACAGCTTTGTTGGACCTGCATCCTGCCAAAGACTGTTGTATTTTCTACATATTGAGTAAAAAGTGAGTTTGACCATCTTTAGGCATGTGCCTGGTGTTACTAACCCAACATCCTTGGTGCAGCCACCCTCTTGGATCACAGTCCACAGGATGTGGGAAAACCTACAGGGCCCTTTGAGCCCACATGACCATGACTGTCTGTGATACAGTATCGCCAAGTCAGCCTGCAGGCTATGTCCCTCACAATATGTCACTTCTGGGCTGTTCACTACAATAGTAGCTAAAGTAACCCGGGCTGGGACAAGAAGTTTTTGAGCCCTAGGTAGAGAAGGCAAATGGTGCCCCCCCCCCCCCTTTGAACCCTGAAAGTGCCCCACACTGTATTAAGAGCCCCAATACATATGGTATCTTATAACACTCTTACTACCATACAGTGATTACATATTGCCTCCAAACTACTCTGAACAAAACAGGAAGATATCACCAATGATATTATTACATAATACTGCCACACCATGACCACTATCACTACAACCCTATAACGGAGTGAAGTTACATCCAGTGACTCACAGGGGGCGTCTTCTCTGATCAGAGTCTTTCACTTTTTCTTTTTCTCTCCATCCAGCGTGGGCCACCATGATGTCTCCCTGGCTGTGAATCTTCTCTCCCGAATCTGCCAGAGAAACATTTTAGGCTCCATACAGTAATTAGGTCTCCTGTCCCCCTATATAGTAGTTACATCCCTCTGTGCCCCCATAGTTTTTTAGGTGTCCCTGTGCCCCAGTATAGTAGTTAGGCCCCTCTGTGCAGCCCCAATATAGTATAGACTGCTGTGTTCTGCTCCCAGTAGTATATAGACCCCCTGAGTTCTGCCCCAGTAGTATATAGACACTCTGTGTGCTTCCCCCAGTTATATAAAGACCGACCCCCTGTGTGCTGCCCCCAGTTGTATATAGACCTCCTGTGTGCTGCCCCAGTTGTATATAGACACTCTGTGTGCTGCCCCAGCTATATATAGACCCCCTGTGCGCTGCTACTAGTTAGATAGACCCCTGTGTTCTGCCCCCAGTAGTATATAGACCCCTGTATGCTCCCCCAGAAATATATATACCACCTGTGGGCTCCTCCAGTTATATATAGACCCCCTGGGTGCTCCCCCAGTTATATATAGACTCTATATATTGACCCCCCTGTGTGCTCCCCAGAAGTATTTAGATCCCTTGTGTGCTTCCCCCAGTTATACATAGACCCCCTGTGTGCTGCCCCCAGTAGTATATAGACCCCCTGTGTGTTCCCCTAGTAGTATATAGACCCCCTGTGTGCCCCCCAGTTATATATAAACCTCTGTGTGTTCCCCCGTTGTATATAACCCTTGCTAGCCCCCCTCCCATATAGCAGGCATCCTCCAAAACAACCAAACTAACTAAGTAAAAAAAAACAAAAAAAAAACACTTATACTCACCTGGGCCATGCATCTGCTCTCCTCCGCACTCTTGTGGCCGCAGGAAGCATTTTGCCTGTGGCCACAAGAGGCCGCTCTCCCCTTGTGGTGTCAGGGAAGAGCGGCCTCTTGTGACCGCAGTCAAAACTCTGCCTCCGGCCACAAGAGTGGCTGACAGGAAGGGCCGTCTTAACAGCATTATGGGCCCTTGGGCAGGGCTGTAAACTGCCCCCCCCCACACACACATACTTTTGAGGCTGCGTCCGCTGCACGCAGGTACATGGGTCACTTAGCCTCTCATTGCAGGGATTTGTGAAGTGATCTAAGACTGATGTACAGTGGATAGTGAATGGTGCAGTAGACCAGGAAAAAAGATTCAGAGCAAGCACACTGCTAAACACAGTACAGTTGCTGCAACTGTGGGACAGACCAGATTACTTTATGGTCACTTTGAGCAACCATGGACCCCCTGAGAGCCCCAAACACCATTATAATAATCGGCCACTGTTGATGACCTCATACCTCCGCACAGTGCAGGAGCCAGGGAGGAGCCATATAACGGCCTGCACTGCCGTTACCTACTCCATTACTGCAGAAGAATACTCTACATCACTTACATTCTGCACTACAGATAGAGTTGAAGAGGATGTACTATCAGGTACACACATGAATCGGACGGCACCGACATGGGGAGGCCGATGCCTCGGTCCTTTTTTTGAACCTCGGCCCGGTTTTCCCGTACAATGACGCTCTATTCATGGTTACCGGCACGAGGGTGAAGCACTGAAGGTGGGCTGTCCCGCGCCATCTGATTCATGTGTGATTTTAAAGAAAGTGTACCTGATGGTACATCCTCTTTAACAGCAGAGCAGACAGTTACTTCTATGTCCCTTCCCCAGCTCCTGCCTGTGTAGAGGTCAGATTTGAGTTCAGAAATACAGATAAGACGTGAATGTAGCCTCCCTGCTGCTGTTAACCCTTTCTTTTGTGCAGCATGTAGGTGCTGCAGAGTATACTTAAAGTGACTGTACCACCAGGCCCAGGCTGAAGCACTGGAGGCGGGCCGACCCACCCTTAGTGGGAGGAAACCTTAGCCCCTCTATGATAGGGTTCCATTGATTCCATGGAGTCACATCATGGAGGGGCTGGGGTTTCTTCCCACTGGGGGTGGGTCGGTCCGCCTCCAGTGCTTCAGCCTGGGCCTGGTGGTACAGTCACTTTAATCTGCAGTATTGAAGGGGCAACAGCACAGGTTCTATAAACTTTTCCTCCTCACCTGCAGCACCAGGGCTTGGGGATAAAGGCCAGGGTGAGCAGCTGCATGTGCTTGGTGTCTTCTAAAGGGAAGCTGCTGGAGTCCGGGGTCCCAGCACAGAGAGGGACCAGACTGTCCAACAGCCAGGGTCAGTGCATCAGGTCCCACCAAGGTGAGCAGGGAGAGCATGGTGAGCAGCAAGCTAGCCCTGAACAGCAGCTACACATAGTGGTACAGATGGCCAGACTTCAGCAAAAGGTCCTGGCAGTAGATCAGGCAGCTCAGGCCACAAATCCTGATAAGAGTGCCCCCACTGAACTATAATGAATGATGAATACTTCCAGGACCTGTGCTCTGTACTGTGTGATACCCTTCCAGGACCTGTGCTCTGTGCTGTGTGATACCCTTCCAGGACCTGTGCTCTGTGATACCCTTCCAGGACCTGTGCTCTGTGCTGTGTGATACCCTTTCAGGACCTGTGCTCTGTGATACCCTTCCAGGACCTGTGCTCTGTGCTGTGTGATACCCTTTCAGGACCTGTGCTCCGTGCTGTGTGATACCCTTCCAGAACCTGCCAAGCTGCCTGTACCTGAAAAAAATGAACTGTTTAGATAAATTACCCATCCAGACTGCGCCCCCTGTCATTTGGTGCCCTAGACCATACCTAAAAGTATCTTCCAGGATGTCATAATCCTATAATCTCTCACATGCCTGAGGTCAGGGAGCATAGGATTTTACAGTTACAAGACGTATTTGCAGGAATTGTCCAGTGTGTGAGATGTGTATTTGTAGAATAGAACTGTGTGTGTATATTCACTGTGTGCAGCAGAGCTGTATGTGCATATTAATTGTGTGTACAACAAAGTTTTGTGTATATGCATTGTGCATGGAGCAATGCTTTGTATATGTGTGTGCTGCAGAGCTGTGTGTGCATTTGTGCATGTTGTCATTTTGTGTGCATTTAGTAAAAATATAATTACTATAAAAAATCCAATACAAAAATTAAGCAGGAAAAGCATTACAATACACTAAATAGCAATATTGGAGATCACTTCAGAAGAAATAAGGCCAGTTTCACACACATAGAACACAAACACATGTCTGCTGCCCTGTTAGGGTATGTGCACACTACAGAATCCCAATGGTATACCGCAGCTCGCAACCGCTTGCAGACTCCCGGTCATTCTCCGGGAGGCCGGCGGAATCTGGCAAACCATGCAATGAAGCCTATGGGAGCAGCAGAGATGAGCGCGGTCGCCAGAGTCAGCAAGCTGCGGAATCCGCGACAGGCGTTTCGAAGGGATTCCGTAGTGTGCACATACCCTCATGGCCACAATTCCTTGTACAAATGTCGTGTAATGACTTAAAATTAAAACATATAAAGTAAAATAGACATAGAAGTGCGTCTTAATTTAAGCGGCACTATAATATGAGCCAGCCGCTATTTACCTCCGGATTCCAGGGCTGTCATTTATATTCCTGTGGGATCCGGTATAGTGTAGTTCTTCTCTAATTGCTCATATGCTAATTAGCTGTTACGGAGCATTTGGGGGAGTTCCCCATGAGTCCCCTTAGTCCGCCAGGAAAGTTTAACCTTTTATTCAGGACCTGTGGGCAATCCAAAAAATAGAGGTTTTTGTATTGTTTTATAGCTTCAGTGACCTGGATTTAAACTGTGCTTTTACTTTTTTATTTCCCATTCCTGTGATATAACTGTTTTTCTATTTGGTTGACTATCTGTACTTTTTACTGAAAAGTCAGATGGGAGGGAGCTTTATTGCAAAATGGGGTGTGAATACTAGGCTCAGGGAGTGTGACTAAGAGCTTAATAATAAACCCCAGGATGTGATTGATACCCCTTTAGCCTCCTTATCACACTCCCTGCCTATCTGATCATTCAATAAAAAGTACAGAACTGAATTGTAAATTCCCTATATCTTTAGAACAGGAAAGAATGGCATGAAAGTAAAAACATCATTAAAACCAGGACACCTACAGCTATAAAGTTACAGACATACCACTGTTCTTGAATGTAATATGTTCTGGAAGGCTGTTCCAGAACCGAGCAGAGTTCTTCCATAGTTTTTCCATGATACATGATTCCACAGTATCACCTCTTAACCCCCTAGGAGGAGCAGAACACTAAAATGATGGATGTTCACCACTAGCTCCATATCCATGTGCACTGCAGCCTCTAGTGGTGAAAATGTGACTATAACTAGAGGTTGCAGTGCACATGAATACACAGACAGGAGCGAGGAAGCAAAAAAAAGAGGAGGGTGTTATGCTCCTCCTAGGGCAGTGATGGCTAACCTTGACACTCCAGCTGTTGCAAAACTAAATTAAAACTAAACTAAAACTAAAAGATATGGCTTTGGCAGTCCAGGCATGATGGGAGTTGTAGTTTTGCAACAGCTGGAGTATCAAGGTTAGCCATCACTGTCCTAGGAGATGATTCTGTGGACAGCATCACAACTTAACCTCTCCCTGGCTGGCAATCTGAGCCCTCTAAACAGCAGCAGTACAGACAAGGCTCCCTCAAGAGCTAAAGTTTTTTTATTCTAGCCAGGAAAACCCATTTAGAAAAGGCGGGGAACCTCTTCATAATAAAGGGATTCCCTGCCCTAAACAGTGGTACCCAGAACATTTTCAATAACTGTCGGCTTAAAGGGGTAGTGCGGCGCTAAGCAATTATTCACAAAATAACACACATTACAAAGTTATACAACTTTGTAATGTATGTTATGTATGTGGATGGCCCCCTTCCCCGTGTCCCCCCCCACTAAACCCGGAAGTGTGGTGCATTATACTCAACTGATTCGTGTCGACCCCCGGCCGCCATCTTGTGACAATGATGTAATCTTCGGGAGGCCGGACGAACCGCTGCAGCCATCCCTCATGCCAGCCCCCCTCTGCCGCGTCATCAGCTGCTCAGCCAAGATTGTGCCACTGATGACGCAGCAGAGGGGGGGCCGGCATGAAGGAGGGCTGGTGCGGTCCAGCAGACGTCAG
Organism: Dendropsophus ebraccatus; assembly: GCF_027789765.1. Classification (NCBI taxonomy): domain Eukaryota; kingdom Metazoa; phylum Chordata; class Amphibia; order Anura; family Hylidae; genus Dendropsophus; species Dendropsophus ebraccatus. The sequence goes on along the minus strand of NC_091460.1, from coordinate 85,584,224 downwards.
TCAGTCGGTCCCGAAGACGACGTCAATGTCCCCAAGATGGCGGCCGGGGTTGACACGAATCAGGTAGGAAGGGGGCCATTCACTAACATAACATATAAACATTACAAAGTTGTGTTATTTAGTGAATAATTTTCTAACGCCGCACTACCCCTTTAACAACAGTTCAGCAGACAGTTATCGTCCCCAGGTTTGTTCAGATACTGAGCAAATTTCAGAAGTTTTGAGGCTTGTCTATGTGCTGTTTGGCATATTGTAGGGGAGATACAGTACTTTGAGGCATTTGCACAGTTATGGCTTTCTTCTGGCAACTCGACCATGCAGACCATTTTTCTTCAAGTGTCTCCTTATTGTGCATCTTGAAACAGCCACACGGCCATTTTTCAGAGAGTCCTGTATTTCAGCAGATGTTATTTGAGTTTTTTTCTTTGTATCCCGAACAATTTTTCTTGTAGTCGTGGCTGAAATTTTTGTTGGTTTAACTGACTGTGGTTTGATTTTCTATTTGTTAACCACAGTTTAAACACTGCTGACTGACATTATCAATTTCTTGGATATCAGAACAAAGGGAAGGTTCTGGAGTGGCCATCTCAGTCTCCTGACCTCAATATTATTGAGCCACTCTGGGGGACATCTCAAGCACGCAGTTCATGTAAGACAGCCCAGGAATTTACAGGAACTGGAGGCTTTTTGCCAAGAAGAATGGGCAGATTTAACATCTGGGAAAATAAACAGCATCATCCAAAGCTACCACAAATACTTCAAGCTGTCATTGATGTTAAAGGAGAGAATACATAATATTAGGAACTGGGGTATGTAAAGTTTTGATTAGGGTCACTTGGATGTTTTGGTTCTCATTATGATTTAATAAGAGGAAACACAGTAGTTTGACAATAAATCACCCAACAACTAACCATAACTGAAAAAAGTTTTTGTGTTATCATTCATATTCTCTGAGAAAAGGACAAAAAAAAGCTAAAATTCTGGTGGGGTATTTAAACTTTTGATCACAATTGTGTTCTGTTTGTGCCTAACGATCCCATGTACATAAGGTTTGGAAGTTCTGTCTTACATATTTTTTTTTTTTTTTATCAAAAGGCAGATCAAATCTCTGCTCAAGGAGAGGGTAGATTTCCTAAAAAATTTGTACAGAGTACTTCTTCTATGTGCGAAGAACATACACGATACTCAGTATAATAAAACAAAAAGGTTTACAAAGTAGGATATCTCACAAATGTTTTGTGCCAGGGGTCTAATGGCATGATTATATTTTGAGCTTTTAAATTGCTAAACAAAAATGTTACCCAAAAGGCCTGTTTGACCAAAAAATGTGTATAGATAAAAAAAAGTAAATTCTGGCTACGACAATCGCCTTGCTTTTCACTGTGTTACATTCATGTACATCTTCTTTGGACCAGTTAAATACATTTCAGTTGTTTGTTACGCAAAAAATGCTGTGCTCGATTTTGTCAAGCCATGCACAATTTTTTCAGGACGTTTTTCATAAATTCACCAAGCAAAATGAGAAATATAAATGGCTAAAACTAGTTAGAAAAATCACAGCTATTAGATTCAACAATAAATTCCCTCTGTTGTGATTAGCGTTGAGCGGACTAAGATTCTCTCAACTCTATTCCACTAATTCTCTGCGTCTTCAAAAGTTGGATCCAGCCCTAGGGCTGTCAGGAAAACATGGATACAGCCTATGTATACAAATGTATTTTCATGAGTCTCCAAGGGTTAAAGAAGCACTGGAATTCCTGGAATTCCTGAAATTCATTCCTTTAGTTGGTTTGTGTGATCTTACGGTGACCCCCTGAAAATTTCCTGTGTTCTGTGCTCTCAATGGGTTCAACAACACACAAGCCCTTTCCAGAGGAGTTACTGTTGATGATTACTCATCTCATGTCATGCAGTTATAATAGAGAACATGCCAATTCAGCCTCAATAACTCTATACTTAAAGTTTCTTAGTTTATTTGTAGAAATGAGCGAATAGTGAAATATTCGATAATTCGAAATCCGATTTGAATAGCTCCCGATATTGGTATATTCAATTGAATATCAAATCCCATTATAGTCTATGGGAGAAAAATCCTTGGGTCCTGGAAATCAATATTTGACCACTAGGAGGTCACCAAGTGCACAATGAAACCTCAGGAAATGATGCCAACACCACATAAATGCATATAGGACAGCAGGGGAAGCATGCCTGGCTGCATCTAACACTAGTGTATGCCGAAGATTCACAAACAAATTATGAACGTAAAGTATAAGCGTATGTTTCGGTCTAGCAGTACGCACTTGCGTACGTATCAGGTCAGGTGCAGTGTAAAATAAGTAATAATGAAAATTAACAATAACTACAAATTGGTAGTAGCAAGATAACCTCTATTATCCCACACTCACAGTATACAGCCATATACCGGATATATAATTGGTTTTTAAAATAATAAAATTGAAGAGCTGGTCAACTCCTTTAGAGGACACAGACTGTGCAAATAAGTAGAAGCAAGATAACAGCTATTATCCCACACTCACAGTATACAGCCGTATACACTATCAGTAGATATCTGAGCACACTGCCTGTCTCACAACAGCTTCTAAATATATGGTTTTTATATTTTTAGCCCTAACAAGGGCTTTTGGGGGCCCCTTCCTACCTAACTCCACCTTAAAGCTTTTTCTCCTTGGTGAACAGCCAGTTTAAGTTCTAAAAGTGAAAATGGTGACTGATCAGAAGTCACATAACCCTGCTACATTGATAAAATGTATTTATGCTACAGAGCAGGGATGAAACATATATAATCAGGTGTGTGCCTTTTCTTAAAAGAAAAACAAATTTAAACTAAAACAATTGTTAGGTATATCAGATAGGGCTACTACCCCACAAGCACCAATCCGGCCCCTGGCTGACCCCCTCCATTCATAGTCATTAGAAGGGTAGGGCCATTGCCCCGCCCCCCATGCATCCATCTGCCTCCTCCATTGATAATTTTTGGGGTTGGGCAGCCGGATCAGTGCTTGGGGATGGCAGGCAGAGTATTTTACAGCTAACTGTATGGGAACAGGGCCGAGTATAAAGGTAACAGAAGTACCTTCATCCTCAGCAGCCATTGCGCACTGGGAAGCTATAGGCAGGTTAGATTTGTCTAACCTGCTGATAGTTCCCCTTCAATTTAAAAGGAAGCCCATATACCTATATACACTACAATTCAAAAGTTTGGGGTCACATTGAAATGTCCTTATTTTTGAAGGAAAAGCACTGTACTTTTCAATGAAGATAACTTTAAACTAGTCCTAACTTTAAAGAAATACACTCTATACATTGCTAATGCGGTAAATGACTATTCTAGCTGCAAATGTCTGTTTTTTTGGTGCAATATCTACATAGGTGTATAGAGGCCCATTTCCAGCAACTATCACTCCAGTGTTCTAATGGTACAATGTGTTTGCTCATCGGCTCAGAAGGCTAATTGATGATTAGAAAACCCTTGTGCAATCATGTGCACACATCTGAAAACAGTCTAGCTTGTTACAGAAGCTACAAAACTGACCTTCCTTTGAGCAGATTGTGTTTCTAGAGCATCACATTTGTGGGGTCAATTAAACGCACAAAATGGCCAGAAAAAGAGAACTTTCATCTGAAACTCGACAGTCTATTCTGGTTCTTAGAAATGAAGGCTATTCCATGCGAGAAATTGCTAAGAAATTGAAGATTTCCTACAACGGTGTGTACTACTCCCTTCAGAGGACAGCACAAACAGGCTCTGACCAGAGTAGAAAAAGAAGTGGGAGGCCGCGTTGCACAACTAAGCAAAAAGATAAGTGTTAGGGCCACGGCGGCGTCCCGTGCTCCGGACCGCCGCCGCACCCTCTCTCCCACTTCTGCAGCAGCCGGTGTCCATATGCAGGGACCCGGCGCTGCTGTTGCTTCGGCCCCGGGAGGGCGGCTCACCTCACCGCGCTCCTGCCTGTCGCTGTGCCGGCCAGCGCGCGCGTCCCCCGGCTGTCTCAGATTTAAAGGGGCAGTGCGCTCCTAATTGGCTTGTATGTTAATCACTCCCCTATAAGTTCCAGCCCTGCCCCCTTCCAGGTGTTGGAGCCTCTACATGCTTCCCATAGCGTTTGGCCCAGCTCCCTGTTGTTCCTGACTCCTGTCCGCTACCTGGTCCCTAGTCCTTGTTCCTGATTCCTGTCCGCTACCTGGTCCCTAGTCCTTGTTCCTGGTTCCTGCTCCTCTCTTACACTATTGCTCCTTTTTTCAGCCTGTCACCTGCGGTTACGCCTACAGACCTCGCCTCGCCTGCCGTCACTAGCAACCAAGCCAGGGGTAGCGACCTGGAGGTCGCCTGCCGCAGCAAGTCCATCCCGCCTTGCGGCGGGCTCTGGTGAAAATCAGCGGCCCCTTAGACTCCGCTCCCTGGTGAGGTTAGTGCCATCGCTAGTGATGGTCCAGTGGATCCACTACTCCAGGTGTTACAATATTCACATTAGAGTCTCTAGTTTGAGAAACAGACGCCTCACAGGTCCCCAACTGGCATCTTTATTAAATAGTACCCGCAAAACACCAGTGTCAACATCTACAGTGAAGAGGCGGCTGCGGGATTTTGGCCTTCAGGGCAGAGTGGCAACGAAAAAGCCATATCTGAGACTGGCCAATAAAAGAAAAAGATTAAGATGGGCAAAAGAACACAGACATTGGACAGAGGAAGACTGGAAAAAAGTGTTGTGGACGGATGAATCCACATTTGAGGTGTTTGGATCACAAAGTAGAACGTTTGTGAGATGCAGAACAAATGAAAAGATGTTGGAAGAATGCCTGATGCCATCTGTTAAGCATGGTGGAGGTAATGTGATGGTCTGGGGTTGCTTTGGTGCTGGTAAGGTGGGAGATTTGTACAGGGTAAAAGGGATTCTGAATAAGGAAGGCTATCACTCAATTTTGCACCGCGATGCCATACCCAGTGGACAGCGCTTGATTGGAGCCAATTTCATCCTACAACAGGACAATGACCCTAAACACACCTCCAAATTGTGCAAGAACTATTTCAGCAGAAGCAGGCAGCTGGTATTCTATCGGTAATGGAGTGGCCAGCGCAGTCACCAGATCTGAACCCCATTGAGCTGTTGTGGGAGCAGCTTGACCGTATGGTACGCCAGAAGTGCCCATCCAACCAATCCAACTTGTGGGAGCTGCTTCTAGAAGAGTGGGGTGCAATTTCTCCAGCTTACCTCAACAGATTAATAGCTAGAATGCCAAAGGTGTGCAATGCTGTAATTGCTGCAAAAGCTGGATTCTTTGACGAAAGCAAAGTTTGATGTAAAAACAATGTTATTTCAAATACAAATTTCTATTTTCTATTCATTTCACAATGTATGGTGGTGAATAAGTGTGACTTTTCATGGAAAACACAAAATTGTTTGGGTGACGCCTAACTTTTGAACGGAAGTGTATTTATTATCAGCTTTAATTTTGATCTGTCATTTTCTCAGGCATGTTATGCTCTAAAATGTATCTAAGACATAACATTTGGTGCATTTAAAATAGGAAACTGTGGGGTGAATAGTTTTTTTATTTACAGTATCAATCTAAATTCACAGAGTAACCGCCTTAGGCCTTTGAAGTAAATAAATATAATTACACTAAAATTAGTAGCCACCTGTTAAAAATGAACATAAACGTGTAAAGTATAAATAATGACTTCATCCTTTTCTCCAGACAGTTATTAATGATGATAATAATAATCATCATCCACTTAGCGTTATTGTGTAAAATGGGAAAAGGATATTTGTAGTCATTCATTGTTATTATCAGTCTATTTCCTAATAAATGTTATTGCATTATTGCAGTAAAATAACAATCAGGGCGTACGTGTATAATTTATAAGAAGAGACAAGAAAATATCTCTAAACTGCAAAACTATTAAATGTATCTCCACATTATTGTAGTATGTGGCGCTATTAACCCTTTCATGTCAGCCATATGGCTATATACGTCTGCTGTCATCCCCAGCTAATGACTGACTTAAGCAATTGCACTGGTGTCAGTCGTTTAACCTTATTGCCATGATAAGTGATCTCGGCATTGAAATGGCACTTGTATCTGATCAGCACCCATGCAATGTTGGTTACTTAGCGACTGGGTGCGAGTATAGACAGGGCTTGAGTGATGTTGGAGACTCTATGATGTCTATGCTGAGTTGGCATAAACAGAAGTATTTAACCCCTTCCCGCATGAGGGTGTAACTGTACATTCTCATGCGGGTGGGGGAGTTCAGGGGGGACGCGCAGCGACTCCGCTCTGAATCGCCGCGTCCCCGGGTGCCGTGCCTGCTAATTTGCATTTTAAATGCAGCTGTCAAAGCTGACAGCTGCATTTAAAATGCTGCTTGGCCACTTCCCTGGTATCTAGTGGGGTGGATCGCCCCCCCCCCGACATTGTCGCGGAAGAGCGATCCCTGAGTCATCTGAGTTCCACCGGGGTCTGCACCGTAATGGCGCTGATCCCGCCTCGGCAGCCGAAGGAGGAGAGGCCTGTTGTGGGGATTTGCTATTGCTCTGGACAGTTCCTGACATGGACAGAGGTGGCAACAGAGAGCACTGTAAGGGCTCGTTCCCACTGAGCAAAAGCAGCTGAATTTCTGCGCTGAATCAGCGCTGAAATTTCAGCTGTTAAAATAGGTGCAGAGCTAATTTCCATTGTGTTGAATGGAAATTCTACTCTGCAGTTCACACAGTGGAATTTCCGCACTGAACTAATCCGCTTTCCGCCAGAAGAATGAACATGTTCATTCTTCCGCTAGCGGAAGCCTATACAAACCAATGGGGCTCTGATTTTCTGTTTCAGCGCGGAATACGCGCGTATTCAGCACAGGATACAAGCGTAATACAAGCGAAAATTACTCGCTGAATCAGCGCGGAAATGGGGAAAAGGGGGGGGGAGGAGGATTCTAGTATATGTTCTGGTATAGTCTAGTTTACTCACCAAATACTCGCTGAATTTCAGCGCTGAATGCATGCGGATTCAGCGCGGATTCCTCGAGTATTCCGCGCTGAATTTGTTAAGAGCTGATTACGAGCTGAACACTTTCCTAGCAGAATACGCAGGGATTCTGCTTACATTCTGCTTATATTCTGCTCGGAATTCAGCATCAGTTGATTTCAGGCGGAAATATTTCCTTGCGTAATCCGCTCCTTTTGCTCTGTGTGAACGTAGCCTAAGATTGAAAAGAATACACCACTTCTTGCAGGGTATACAGCAAGTCATAAGTACTGGAAGGGTTAAGATTTTTAAATAGAAGTCATTTACAAATCTACAGTATATAGCTTTTGGTATAGCATGATTTGAAAACATTTTTTCTTTGAATTACCCCTTTAAGAAGAGGACTGCGTCAGAAAACAGAAGCAACAGGGGTTATTTTGTATGCAACATTGTAAAAATACCCTCCTTCCCGTACTTATCTCTAAAATCACTATATGCTGAGATATATGGGAGTCTGTCAATAATTGTGCAGGTGTGTCCCTTCTTGGTTTATCGATAAACTCAATATATCCTGAGATGTAAGACGTGAGAATACCAGCTTTTGACAACAACATGATGTGGTCACACTCTTTGATAAAGCTGGCGTGAGCTGGTGAAACATGTCAGCAGGTAGGGAGGATGAATTTTACACAAGCTTACTATAGTTAGTTTTAAACAGACTGCAGCTGCTCTTGGACACAGTGAGATCTGAAAGGGGCACAAGAAAGTTATATATGTAGGTTTGTCTTGAGCTTTACCACCTACTTAAGCTAAAGTAAGCAGAGGTTCAGGATAAAAGGTTGGGAGCACATCCCTAACAATATGCATGGTGATTGACGGTAGCGATCAAATAGTATTAAAAAAAAATCACTTTTTCCGTGTGTAGTCTGTCTCTGCATTTTTTTTTGTGCCAAATTTATCAAAACTGAGCATGCAGAGCCATAAATTCTCACTCGTCTGTGCCATTTTAAAGTGGTGCATCTTTACATGTGGGCCATTTTAAGGCATGATCTGGCCTAAATATGTAAGAGTGTTTCATTTGTTAAAATAGAGCTGGCACAGATAATGTACATTTGGCCAACAGCCATTTTTCTGAACAACAACCCATGGGGTGGCTTAGGTAAACTGTGGTTGGCTCCCACCACTGTGGTAGTTGTAGATTTTGCAGATTTATGCCATGGATGAAATAATTTACAAACCCTCCCAATGGCTGAGTATGTCCCATCCGCGACTATATTAACTGTCATCCACAGAGGTGGTGTATGCAGCCAGCTGCACATGTGCTAAGCTGTATGTAGGCAAAACGGCCAAACAGCTACGCAGAAGGATGTGCAAATATCTCATCTCTAACATATTAGAGATCACCATGAAGGTCGTACGTCTGTACAGTGGTCCCTTAACTTACAATGGCTTCAAGATACAATATTTTCAACACACAGTGTTACTTCCTGGACCATCGTAACTTGAGACCAGACTCAACATCCAATGCTACAGACAGTCAAGATCTGCGGGACATGTAAAAAAAACTAGCTGATCGACCAATAAAAGTGGCCATTTTACTGGTAAAATACCAGTGTTAGTGAAATGCATGCACTGGTTGGCTGTCTGGTATCTCCTCTCTATAGTACAGTGTGATCCTACATGTCCTGTACTGCTCTTTACCTGTGCCAGGACGAGTAGCACCTTTGGGCATCAGGTGACCGGCAGGACCTGTACAGGATCTGAACAGGTCCATTTCTCTATATAGAAAGGAATTTAGAGTCTCCTGTAGCTCTTTCTGACTGTTGTATGTAAGGACTTGCTGTATCCATATTAGTTAGCTGCTTATTTTCCTTTAAATTTTAATACTTTCTCATTTTGGGGTATTTAGAACCAATTACTAATTTTCCATAGAGTTTTGGTCTCAAAATACAATGGTTTCAACATACAATGGTTGTCCCAGAACCAATTAATATTGTATGTTGAGGGACCACTGTATTACCATTTTGGGGGAATCTGTCAACCCAAACTAAGCCCTAGACGTGGGAACTTAGATTTAAAAAAAATCTAAAAAAGAGGCTTTCTGGTACACCGACTGAAAGGCCTGAATCCGAATGGCCTTATGAAAGCTTTGCCTTCACAACCTTTATCTAGTAATTAATAACTAATGCATCCAACAATGGATTCCCCTATATACATTAAGTATGTTACAGTATATACAGATATAAACATTGACATTGCCATTATTATGTCGTCCTGAATAAGCTAGCCTTATAGGCCCCATATTCTATAACAGTGAATTGTCTGAGATTCCTTCAATATATCTTAATTTAATATAATATATCCCACTGTACATATATGTAACTTTACCTTCATGCAGCAATGGTGGCTTTTTGCCATCTACTATCTAGATCAGTGATTTCCAGTAGCATGTATTTCTTTATGAGACCTTATCCTTGGTAAACCTTGTTGATCAGCGCTACAGAGCCTATTACAGCACTCATATGTTCACTGAGGTGAAGTCTTAATAAGTATTGCATACTTCTTTGAGAATGTATAAGTTTTACATTCCCGAGACACATGCATACCAGTCTGTTCAGATACGTCATTCCTGCACTACTTTGTAGTGAGATACAGTATGCTACAGGCACTGCACTCAGGAGGATTGCCCAGCACATGTCCTATAGTCCACTTACATGGTGCCAGAAGCTAAGTGTCTTAGTAACCAGTCATGTGACCAATCACCAAGCTACATTGTTTCAAGTTTACCACCCTCAGTTTGGCACCAAATAATCATTGCCTGACTTGTCAAAGGCGCATGCCACTCCTAAACATGTTGAGGGGGCAGAGGTGTGCTTTTAAGATTTAGTGTATAGAAATACATTTACAGGAGTCTCACTACAGGTCTATTATTAGCGGTATGAATAGGCAGCTTGCCTTAAAACTATATACAGTGGTACCTTGGTTTAAAAGTAACTTGGATTAAGAGCGTTTTGCAAGAAGAGCTCACAGTTTTTAAAAATTGTAACTTGGTTTAAGAGCATTGCTTTGGTTTAAGAGCTCCCTGTACTGGGTGCGAGGGGGAGTGGGAAAGCGACATGATCTGCACAGAGTGGTCTCCAGCCCTGTACTCTGACCCAGGAAGTCTCCCTTACCTTTCAAATCATAGCAAATCTGCTTCAGACTGGGGCTTGCATCAGGGGACAGGACTGTGGAGGTAATCTCTTCATAGCTGTAACTTTTCTCTTCCCAGACAGAGACTGCTGCATTATGTGTCCACATCTGCCCTGCTTATTCCTTCATGCTCCCAGCAGTCTCTGTGCCTTGTGTTTCCCATGCTCTCCATTCCTGCTATAATATGCCTGCACTTACACTCAGCTATACACACTACTGCTATAATGTGCCTGCATTTACGCTCAGCTATACACACTGCTGTATAGAAAAGTGCCTGATTCTCACTTCCTAGTCTAGCCTGTTCTACTACGCTACTGCATTATGAGAATCTGCAGCTTCATCCTGTATCTACAAACTGTTGCTGTTTTTCAGGTTTAAGCACTTCAGAATAAAAAAAAATCATTTTTGTGGTGTGAAACCAATTGTCTGCATTTCTGTGATTACTTATGGGAAAACTTGCTTTAGTTTAAAAGTGGCTTTGGATTACAAGCATGGTCCTGAAACAAATTATGCTCGTAATCCACGGCACCACTTTATTTAATGAGAAAATATCTCTATCCTAATGCTTTTAACTTATGTGCCACTCAGATATATAATAATTAATAAAAGTTACGTTTTATTTTTTGGGTGGCTGGGAAAATAAGCGGCATTATTTGAGTCACCTCTGTGATTCAATTTGTAAATAAGGCTAGGTTCACGCCACAATTTTGCAATCTGTTTAATATATCCGCTGTATGAAAAAAAAAAAACGGATGGTAAAATCAGATGCTGTTGTATGCCATCCATTTTCCATTTGCTTACATTATAGAAAAACAGATCATAACGGATCCTTTTTTTTTACATTTTGAAATGTTAACAAAAACGTAGTTGACCACTTTTTTTCTGTACGTTTTGCAAAATGGATCCAGTGAGACGGATTGAAAAATTTTGATCTGAACCTAGCCTTAGTGTCTGTATACACAGCACCAGGGTCCCCACAGTGTACGTGTAGGAAACTGCTACAGTATATTCAGACACTGGCATGGTATATACAGAGTATATACTGTGGCAGTCTCCTCCATGTGCACTGAGACGACCCTGGTGCTGTGTATAGACCTTTGGAGCTCCAGCTGCAACTCCCAGCAGGCCCTGCAATTGCAAAACTACAACCAGCAGTTTGCTCTGCTCTTGCTAAACCATAACTTCTTGCATGCACTGCAGTTGTAAAACTATTGCTCCCAGCATGCCCTTGAAAAACTACTACCCTTGGCATGTCCTACTGTAGCACAGCAGCAACTCCCAGAATGTCTCGCTGTTTGCAAAACTACAACTTCAAGCACGCTTTTATTGGAAAACTGCAACTACTTGCATGTCCTGATGACCTTGCACTATCCAGGCATGCTGGGGGTGGCAGTTGTGCAATAGCTCGACAGCCACAGTTTGTGGACTGCTGCTATAGGGGTCACATTGAAACTAGGTTTTACATTGCCCCCTTTCATGTAACACAACAGTCCCCCTGTGCCCATTGATCCAGTAGCCAGATTGTCCCCAATGGGTTCCTATGGAGACACAGAAAACTCACCAGCAAAGTTCTGACCTTGGTTATATCTGACAAGTTGGGTGACTACTCCTGGGCCAGCTGTCACCCAGCTGGCCAGGTCAAGGCCATGAACGATGTTGTGACCAGACAGAAGGAGGCAGACAGTATATGCTGGGACTTGTAATACCAAGGAGGCTGCAGCTCGATCTTGCCCCAGTGCATCCATTTGTCCCCCTAGCCACACATCCGCCCCAGCCACACTCTACCTGAACCCCCTCTGCTGTCACCTATCAGCTACCTGCCTTTGCGTGACACCAGCAGCATCTCTGCAGAACAAAGTCCTTGGCTGGCAGCCACAGAACCTCCTCCGGGTTCTGCAAATCCTGATCAGCGGCAGAGGAAGCCCTCACCCATGCTTGGTGCCAGCCTAGGTGTCGGTGGGCCGGGGTAAGTCAGTGGTTGGGCGCAGACTCTTTAGTGCTCCTAGCTGTGTGTTCTGCAAGGGTAGCCCACTGATGCCTTGCTCCCTCTGCAGATCAGAGCACAGGATTTTTTTTTTTTTTAATCTCTGCTTTCCAGCACCCTGTGTCCCAGCCCTGTGTCTTCTCTACTCTCTGGCGCCATATGTTCCAGTCCTGCATCTTTATAGCTCCCCAACCCGCCTTTTCCTGGCTTTGATGTGGTGTATTCCAGAAAAAGTTGAGTGACAATGCTCAGTGGCAAGGCTTTAAACTGAATGTATATTGCATATGAGAGCGCTGCATAAATAACTACTCATTTGTTTCCCGGAAACAGCGTCTAGGTTTTTTTTTATTGCCTCTTCCTAACCTGTTTGATTTTATTTTCCTTTTTCACATGTTTTATCCTATAGAGATAAATTGTTTGTGAATTGATCCAAACAGAAATGAAGAATAGTAAATTATTACTGGAACCTGACATATCTATGCTGTGTCACAGAATGAAATCTTTAAATAAATGATATCAGAGGCAGAACAAACACCTGTACATTGCGAATGTTAGTGGCCAACACAAGGAATGAGGATGCTGAAGGCTGTAGCAATAAAACTGCACCTTGTGATTCTTTCTTTGTTTACATGATGCCTACAGCATTGATCTGCTTAAAATTCAGCTCTTGTTCTATTCTTGCAGCCAACCCTGTACTGAAGGACTGCAAACCAGAGATTGTGTGTTTGTCGTTCCTTTTTTTCTCCTCATTTCATTTTAACTTGTGAATTTTGCCAGGAAAGAGAACTTTACCTTTGGATTCGGTGTTGATCATAATTATCCTATCTTTATTGTACATGACTGTGTTTTAATATGCAGCAAATTCTCTAAAATACGTCTAGACTGCTTGTGAAACATACTATTTGATGCAAAGGTACAACTCATTCAACAAAACAAGGATCTGGCTTTGATTTCGCTGCCATGTTTCCGGAAGGCTTATCTGTTAATACTATTTGCACTGAGGCGGATTTACTAATATTGTCACAGGGACTCGATTTGTATGATGCCTGAAACATATTCATCAACATTTTGCTCCTAAATAAATAAATGGTCTAATGGTAAATGTTTAAATAACATATTTTATAAAATGGCCTTGTTTAAGATGGTCTTAAACGTATTTTTATCTGACCCTTATATGATGCGAAAGCGTTCTACAGCTCTTTTCACGGTCATGTTTTATAAAAAGCCAATCACTCTTAAGTATATTGCTAGTAATGTAGGCATGAGGAAAACATACAGACATCATACAGATGTTGTCTTTGGTCATACATTTATTTGAACACAGGACCCTATAAGTGCAGGGTGAGGCTATGTTCACACACAGTATTTTTGCTCAGTATTTTGGTCCTCATATTGCAACCAAAACCAGGAGTGGATTGAAAACACAGATAGGCTTTGTTCACACACTATTGAAATTGAGTGGATTGTCATCATTTAATGGCAAATAATTGGCGTTATTTTAAAACATTGGTCGTTGTTATTAAATAACGGCCATTATTTGTCATAAAATGACCACCATCCACTAAATATGAGGACCAAAATACTGAGAAAAAATACTGTGTGTGAACCCAGCCTAAGGTCATGTTCCCACGTAGTAAGACACCGGCCGTTCCGTGACCTTAATGAATAGTGGCCGCAGAAAACTGAGATGTCAGGTTTTTGCAGCGCTGCTAGGGATCCCGGCCGAAGTGTATACTTGCCCAAACTCACAACATCATAGAAATGTATTGCAGTCTGGCCAGAATACTCATTTATATTAAGGGCATTTTTTTAACAGTTAAATATTCTTGGTGTAATCTATAGACCCCTCAATGTTACTGAGGTGATTGACGGTCAGCTGCATACACCAATAGAGTGGGTTACCCAGGAGGTGACAGTTTTGATAATGGGTGATTTCAACCATCCAGGTATAGATTGGGGTCACGGTTCAGCCAAAACCACAAAGAGGAGATCATTTCTTAATCTATTTCAGGATAATTTTCTGGACCAGTTTGTGGAGGAGCCAACTAGTTGATGTGTTGTTGGATCTGTTTTTTTCTAACAATGCTAAGCTGGTTGGGGATGTCACTGTCCATGAACACCTAGGTAACAGTGACCACAATATAATGACTTTTGCCTTGAAGTGTAGAAAGCACAGACATGTTGGGAGGGCAAAAACAATTCTAAAAAGGCCAATTTCCCTGGATTAAGGGCAGAACTTTAGGGCATAGACTGGTAGCGGCTGCTGTCACATACTGATACAGATAATAGATGGGAAATCTTCAAACCCAAATTAAATAACTGATAACTAATTAAATACTAAATTTATTCCTAGGGGTAACAAATATAAACAATTAAAATCAAATCCCACATGGCTTACAACCGAGGTTAAAAGGGCTATAAATTAAACATTACAAAGTCAGCAAAACCTGTAAGGGTATAAACCCACACACCGTATAAGCAGCGTATTTACTACTGCGATACGCAGCAAATACGCAGCAGATTAGATCTAAATAACTGAACACAGCATCAAATCTTCACCATCATCTGCTGCGTATTTGCTGCGTATACGGTGTGTGGGTTTATACCCTAAAAAAGTAATAAAAGCAGCAAAGATGGCAAAATAGACCCCACAAAAATCTTCAAATATATTAATGCAAAAAACAAAAAAAACCCAACAAGGTCTAAATAATGGTGATGGGGAGTTAATAACTGGTGATCAAGAGAGAACTGAGTTACTGAATGGGTTCTTCAGCTCTGTATATACAGAAGAAGAGGAAACTATATTTATATAGAGGTAACTATAGACAAGTAAGCTTAACCATTGGTGGGAAACTATTTTAGGGACTACATAGAGTAATATGTAGGGGGTAATAGTATTTGATGCAATAGTAGTTGATGCAATTGATGCATCGGATCGGATGCCATTGATGATGTCATCTGATTGATGATGTCATGTCATTGATGGTGTCATCAGTAATATTATCGATCCAATGACATCCATGACATCATTAATGACATCAAAGATCTGATGTCATCGTCAATGACATGACTGATGACATCAATGATGTCATTGGGTTGATTAAGTCAATTATGTCATTAATGATGTCATCTGATTGATGATGTCATCGATAATGTCATCAGATAAATAATGTCATCAATGATGCCATCAGATCGATGATGTCATCTATGAAGTTATTGATGATGCCTTTGATGCTTACATTGATGATGTCAACAAATTGATTGTCATTGATGATGTCCACATCAATGACCTTATCTATCCAATGACATCATCGATGACATCATTGTTCCGATGTCATCATGAATCCAATGACAATTGGATGATGTCATTGAGGACATGGTCAATGACATCATTGTTTGGATTACATTAGATTGATGATGTCATCAGATCAGTGATGTCAGGGATGTTATTGATGATACCATCAATGATGTTATCAATGATGTCATTGAAAATGTCATTGGATCAATTATGTCATTGCTGATGTAATCGTAGATGTTATCGGATCAATTATGTCATAGATGATGTTTTGATGTTTTTGATCAATTAAGTAATTTATCATGTCATTTCATTGGATTGATGGCGTCATCAGATTAATGATGTCATTGGATTGATGACATCATCGGAGCGATAATGCCATCAATGATGCTATTCATGATGTCATCGCATCGATAATGTCACTGATGATGTTATTCATAATGTCATCGATGATGTTATCAGTTTGATGATGTCATGTTATTGAAGATGTCATCAGTGATGCCATAAATTATGTTATTGATGATGTAATTGGATCAATGAGGTCATCTATGATGTCATCTAATCAAATATGTCATCAATGATGTCATAGATGTTATCGATAATGTAATTGATGATGTCATCAGATCAATGATGTCATTACATTATCCATCCGATGAGATCCTTGACTACATCATAGATGACATCATGAATTACATTATCAATTTAATGATATCATCAATTACATAATAGATCCAATGACATAATCGATGACGTCTTGAGTCCGATGACATCATCAATGACATCATTGATCCGATGACATGATCGATGACTTCCTTGATAACATCATCGATCCAATGACATCATTGATGGTGCCTTTGAACTTGTCATCGATGATGTCAACAGATCGATGATGTTATCAATGATATCATCATTGATTTCATCAGATCGAAAATGTCATTGGTGATATCATGGATCTATGGCATAATTGATGATGTCATCGTATCGATGATGTCATCGGATTAATCATGTCATTGATGATGTTATCGACTATGTTATCGGCTGTCATTAGGCCCAGCCAAAGGGTCAACCTGGCAAGCTTTGCTTATTGCAGGCATGTTGCATTGCAGTTCAGAAACAGGCAGTATCAAAGTGAAGTCCCCATGGTGGTAGTACAGTCAGTGCACCACCATCTCCCATCCTGTACTGTATAAGACTGCTGGAGTGCATATACAGTACAGTAGTGGTGCAGTCAGTGCACCGCCATCTCCCATCCTGTACAGTACTATATAAGACTGCTGGAGTGCATATACAGAACAGTAGTGGTGCAGTCAGTGCACCATTATCTCCTATATGTTACAGTGCTGGGATGGGGGGCACTATACAGTAAAGGATGAGTGAGGAGTTGGTGAGTACTGTACTATAATTTCTGGTTTTGTTGAATGTTTCTTGTGTATAATGTACTGTACAGTATAGTGCTGGTCTGTAATGTACAGTAGAGAATAAACTGGGCACTTTTCAAAGTAATATATGGGTACTGTAAGTAATTATTGGTGGGTGCTGGAACCAATTAAACACATTTACATTATTTCCTATGGGAAAACACTGCTCGGTTTTCAGACTGCTGGGTTCTCAAACTGCCTTCCGGAACCAATTAAGTTTGAGAACTGAGGTACCACCGTATGCATATAACTAAAGTAAAATACACACATAATCAACCCATAGCTCCCAGAATAATAATGTGCTGCCTAACTAAATTCAGATGCTGTCCCTGCTCATTTCACTCTCCCCACTGAATAGCACAAGAATCAGGAAAGACTGTGAGAAAGTTTGCCTCAATGTCGCGTTTTTACCGCATGTACGTAACATATGTAATGACACTAATTACTAATCACACAGTAATGCCAGTAGTGAACATAGCTATTGCATTACCTGATGTGCCCTTTCTTCTCCAGACCTTCATTGGCTCTTGTAAATTGGTGGGAGGATACTTACGCCATTGCGTACATTTTCATGTTCTAAAATGTTCAAAAATGATAGCTATTCGAGTCGAATTTTCCCAATGCTCGGGTGCTCGTTTCGAATTACAAACCCCATTTAAGTCAATGGGAGACTCAAGCATTTTTGCAGGGGAACAAAACTCTGCACAGGGAAGGTTGTGTGAAAACCTGGAAACTTCTGAAAAGCAGGGGCAGCATGCATGGACTTCTCTGAGACTGCCTAATCACACCATTATGCCAAATTCTGGGCAGCAGCCTGGTGGTGACCCTCAAGACAACTTTGGGCAACAGTGTAGTAGCGAGCCTCCAAAAAATAGTATGTGAGAGCCTGGAGGTGACCTTTAGACACAATTGGTTTGAAAAAGCACGGTGGTGCACCCATGAAGGACAGTCTGTGACTGAGATTGCAGGTGAACCCCCAGAATTGTAGTCTTGGTGGTGAACCCCTATATTACATAGTTTGACTGAGTTTTTTCAGCATAGTGGTGAACCGCAGAGCGGCTTGGTTAGACTGAGATAGCAGCTAAACCACCCAAAAATTTTGCCTGACACAGCATGGTGGTGACAACAGAGTGACCAAGTTAGATAAGGTAGCAGGTGAACCACCCCAAAATTCAGCCTGACACAGCATGGCGGTGACAACAGAGTAACCAACTTTGATGAGGTAGCAGGTGGACTACCCTAAAATTCAGCCTGACACAGCATGACGCTGACAACAGAGTGACCAAGTTAGATGAGGCAGCAGCTGAACCACCCAAAAACTTAGCCTGACACATGATTGCAGTGACAACAGAGTGACCAAGTTAGATGAGGTAGAAGGTGAACCAACCAAAAATTTAGCCTGACACAGCATGGCAGTGACAACAGTGTGACCAAGTTAGATGAGGTAGCAGCTGAACCACCCAAAAATTCAGCCTGACACAGCATGGCGGGGACAACAGAGTGACCAAGTTAGATGAGGTAGCAGGTGAACCACCCAAAAATTTAGCCTGACACAGCATGGCAGTGACAACAGAGTGACTAAGTTAGATGAGGTAGCAGGTGAACCACCCAAAAATTCAGCCTGACATACAGTAGCATGGCGGTGACAACAGATTGACCAATGAGATTTCAGTCAAAAGGCTGTAGTCAACCCTCCTAAAAAATAGTTTTTGAATGTCTGCAGTTTACCCTCCTAAAAAATTGATTGGAGAAAAGGCCTGTAGGTGGCCTTCCATAAACATTGTTTGAAGAGAGAGAGTTGGCCCTCTGAAAAATTGTCTATTGGCTTAGTGTTTGTGTAAGAAGAGATGGAGGAGGAGGATGAGGAAAGGATACATGAAGAATTTTCATTTTGAGCTTGGAGAGTTGTATTCTGTTGAAATGTAGCCTTTATTCATTTTAATAAGCGTCAGGCTGTCAGCGCTGTCAGTTGACAGGCGGGTACTCTTATCAGTGATGATGCCACCAGCTGCACTGAACACCTGCTCTGACCACACACTAGCGGCAGGGCAGGCCAGCACCTCCAAGGCGCACAGTGCCAGTTTGGCCCGTGTGTCCAGCTTTGCAACCCAGTAGTTGTATGGAGCAGAGTGAGCACACAGGACGTTAGTATGGTCAGCTAGGTATTCCCTCACCATCTTTCTGAACAGCTCCCCCTACTCTGTCAAGACGGGGGATGGGTGACATAGGCTTGCTGGGGTGCCATAAAACTGGAAAAGGCAAGTGCTTGACAAGCTGACGCCTCCCCTCCTCTCCTCCACTAGTTGGCCCCAGAACTACGTCCTCTGTCGCTAACAGTGTCAGATGGGAAGGATAGTTTTAGCTTGTTCACCAGGGCCTGTTGTTATTGATTCATCCTCATACTCCTTTCCTCTGCAGGAATGAGAGTGAAAAAGTTCTGCTTGTACCGGGGGTCCAGGAGGGTGAACAACCAGTAATCAGTGTTTTAAAAAATGTTTCTAATGCGAGGGTCACAGGAAAGGCAGCCTAACATGAAGTTAGCCATGTGCGCCAGAGTCCCAACAGTCAAGAATTCCCTCTCCTCAAGAGGCTGACTCCCCATTTCCTCCTCCTCCTTAGCCCATACACGCTCAACAGGTAAGAAGGAATGAGCATAGGTACTCTCTTCAGTCTTGCCAACAGTCTCCTCCTCTTCCTCCTCCTCCAATACATGCTGAGAAACAGACCTGAGGGTGGTCTGGCTATCATGCAACGTATCTTCTTTCCCGATCTCCTGTGACAAGTGCAAAGCCTCTGACTTCAGGCTGAGCAGTGTGTTTTTCAGCAGACAAAGCAGTGGGCTGGTGACGTTGATAATGACGGCATTGCCGCTGACCATCTGTGTTGACTCCTCAAAGGGGCTTAACACCTGACATATATCAGATATCCACATCCACTCCTTATTGTAGACTTGAGGAAGCTGACTAACCTGACTACCAGTTCACATGGAAGTTGTCATCTGGCAGTCTACAATCGCTCTGCGCTGCTGGTAAACCCTGGCTAACATGTGTAACTTGGAATTGCATCACGTGGGCACGTTGCACAACAGTCGTTGAGCTGGAAGTTGTAAGTGCTGTTGCACCTGCCTCCCCTCAGAAGCATTGTCTTGACTAGGCTTACCAACCCAGCTCGGGTCAGTCACGTCATCATCCACCAGCTCTTCCTCTGATTCCTCACTCTTCTGCCCTGACAACAATGTCACTGTCTGACGACCGTGTCTCATCATAATCATCCGAGACCTCTTGACACACTACTTGCAAGTCCCCACTCTCGTCACCCGCAGACTCCGAAACTTTGATATTTTGGGCATCAGGGCAGAGCAACTGCTCAGGTTGCTGCTGAGCAGTGGTTTGTGACTCTGGGAATGGTCCTGAAAAGAGTTCCTGGGAGTATTCCGGATCTGAATCCCTAATTTCCATGGAGGGTCCAGGATGGGGGGAAGGAGGTTGAGCTGGAGGAGCCAGAGGTCCACTCCCTTGGCTAGCGTGGGTGGACTGCGTGGAAGACAGGGTGGTGGATACATTACTGGACACATTATCTACTATCCACGTCATCATCTGTTCGCACTGTTGTGGTTTCAATAGTGGTGTTCTACCATGTGACCCTCTAAGTTGTGAGATGAAGCTAGGAAGTGAACCTCTACAGCTTTCCACTGCTCCTTCATCAGCAGGTACTGTTTCACCCTGCCCAGGACCACAGCCTCTGCCCACTACATCACTTGGATGCCCATGCCCTCATCCTCGTCCTCGTCCCTTACCCCTGGGGTTCACTATTTTGTCTATTCACTAGACTATGTTTGGTGTACCGCAGAGCACACACTAGTTCCACATCGAGGAGTTTTCCACACCGGATCCTGACCAACGGCAGCAGCTCCCATATGGTCTTCATGCTTTGTTTCGGTGTTGTACTCGTACACAACCCAATCAGGTGAGCACGTTTTGACCTGGTGTGCCCATTATTCACACTCAAAGGGGCAGATTTATCAAAGGGTGTAAAATTTAGACTGGTGCAAACTGCTCACAGCAATCAATCACAGCTCCTCTTTAATTTCACCAGAGCTGGAAGCTGAGCTGTGATTGGTTGCTGTGGGCAGTTTACACCAGTCTAAATGTTACACCCTTTGATAAATCTCCCCTAAAATGTCTGCACGTAGAGCTTTCCCTATTGTATTTTCGCAGAGCACACACTAATTCACTAGACTGGAGTGAATGTAACTGAGAGGACCCACTGATTCACTAGACTGGAGTGAATGTACAAGATAGCAAAAAAGTATTCACTAGACCAGTGTTTCTCAATTCCAGTCCTCAGGCCTCACCAACAGGTCATGTTTTGAGGATTTCCTTAGTATTTCACAGGTGATATCATTATACTCAGTGCACCAGGTATTAGCAGAGGTTTCCTTTGTATGGGATATCCTCAAAACATGACCTGTTGGTGAGGCCCCAGGACTGGAATTGAGAAGCACTGCACTAGACTATGTTTTGTGTACCGCAGAGCACACACTGATTCACTAGACTGGAGTGAATGTAACTGAGAGGACCCACTGATTCACTAGACTGGAGTGAATGTAACTGAGAGGACCCACTGATTCACTAGACTGGAGTGAATGTAACTGAGAGGACCCACTGATTCACTAGACTGGAGTGAATGTAACTGAGAGGACCCACTGATTCACTAGACTGAAGTGAATGTAACTGAGAGGACCCACTGATTCACTAGACTGGAGTGAATGTAACTGAGAGGACCCACTGATTCGCTAGACTGGAGTGAATGTAACTGAGAGGACCCACTGATTCACTAGACTGGAGTGAATGTAACTGAGAGGACCCACTGATTCACTAGACTGGAGTGAATGTAACTGAGAGGACCCACTGATTCACTAGACTGGAGTGAATGTAACTGAGAGGACCCACTGATTCACTAGACTGGAGTGAATGTAACAGATAGCAAAACAGTATTCACTAAACTATGTTTTGTGTACCGCAGAGCACACACTGATTCACTAGACTGGAGTGAATGTAACAGATAGCAAAAACTTATTCACTAGACTACGTTTGGTTTACCGCAGAGCACACACTTGATCACTTGACTGGAGTGAATATATCTGAGAGGACCCACTAATTCACTAGACTGGAGTGAATGTAACTGCGAGGGCACACTGATTCACTGGACTGGAGTGAATGTTACTGCGAGGGCACACTGATTCACTGGACTGGAGTGAATGTAACTGCGAGGGCACACTGATTCACTGGACTGGAGTGAATGTAACTGAGAGGACACACTGATTCACTGGACTGGAGTGAATGTAACTGCGAGGGCCCACTGATTCACTAGACTGGAGTGAATGTAACTGCGAGGGCACACTGATTCACTGGACTGGAGTGATTGTAAGTGAGAGGACACACTGATTCACTGGACTGGAGTGAATGTAACTGAGAGGACCCACTGATTCACTGGACTGGAGTGATTGTAAGTGAGAGGACACACTGATTCACTGGACTGGAGTGAATGTAACTGCGAGGGCACACTGATTCACTGGACTGGAGTGAATGTAACTGCGAGGGCACACTGATTCACTGGACTGGAGTGAATGTAACTGAGAGGACACACTGATTCACTGGACTGGAGTGAATGTAACTGCGAGGGCCCACTGATTCACTAGACTGGAGTGAATGTAACTGCGAGGGCACACTGATTCACTGGACTGGAGTGATTGTAAGTGAGAGGACACACTGATTCACTGGACTGGAGTGATTGTAAGTGAGAGGACACACTGATTCACTGGACTGGAGTGAATGTAACTGAGAGGACCCACTGATTCACTGGACTGGAGTGATTGTAAGTGAGAGGACACACTGATTCACTGGACTGGAGTGAATGTAACTGCGAGGGCACACTGATTCACTGGACTGGAGTGAATGTACAGTATACACTAGACTGGAGTAAATAACAAAGAGAACAAAAAAGTATTTACTAGACTGTTGTGAATAGAACAGAAGAGCACTTCCAGTATTAGGCGAGCCTAAAATGTACCGCTAAAATGCTTTGATACTAACAGACAGCACTCATCAGTATTAGGCAAGCCAAGAATATACCACTTAGGTGTTTAAAAAAAAAAAAAATGAAATAAAAAACACAAGTTGCAGTATGCGGCCAGGATAGGTGTAGCTGCACTACAGGTCCCAGAAAGCCAAGATGCTGAAGCAAAAAGGAGAGCTGTATGTTTTAGGGGACCGGGTGAAATGGACACTGCACAGCCAGGATAGGTGTAGATGCACTACAGATCCCAGCAAGCCCATGTCCAGCAGCAGCAAAAATGAGGACTGAGAGGACTTTGGGCAATTTCTTTGGGGTCTTTGTGGACCACATGCTGCCCCCTGGCACCAGTCTCTCTGCTCAGTGTGAAGCCAAGATGGCGGTAGCTGCACTACAAGTCCCAGCCAGCAGCCAAGAGGAGGCCAAAAAAATGTAGTTGTAGCCTTTAGAAGGACTGTTAGGTTCTTTGTGGATGATTCCTGCCTAACAGACACTATTTTCCCCACCCTAACACTCTCCCTGACAGAAAACAGCTCTCTCCCTAAGCTCATCCAGCCTGCGAGTGAAGCGAGCATCGCGGGATCTGATTCTTATATGCCCAGGTCATCTGATCTGGCCAGCCAGTCACTGCTATCGACGTGCAGGGGTTCCCAAATGATTCTAGGAGGTCCCAGAGCCTCCCCTGCATGTTGATTGGCCCAGAAAAAGCCGCCAAACATGCAGGAAGAGGAGATGCCATGTTCTCGAGTATCGCGAGATGCTCGCCCGAGTACCGAGCGCTTTCGAGTACCCTAATACTTGAACAAGTACCAATGTGCCAAGTACAAGTGCCAATGTTGGTGATGCCCCTTCCAGTTGTCTGGTCTAGGCCCCTCTGGGTATAACAAATTGTCCCCATTGGTTATTAGGATCAGCAGACGTGAGCCCAATCTGTTATGTGCCCATCTATCCCTAAGGGCAATGTCTAAGTGTATCCTCTGCGATAGACTCGAGATAGGACAAGAGAACCCCACAGTGGGAACATAGGGACCAAGGTGGAACCTCAAGTCTTCTAGTACTTATCAGCTGCTGTATGTCCTGTTGTTTTCTTTTCAGTCTGACAGTGCTCTCTTCTGACATCTCTTTTCGAGAAGCATGTGACTTATCACCTACCGGATCTGTAGCGGATTTGATGCTGTGAGTTAGCAGCGAAATCCGCTGCGGATCCAGTGCTGTGAATTTGAAGGGGTCCCACTGTGTGTATGGCCCCTTTAACCCCTTCGCCACTGGCCGACAGCCTGCCCGCCCGCAGCCCACGCCCCCCGTCCGCCCGCACCGCCTGCTGCCCCGAGCATACATTACCAGCTCGGTGCCGCGGCTTGATTCAGGCTCCCGCCTCCCCTCGCTCCTCTTTAGCCAATCAGAGCTGCCGTGCACTGATTGGCTGAAGAGGAGTGAAGGGAGCCGGGAGCTTCACACATCTGCGGCACCGAGCTGGTAATGTATGCTTGGGGTGGCCGGCGGTGCGGGCGGACGGGGGTGTGGGCTGCGGGCGGGCAGGCTTTCAGCCGGTGGCGCGGGGGCTAAAAAGGGGCTGGGTCCCATACGTGCAGCGGATCCTCTGCGTGTATGGGACCCATTCAAATTCACAGTACTGGATCCGCAGCGGATTTCGCTGCTAACTCACAGCGTTAAATGTTCTGCGGATCCGGTAGGTGTGAACGTACCCTAAGGGTAGCTTCACACACACCATACAGTATTACAGCAGATTTTATGCTGCTGTTCCGCAGCTGATGAGCAGCGGATCCGCAGCAGATCTGCAGCAGATTTGATATAAATAACTGAACA
The DNA here is from genome assembly GCF_027789765.1 of Dendropsophus ebraccatus. Classification (NCBI taxonomy): domain Eukaryota; kingdom Metazoa; phylum Chordata; class Amphibia; order Anura; family Hylidae; genus Dendropsophus; species Dendropsophus ebraccatus. Next base: position 85,559,452 of record NC_091460.1, on the reverse strand, counting down.
CAGTATCAAATCTGCACCATCCAAACTGCTGAGGATCCTGTACGTGTGAACACACCCTCAGATCTGGCTGGGTTCACACTATGTATATTTGAGGCTGTATTTGGTCCTCATGTCAGGTCTTCATAGCAACCAAAACCAGGAGTGGATTGAAAACACAGAAAGGATCTGTTCACATAATGTTGTAATTGAGTGGATGGACGTCATATAACAGTAAATAACTTCCATTATTTCAATACAACAGCCGTTGTTCTAAAATAACAGCAAATATTTGCCATTAAATGACGGCAATCCACTCAATTTCAACATTATGTGAACAGATCCTTTCTGTGTTTTTAATCCACTCCTTGTTTTGGTTGCTATACAGCCTCAAATATACAGCCTCAAATATATCAAGGCGTTTTCTCGATGTTATCCTGTGGATAGGGGACAAGTTGGTATTATATTAATTGTATTATGTATTACAATACCTTTATTCAGGCGAAGGTAATAAGATCTAAAAAGTAAAGTGACATGCAATATAATCACAATAATATTCAATATAATGAGTAATGGTTTATGAGTGCCCTTCAAAGTTGCAGCTGCTATAACATAGAAAATAAAGCATGAGTACAGTTAGAATTTAATGGAATAAGTAACTACAAGGAAATACTCAATCTTTACTAATGTCTAGCAGCATCATTTGAAAGCAAAGTAGATTATTGCCTTGGTTTGGTTGAAAATGGAATCTAATTTAATTGCTCTCATGTAATGTATGGCTGATGATTCTAAAACCTTGGCAGCCTCAACTGTACAGTGCATCTGCACAGGTGACATTGCCAACACGGTGACCAAGCCAGGAAAAATAAATATGCACATTAATAGTGCATATATCTTCATTTGCATGTTGATCTGCATATTAGTCAAATTATTAGTCAGGCATGTCAAGGCATGCCATTGTGATGGTTACCAGACTAGTGATTACTTTTATACAATCTCGTACCTATGGGTAGGGAAAATAGTCTTATGTCTTTGTTAACCACACTTAGAAAAAGAAAGGGGGTGGGTTACTTAATGAGTTCCCAGAGTTTTGTGATCGATGGTGCATGCATATATGCGCTACAAGTTGCAAGTCGGGTTTAGTGGTGGGGATGTGACTAAAATGATCTAATACAGGGGTGACAAACTCAAATACACAGTGGGCCAAAATTTAAAAATTGGACAAAGTCGCGGACCAACCTTGATAATTATTGAAGTGCGAATGCGGTGTTCCTGGCACTTTCAGTGGTGTGCGTCTCCCAGCACTGTCCACTATAATACATGACATTATAAATTGCTATAAAATGATTAATCCCCAACCCATGTAATAGCCAGCTCCCTAATATTACTCCATGTAGTAGCCAACCCAACCAAAATTGCCCCACATATTAGCCAGCCCTCCCAATAGTGCCTAAATAGTAGCCACCCCCCAAGGGTCCCATATAGTAGCAAGCCCTCCCTAATAGTCTCATATAGTAGCCTGCCCTCCCCAATAGTCTCATATAGTAGTCTGCCCTCCCCAATAGTCTCATATAGTAGCCAGCCCTCCCACATAGTCTCCTATAGTAGCCAGCCCTTCCCCATAGTCTTATATAGTAACCAGTCATCCTCAATAGTCTCATATAGTAGCCAGCCCTCCCCCATAGTCTCTCATATAGTAGCCATGGTGGGCCAGATGTAATTCAAACTCTGAATTGCCCGGCGGGCCAAAAATAAAGGCCCAACAGGCCAGATGTGGCTCGCGGGCCAGAGTTTGACATGACTGATCTAATAAAAGAACTGTTTAAAGGCACCAAATGATATAAGGAGTTTTGCTCATGGCAGGCCCTAATTCTTTTCTGGCTTCATTGCAGCATAGGCTATGTTCCCACGTAGTAAGACACCGGCCGTTTCGTGACCCAGCCGGGTCACAGAACGGCCGGTGTAGGAGAGGATCATCCCAGCCGGATGTTCTTCACTGCCGCTGAATTCTGATGCGGGCCCATCAGTGTGCTCCCGCATCCAAATTCCCTGCTGCTCACAATGGAATGTGGCCGCATGCTCCATTGTGTGCATTGACAGGTTCTCTGCGGCCGCTATTCATTGAAGTGGAGTATATACTATGGGGGGCATTTATCAACGGAAAAAGGTCTATTTTCTGGCGTAAAGTGACCCGATGCAAGTAAGTTTATTCGCAAATGGACGTTTTGCGAATAAATATTTGCATCGGCCAATTTTACGCCAGCCTCACCAGGGGGGCAGGGAGGGGGCAGAAAAGGGGGCGCGGACTCTGAATCCACTTTATTTATCATTTTTCACGCTGAAACACGCTGGACTTAATAAATGTCCCACTATGTGTATACACTCCTCCCGGGATTCCATAAAAGGCAGCACAATGTAGGTAAATGATTAATCATGGCCGTGTTGCAAATCGGCAACAACCGCTGTGATTAATCATTAACTTACGTTGTGTGAACATGGCCTTAGAATATAGCAAACATATTAAGGCTAGGTTCACACTGTGTTTTCACTTTCCATATGACTAGACTGTTTTTAAATGTTTAGTTTTAACATACAGAAAAATGTGGTCAACGCTTAAAGTGTGTACGTTAAAATTGCAAAAAAAAATTGGATCATTTTGATACTTATTTTTTAAATAATGGGAGTCAATGGAAAAAGGATCCTAGCGGATGGTACAAAACTGCAGCCATATTTTCACCAATAAAAATGATATGTTAAACATACAGCAAAATACAGAGGTGAGAACTAAGCTGACAACGTCAGTTTTTTAATAGGCTTAGTGCAGTGACGTCCATCATTCCATTTACTTCAAATCATTACATTTAAGTCCATTAAATCATGGCAAAAACGAACAACTTTTTAAATAGAAAAAGCAGACTCCTTTTTTGTTTGTTTTTTTAAGTTAGTGTGAGCATAGCCTATATCTCACTAAGGCTATGTTTACACATTGTATAACACCGTCCGCCGGGCGGTGTTTGGAAGGTTTCTGCAGCAAATACTGCTGTATTAGCTGCAGGAACAGTATTTTTTTTTTTTACAACTGAATTGCAGGCACCATTAGGTGTGCCCACAAATCAATTAACCCCTTCAAGACCAAGCCTATTTGCGCCTTAAAGGGGTATTCCAGGAAAAATCAATAATTTAGCAATGGAAAGGGTTAACCAAGGTTAACCCTTTCCTAATATACTTACCTGTCCGTTTTTGGCCCCCCACGGAGATCTCCCGTCCGGTCACGTGATAGTCCAAGCTGTGACTCGCGGATCCTCTTCTTCCGGTTCGGTGACGTCACCACCCGGCCGGCGACTGACTCTTTCTTATTAGCAGCAGAGCACTGAACCCTGACTGACTTGTAGTGTGTAGCCAATCGGGGTTTAGTGCTCCTGCTGTACGAAGTTAGCCGGGTTCTGATCCCCCCGGCCCCCTCCCTGTGCTATAAGCCCGATCCTCCTGGCCTTCTCCTTTCTATGTAATCTGTCCTGATCAAAGATAGCTCACCCGCACCCCCCAGTGTGCTGCGGCGCCGGCCCCCGTATCGACACTTATTGTAAGCAGCTGTTCTCAGCTGACAGGCGCTGTGTGTGTATGAGGCAGGAGAGAGTTCATGCATGCTTGTGTACGGAGCAAGCATGAACTCTCTCCTGCCTCACACACACACACACACACAGCGCCTGTCAGCTGAGAACAGCTGCTTACAATAAGTGCCGATACGGGGGCCGGCGCCGCAGCACACTGGGGGGTGCGGGTGAGCTATCTTTGATCAGGACAGATTACATAGGAAGGAGGAGGCCAGGATGATCGGGCTTATAGCACAGGGAGGGGGCCGGGGGGATCGCTGTAATGGTAGAGAAGGAGGGGGCCGGGGGGATCGCTGTAATGATAGAGAAGGAGGGGGCCGGGGGGATCAGAACCCGGCTAACTTCGTACAGCAGGAGCACTAAACCCCGATTGGCTACACACTACAAGTCAGTCAGGGTTCAGTGCTCTGCTGCTAATAAGAAAGAGTCAGTCGCCGGCCAGGTGGTGACGTCACCGAACCGGAAGAAGAGGATCCGCGAGTCACAGCTTGGACCATCACGTGACCGGACGGGAGATCTCCTTGGGGGGCCAAAAACGGACAGGTGAGTATATTAGGAAAGGGTTAACCTTGGTTAACCCTTTCCATTGCTAAATTATTGATTTTCCCTGGAATACCCCTTTAATGACCAGGCTCATTTTTCAAAATCTGACCTGTCTCACTTTATGCGCTTATAGCTCAGTGATGCTTTAACGTATGCTAGTGATGCTGAGAAAGTTTTTTCATCACATATGGCACTTTATATTAGTGGCAAAATTTGGTCACTACTTTGTGTGTTTTTTGTGAAAAACATCAAAATATCATGAAAAATTTTATGAACTTTAAAATTCTCTGCTTCTAAAAAATGAAAGTCGTATCACATAAATTAGTTACTAAGTCACATTACCGATATGTCCTCTTTATTCTGGCTTCATTTCATAAACATATTTTACTTTTTTAGGGTGTTATGGGGCTTAGAAATTTATCAACAAATTACCACATTTTCGTGAAAGTTTCCAAAACTGATTTTTTTTTAGGGACCAGTTCTTTATTTAAGTTGATTTAGGAGGTTTGTATACTGGAAACCCCCATAAGTGAACCCATTTTGGAAACTACACACCTTAAAGAATTAATCTAGGGGTATAATGAGGATTTTAACCCTACAGAGGCTGGAGGAAAGTATTCACCATTAGGCCGTAATACGTTTAGATTAAAGTTTCTCATTTTCAAAAGGAACATGAGAGAAAAAGCACCCCAAAATTTGTAACGCAGGTTCTCTTGAGTACTACGGTACCCCATATGTGGGCGTAAACCACTGTATGGGCACACATCGGGGCTCAGAACGGAAGGAGCGTCAATTAGCTTTCCCATTGCAGATTTTGCTGTAGAAATTTCTGAGCGCCAGGGGCGTTTGCAGAGCCCCTGTAGTGTCAGCAGAGAGAAAAACTTCCATAAGTCACCCCACTTTGGAAAGTACACCCCTCAAAGAATTCATCTTGGGGTAGGATGAGCATTTTGACCCCACAGGTATTAGAGGAAAGTATTCAAAATTAGACAGTAAAAATGAAAAACTCGAATTTTTCCAATAATATGTTCGTTTAGTTTTAACATTCTCAATTACACGAGGAACAAAAGAAAAAAAGTACCCCAAAATTTGTAACGCAGGTTCTCCTGAGTAAAAAGGTACCTCATATGTGGGCATAAACCACTGTATGGGCACACAGCGGGTCTCAGAAGAAAAAGAGCGCCAATAAGCTTTTCCAATGCAGATTTTGCTGAAGAAGTTTCTGAGCTCCAGGTGCGTTTACAGTGCCCCTGTAGTGCCAGCGGAGTAAAATCTCGCCATAAGTAACCCCATTTTGGAAATTGCACCCCTCAAAGAATTCATTTTGTGGTGTGGTGAGCATTTTGACCCCACAGGTATTAGAGGAAAGTATTCAAAATTGGCCAGTAAAAATGAAAAACTCGAATTTTTCCAATAATATGTTGGTTTAGTTTGAAATTTCAACATTTCACAAGGAACAGGAGAAAAAATATACCACAAAATCTGTAAAGCAGGTTCTCCTGAGTACAATGGTACCCCATACGTGGGCATAAACTACTGTATGGGCACACAGCGGGGCTCAGAAGGGAAGGAGTGTCAATTTGCTGGAGCAAAACTGCAGCTACGGACAACCTGCTGTGGTTACAGACAATCTAGGGTGGTTACAGGCAACCTGCTGTGGTTACGGGAAACATGGGGTGGTTACGGACAATCTGGGGTGGTTACAGACAATCTGGGGTGGTTACAGACAATCTGGGGTTGTTACAGACAAACTGAAGTGCTTATAGGTAATCTGAGGTGAGTACCTGTAATCTGGCGTGGTTAAGGGCAATCTTGAGGGGGTCATTGGCAATTTGGGGTGGTTAGAGGCAAGGTGCGGTTTTCAGTGGCAAGGTGCGGTGGTCAGAGGCAAGGTGCGGTGGTCAGTGGCAAGTTGCGGTGGTCAGTAGCAAGGTGCGGTGGTCAGAGGCGACGTGCGGTGGTCAGTGGCAAGGTGCGGTGGTCAGTGGCAAGGTGCCGTGGTAAGAGGCAAGGTGCCGTGGTCAGAGGCAATGTGCGGTGGTCAGAGGGAACGTGCAGTGGTCCGAGGCGACGTGCGGTGGTCAGAGGCGACGTGCGGTGGTCATTGGCAAGGTGCGGTGGTCAGAGGTAAGGTGCGGTGGTCAGAGGCAAGGTGCGGTGGTCAGTGGCAAGGTGCCGTGGTAAGAGGCAAGGTGCCGTGGTCAGAGGCAATGTGCGGTGGTCAGAGGGAACGTGCAGTGGTCAGAGGCAACGTGCGGTGGTCAGAGGCAACGTGCGGTGGTTGCGTGTAATCTGGGGGGTTACATGTAATCTGGCATGATTACGCGCAACCTGCGAGGGGTTACAGACAATCTGGGGGGGTTACAGACAATCTGGGATTGTAACGGATAAACTAAAGTACTTATAGGTAATCTGGGGTGGGTACATGTAATTTGGGGTGGTTACAGGCAATCTGGGGTGATTACGGACAATCTGGAGGGGGTCACTGGCAACGTGCGGTGGTTCGGGCAACGTGCGATGGTTACAGGCAACGTGCGGTGGTTATGGTCAACGTGTGGTGGTTACGGGCAACGTGTGGTGGTTACGGGCAACGTGCAGTGGTGTGTGTTTTATTTTTTTGTATGTTTTTCACTTTGTGTACTTTACACATTCATTTTCATTGTATTACTGTTAGGAATGTGACTTTGCGCTCCTCAGTCCGTGTCGGGCGGCCAAGGAAGCGCTGATTTTATGTCTGCTGTTGCACTGAATATTGTGTCTGAATTGTGTTTCACTTCTCAGCCACACCTGCCTTGCCTGTCAGACTTCTGGCAGTGCAGGTGTTACTGCACTGCTAGGTCTGTTCAGCTGAGCTTGGTGCTGGGATCAGGGCTGCTCCAATCAGCTGCTGGACCTGGTCTCTTATCCTGGATAAAAAGCAGTCAGATCCTCAGTTCCCCCAGGTGACCATGACAACCCCCACACCTCCAGAACCACCTGTTCAGCTCCCTAAAAAATTCAAGGGAGATAGGAAGGATTTCCGATCCTTCAGAGAGGGGTGTAGACTATTTTTTCGGCTCCATCCTCGCTCTTCTGGGGATGAGAGCCAAAAAGTGGGAATTATCATGTCCCTTCTGCAAGGCCCACCGCAGGAATGGGCATTCTCCTTACCTCCCAATGCAATGGAGTTGACTTCAGTTGATTATTTTTTTTCAGCCCTAGGGCTGTTGTATGATGACCCTGACCGGACTGCGGTGGCCGAACGCCAACTGACCTCCTTACGTCAGGGTAAGAGACCAGTAGAAGACTACTGCGCAGAGTTCCGGCAGTAGTGTATCCCTTCCACCTGGAATGATTCTGCCTTGCAGTATCAGTTTCGGCTGGGTCTTTCGGACCAGTTGAAGGATTTGCTAGTGGCCTACCCCCCTCCAGAGACCTTGGAGGAAACCATGACCTTAGCTATAAGGGTTGATAGACGTATGCGGGACAGACGCAGGGAAAAGGGAACCTCTGACTCGTTCAAAGCCCCATCATCTGTTGTCTCCTCTCCTAAGTCGTCTTCTTCCCTGTCACTATCTCCAGAAGAACCTATGCAAATTGGAGCAACAGATGCTAAGACCCGACGGACCTATCAACTATCACCGCCGGAAAACTCCAGCACCTGAATGATTGTCGAGGGGGTCATTCAGGCGCACAGGTACCGCTCGATATGAAAAATAAATTAATGGTGCCCATTTCACTATTTTTAGGTGAGAAATGTATTTCTGGGTTTGCCCATGTGGATTCTGGGGCATCTGCTAATTTTATTAATTCTGGGTTCTGGTCCTCTCTGGGGGTATGTCCGCTTTAGCTTAAGTGCCCGCTGAGTATTACTGGAGCGGATTTTACCCCATTGGCTCAGGTTAATGTGCAATATATAACTCCCTCTCTTGATGTAAGGGTGGGTTCTATTCACTTTGAGTCATTGGAATTTTTGGTTATGGACAATTTGTCTTTAGACATTATTCTGGGGTTACCTTGGCTGGCACAACACAACCCAACATTTGATTGGTCCACCAGGGAATTGATCAAATGGGGATCTAACTGTGCTTCGCATTGTGTTGCGCTGAATGTTGCAGATTGTTCTCCAGTTGAAGGAGAGATCCACTGTACTACCACTGTAGCAGCCATAGCGGCTGCTATGGGGCCCGCCACATTAGGGGGCCCAGTGACCCACTCCTGCAATACACTGGGCCCTTTAAGCTGTCATAATTTGTAGTCGCAAATGACCTCCTGGGCTCTGCAAATGTCCCTATTAACTCCAAGCACTCTTGATGAGTACTTGCAGTTATGACTACACTTGATGGTTTAGTAGTCAGTTGGGGGTGGGGGCCCAATCAAAAGTTTGCCATTTCTAGTTACGCCCCTGGAGAGATCCCTGAGTTTTTGTCAGATTTTGTAGATGTGTTCGATGAAAAAGCAGTAGATGTCTTACCGCCACATCGCCCATATGATTGTGCTGTTGATTTGGTTCCAGGGTCCAGGTATCCGAGGGAAAGAATTTTTAATTTGTCTAGGCGTGAGAGAGAGGCAATGCGTGAATACATCAAAGATAGTTTACGTAAAGGCCACATTCGCCCTTCTTCTTCTCCTATGGGTGCGGGATTTTTCTTTGTGGGGAAAAAAGATGGGGGCCTGCGCCCCTGTATTGATTATCGTGAGCTAAATAAAATTACAATGAAAAACCAGCACCCTCTTCCTCTTATTCCTGATTTATTTAACCAGATTGTTGGGGCTAAGTGGTTCTCTAAAATTGACCTGCGAGGAGCCTACAATCTCATCAGGATAAGAGAGGGTGATCAGTGGAAAACCGCTTTTAATACCCCCGAGGGGCACTTCGAGTACCTTGTTATGCCCTTCCGATTATGCTGTGCCCTAATTGTCTTAAAGCATTGCAGAAATTCTTGGGGTTCGCTAATTACTATAGAAAATTTATTAAGGGTTTTTCCGTAATTGCGAAACCCCTAACCAATATACTAGAAAGGGAGCTGATTTGGTAAATTGGACTCCTAAAGCCGTTCAGGCATTTGACAAGCTTAAAAGATGTTTTTCGGTTGTTCCAGTCTTTACTCAACCTGACTTCGAAAAACCTTTTGTGATCGAAGTAGATGCCTCGGAGGTGGGGGTGGGAGCTGTTCTTTCACAGGGCCTGGAGACACTCACCAACCTCAGACCTATTGCTTACTTCTCTAGGAAATTCTCCAAAGCTGAATGCAACTACGACATAGCCAACCGGGAGCTTCTTGCCATAAAATGGGCATTTGATGAATGGAGACATTTTCTAGAGGGGGCTAAGCACAAAATCAGGGTCCTAACTGATCACAAAAATGTGGTGTACCTAGACAAGGCCAAGCGTCTTACTCCTCACCAGGCTAGATAAGCTCTCTTTTTTACACGTTTTGATTTTGAAATAACCTTTAGACCTGGTTCCAAAAACGTAAGAGCTGACGCCTTGTCCCGTAGCTTTGAGACCAGCAACGTCCCTACCGGGAAATCTGAGACTATTTTAGCTCCCATTCTACAGCCCGGTCTCGCTGCCCAAGTGGTAGAGTCTCAGTCCCTGGCCCCTAAGAATACCCCTGAGAACAAGCTCTTTGTCCCTCCACACCTTCGTTTAAGAGTTTTTGAAGAAACACATTGCTCATTGTTGGCAGGTCATCCAGGTATAGCTGGCACTAAATATCTGTTATCTCGACATTATTGGTGGCCTTCATGGGCTCCGGATGCTAAGTTATTTGTGGAAGCTTGTGAGATCTGTGCCAGGTCCAAGGTATCTCGCAGACTTCCTGAGGGTTTGCTTCAACCCCTGCCACTGCCTGCTAGACCTTGGACCCACATATCTATGGATTTTATCACCGATTTGCCCCCCTCCAAAGAGAAAACGGTGATCTGGGTGGTCATTGACAGATTCTCAAAAATGTGTCACCTCATTCCTCTCAGTAAACTTCCTAATGCTCGAACATTAGCTTCCTTATTCATTAACCATATTTTGCGCCTGCATGGTGTCCCTGAGAATATTGTATCTGATAGGGGGGTGCAATTCATATCTAAATTCTGGAAAGAGTTCTGTGGTCGCTTGGGTATTTCTTTGTCGTTTTCCTCTGCTTTCCATCCTCAGTCCAATGGTCAAACAGAAAGGGTTAACCAGTCCTTGGAACAGTTTTTGAGGTGTTTTGTTGCAGGGTTACAAGACAGGTGGAGGGAATACGTGCCTCTAGCTGAATTTGCATTGAATAACCGAGAAAGCCAATCTCTAAAGATGTCGCCGTTCTTCTGCAATTTTGGTTTTAATCCGAGGTGTTCATCAGTACATGCTGCCGAATCAGTTAATCCGTCTGCTGAAAAGATCTATAGAAAACCGTGCACAGTTTGGGCCCAGGCTCTTCAGAGCCTGGTTAAAGCCCAAGAAGGTTTTAAAAAACAAGCCGACAAAAGACGCAGATCTGAGCCAGAATACGTGGTAGGGGATAAGGTTTGGCTCTCCACTAAGAATTTGAAGTTAAGAACTCCTTCTGGTAAACTCTCTCCAAAATACATTGGTCCTTAGGTAATCGGGAAAATCATTAACCCTGTGTTATCAGTTACAATTACCTAAGAGTTGGAAAATACATGATGTCTTTCATAAATCGCTGTTAAAGAAGTATGTTAACCCTGTGTTGCCGTCTACTCCCCCTGCTCCCTTGGTCGTCCAAGGTGAACTAGAATACGAGGTGGAGAGAATTCTGGATTCTCGTTGGGTCCAGAGTTCTCTACAATATCTTGTACACTGGAGGGGATTTGGTCCGGAAGAGCGGACTTGGGTGGCGAGCAAAGACATGCATGCACCTCGTCTGGTTAGACAGTACCACATGCGTAACCCTTCCAGGCCGGGTCCTTTGGGTGAGGGTCCTGAGGCCCCTCATAAGAGGGGGGGTACTGTTAGGAATGTGACTTTGCGCTCCTCAGTCCGTGTTGGGCGGTCAAGGAAGCGCTGATTTTATGTCTGCTGTTGCACTGAATATTGTGTCTGAATTGTGTTTCACTTCTCAGCCACACCTGCCTTGCCTGTCAGACTTCTGGCAGTGCAGGGGTTACTGCACTGCTAGGTCTGTTCAGCTGAGCTTGGTGCTGGGATCAGGGCTGCTCCAATCAGCTGCTGGACCTGGTCTCTTATCCTGGATAAAAAGCAGTCAGCTCCTCAGTTCCCCGCTGGCTATTAGTTGTTACTAGTCCCAGCTCCCCTGCTCCTTTCCCAGCGTTCCCTGTCCCAATACCTTGCTATTGCTCTGCCCGTGTTCTGACCTCTTGCTTGACTTTTAACTATCTGCTCTCCTTCTAATTTTGTACTGCGTTGTCTGTTTGGTTTTGACCCTGCTAGTTGACTATCCTCCATTGTGTTTTGTTTGTCTGTCTACGTTTTGTGTAGGGACCGACTCCGTGGTTGTCCGCGACCGTTTAGGGTCGACCGAGGCAAGTAAACAGGTGACAGTGGGTGGGTTCAGATCTAGGGCCCACTGTCTCTTGTCTTGTCTACGCCTGCCAGTCCTGACACCTTTAGAGACAGTTGTGAGGTACCAGATGGGAGACAGTCCTCAGGGAATGTGTACCTTCTCAGCAGTGAGATGGGGAGCATTGAAGATGCAGGGCCCTGTTAAAAAATTGGTGGATGTCCTCCAGCAGCCACATGTGGCGGCTCTGTATTTGAGCGGGGCCTGAAGTGCTTACCTTCTGGCAGCAGTTGGGAGAGAACCAGTGACTGGAGCATCTTGGATGGAGAGGATGCGTCCTGCAGCAACGGCTCATCAGAAGCATTGCTGGTAAAGCTGCGGCCTACGTCCAGGAGGGAAGATGGCAATTGTTCTCCAGAGGTAGGAAAACAGAATACTGAGCCAGTGAGAAAGCCATCTAAATTGCTCTGCTGAGCACTGAGATGGAGCAGCCTGGTCTGTGGAGTGAGCCTTTAAACTTTTTGGCTCATAGGGTTGGCTAATGTGAGGTAGGGAAGAGGGATTGTGGAAAAATAGTCTCCCTGCAATGGGAGCTCAAGAAGAATATGTCTTCACCCTGCCATTGCCAGTATACACCAACTCTAGGGTTTCTTACTGTTATTTCTAATCATAGCTATGCCCCAACAAGCAGAAATAAAAAGCAGAAAAGAAGCTAAAACAAAAAAGAAAGCATATCAAGTATTATCAACAACAGATATAAAACTTGTTACATGATTATTTGATATTCCTCTTAACTAAAATGTTTTGGTATTTGGTTTTATTTATTTATTTTTGTGTTTGAATTTGAGTGATTGCAACATCCTTTTTAGCTGAAGGTAGATTGTTGGTTTCCTACGGTTATTTTACAAATTTCCATAGGTAACACTATGTCACTTTATATCTCACACTGATTTCGGGATGGTAAATCATGCTTTATGTTGCACTATAACTTGCTTCCAGAATGACTTCTCAAGATGACATGGTATGTTGCCCCAGAGGCAATGGCTGCTCATGTTTTGTTGTCTGCAATGCATACATGGAAATTCATTGTCATTCCTGTGCTGCTTGTCCTTAAGCAACATAATGAGATGTGAAATGCTGTTCTGGCATTCTATCCAGTGCTTAAAAATGTGCAACTTACATTGCCTGGGGTTTTAAGAATGTGTTTCTTGATTTTAAAAATGCTATGATATGTTCTTGACAATTTTATTTTGGAGATGCAGTATTCATATTGCCTTGATATAATGCATACTATTGAAACTCTGTTGTTTGTTTTACATGTCTCAATTGTTGTGGATTTTTGGAATGCCTTGAATACATAGTTCTTACAAGAGATTGTCTAAGAGAAATCATTATTTATGAGTTATTCAGGAATATTTGTCTTATCGGGGGCATCAACAGTCTGCACACATACAACTCCATGGGACATAAACACTTTATATTTGTGAGTGCTAGATGGCCCAGAAACAAAAAGACACACAGAGGTCTAATTCCTGAAGGCTGGTTTTGAATATTGTGTTCAGTATCTAATCAAAAGACAATGTGGAAGATTTACTAAGCAAAATGTGCCAGAATTCTTCCTCCTATGTCATGCCTCAAATATATGTTATCATTTTTTATGATTAAAAAAGAACCATATTGTGCATCACTGATTTAATGCAAAATATTGGAATACAGTAAACCAAAAGATGGCATAGGTAAGAGAAAAGTGTCTAATGTATCTAGATGCACCAACATTTGGCCACATCTTAGTAGGAATGGCCCAGATTTTTTAGTGACATTGCATTGAATGTTCATTATTGTTCATTGTTTAGTTTAAGTTCGTAATTTATCAAGCTGCCTAATGCTGTTTAGTAAATCTTGTTACTTGACTTGACGTGACATAATGTGACTGTGTGCATCAAACTGTTTAGTATAGAAATTCACATAATAAATTAGCTAGCAACAGGTTCGAAGAAACTCACTTACTCTAAAGACTGGGCATTAAGCAGACCACTTTCTTATTGGTCCATTTGAAGCTACACCTACTGTATGTGACACTTGTGGTGGCACAATCTCTATCTGTTTTTTTTTTTGTTCAACTGATGTGTTGGTTGCTTTTGACGGCAAAGGGGTTATTAAATGTGTTGTAAACAAGTTGTGCCAAAAACTCCAACTTGCCCCAACTCTTATGGTGAAAAATGCTCAGTAAATGTTGAGATTTGGCCTTAAATAATTTGTCCCATTGTCTTCCTGATTATGGAATGCTTCTATACATCGTACAGTCCTGTAATTTACAATACTTCCTGTGATTGTACATAAAATAGCAACAAAATAATCAGTTAAGTTGTACAGTTTTTTTTTTTTTTTAGAAAAATCAAATCTCTTTTTATTAGAGATACAGATAATGGCATGGAGACAAGTAAATTCTCCAAATTTTAGAAACAGGGTAACACAAATGTTAGAACCACAGCATGTGCTGCAATTCCTACCATCAGACATGTCAATTAGGTATAGCACCAGTACAAGACCAAGAATACAAATAATAATAATAATAATAATAATATTAATAATAATAATAATAAAAAATGGGGATGTGTGTGTGTATACCAGCATCTAGCATGATAAGTAGGACAGTGGAACTGGCCAATTAACCAACAACATTTCATGGCTAACTACTCTGCTGAAGGGCATGCTTTCATCCTTTAGTAATCTATATTTATTCTAACTGTACAGTAAAGTATATTAAAAGGAAATCACATGAATCATTTTCTCACTACTTATGGGAAAGTCACCAATTTGTCTAAGTGGTTCAGAGGGCAAAAACAATTGCATTTTTTTGTGCAAACACCCCTGTGGTGCAAAAACTGAGAAGGCATGAAGGTGAGAAGGGAAAGGGAGGGACAGTGGGCACAGTCGAATGCAGAAGGAGCATAACTTCTGCATGTGCCATAACAATTTAGCACAATTTACACCAGCTCAGAGCTTGCATAAATGTTATGAAGGTGCACAGGCAGTTCTGATTCTCCTGGATTGTTATACAGGTGGTGGACTTGAAATACCAATCTTGATTAATCCCCCCTTGAGTCTACCTGCTTAAACTGAATGTACCATCAGGTACCTCACTTTAAGTTTTTTACATGAATGGATCAGCGCCAGCTTGGGGGATGCTGGTGACGTGGTCCTTTCTTTGAACTGCCTTCCAGTTCCCGCACACAACACTGGTCTATTTCCAAGCACCGGCCTGGCATAAAGCAACGGGGGCGGGCCTGCAGCACCCAGTGTGATGAAACCCCCTCCCCTCTGTGATGTGGCTCTATTGATTCTAATAGAGCCATGTTACAGAGGGGAGAGGAGATCGTCACACTGGGGGCCAGTGGATCTGTCCCCAGGACTTCATGCTGGGCCAGTGCCCTGGAATAGATTGTGCCCAGCACCGGGATCTCCACGCCGATCCATTCATGTAAAAAACAATGTAAAAAGCAATGTACCTAATGATAGTGAAAACACCTCAAACGAAACACTTTTTATATATCCACAGGTTAAATATACTCAACTGTCCTCTTTAGTCCTCTAGTGAGTAATAGCAACAGTGTGCATGCTCGATTACTGTTCCACTCACTTGGGGGACAAATGACCCAGACATTTATCACCTATCCATAGTGTCTAACTTGGAAATCACTTTTAAATAAAGAACATGTAGTAGAGGTATCACAATTAAAATACAATTAACTACTATATGTTGTTATGTTACACAGAGGTAGTCCTTCCACTAGTGATCATAAGACTAGTTTCTGATTCGTGTTTAAATAAAGAAGGCCCCAGTCACCTGTCCACTTCATCTATGTTACAATACAATCTTTTGTTTTATTAAAGGACTCTTTCAAGTAGATTATGAATGAACCTTGAGTATAACTGTACCTACTTAATTTTGTAACTCTGTTTAAGGAGAACACAATCTACTGTAATAAATATTTGAACATTTGTTTAATGGTTTCAGAAGCTCTTGACCCTTTTCCTTTTATGCCTTTGCAGTTTAGAAAGTTAACTAATCACTAGCATTTTTACTTTTGTATTTAAATCTCAGCTGCAGTTTTATTAGTGACCCTAAGTCAGATGAGTCTCAGGTGGCCAGTAACAAGTTCAGCTGTGCCTTTCATGTGATTTGTGCCATGATTATCACTGCAATGATGTTTTCCACATTCTGCCATGTTTCTGATAATTGTACTCTTCAAATCAGATTAAATGGTTAGCCACATGAAATATGCAGCACGTCTAAGGTTTTCACTTGCATTTACATCATATTGCAGCCTTCATTTTAATTAGTCCTGGATCATTACAGTGTTCCTTCATGTGCCACATGCATCTACCCGCTAACAAATTACTGTTAAAGGTTAAATGGCTATACCAGAAACTGCATAATACATGGGTTTGAATATTTTACCTGTACAGAAAAGCTCATTACTCATTCAGATTAAATGATCTACATTTTTCTATTTTTAATGACGTCAATAATGAAGCTAGTTTTGTTTGTCTTTAACCCTGTCTTTGGCCGCATGCCTTTGCAAAGGGAATCCCCCTCTCCTTCACACACCCTTACCAAGGGTTACAGAAAGCACCATGTCCCACACCATGAAAACTTGGGGCAGTAACCTATTTCTCTTCAGCTGTACCATACACTTCCCTGTACGGAGCTGCACTTAGTCTGTTCGGTGTTCCCCAAAGTGTGGCCCCACTGACTGGTTGTGATCCTTGCACCCTTGTAGTTGCACCATGGCCAAACTACTCATAGCTGTTACTGGACCTTCTGTCTTCCCTAATCTGTGCCACACATTCTGTAGCTGCAGTTTGCAGGTGTCCTAAACTGCCTTCTGATGTGTTTTTTATTTAGCCTAGGGGCACCAGTATCAGCCATAGGTGTGAGGTGCAGCGCTCTTTTTCTTCCCTGAACCGTATTTTGTTTCTCTCTTTTCTCAGTGTTTTTGCACTCCTCCTGGCAACCCACATGACCTCAATTAGCAGGAGACACCTGAGTGCACATGGTTTTAATCCCTCCTGTCTTTTCCCATTCTGTCTGCAGCAGCTATGGTGAGCGCAATACCTCATCCAGACTCGTGCTGTTTGGGGGCGACATTCTCCGCCGGCAGTGCTGGCCGGGTTCTGGTGTGGTGTTTTTGGGTCTGGTCCTGTGGCATAGGGGTCGCAGGGCCGTCCCATGGCCCCCGTTCCCTGACTGTGCATGCCTGCGGGGTTGGTAGCCACTGACTGGCACGGTGTGGACTTAGTGTAGGGACCCATGTGTATCAGATACCTGCACGATGGTACATGGGGCAGTATGGCTTGATCAATTCATACACAAAATTCTGATGTGTTTTTTATTTAGCCTAGGGGCACCAGTATCAGCCATAGGTGTGAGTTGCAGCGCTCTTTTTCTTCCCTGAACCGTATTTTGCTACTCATAGCTGTTACTGGACCTTCTGTCTTCCCTAATCTGTGCCACACATTCTGTAGCTGCAGTTTGCAGGTGTCCTAAACTGCCTTACACCTTGGGTTAAGCCTGGTTTAGCGCTTTTCTCACACACAGCTCTTACTGCTCCCTCAGCACATACCGTGTTTCCCTAAAAATAGGACATCCTACTAAAATAAGACACCCTCACTATCTGACCAACTAACCTCCTAATGTAAGACATCCCCTCAAAATAAGGTACCCCCACCCTAAAGTAAGGCACCCCCCCCCGAATGTAAGGCCACGCCCCCCATGACCCCCCGCTACTCACCTAATCCCCTTGGGGACCTTCACGTTTCAAATAATTTTGATTAAATTTTTTCTGAAAGTTTTTAAGCATACAGGTTGTAAGCATATAAAATATGCAGTATGGTAAGAGTAATACAAAGCAGAAACAATACAGAAGACCAAAGTCAGTATGGTGTCACAGGCAGATTATGCTGTGCAGTGAATATAAATAATGCAATGACCACGGACATTACTCAGGGAGAAAAAAGGTGGTTACTCTAGCTAAGGTGTAAGTGTATCTCTCACCAATTGCTCAGAAGTATTATGGTAACTTGTAGCAAAACATTATCAGTAAACACATGCCCTTGCAGAGCGCATCTAACAAAGTGCTAACCTAAAGTTAGCAATATGCTAATTTTTGGGGCACAAAAATTCAGAATAAGCTGAGGAGATCGTGAGAAAAGTATGTCAAACTCCAGCTAGTAGCAAGAAAGATTTCATTCTTCGTCGATCCATTTGTCCCTCGAGAGAGACACCATTTGTTGGGTGATATTCCAAGAGTTGAGTAATTTCATACCGTCCTCCAAATTGTTGATCACCGAAGAGGTGTCATCCTTAGATATGATAAGTCGTGAATGAGATGCCCATTTATAAGGAGTTTTCTTCTCCCGTAGTATCGTGGTGACTGGGGTGAGGTATTTACTCCATTGCAAAGTGGCTAGAGACAGATCTGTAAATAAATAGACTGTTTGATATTTGCCTGGTATTGTGCAGCAGATGTTTTGGTCTGGGGACCCTACGGGCCCAGTCAATAACAAGCTTCCGATTTTTATATTCTCCGTATGAAAGCAATGGACATAGTGGGGTAAGTCAGTGGTTGTTACTGTTTCCGGAATGCCCCTTATTTTAACCCCTTAGTGACCGCCGATACGGCTTTCTACGGCGGTCACTAATGGGACTTATTCTGCTGCCATCAGCTTTTTACGGCGATGGCAGAGAATAAAGCTGCGGGGCCGGGCCGGCCCCCACCCCAACCCCCCCGGCTGCCGGAGGTAGCTGAGGGGTTGGGGCAGTGTGTGGGGTCCGTCCCGGCCCCCCCCCCTTACCGACGATCGCCGCTATTAACGTTATAGCGGCGGCCGTCGGTAAAGAGGATTACCGGTGCTGCCGCCGCCTTTCATCTCCCCCCGCCGTGAATCTACGGCGGGGGGAGATGAAATAAGTGTCCCCCAGACCTCAGATCAGACCCCCCTAGTGCCCCGATAACTAACCCCCCTCCCCCGGCGGCCATCATTTCCAAGATGGCCGCCGCCATCGCTGTGAACCGACTAACGTCGGTTCACAGCGATGAAAGAGTTAAAATGAATGAAAGCCCCATGCTCTCCGCCACCGGAGGTAGCGGAGAGCATGGGGCAGTCATCGGGGACCCCCCTGTGGGGTCCCGGTACAAGCGATCAGCGGTATATACTATATACCGCTGATCGCTTGTACCATGTGCTCCCGACACTTTTTATCCCCTGTCACCATAAATGATTGGTGACAGGAGATAAAAAGTGATGTCCCCCCACCCCCCAAGTCGCCCCCCACCCCCCCTGTCACCCCCGTCCCCCAGTCACCCCCCCTTCCCCATTTACTCACCGGATCCACGGAGCTCCTTCCTCCTCGACGTCCTGGCTGGTTATGAAGTGCGCATGCGCTTCACAACCAGCCAAGCTCTGAAAATTTAAAGTGACAGAGACCAATTTGGTCTCTGTCACTGAACTATGATTACTGTGATAGAAAATATCACAGTAATCATAGTAATACAGTGAAAATGAATATGTAAAGTACAAAAAGTGACAAACATACAAAAAAATAAAACACACACTTTTTATTATAGTAATAATTGCAGTTTACTCCCAAATTACCCCTAACCCCTCCCCAGATTACCCGTAACCACCGCACGTTGCCCGTAACCACCGCACGTTGCCCGTAACCACCGCACGTTGCCCGTATCCACCGCATGTTGCCCGTAACCACCGCACGTTGCCCGTAACCACCGCAAATTGCCAGTGACCCCCTCCAGATTGCCCGTAACCACCGCACGTTGCCCGTAACCACCGCAAATTGCCAGTGACCCCCTCCAGATTGCCCGTAACCACCCCAAATTACATGTACCCACCCCAGATTACCTATAAGCACTTCAGTTTATCAGTAACAATCCCAGATTGTCTGTAACCCTTCCAGGTTGCACATAACCCCCCCAGGTTCCCCGTAATCATGCCAGATTACATGTAACCCCCCCAGATTGCACGTAACCACCGCGCGTTGCCTCTGACCACGCCACGATGCCTCTGACCACGCCACGATGCCTCTGACCACGCCACGATGCCTCTGACCACCGCACGTCGCCTCTGACCACCGCACGTCGCCTCTGACAACCGCACGTCGCCTCTGACCTCCACACGTCGCCTCTGACCACCGCACGTCGCCTCTGACCACCACGCGTCGCCTCTGACCACCCCAAATTGCCAATGACCCCCTCCAGATTGCGGTGCCCATGTCAGATTACAGGTACCCACCCCAGATTGCCTATAAGAACTTCAGTTTATCCGTAACCACCCCACATTGCCCGTAACAACCCCACGTTGCACGTAACCACCCCAGATTGTCTGTAAGCACTGCAGGTTGCCCGTAACCAGCCCACGTTGCCCGTATCCACCCCAGATTGTCTGTAAGCACTGCAGGTTGCCCGTAACCAGCCCACGTTGCCTGTAACCACCCCAGATTGTCTGTAAGCATTGCAGGTTGCCCGTAACCACCCCACGTTGCCCGTATCCACCCCAGATTGTCTGTAAGCACTGCAGGTTGCCCGTAACCACCCCACGTTTCCCGTAACCATCCCAGATTGTCTGTAAGCACAGCAGGTTGCCCGTAACCAGCCCACGTTGCCTGTAACTAGCCCACGTTGCCTGTAACCAGCCCACGTTGCCTGTAACCACAGCAGGTTGCCCGTGACCACCACAGGTTGCCCATAACCACCACACGTTGCCCGTAACCACCCCGCGTTGCCTGTAACCACCCCACGTTGCCTGTAACCACAGCAGGTTGCCCGTGACCACCCCATGTTGTCCGTAACCACCCCAGATTACCTGTAACCACCTCAGGTTGCCCATAACCACCCCTGGTTGCCCGTAACCACCCCACATTACCTGTAATCTCATTTTTTTTATTTTATTTTAGTAACTGCGCTATTCTAATAACTATTACTAGCTGCGGTTTTGCTCCTGTAAATTGGCGCTCCTTCCCTTCTGAGCCCTGCTGTGTGCCCATACAGTGGTTTATGCCCACATATGGGGTACCGTTTTACTCAGGAGAACCTGCGTTACAGATTTTGGGGTGCGTTTTCTCTCCTGTTCCTCGTCAAATTGAGAAATTTCAAACTAAACCAACATATTATTGGAAAAATTCGAGTTTTTCATTTTTACTGGCCAATTTTGAATACTTTCCTCTAATACCTGTGGGGTAAAAATGGTCACCACACCCCAAGATGAATTCTTTGAGAGGTGCTCTTTCCAAAATGTGGTGACTTTTGGGGGGAATCTATTCTGCTGACACTACAGGGGCTCAGCAAACGCACCTGGCGCTCAGAAACTTCTTCAGAAAAATCTGCACTGAAAATGCTAATTGGCGCTCCTTCCCTTCTGAGCCCGGCTGTGTGCCTATGCAGTGGTTTATGCCCACATATGGGGTACCGTTCTACTCAGGAGAACCTGCTTTACATATATTGGGGTGACATTTCTCTCCTGTTCCTCGTGAAATTGAGAAATTTCAAACTAAAGGAACATATTATTGGAAAAATTTGAGTTTTTCATTTTTACTGTCTACTTTTGAATACTTTCCTCAAATACCTGTGGGGTCAAAATGCTCACCACACCCCAAAATAAATTCTATGAGGGGTGCACTTTCCAAAATGGAGTGACTTATTGGGAGATTTTACTCTGCGGACACTACAGGGGCTCTGCAAACGCACCTGGCACTCGGAAACTTCTTCAGCAAAATCTGCATTGAAAAAGCTAATTGGCGCTCCTTCCCTTTTGAGCCCTCCTGTGTGCCCATACAGTGGTTTACGCCCACATATGGGGTACCATTGTACTCAGGAGAACCTGCGTTACAAATTTTGTGGTACTTTTTTCCTCTTGTTCCTTGTGAAATTGAGAAATTTCAAACTAAAAGTACATAATATTGGAAAAATTTTAGTTTTTCATTTTTACTGTCTACTTTTGAATACTTTCCTCTAATACCTGTGGGGTCAAAATGGTCACCACACACCAAGATGAATACTTTGAGGGGTGCACTTTCCAAAATGGAGTGACTTATGGCGAGATTTTACTCCGCTGGCACTACAGGGGCTCTGCAAACGCACCTGGCGCTCGGAAAGTTCTGCAGCAAAATCTGCATTGAAAAAGCTAATTGGCGCTCCTTCCCTTCTGAGCCCTCCTGTGTGCCCATGCAGTGGTTTATGCCCACATATGGGGTACCATTGTACTCAGGAGAACCTGCGTTACAAATTTTGGGGTACTTTTTTCCTCTTGTTCCTCGTGAAATTGAGAAATTTCAAACTAAACGAACATATTATTGGAAGAATTCGAGTTTTTCATTTTTACTGTCTTCTTTTGAATACTTTCCTGTAATACCTGTGGGGTCAAAATGGTCACCACACACCAAGATGAATTCTTTGAGGGGTGTACTTTCCAAAATGGGGTGACTTATGGGGGGTTTTCTCTCTGCTGACACTACAGGGGCTCTGCAAACGCACCTGGCGCTCAGAAACTTCTTCAGCAAAATTTGCATTGGAAAAGCTAATTGGCGCTCCCTTCCTTCTGAGCCCTGCTGTGTGCCCATACAGTGGTTTACGCCCACATATGGGGTACCGTTGTACTCAAGAGAACCTGCTTTACAAATTTTGGGGTGCTTTTTGTCTCATATTCCTTTTGAAAATGAGAAACTTTAATCTAAACGTATATATTATTGGAAAATTTAAATTTTCAATTTTTTTACTGCCTAATTGTGAATACTTTCCTCCAGCCCCTGTAGGGTTAAAATGCTCATTATACCCTTAGATTAATTCTTTAAGGTGTGTAGTTTCCAAAATGGGGTCACTTATGGGGGTTTTCAGGATACCAGACTTCTAAATCCATTTAAAAAAAGAACTGGTCCCTAAAAAAATCAGTTTCACGAAAATGTGATAATTTGCTGATAAATTTCTAAGCCCCATAACACCCTAAAAAAGTAAAATATGTTTCCCAAATTATGCCAGAATAAAGAAGACATATTGGTAATGTGACTTAGTAACTAATTTATGTGCTACGACTTTCTTTTTTTAGAAGCAGAGAATTTCAAAGTTCATAAAATGCAAATTTTTTTTAATTTTTCATGATATTTTGATGTTTTTCACAAAAAACACACAAAGTAGTGACCAAATTTTGCCACTAACATAAAGTGCCATATGTCACGAAAAAACAATCTCAGAATCGCTAGCATACGTTAAAGCATCACTGAGCTATAAGAGCATAAAGTGAGACAGGTCAGATTTTGAAAAATTAGCCTGGTCATTAAGGCCAAAACTAGCTGCAGCACGAAGGGGTTAAGATTGTTGCGTCTCAAGCGGTCTTCTAAAGCTGCAATTTTTCTCTCTAATTGCTGCACCATGTTTTCCAGTCCACAGTGACAGTCAACCATGGAGTTGTGTGAGTCAATTAACTCCCCCACCTTATATTTCATATGCTGTACTCTATTTTCAACTGCCGTTACAGATGTTCTGATGGAGTTAACAACACGGTCAAATCCAGCTTGAAAATATTCTCTAAACGCCACTAACATCATCTTAAGGGAGGTGTCAGAGGTTGGTACATCGTGTGTCTGTAAGACCTCAAAACAGTCCTCATCAGTGGTAGTTATGATAGTAGCATTAGGAGTGGGGACAGTAGAGGGAATATGCAAAGATTGCTTTAATCTGTCTGAGTTCAGATGGGAAAGGGAAGCTGGTACAAATTACTGGGCACTTGGTAGGAGCAATGATATAGCTGACATTGCAGATGCTCGAGCTGTTCCCTTACACACTGATTCTGATAGGGTCCCCGCCAATTTAATGGGGGTACATATGGAATTGCACCCCCCCCCCCGGTATGCTTAATTATTGTATTAGGGACAGAATGGGTCTGTCCCATTACCTGTTGTGCCCCCCCCCCCCCCCCTTTCTGTTCCCTCACAGGTGGTCCAGCCCAGTTTGGGAAGGTTCCTTGGGTCTGCAAAAGGCATCAGCTGATTGGCCCAATGGTCGAGCGGGAGCAGGCCATGGAAGTTAACATGGAAGTTGGCTGCAAGAGAAATTGCTGGAAAAAGGATTCGAATTTAAGGAGCTGCACAGCAGTCTCAGCTCAGTCGGCGCTGATCCCCTGGATGGAAAAGCTGGGAGAAGAGTTACCTTTGAAAGCGGTTTCAACAGCTGAGGAGAGAGTGGCTGTGATGACAATTGGAAGACTGAGCTGCAGAGACAACCTGTGAAGAGCCATTTAGGTCAGTGGAGTGGAGTTAGAGCCCGATGGGGTCAAGCCGTCCCACTACTGAGTGCACTTAGAAGATCCGGTGTGCCTTCGGAAGTGCACCTAAGTGCATCCGGTTCCGGCCTGTCACAGAAGATGGAAGACTTGCTGGCAGCCCTGATAAGGAAGGCGGAAAGCTCAGGTGGCTCCAGAGATGCTTGGAAGATGTGCCAGGAGTGGAAGAGCCCAGCCATTCGCATGTCGTGTGCCATATGCTGACCCCTAGACCTGACGAGCAGAATTATGATGGCAGTGGGGAGGCTGAGAGACAAAGAGGATGTGCTGAGAGGGGAATGGCCAGTAAAAGAGCTAGCCATGACCTGCCTCCTTTGCCCACCCCCCCTAATGAAAGCAACCCGAGAAGCAGGGACGAGTCGTCGAGAGAGGCATCTCGAGACACCCCCTGCCAGTCTGTAAGCAACTAGAAGGGTGAGTGAAAGCTGGTCGGTGAGCAGAGGTTCTAGCAGGTCAGCCAGTCGACATGGCAGCAGGCATTCCAGCGACCTTCCGGGCGCTCCGGTGGGCACTCCTCCAGGCATTCTCATAGGCACTCAAGTGGGCACGCCAAGCTCACGCTACTATTGAGCTACTGCTCCATTCTTCTTCCTCTTCAGCACCACAGCAACCAGGAGCTTCTACATCAACCCTGCCATTTCCAATTTGTCTGTGCTAATCTCTAATCCTGCTGTTAGGCAGTTCTGCAGTATATTGGCAAAGGGAGCACCGGTTACACCTTCTTTGGCCAATGTGGACCTTGATTCCAGGGCGCTCTGTGCCACCTACATTGGAAAAAGGTGCCGATTGCTGAGATTTGCGTGAAAGAGGCTCTAACATCTGAAATGTCTCCCCTTTAAGTGTTACCATTAAAGAAAAAATTTGGAAAGGGGAGTTTGTCAATGTTATGACATTGTTGCCTTTTGTTAAAAAGACCCAATGGTTAAACCTGATAAAAAGTATGATAAGGAGGATGACCGCAGGCGTGTGCCCCGGTCCATATTTAATTGGATTCAAGGTTATTCTATTTATTGTGCAGTACTGGACGAAAAACGTTATGTTCAGCTCTGTTCCAACATCTGGATAATATTTTAGAAGCCTACAGACACTTTGGTGATATGGCTTGGTTCTCATATGATGAAATGTTCCGTCAGAAGTTGGCAGTTCATCCTACTATGCGTTTAGGTATTAAGGATGTTGGATCATGGCTAAAGTTGATGCTTCCTGTTATGCTTTAACAACCTGCTAATAGTCAGTCTAATTTTCGTAGGGGATAATGTTTTGCATACAACGAAGGCTAGTGTAAGTGGCCAGCCAGCTGCAAGTATCGCCATGAATATTCACACTGCGGTGGGCAACATTCAACGTATAGATGTTTTAAAAAGTCTGCTCAGGCGCTACAGCAACCCTCAACTAGGAACACAGTTGTCAAAAGGGTGGACGCCAGTGAACCTTCAAAACATGTTCCTGTGGCTAGAGGCCTATCCAGACACACAGAAGGCTGACCTCATTTACACTGGCTTTGCACAAGGTTTTCATGTACTGGCTTATACCGTTCCCCCTTGGATATTGTTCCCAAGAGGGAACCCAATGCTTACCGTTTCATACATTATTTATCCTTTCTCCTGGGAGATTCGTTGAATGCATTGACAGACAAGAGTAATGCATCTGTGGAATATGCGTCTCGCCTGTCAATCTTGGAAGCTTAACCTCTTTGGGGTTCTTTTTTGAGGGTAGCTGTGTGCCTGTGGGTTTTACATTATCCTGTTTTTATTTTGAAAGCTTTGCTACATTTGTAGAATGGGTTGTTAATGTTGAGGTGCCTGAGGGTGGGATTATTTACTATTAAGACGATTTTCTGTTTGTTTGGAAAGCGGGTTCTAATGTATGTTTGGATTTGTTGAAAAGGTTTAGATTAGTAGATTCTGAGTTCTGCATTCCCATAGCTGAGATAAAAACAGTCCCCCCTTATAGTTGTTTAGAGTTTCTGGATGTTACTATAGATTCTGTTAGAATGGTTTTCTCGGTTGTCTCAGTTTAAGCTAGACAAGTTGAAGATTTTGTTGCTGCAGTTTTTAGGTAAGAAGAAGGTCTTTTTTAAAAGAGATGCAATCACTTTTGGGTTTGCTAAATTTTGCCCTGAAAGTGATTCCCATGGGGCATGTGTTTTCTAGGAGATTGTACTTAGCTACTGTAGGTCTCAAGTCACCTTAGGCCTTAGTAAACCTTTGAAAGAAGACATCAGTATGTGGCATAAGTTTTTGAGTCCTTTAATGGCAGGACAGTCTGGGAGGAGGATTTTGTAGAGGCAGAGTCATTAGCTTTATTTACTGATGCGGCAGGTTCTCTAGGTTATGGAGCTTTTTGGGATGGTAAATGATCTGCTGATGCTTGGCCACAATCTTGGGTTAGACATGGTTTGGTTAAAAATATTGTCTTGTTAGAGCTTTTTCCAGTTGTGGTGGCTATTGTGATATGGGCTCAGTTTATTTTTATTTTTTAGAAATAAATGGATTTTATTGCGGTCGGATAATAAAGGTGTTATCTTGGCAATTAATTATTTATTATCTAAATCCCCTGAGGTAGTGAAGCTATTGCGCCAAATATATTTGGCTCAAGGCAGTGTATTAAGAAAGTTCTAAAAATGTAATTGCTGACTCTTTATCTTGCCGACAGTTTACAACGTTACGGACTCTAGCCCCAGGAGTGGGTCAGGAAGGGGTGCCCTGCCCAATTCACCTGTGGGATTTCATTTGGGATTAACTCCTAGCCTTTTGTGTAACTCTCTGTCCAGCAGAACATGGGCTATTTACTCAGCTGCATGTCTGGATTGGAAACGTTTTTGTGTGGCTAGAAATGTAGAATACTTAGAAGGGGATGTGTTGTTGGCCTTAGCTTATGTTGAATATAAAGCTACTAAGGAGTGGTCGTTTGCTACTTTGTCTAAAAACTTAGTGGGTGTTTCTTTTTTTCTTGAAGTTGTTTGGAGGTCAGAGCTTGATGAGTTACTTTCCTGTTTCTCAGGCGTTGAAAGGATACAGGAAACAAACTCCTCTGTGTGATTTGCGTAGACCTATTTCTGCAGAGTTATTAGTCAAAATCTGTGATGTTTTGCAGGTGGTCTGTCATTCTCCATTTGAAATAGTTTTATTTAAAGCTGCTTTCTGTTTAGCGTTTTTTGCAGACTTAAGAATTAGTGAGTTGGTAGCTAAAAGTAAGACAGTGGTTTTTGTTTTGTTGTTGTCAGATGTCAAATTGCAGAGGTAAAGGTTAACAGTATTAATTTGTTTCTCCAAAAATTATGTGCTTGGTAAGGGTACTTTAGTTAGGATCTACCCGGTGAAGTTGGTTGAGGATTATCTGGCGATCCGGCAGACTGTAGAGGGTGTTTTATTGTTACATGAGGACTGGTCCTTTTTAGCTGTTTTCCAATTCAATGCAGTTCCGAAGAAATGTTTGCATTCACTGGGTTTGGCACATTTGAAAATTAGTAGTCATTCCTTCAGAATTGGTGCGGCTACAGAGGCGGCCGTGTTGGGTTTACAGGAACAGGTTATCAAACGTATAGGTAGATGGAGTCCCAGTAGGTATAAGTTATATGTGCATCCTTGTTTGGTAGTTTCTTAACCTCTTTGCTTATTTCTAGGTGCTAAGCAGCAATATGTCTGGATAGTTGGACACTCTTTTATTTTTAAGAGCAGCAGCACATTTGTATTCTGTGTTTTTAGGTTTAGACTCTGCCTTTTATAGTGTTTCTTGGTTTGGTTACAGAGGGATGAGATGACGAGAATTATATTCTAAAGTTCTCTGTGCAGCTACGTCATTCCCCCCACCAGACATCCTGTAAGTGCACCTTGGGGGCAATGACAGGAGTCAGGACTGAAGTTCTGATAGAAGAAATGAAAAGGGACTTGTTGTTGATTAAATCTTTTTCCACAGGTATGCATAGTATTTTCTGATATTATACCGAGGTTAGAGTGGAAAACTAAAAGTGTTTTGTATTGTGAACGCATAACCACGCGTAAGCGCATTAACCACAACATTGCTAAATTCATGCCTTCGATTGGTGGGGTATCTTTCCGACACAGGGAGCTGAAAGGTCACAGGCTTGTGGTCACAGGCTTGTGGGTGTAATCGCCCAGTTTAGGCTGGGCTGGATGTTTATGGACTTGATGTGGTTTTGATTATTCAGCTTTTTATGAATGATTTATTTATACTATTCATTTAAATGCTTGTTAACCCTTATGAAGAATCCGCTGCCACAATTTTTATCCACTATAAAGGTTGTAGCATCTTTATTTATTAGGTTACATGTTTTTTTTTTTGTTTTTTTTTTGGGGGGGGTTGGGGCTTGCACTTCCAGGTAGCAGAAGGAGGATCAGCACCATTGTACATCACAGTCAGAGCCTTCTCATCTGTAATGCAATTGCCTGCTGTGCCTCCCCTCTTTGACTTGGCAGTGCTGATAGGAGAGGGAGAGGGAGTAGCTGATGTAAGTGTATTTGTAGTGTGCAGCTGTGTTGTCAAATGAACTCCCTTCCGAGAGCTGTGTGAACCAGAGGAATAAATTGTCAGGGGACATCCCTGGGCTGTGTGGGCGCCCGCATGGGGAATGTCAGACTCTGGTGAAGTCATCACTCGGTCCGTCCGCACTCCTGCCTGTGACTGCTGCAAACTGTTAATTATCTCCTTCCTCTTACTCCTGGCAGCAGGGAAGGGGAGAGAGGAGTAATGGATATGTTGCAGGTCTGTACGGGGACTGGGAGAGGAGACAGTGCCTCTCTGCAGGGTTACATGTGCTCCCCGCTCTGCTGCGCGGTCCATCTTGGATTGCTGTGGTCTGAGAGAGCCCCGACCATCTCTTACTGTTAGTGCCAGGGTCCCACTTCTTCAACATGCTGAGGCAATTCCCCAGTCACCGTGAGGTGTTACAATAGTAAATGGTGCTCTGTAGTCTCTGGTTTAAGCGGGTGTAGGACGGAGCACAGGGATCATGCGGCCATCTTCATCGGCTGCTAGCCACACCCCCTCTTGGGGACCTTTAAAGCCAGTGCCATCCTGACGCACGTAACCCACTGCACGCTCCACTGCACATCTCGCTGCACACTTCACCACACGTACCACCGCACACCCTGGTCCTGTCGCTGTGCTCCCGTCTTTTCTCCTACACCTTTGACATTGGTGAGTGAGACGGGGTTGAAAGCCGGAGGGGATTGCCAGAGAGGAAAGCTGGGGCTGAGAGCCGGGGAGACGGGGTTGAGGGCCAGGTGGAAGAGCCGGGGAGAAGACAGAGGGGAGGCCAGAGGGAGAGAAATAAGACATCCCCCAAAAATAAGACATAGGGGGAGATTTATCAAACTGGTGTAAATTAGAATTGTCTTAGTTGCAACCAGTTGCAACCTAGCAACCAATCAGATTCCACCTTCAATTCCTCACAGATTCTTTGGAAAATGAATGGTGGAATCTGACTGGTTGCTAAGGGGCAACTAAGACAATTCTACTTTACACCAGTTTGATAAATCTCCCCCAAAGTTTCTTCTTTGGGAGCAAAAATTAATATAAGGCACTGTCTTATGTTCGGGAAAACACTTACTGTTTTCTGGGCTTATAATTTACCCTTCTCCTCTGGGTTGTTGCTTTCCTCAGATTGCTGTATGAAATGAAAGCCTCTGCTGGCCAGGAGGAGAGACTGTGGCATTACATAACCACAAAAAATGACTGATAAAATCAAATCATTGTTCATATTGTCTCCAAGAAATAATCTATTATAACAAATCCATCTTTGAAAAAAATTATATAATTCACGTACATTTTAATTTCTTATTTGATTTTACACTGCTAAAAAACACAGTATGACTTTTACAGTAAATCATTTTTATAGACTCTAAACCTAGGAGATTATACAGAAAGTGATTAGCAACATCTCTATCATATTAATTAGTTAAGACTATTTAGGCCTTAAAGACTATGCCACTATCTCCCAATCAAGTTTTCTTATCGTGCAAGTACATCTAAATGAAAAATTAGGTAACTCTGCAATAAGTCTTGATTAAAAATGCAAAGTAAATTCTGTTATATGCACATGTTGGCATAGAGCTGTAGGGACAAAATAATATATATTTTTTTTACAGCGAGTTCTAAGTTACTTTATTTTTCATTTTAGATACATTTGAGACATTGAAGAAATGGTCACAAATGTGGACATAACCTTTAATGAGGTAATATATTTTTAGTCTTGCTCCTCCATATGTCAGTAGGCAGGCTGTATTCCCACTTTGCCATCGAACACATGCCGTCAAAACAACATTAACATGCATTTACCAGTTACTGACATTCAATGGCAAGAAGGGAGATGGCCTGTCATGGGGCTTACCAGAGAAGTGGATAAAATTACTTGCTATGCATGCTGTTAGGCTAACGTAACTTGAGTTTTCCAGTTTTGCAAAGTTGTCTAACTATCTGATTAGGGGCATTGCTAGGTCCTAAAACATCCGGGGCACGGGCCCTCTGAGTTTATATAAGTAGATCATGGGGGAGATGTCTGCACTGACGTTATTTATATATACAGATGTATGTGTTTATGTGTTTTTACTTAAGGCTTATTCCCAAGTCCTGTATCTTACAGATGCTACAGATGGGAAGCCCTGTAGTGGAGTGTTTTCCCACCTGGTATCATGTATCATTATCATGCTGGGAGCAGGGAAACTGTTTGAATCTCTGTCATTATAGTGTCACAGAGTTTCAAACAGTTTCCCCGCTTCCAGTGTGATACTGATACATGATACCAGGTGGTTAAACACTCCACTACAGGGCTTCCCATCTGTAAGATACAGAACTTATTTTATTTTTTGAACAGATGGTCATACAGACTAGTATTTGAAATAGTGACATATCCAGGGACTCACAGTTGACGTCTTTTCTTTCCTCACTTTTCTTTTTCTTTTCCATTCAGCCCAAGCCACAACTCTTTGCAGCAGAATCTGCCAGAGAAAAATTTTAGGATCCTTGCTCCAGCACATACATTAAATAGGTCCCCCTCTGTGCCCATATGCCCTCTTTGTGCTCCCATATATTATAGGCCTCCTCTCTCCCCCACATAGTATTAGGCCCCCTCTGTGTCTAGATAATATAGGGCCCTGCTGTGCCCCTGTATAGTATAGGCCCCTTTTAGCTTTTTGTATGTGTAATATCTATGCTGCTGTAACACACTGAATTTCCCCATGGCGGGACTATTAAAGGATTATCTTATCTTATTTTATAGACCACCATACTGTGATGGTATAACAGCGCCACACCAAACCTGATACCACCATACTGTGACTGGATAACACCATCATACCAGACCTGATACCACCATATTGTGACTGGATATAACTGCTCATTTGCGGGACGTACACTGCTTTTGTGCAGGACTCAAACTACGCTTTTGAATCCTGCACAAAAGCCGTGTACGTCCCGCAAATAACCAGAACACAGTCACATAATGACTCTGTCCTGCTCATTAAAGTCAATGTGGCCGTCATGTGGACGTCGGCCGCTCGTCAGGCTGCACGTCTGCATCCTTTTTTCACTGATTACTGACGTGTAGCCTGACGTGTGGAGAAAAACGAGATGTAAACATACCCTAATACCTCCATACTGTGACTGGATAACACTGCCACACCAGACCTGACCAAAACCGCTATACTGTGACTGGATAACACTACCACACCAGACCTGACCAATACCAACATACTGTGACTGGATAACACTGCCATACCAGACCTGACCAAAACCGCCATACTGTGACTGGATAACACTACCACACCAGACCTGACCAATACCAACATACTGTGACTGGATAACACCGCCACACCAGACCTGACCAATACCACCTTACTGTGACTGGGTAACAGTGCCATACAGGTTCCATATTGGAGTCCATAGGGTAAATTACTGGTCGGTTTTTATTCAGTGTTTTATACAATCAGATAAGGTAATATGGGGAAATTCATATTGTTATATTTTAATCCTTTAGGAGCTGCAGAGTCACAGGGTAACTGTACACAGTGTGGGACTACAACTCCCAGTGTGGTCTGTCTATGCAGCCTTTGTCCCCTTTAGCTTTGAATCTCGGAAGGGAGGCACAGACAGCAGCCAGACCATGCTGGGAGTTTTAGTCCTGCAGTGTCACAGCTCCTTTAGAACTAAAACACCCTGCTGCTGTCAGTGGTTGTGTATAGTAGTGTGTAAGCAGTCTAGAGTGTCCCCCACCCCCCAGTGTATCAGTGATAGTATGCTGTATGTGCTGCATATACTTACACAGGAGCCGTCACAGAGGTCCCGGCAGGAGAGGGGGTCAGAGGTCATCCATCCTCAGCAGCGCGGCAGCCAGATAAGAGCGCGTCCTCTCCTCACAGTGGCAGGAGAGAGGGAGGGGGAGCGCAGGGGCTTTCTCTTTCTCTCTCTCTCCATACTCTGTGCCAAGAGCTGCTGAATCCTCCCTCACCCCCCCTTCCCCCCTGAAAGGACTTAAAGGAGCTGAGCACAGCACCCCGGGCCGGATGGATCAAGCCCCGGAGTGAAGACTCTGACAATCCTTAGGCAAAAGATTCGGGGCAGTGTCCTTCCTATTCGGGGCACTGGCACCGAATCTTAATGCCTAGCGACGCCACTGCATCTGATTGTGAGGTCGCGCTACTTTGCAGGCTAACAGCAACACCAAATGTGGTCCATTTGAATTGCTCTACCGTGGTGCAGAGTGTATCAGCATCATCATGCACATCCTGCAGAAGAAAGAGAGGGTGCTTGTGGACAGCAAAAGAGCCAGGAAAAGGTTAGAACATTGTGGTTTCTTTTTTTTAGTCTTGCCAGGGGGGCAGCTTTTGGTAGGAAACTACCTGTTATGAGCACCTAATTAAGGGGGGGAACTACCTGCAGAGAGGAAACTACCTAAAGGGGAGAATGCCTCATATGGGGGGGAGGGGGGCTTGGGGGACATCTGCAGGGGTTCCTACTGAATGTGGCAAAATGTATGAAAAGGAGGAACTACCTAATGAGGGATGTTAGCTACAGTGACCACCTACCTAATTAGCGATATTATCTACAGGGACCACTAACCTAATTAACCTAGATAACCCTCTTATCTACTGAGGACACCTACAGTACCTACAAAACCTATTTTGTCTAACGGAGGGACCTACTTACAGTACTTTTCCCCAACACACCTATTCTTCCCTTCAACCCAGTTAGTTAACCAATTTACCGTGCAGGACACTAATGGGGACGTTATTACTTTTTAGGATACTTTTTAGAATGAACGCTGGGGGACTGATCTGGATCAGGTGAGTATGTGTTGTGGCTGGAGGTGCAAGGCAGGAAGCCAGTGGCTTCTTGCTCTTTCAGTCAGAGCATGGCAGCATTTAATAGTTTTAATAGTGAGCATTTATCATGAACGCTTACACGTAAAGGGCCAGGGACCTGCAGGTCCCCTCAGTGCACGGGCTCCAGAGCAGTGGCATGGTCTGCCTTTATGGTAGCTAAGCCACTGTCACAATATTGCCTAGATACTGTCCTGTTTTACTCAAATTTTATTTTATCCTTTCTGTAATGCATATTTGATGTAATGATGTATGTCCTATTAAAATGGCTGATTACTGAATCATTAATGCTTGCAAAACGAGTGTCTACATACACCATTCCTTAAAAAAACCATGAGAAATATCAGTTTACATCTATACAAAAATCTATAGGTTCTGAAGAATTAGCTTCATACCTTTGTGACACAAAGGAGATACACAGTGTGAACTCTAGACTGAAATGCACAATCGCACAGAAAATGTGCCACTTTTGTTATAGAGTTACTATGCTATTAAAAATGGCTATAATGCAATGCAATTTCTAAAGTCTAGGTAAAGATGCAGTTGACAGATCCAAATAAAGTAAGAGATGCTCATAAGCCCCTGTCCTTTGTGAGTTTCTTTGAGATGTTTGCTAGCTTGTTCTTTGACATGAATGTAATGAACTCTTGATATAAGATCCCTGGAGGAGTGGGGAGCTGAGATAGCTTCAGGTTAGGAAAAACTGTTTCATAGCTTTTCTTGTTACTGAAGCTAAATTAAGGATCAAGACCTGGGTCCTTTAGATCAACTATTCCAGCATATGATCTATACACACCTTTCTACAGCTACCTACTGTAATACCATCATCCAGCTATTTTTGGACATATCTATTCTCCCCTTAGCATTTATTCTGTCATCTGACCAGCATTCACACTGGCAGCAGTCAGCTTTGGATACACTAATAATGTTATTACGACTTTTGGACTATTACGAGCACGCTTCTTTCGTTCCATTTGCTGAAGAATTCTACTTAAGTGGAAACAGCTTTCTCACATTCTTACTCAACAGCATAAGCTAAAGATTGGCACATTCTACCAGGTGAATTGCTACATGCGTGTTCCACCTATTTAACTTTGACCTGTTTTTGTAGTAGTATGTCAAAGGATCTATATATAGTATACGTGCATACTATTTGACTGGTCTGATGAACAGTATGTGACCAGGTACAAAAATAGTTGGGAAAAGTCCAACTGGTTTATATGAATATGCTGCAGATCACTCACAATCATGAGCACTTTTTTCCACAAGAAAATATCTGAGAAGATGCTCATAAACTTGCATCAATTTAAAATCATATATTTTGCACATGGTTTTCTTATTAGGATTGATACAATAGTCAAAACATCTTTGTATATGTCAAGGAGATATCCTGGAAAACATGTGAATTTAATATAAAACCTGTTAATGTTTGTTACCAGGGAAGGTTAATTATTGTAAGGCCTTATTCACACGTTCCGTAATTTACGGATCCGTATTTCCGTATCCGAGTTAGTGCACATTGAAGTCTATTGGGCTATTCACACGATCAGTAGCAGAAATGGATGAAAATCAATCCGTAAAAAAAAAAGGACATGTCCTAGTGCGGACCCGGTGCGGACCCAGATTTTTTCACGGATGCTCTCATTGACATCAATTGTCTACGGATTGTTTGCGGATTGCAACATGTTTGGCATCCGTATTTCCGTAGAAAAATATGGATAACTCATGCTCCTATTTGCACAGCAGTATATAGAAGTGCTGGGATCTATAGTTCTCCGGATTTCTGTTGCTGAACTCCGTATGCCGATTGTAGCAGAATCCTATTGTGTGCCGATTGTAGCAGAATCAGTAGACGAATGTTATGGAGGCAGTGTTAGTTATGGTATATCAGAGAGCTGGAATATGTAGTACTCCACAAGGTGAAGCCCATACAGAAGGGTGCCTGCTCGGAACATTGCATACTTTATATTGTGCCGAATTTAGCTGACAGGCCATTCATTCACTGCTCACAGTCTCTTAATTGATTCATTGATACTTTCCTAACCACATAGTAAACACCAATTTATTGAGCTAATTGGTAATGATGATTGGCAGCTGGGCTACAAAGGTACAAGTACCAATTACCTCAATAAATTGGGGTGTTTACAATGTAGTTAGGAAAGTATCAATGAATCAATTAAGAGCACTGAAGGCAGAACGGCACAGGAGGATCGCATAGAAGATCGCATCCTTACCGCAGGAGGGGGTCTGATGCCGCAGAGGGGGTCTGATGCCACAGAGGGGGTCTGATGCCGCCGCAGGGGGGGGTCTGCTGCTGCAGAGGGGGTCTGATGCTGCCACAGGAGGGGGTCTGATGCCGCCGCAGGAGGGGGTCTGATGCCGCCGCAGGAGGGGGTCTGATGCCGCAGAGGGGGTCTGATGCTGCAGGAGGGGGTCTGATGCCACCGCAGGAGTGGCTCTGATGCCGCAGAGGGGGTCTGATGCCGCCGCAGGAGGGGGTCTGATGCCGCAGAGGGGGTCTGATGCCGCTGCAGGAGTGGCTCTGATGCCGCAGAGGGGGTCTGATGCCGCCGCAGGAGGGGGTCTGATGCCGCAGAGGGGGTCTGATGATGCCAATCCTGGCCGAGCACGGAAGCGTCCCCGGTTGCCATGGTGATCGCAGGAGGGGTCTGATGATGCCTGTAAAGACCGAGCACAGAAGTGTCCTCCTGCGATCACCATGGCAACTGGGGACGCTTCCGTGCTCGGTGGTGATTGCAGGCATCATCAGACTTCCGTGCTTCCGGATGCAATACTGAAGCAATACGGATGTCCAACCCGTAATTTTTAGCGGGTGGTTTCCGGACCCGAAAAAATTACGGAACTTGTGCATAAGGCCTTAATGTCATTTTTGTGCACACTTGCTTTCCTTGCCCAACATTGCTTTTCTTAGCTGATATATCAATCTGCAGAACAAGAGTCCGTGGAGCCTCAGTTACGAGTCTCAAAACACGGGATAGCCAGATATCTCTAGCCTGTTGCCAACGGGGTGCCTCCATGATGGGGAGAGCACCACACCACCCTGATAAATAACCCCTTAAGTCCCACTCGGTTGCGAGTATTGGAACATAGCCAGGGAAACAATATATCAATCTGGCGCAATTCTGCCGCACATGTAATTTTGGAGCAATGACAATTTAATAAATAATCAGAATAAAAGTGTTTTAAAAAGTGTAATAAAAAAGTTTTTAATAGCAAAAAATCCTTTATAGACATCTTCCCCAATAAAAGTTTAAAATACCTCCTTGCCCATCAGAAAAATTATATATATATGTATATATATATATATATATAATAAAAATATGACATATCGTAGCGTGCGGAAATGTCCGATCTATTAAAATATAACATTATTGTTCCTGCACGGTGAATAGCATAAATGAGAAAAAAAACACCATGATTGCCAATTCTTTAAAATTATATATCAGAACAAATCAAAAAACAAAAAGCAAACAAAATATTTCTTTTACACCAATATGATATTAATAAAAATTTGAAATCATGGCACAAAAAAACAACCCTGTAGGTGGAAAAATAAAAGTGCTATGGCTCTTTGAAGACACGGATGAACATTGCATTAGTTTGACCTGGACATTCTGGCACCAATGATCTTGGTCATGAAGGGGTTAAGCACCAAAATTTTTTACACCATTTGAAGAGCAAAATAAAAAAGGGTGTGCTTACTACCAATATATTTATATAATTTGTTAAAGGTGTCCTGCTAAATTGTGCATATATCAAAGGACTTAGAGAGAAGAACCAGGACATTGCAATTTCCATGATTCATAAAATTATCTAAATGTCAATATTTCCACTATTGCTATGGAGGTGTCCAATCACCGTGAGAGGGTGAAAGTGGAGATTTTCCCCCTCTTGGCGTTGTCTGGCAGTTGGAAACAGAAGCAGATACTCGTACTTTAGATACATTTATGTTCTCAAAACAAACAGCGCCTTTTGGGCTGCAGGGAACCCTTTATCAATTTAAAAGAGAGATGTAAAGGACCTGAGATACATGCTGTTTAAATGTCCAAATCGGCGGGAAGGTATGACTTAGACCCCGCCTACTTGTCTAATGTAAACGTCACTATGACAAACATTACAAGATAAAATACAATAAAAACGCAAATTCATTACAGAGTATTAAAAACTAAATGTTCTTAAAGGACAACTCCGGCGGGACCCCCCCCCCCCAAAAAAAAACACAGACACACACAGACACCATACTCACCATTCCTCCGGTGACGATCGCCACTCCATTCGCCCGCCGTCCGCCTCACCGTCACCTGCGTCCGCCGTCCAGCGATGTCTCTTGCTTCCGGGTCCATGAGCGAGAAAAGGCTGCCAGCGCGCTTGCGCACCGGCAGCCTTTTCATTGGCTGGAGCGCATCACAATCAGCCCAATCAGGGCTGAGCAAGCTGGAAGCCATGTGATGCGCTCCAGCCAATGAAAAGGCTGCTGGTGCGCATGTGCACCAGCAGCCTTTTCTCTCCCATTCACTCTCAATGAAGACGCCGAAGAGGAAGAAGACCCGGACCGCCCCCCAGCTCTGACGTCACTCGACACCAGAGAAGAGGACCGTGACGACCGTAATAGGTAATGTATATATTCTTTAACTTCCGGGGTGGGGGTCGGGGGTCAGAAAGTGTGGGAAGGGGGCCAGACCGGGTATTTAACCACATTACAAAGTTATATAACTTTGTAATGTGTGTTAAATAAGCCAAAAAAATTTTTCGCCGGAGTTGTCCTTTAAGTTGTATCATAAAATCCCTGTATAGGAAAAAAAAACTGCATTGGGTGGTGAGTCCCAATCATGTTACTTGTGACTGTCTTAATGTTAGAATATGCTGAGAAGTTTCAATAGAGAGTGGAGTAGAGTATGCTGAGAGGTATTGAGGAGAAGATCAGATAACTACACAGACTAATGCTGCATTTACATGGAACGATTATGGTTCGAATTTTCGCATAAACGATAGCATTTGAGCGATAATTGTACTGTGTAAACACAGCAAACGATCAAACGATGAGCTAGAAATCGTTGACTTTGATCTTTCAACATGTTCTTAAATTGTCGTTTGCTGGAAATTCGTAGATCACTTTGTGTATACAGTCTTTAAGGATGTGGAACAGATTAGCAATACATGTATTGGTTTGACGTGCTGCTTACCTAAAAGGGAATCTGTTATGATTAGGCAGATAAATGTTAATAAGTGGATAAATAGAATGAAATGTACTGTATTGAGAGGAGGGGAAGAAGGGGGGAGGGGTGGAAAATGTAAACACATGAATTACTATGTAAAAAGCAATCAATTAGGATGAAATTGAAGGATATAAAATTGGATCATTTAAAATTAGATGGAATGTGTTCTACTGGAAGGGAAAGGGGAGGGGGGGGGAGAGACTTGGTATACCGTATGTATGAAAATGAGGGACCAACTATACTGGATAATGAATTCTTAATGAAGGTAGTGTAGGGTGAAAAAGAGGGGGAAAAAAATTGAAGTTGGAATGAAATTGAGAAGAATAGAGAGGAAATTAGATGACAATTTAAAGCCTGATCTCTGAGGCTTCGTTTAGACCTCCTGGATATAGTGTTTTTAATTTATATATCCAAAACATCTCGCGTCTTTTTAATGTAAGGAAGCGGTTTTGGACATCAACTGATACATGATCTATAGGGCATAATGTGAAGATGTTGTTGTGACATAAGGTGGCATGGCGAGACATACTGCAGGGGATTTATCAAAGGGTGTAAAATTAAGACTGGTGCAAACTGCCCACAGCAACCAATCACAGCTCCTCTTTTATTTCACTAGAGCTGGAAGCTGAGCTGTGATTGGTTGCAGTGGGCAGTTTGCACAAGTCTAAATTTTACACCCTTTGATAAATCTCCCCCAATGTGCTTCATAAAGCTAGTGCTAACATTATGGCAGTGTTTATTCAGTCTGGACCTCAATGTCATGATGGTCCTACCAACGGATTGAAGACCACATGGACAGGTAAGGAGGTTCACCACATGATGACTAGAGCAGTTCATTTCTGTTTTAATTTTAAAAACTTTTTTAGTAGTATGGCTTTTAAAGGACTCGGTTTCTACCATGCTTTCACAGCACTTTTCACAGCGAACATTTGCACAATTTAGATTTTTTTCGCAATTTGTGTTTTTTAGGAATGATTTTTGGTGGGCGTAATTTACTTGGTGCGAGTGTGCTTTTCAAGGTTTTAGCTCTCCTGTAGATAAGCTTGTTTTTTTGGGGGGGATAATTTTACTAAGTACTGGGTCATTTAGAAGAATGGCCCAATGTATTTTTTACAGTATCCTCTAGGAGCCTATAATTAGAGTTGTAGGTGGTGATGAAGGCCACATTCAGTTTCTCCGATATAGTACTTCTTCTTTGTTCTTATCTTTATTTGGTTCTAAGCATTCTGCTTGAGTCAGAGCACTTGCTCTCCAAAATGCTGCGTTGACAATCCTCTTCGGATATCCTTTTGCTTGGAATCTTTTGCTTAGAATGTAACTTTGAAAATGGAAATCTGAGTCGTTTGAACAGTTTTTCCTTATCCTCTTATATTGGCTATAGGGTATGTTGTCCTTCCACTTCTTTGAATGTGCACTGGTATAATTGAGATAACTATTACTATTCACTTGAATGAGGTTGTTAGTGGAACTGAGTTCAAGGTCCAAATATTCTACCTGAGTTGGAGAGTAGGTGGCGGTAAATTGAAGGCCCCATAAGTTCTCATTAAGATAAGAAACAAAGTTTTGTGCTTCATTGATGGAACCCTTCCAAATGATGATGAGGTCATACAGGTCATACTGCACACATCACTTTGACCAACAGAAAAGACTGGTCGCTCAATATGCAAGTGAGAATTCAGAATCACAAGCAACATCAAATGAACCACCTACAGAAATATCAACAGGTACTGACTCTGATTCTCTTTTAGACTTGTTCCACAAACTTGAACAACTTATGAAAGATGAACAGCATCACCTAGATGCAATGTTTTTAGATATCTACTTATGTGAAAATCTGGTACCCAGGGGTTTAGAGCTCACTATACTTTCAAAAATGACATTGTATTTGAACAAGAGTGGGATGAATACTTGTTATCTGCAAGAGGTCTAATGAGTGGATTCCTATCTAAAAGGACAGCCTAATATCAAGAAATAGGTATATGTATATCACATGCATATGAGCTACTGAACCTGCTTCACTAAATTTGATTGAATGATTACCTTCCGATTATTATCCTTTGAGAGGGAAATCTTAGACAAAAAGTCAATTAAACTACAAAGAGACAGACTAGATTTTGCCACAAATAATATCAAATTTTGGTTATCCACCAACATAAAAAAACACAGATTCAGCAAGTATCCCCAATGGTACCACTAAAACTGCTATTTCAAAAAATAAAAACAAAAATACCAAGCTCCAATCTGAAAAAAACAAACCACATTCCCACTTCAGATCTAACACTTACATCAATACCTATAGACGTATCATTAAATCAGCCAACACAGCCACTCATACTCCACTATGAGAGTACCAAAGAAGTACTACTACGTAGCAGTCAGGTCATAGCACGCACCATGGAAACCATCATGGTTTGACATGATGGAATTCTAATAATTCCTCCCCCCAGAGGGAAGAAACACAGCAACTTGAATTTACAGATCTGAACCTGTCACAGTTTGGCTCACTCAATCTTCCACCCACTTCCTTCTCCAGCATTCACAAAACTACGGTTCACTGTATCATCCCTCCCAACATCTAAAATCCCCACTCATATCTGTCCCTACTCATCCTGTCACAACTTCTACCGATTTATTAATATCCATGCATAATTTCCCTTCTGTTTGAGAACCATACCACTTCATCTGATCCACTTACACCCATCATCACGTCCACAGCTACCTATCCTATCAGACATAGTCCTAATACCATCAAAATTAAATTTTAATTAATTTTTCCACCCATTGAAAGGAAAAAGAAAAAAACAAAAAGAGGACAGTGAGGAGAACTTCGTCAAGCTAGAAAGAAAGCTAAAGGAACAACACACACCAAAGAAGAACAAAATTCACAAGTAAAAATTTTTAATCTCTGCAATTATATTCTAGCAGAGAAAGAAATCTCTCTCCTTAGCAAAGGCCTATCATTCTGTCCTACAGACAAATTTGATTAGCTCCAATTATTCCTAGATCTCAACACCTTCATTAGGAAACTCACTTTAAAACGCCATTATTAATTATTAGAAAAAGATAATCCATTTCCAGATAATATCACTGCAAACAAATTTCCCACTAGTGATTCATCTTAGAATGTTACAGCCTCACCCCCTCCTACACACACTTATTACACAAACTTAAACCAGCTTCTACATTCTACCCAATCCAACACAAAGGGAATTGTATCGATACCTTTTCATCTCTACTTACTGTACCTCTGATTTCCGCAAAATCAATAAAACCACCAGAGCCTCTGGGAACCTATCGTCTGGAGAGAAAGAAGCTTTATCATCCCCTGTTAACAACAGAGAAAATATCATCAGGAGCGCAGATAAAGGTGGAGGTATAGTAATCCAAAACTGTGCTGACTATCTAGAGGAAACCTTTAATATCCTATCAGATACCAAATATTACGAACCACTTTCAACTGACTCCACCAATACTCGCCTAATAGAACTTAAGACCCTGGTGAACGAACCATGGTCAGCAGGTATCTTATCTGAAAAAAAAAAAAAAAACTACATCATCCCACAAAATCTATATTTAGCCTTATTTTATCATTTACCTAAGGTTCATAAGAATCCTACCCACCCTCCAGGACAACCCATTATATCAGGCATCTCATCTGTCACAAGTAACTTATCCTATTATGTAGATTTGTTACTGCTAAAAAATAGGTTCTCTAACTTAATTCTTACTTAAAAGACTCCACCTCTCTAATCAAACTTCTTTAAGAAGTCCCTTGGTCAAGTGACTGTCTCTGGGTCACCCTGAAGGTATCATCATTATACTCCAAAATGCCACATGCCAAAGGCCTAGAGTTTATTGCCACCACCCTTGAAGGAGA
The DNA here is from genome assembly GCF_027789765.1 of Dendropsophus ebraccatus. Lineage (NCBI taxonomy): Eukaryota > Metazoa > Chordata > Amphibia > Anura > Hylidae > Dendropsophus > Dendropsophus ebraccatus. Next base: position 85,517,071 of record NC_091460.1, on the reverse strand, counting down.
CCCACTAATCCCAGAGAAACAGAAAACCTTCATACTAGAAAGCATTAAGTTTATTTATAAGTGCTTTAACCCCTTAGCGACCCATGACGTATCTGATACGTCATGGTGCCGCTCGGGGTGTTCAGAGCGGGGTCCCGCCAGGACCCTGCTCTGAACGGCACTGATCCCGGCTGACATGTGCAGCCGGGCAGTGCCTCTATTAGCCGGCGCGGGTCCCGTTGCCGCGCCGGCTAATTAAACCTCTAAGTGCAGCTGTCAAACCTGACAGATGCACTTAGAGGCTTAGGTAAACACGTCCCTGGTGTCTAGTGGGACGGATCTCCCCCCCGCGATGCGATCGCGGGGGGGAGATCCGTTCTTCTGCCCGTGCCGGGCCTCAGCGTCGGAATGACGCTGATCCCGACTCGGCAATAGATTGCTATGGCCTACAGCAGGCCATAGCAATCTATGACCGATCTGATCGATCTTTGCTGTGTATATACACAGCATTGATCTCTATGAGAGATCAGTGCTGTCTATATACAAGTCCCCCAGGGGGGCTTCTAGTTACAGTAAAAAAAAAAGTAAAAAAGTGTTTTTATTAATAAAAAATCCCCTCCCCTAATAAAAGGCCAAATCACCCCCCTTTTCCCATTTTATACATATAAATTAATAAATAAATAAATAAACATATTTAGTATCGCTGCGCGCGTAATCGCCTGAACTATTAATTAATCACATTCCTGATCTCGCACGGTAAACGGCGTCAGCGCAAAAAAATTCCAAAGTGCAAAATTGCGCATTTTTGGTCGCATCAAATCCAGAAAAAATTTAATAAAAAACGATCAAAAAGTCGTATATGCGCAATCAAGGTACCGATAGAAAGAAAACATCATGGCGCAAAAACTGACACCTCACACAGCCCCATAGACCAAAGGATAAAAGCGCTATAAGCCTGGGAATGGAGCGATTTTAAGGAACATATATTTGTTAACAACGGTTTGAATTTTTTACAGGCCATCCGATACAATATAAGTTATACATGTTATATATCATAGTAATCGTAACGACTTGAGGAACATGCATAACAAGTCAGTTTTACCATAGGACGGACGGCGTAAATGCAAAACTCCCCGAAATCAAAACAAATTCGTTTTTTTTTTTCAATTTGACAGAGCAAATAATTTTTTTCCGGTTTCGCAGCATATGTTATGGAAAAATAATGCCTGTCATTGCAAAGTACAATTGGTTTCGCAAAAAATAAGCGCTCATATATGTCTCTAGGGGAAAAAATGCAAGCGCTATGGACTTTTAAACTTAAAATGGAATAAGCAAAAGCGCAAAAACGAAAATAGGCTTTGACCTTAAGGGGTTAAAAAGCTGTTTATCCATGACAACACCATCTGGTCCCCATACATCCACCTATACAAACGTTACATCGATGACCTCATCATCATTTGGAAGATTTCCATCAATAAAGCACAAAACTTTGTTTGTTATATCTTACTGATAAATCCCACTTTCATTTACAGCTGATATTATCATTATCCCCTTCACATACCACAATTTCATCACATTAGATTATTAACATTTATCTGCCTAATCACAACAGATTCCTTTTCAGGTAAGCAGCACGTCAATCTAATACATGTATCGTAAACATAATCCTTAATGTTACAATACATATAATTAACTACATTGAGTGCATGTCACATGATCGGGACTCACCTCCCAATGCTGTTTTTATTTCCCTATACAGGGATTTTATGATACAACTTAAGAACATTTAGTTTTTAATACTCTGTAATGAATTTGCGTTTTTATTGTATTTCTATCTTGTAATGTTTGTCATTGTGACATTTACATCAGACAAGTGGGCGAGGCCTAAGTCATACCTTCCCGCCGATTTGGACATTTAAACAGCATGTATCTCAGGTCCTTTACACGTCTCTTTTAACTTGATAAGGGGGTCCCTGCACCCCAAAACGCGTTGTTTCTTTTGAGACAATAAATGTACTTTATCTAAAGTACGAGTATCTGCTTCTATTTTCAACTGCCGGACAGCGCCAAGAGGGGGCAAATTTCCACTTTCACCCTCTCACGGTGATTGGACACCTCCATAGCGATTCTCTCTGTTGGAACCGAGTGGCTCTGAATCCCTCCAACAACACCTGCCCCCGGCAGCTCCGGCTCTCTATTCTACACTGACATATAGATGTTGTGCTCTTAGTACAACATCCCAAAGTGAGCGTATATAGTAAACTACAATTTCACCTCAGTTTTCACCCTATGGCGCCCTGCATATTTCTTTTAAGCCATCATACAATATTTCCACTATATCTCCCTTTGTGAAAAATTATGCAGTAAAAAACAACAGTTTTTTTTGTGAATAAATTGATAAATATGTTAGGGAGCCAGAAAATCTGGAAGCTACACACCTTTTCTCAGATTTTCTTGCAAACTGTTGGCTAAGTCAGGTTTTCTTGTCAATCGCTTCCACATTTTAGGTGCAATATTCTATAGTTTACAATCGGATTGGCAGTGGTAAATCAGGGCCAATGTATTTGTGTGCATAAGCCCTTAAGCTATGTTCCCACACAGTATTTTTGCTCAGTATTTTGGTCAGTAAATTTCAACCAAAACCAGGAGTGCATAAAAAACACAGAAAGGCACAACGCAACTTTACTCTTTTAGCAGCTGGATGTATGAAAAGTACAATGTGTTTCCTTGACCTAACAGCTATGTAACAGTGTCAGCAGTGAGGAACATGAATTATAGCTGACACATTGCCTTAAGCCGACTAGGCAACCTAAGAATGTGACAGATTTATCAAACAGCCAGAGCTACCTACCGAGTTAAGGCTATGTTCCTGCACAGCATTTTTGCTCAGTAAAACCAAAAGTAGATTGAACACACAGATAGGCTATGTTCACACACTGTTGAAATTGAGTGGATAGCTGCCATTTAATGACAAATAATCACTGTTATATTAAAGCAGCCGTTGTTTCAAAATTATGGCCGTTATTTGCCATTAAATGTCAGCTATCCACTAAATTTTAACAGTGTGTGAACATAGCCTTTCTTGGTTTTCAATCCACTCCTGGTTTTGGTTACAAAATACTGACCAAAATACTGTGTGGGAGCAGAGCCTAAATGTGGATTTTTTTAGGCTATGTTCACACTGCGTACGAGTCCGGCCGCATTTCGTACGCCGCCGTACATGTGCGGCTGAAACTACGGCGTGGGAAAAATAGACATGCGGCCGGATGCGTACGAACCGCGAACATACGCCCGTAGTACAGTTATGTTTCCCTAGCTTGTTTCGAAGGGATCTGAAACAGGTCATTTACTTAGAAATTTTCGCTCAGCCCCGTAAACCACACAGAACCTTTTGGATCGAAAAATCAAGTTCAATTTGGCTGAAATAAGTACTTCATACGGGACCACATGGAAATCCACGGCCGTGAGTTTCAACATTTCCTTCCTCAAACAATGGTCGTGTTCATTTTTCACGGCGCCGCATACGATCCAGCCGTAAGCTCATACGTAGTGTGCATTGTGCGGGCGTATATCATATACTTTCAAACGAACGCATCAACCTCAAAACTACATGCGTATATTGGCGGTTCGCACTTCGACCAGAATCATGTGAATCATGTGACGCAGTGTGAACATAGCCTCAGACTGTAGAAAAATTAGATTTCATAGCTCTAGGCCAGGATGTCATAATCTTTAGTGAGATATCATGTTAAGTAGATCAATTCAACAATAAGTTATTTTTAATTGGTGCATTGTATGCCTAAGCAGATATTAAATGAAGGTTTCATTGATTAGAATTATCAGTATTTAGTCCAGAACTATATTATCCTTACAGTTATCGTAAACAGCATTGGAGTCTAGTTTGGTTTGGAAAAAAAAGCCTAACATTTGTTGTAGAATTACCTCATTATCTTTTTATAATCATGGCAAGCCAATAAAAAGGCAGTTGATGGGCTTCATAAGGTATGACAATATGCAGCAAGGAAAAAACACTGAAAAATAATGATGCTTTAATTCACCGGCATTACAACCTGTCCAAGATGTTACAACCAGCAACTTCATATGATTTATTCCATTAAAGGTTACCAGATAATGAAGTTAATGTGGCTGCAATGCCAATAAAAACTACAAATCATCACTAATCGTGCAGATAAAATGGCCAATATGACATGTATATTTTTACACTGAACTGCTTATTAAAGGATAGGGATATTTTCCCAGATAGCATGACAATTATTGTTACAAGGCTACAGGATGTATATTGCTGCATATTGCCTTTCTCCAGATTCCCTTTCATAATCTTGGCTTTTAAAAGTACTTGGCAAACACAACTGCTTTCAAATTAGGTTCTACCTAGTTATTAATTCTTGTCTAGTTAGCAGAGCTAATGTGAGTCTGACTCTTTTAGACTGCACTGTTTTCTGTGAATTCCAGAGTATGTATGAAATGATTACCAACATAATCTTGTGTCAATATCATTGACAGAAATATTTAAAGTGGGAAAATGCAATAAAAATTGTGTGCCTATATGAGAAAAATTACTATAGTCAGCAGTGAAGCATTCAATTTTGTGGTGTTTTTTTTTTTTTTTTTTTTTACAGTGGTATAACAATTACCATTACTTATTTAGTGCCAAATAGCCAAGGAATAAAAAAATGTATTTAAATTGACAAAGAAAGTAAAAAATAAAAAGAAGAAAAAAAATGTTCATAAGAGCTTACAATCTAAACAGAATGGTAAAGTGGCACTATAGCTGGTGGTACATTATTAAAGGATACTCTCTAGATTAACCTGTCATATAATTGCTGGAATTCAATGTCTGAAACAGATACATATGAAAATTTGAACAATGATATTACTTGTAAATTGTAAGAAATCATAAATGTTTTACCTTGAAATACAAACCCCATTTGAATGGTGAATTCTACTTTACAATGTCAAGATGGCTCAAACCACTCAAATACCTACTCCTTAGGAATCGCAGTGGAATTTGCTTAGTGGGTAACAAGAAAGCCCCGTCAGGGGCCTTACCCCACAAACTACAGCTACATTCATTCATTAGTAGTATCATTAAGACCATTATCCAAACATGGCATGCTTTTATGGCCTACTATTCTTCCCATTCGTCCAACTAAGCTTCAGCTAATTCCATACCCTTTTGCATAAATACTACATTTCAGGATCTGCTATATGTTTGGCATGACTTATGTTACATGGTGATTCCCAACACGAAAGACTGTAAAGGCTATGGGAGAGATTTATGAAAGGGTGTAAAATACACACTGGTGTAAACTGCCCACAGCAGCCGATTACAGCTCAACTTTCAACTCTAATAAAATGAAAGCTGAGCTGTGATTGGTTGCTGTTGGCAGTTTATACCATTGTATATTTTATACCCTAGATAAATCCTGGCCTATGTTTGTGTCAGGGCCCTGGGGAACAGAGAGACACAGGATAAGTGGGCCCTATGGCTTACAACCCCCACGTTGACCCTACCTACTTGCAGTGCAGGTCCATAACTGGGTGTCAGTCTCTGCACTCAAATAAGTGCAAACACAAAACAAGACAAGACGAAACTCACACAACAAAAGAATAGTCAGCGGGCAAGGTTGGCAACAAACGGGCAGCAGAAGTACAAAGTCAGAATCCACAAGCAAGGTCAAGGTCACAAAATCCAGTGGTCAAAATAACTAATACACACGGTAAGGAGATACTAGGACAAGGCACTAGGAACTTGGTGCAATACCAGACAAATGGACAAAGCAAACAGGGAAACAGAAGCCAGAGACAGAAACAATATGAACTAGGACAGAGCAAGGAACACTGAGGACTAAGCGAGGTAAACTGAAAGAGGACCTGTCACCCCCAGTGCCGGGGTGACAGAGTCCCGACTCCCTGCTAGAGCCTCTCATACTTACTTGATCGCGCTTCTTCGGCCGGTCGCGGGACGGAGATATCCCCACGAGAAGCCCGACACGCGCGCTGCTGAGATAAGTCCAATGCTCATAGAGAATGAATGGAGCGTCGGACTCACCATTCATTCGCTATGAGCATCGGACTCATCTCAGCGAAGTAAGAATGAGGGGCTCTAGCGGGGGGTCGGGAGCCTGTAACCCCGGCACCGGGGGGGACAGGTCCTCTTTAAGACGGTCCTCTTTAAGACTAAGCAAGATACACTGAGGAAAAAGCAAGGCACAGAACCAAAAGACAAAGAATTGCAAGAAACAAGCAAAGGGATAAGGAAACCAGGAATACAGACTGAAGGCAAAAAGGCTGGTTCTAGCTGAACAGACAAGCTGCACAAAACTATCAAGAGCTCAGACTGAAGGGAGAGACCAAGCTATAAGGGAACAGAAGTCCCAGACTCCAAGCTGGTAGAGCAGGAGAAACACACAAGAGAATCACAGAAAACCAGAGGTAAAGAGACCTGTCAATCAGAACCCAGCAGAGACAATTAGTGAATAGACCACAGCGAGGAAAGTGCAGGGAAAACATGGACCAGATCACAGAAGACATAAGCAAAGAACATAATAAAACCAGGCACGGAATTAATGCCAAAAGCGCAGTCTTTGGCACATCGGTCGAATCTTCACCGCAGAGGATGGCACTGATGCTTTTTCAGGAACAATCATGACAGTTTGTGTATAACAAACAACATGCACTTATGCATAAGTGACTTTTTACAAACCCACGTATGAATATTTAAAAAATTATCGCTTACAGGGCTCTTTAGTGCATAAGAGACTTGTTTTATATGAAGCAGTTAGTAAATTTGCAGGGACACAGTTGTATTAAAACGAGGAATTACAGTATGCTGTAGCATAACCTGAAACCATTATTCGTTCTACACCAAATCTTACAGCAGGTACTGCACAGTGCATTTGGGTCACATTTTGAGGATATCCACCAAACCTAGATTCATTCTTCACCCCGGAAAACACATTTCCACTGCTTTAGAGTCCAGTGGATTGCTTTTTACTCCAGATGATGCTGTACCGGTGGGGGGGGGGGGGGGAGAGAGAGATTTACGAGTACACCGGTCTTAAATTAGACCCTGCACTCTTTCCTCAGCAAATTCACTAAGAGGGGCACATCTCTTAGTGAATCCGACTGGCCATGCACCTGACTCTGCACCTGGCATACAAAATCTACACCTTGGATCATTATTTTATGTCTGCAGGCATAAATCATAATAAATAAGGTACGGGAGGAGGCCACACCACCTCCCCGCCTTGCCGCACCCCCAAACTCCACCTGCCCAACCAATCTCCACCTGCCTGCCCAATCTGCCTCTTCTCCCTGGCATACGCCCCGGCCATAAACTTTGTAATTGACCCCCATGGTGATCTTAGGTTTGTATGCAGTGGCTTCTATGTAGAAACAAACTACATGAACCTCTTCATGCTTAGTTCCTGAGCAGAACAGAGAATAGGAGCTTTTACATGACACTTAAGCAGTTGAAAAGGTTCTACTATGTGGGACAGATTTACTAAAGAACAACACTTAATATGGGTAGTCTGTGGGTCAATACCATGAACCTAATTAATTAAGAGATTTAGATCTATTAATAGAGTAGGTGTAAGGAGAAAAAGTGGCACAAGTGACGTAAAAATGCAAAAACTGAGGTCTTGCACAAAAAACTAGTTTTTCTATGTCAAAACCTAGTTAGTAATTCTAATATTCCTTAACAATAATAGCAATTACATTTGTGGTGACCGGTCCTGTCCAGTGATCCTGCATAAAATGACAAAAGCAGGAAGCACTGCTTTTCTGCCACTGGCCAATGGCAGGATTGGCACTGCAAGAGATCTGTATATATATATATATATATATATATACCAAAACGATATCTTGGAGCAGCACAACTGAAGTCGCTGAGTTGGGTGCCAGCAGGTATAGTCTTGACAAGACTTGCTTGATAGATATAGAAATCGCCCACAGCACACCGGTCGTATCAAAGAAAAGTGGATTTATTTCATTGTGAAACAGCACAGCAAACAGTTACATAGCGACGTTTCGACGACCTCCGTCGTCTTTTTCAAGCATAATAACATAGTGAATATCAGACCTTCTTATACAGGTGATTTAATTAGTGTGAATCCATGATTGGTGTAGAAAGTGCACGTGATTAAGGTTTGTCTAGCAAACATCATTTCATTTACATATTATAAAAACAGTTATATCAGTGTTTATACATGTGTATAAAAAAAGTGGATAAAAATAGAAATAGAAAAAGCTCGAGCCAGACGGCGAGTACATAGTAAGTCCATAGGTGAATATAAATAGTTAAATTCAGTTGAAGCAGGCTTCATCTCACCACCCATAGAGTCAGAGATCGAACCAGGGCAGCTGTCAGCTGGATCATGTTGATGTTCAAACAACAAGACACCCATCAGAGTCAGGTGTAGGAGGAGCATGATAGGAGTAGTAGTGCTGGTGTTGCTCAGTCAGTTCAGTGATAGATCGCATCACCCCAGCGGTAAAAAACACGCCAGTACCGCAATCTGTAAACACCGGTCTAACTTACCAGCCAACACGCATATCATGATTATATACACAGTTATAAGCATTAGGCATTTCGTAATAAACATAGGCAATATTCGGTACTTGGGACGAATTCTTAGGGAAGTGCAACACCCCAGATCATGCATTGTGTTCCGGTACCGCATCCTCCCGTCGTCCTGTGGCCACTCCAAGCCCCTTTCCCAGAAATCACTCCATGTTGCCCAACATGCTAAAATCGCTGTGTGTGAATAGTGGCAAGCAACTCTCAACTTGATAATTTTAAATGCTGCCTCAAATCCTCTTTAAGAGGAAATAAATGCTACCTCGGTACTTATTAAAGATGGAATTCATGCTGCCTCGGTTCCTCTTTACATCAGTAGGTGGTGAGTGAGTCCGCTTCATAACTTCATACATTATCTAAAAAAGAAAATATAAATATTAGTAAGATACAATAAATTATATAGAAGATCCAATATGTATAAATTTTTACCCTGGATTAGTTAGTCAAGGCTACAGGAGAGACCCAGTACGTACACATCTCATCTAGTTGTGTGTTTAGATGTTTTGTATTCCACATTGAGTCCGTCCGGACCCAATGCGTCAGTCTTGAATATCCACTGCAGTTCTCTTTTATGTAGTGCAAGTTGTCGATCGCCCCCTCGTGCAGGCATATCAATTCTGTCCACTATCATACATTTAAGATCGTTCTCATTATGTTTGGCCTCAGTAAAATGTTTGGAGACTGGAAGATCCATTTTTTGTTTCCTGATACTATACCGATGTTGTGTTAATCTGGTTCTGAAATCCCATGTAGTCTCACCTACATAAATTTTTTTACAGGGACACCACAAAATGTATACCACATAATCAGATTTACAGTTGAGATAATGTCTGATCTTATACTCTTGTTTTGTTTTAGGATGAATGAAACTCGGACCTTTTACCAAATACCTGCAGGTCACGCAACCCAGGCAAGGAAAACAACCTAAGTTACGCGATCCCAGGTAAGTTTGTGTGTCTTTTTTCTTTTTAGAGATATCCGTTTTTACTAGTTTGTCACGTAAATTTTTACCCCGTCTATAGGATAATAGAGGAGGGGTTTGAAATTCTGGGATTCCCGGGAAGCTATGTTTTACCATGGACCAATGTTTATTTATTATATGTCCAATTTTAGGGGATACATGTGTGTACGTAGATACAAAAGGGACTCTAGCCGGTTTATCATTTCTCCTTCCACCTGTCAGTAGAGTTTCTCGTTCAATTTCTGTCACACTTGTTTTACAGTCTCTAAGTAATTGCTTAGGGTACCCCCTTTCCCTAAATTGTTGGGTCATCTGATCTAAAGTTATTTCTAGGTCATCAGTTTTTTCCACTATTCTCTTGGCTCTTATCATCTGACTCTTTGGAAGAGATCTAATCATCTTCCCTGGATGGCAACTGTTGTACAATAGTGTATTATTACAGTCAGTCGGTTTTGTGAAAAGTTTAGGTACCAATCTATTGTTCTCCAAGGTCATATGTATGTCCAAAAAATTCATTTTTGAATCACTGCATGTACAGGTAAATTTTATGGTGTCATCAATATTATTCAGCATAGATGTGAATGTGTCTAAATCCGTGCGGTCGCCAGTCCAGACCACGAAGATGTCGTCGATGTAGCGCCACCAGGCCAGTACATGCTGGAACTGGTGGGCCACATAGACGCTCTCCTCCTCAATGGATGTCATGACCAAATTTGCGAACGTGGGGGCTACATTAGCCCCCATCGCCACGCCACGTGTCTGTAAATACATTTTACCATCAAAACTAAAATAATTGTTGGTTAGATTCAATTCAAGGAGTCGCAACACAAAATCCTGTTCTTTCGGTGTTAGATGTAATTTAGGTAACATTTTCTCAATCACTTTTAGGCCCATGTCCAGTCTAATAGATGTATACAAGCTAACCACGTCAAACGTCACCAACAGAGCACCATCAGGTATATATAAATTCTTGATATAATTAAGAAATTGTGTAGAGTCTCTTAGATAGGACTTTGATTCCAATACAAGAGGTCTCAAAATCCCATCCAAGTAAATGGAAATGTGACTCCATATGGAGTCCCGTCCGGAGACAATAGGTCTCCCCGGAGGGTGCTCCACATTCTTGTGAATTTTGGGTAATAGATATAGCATTGGTAATTTGGGATGTATAATAGTCAGATATTCACAAGTTTTCTCATCTATAATGTCATGTCGCAGGGCCTCCTGCAATATCACTTCTATAGATGCGGCAATTTTAAATCTCGGATCCCCTGCTAGCTCTCTATATACCTGTGTGTCCCGGTAATTGACGGTAAGCTCTGATTATGTGGTATACATTTTGTGGTGTCCCTGTAAAAAAATTTATGTAGGTGAGACTACATGGGATTTCAGAACCAGATTAACACAACATCGGTATAGTATCAGGAAACAAAAAATGGATCTTCCAGTCTCCAAACATTTTACTGAGGCCAAACATAATGAGAACGATCTTAAATGTATGATAGTGGACAGAATTGATATGCCTGCACAAGGGGGCGATCGACAACTTGCACTACATAAAAGAGAACTGCAGTGGATATTCAAGACTGACGCATTGGGTCCGGACGGACTCAATGTGGAATACAAAACATCTAAACACACAACTAGATGAGATGTGTACGTACTGGGTCTCTCCTGTAGCCTTGACTAACTAATCCAGGGTAAAAATTTATACATATTGGATCTTCTATATAATTTATTGTATCTTACTAATATTTATATTTTCTTTTTTAGATAATGTATGAAGTTATGAAGCGGACTCACTCACCACCTACTGATGTAAAGAGGAACCGAGGCAGCATGAATTCCATCTTTAATAAGTACCGAGGTAGCATTTATTTCCTCTTAAAGAGGATTTGAGGCAGCATTTAAAATTATCAAGTTGAGAGTTGCTTGCCACTATTCACACACAGCGATTTTAGCATGTTGGGCAACATGGAGTGATTTCTGGGAAAGGGGCTTAGAGTGGCCACAGGACGACGGGAGGATGCGGTACCGGAACACAATGCATGATCTGGGGTGTTGCACTTCCCTAAGAATTCGTCCCAAGTACCGAATATTGCCTATGTTTATTACGAAATGCCCAATGCTTATAACTGTGTATATAATCATGATATGCGTGTTGGCTGGTAAGTTAGACCGGTGTTTACAGATTGCGGTACTGGTGTGTTTTTTACCGCTGGGGTGATGCGATCTATCACTGAACTGACTGAGCAACACCAGCACTACTACTCCTATCATGCTCCTCCTACACCTGACTCTGATGGGTGTCTTGTTGTTTGAACATCAACATGATCCAGCTGACAGCTGCCCTGGTTCGATCTCTGACTCTATGGGTGGTGAGATGAAGCCTGCTTCAACTGAATTTAACTATTTATATTCACCTATGGACTTACTATGTACTCGCCGTCTGGCTCGAGCTTTTTCTATTTCTATTTTTATCCACTTTTTTTATACACATGTATAAACACTGATATAACTGTTTTTATAATATGTAAATGAAATGATGTTTGCTAGACAAACCTTAATCACGTGCACTTTCTACACCAATCATGGATTCACACTAATTAAATCACCTGTATAAGAAGGTCTGATATTCACTATGTTATTATGCTTGAAAAAGACGACGGAGGTCGTTGAAACGTCGCTATGTAACTGTTTGCTGTGCTGTTTCACAATGAAATAAATCCACTTTTCTTTGATACGACCGGTGTGCTGTGGGCGATTTCTATATCTATCAAGCAAGTCTTGTCAAGACTATACCTGCTGGCACCCAACTCAGCGACTTCAGTTGTGCTGCTCCAAGATATCGTTTTGGTTTATATGGACAGGTGAGCTGGCACACTACTACATACTGCTGTTCCTTTACAATGGATTCTACTTCTGAAGCTTCTATGGACATTCATCCTAATACAGCATATGCACCTATTTTTACCTTGGGGGATGCGGTCAAGATTATAGGAGATATACAGGAGGACACTACTTATCTGGATACACCAGCTGCTCTTGATTTACAACGCAACTTTGAGTATTTAACCAAGAAGAGATTAAATTTGCAACTTCACATTGGTGCACTTGGAAAATACCATACAAACCAACGAATACCAAGAGGTATGCGGGCAAGATTAAAGCCCAATATTCCTTTAGAAGATGCGGAGTCTCGGCAGACATATGAACTTTTGTCCAATAAATATGCTCTCGATTTAATTTTGTTACAAATCAAAAGCATGCAAAAACAATTAAAAACCATTCAAGAGAAAATTCAAGTGACAGAAACTGCACTGAAGGAATGTTTAACCAGTGAGGAATGTGAACGGTTCCTTAATAAACAGCATGCGTTTTTGGAAAAACACAAGCAGGAACTTCAGGAACAGAAGAAACATAAATGGTTTCGGGATATGCAGGACTATACAGAAGGAAAGATCTATACGTGGAATACAGGAGAGGAAAACGGCTACCAAAGAAAGATTAAAAAGAAGGAGATGATGGGACCTGTACAGACCCAGAGACAAGACTTGGACAATGAAGTTTTTTTAGGGAAAGTTGTCACTCCCGCAAGAAAACCAGAAGAGGAGGCAAGAGGAGAAATAGATCCCGGAAAAAAGACACGCAAGGGGAGTCGGAATGCAACACCCAGGACGACTACCACCAAACAGAGAGAAAAGTGGTAAATATATCTCATACAATTCTTACCACAACACAAATAGAGACATTGGGCAAAGGGCTAGGTTTTTGCCCAAGCCAGCCAGTTGACTGGTTTGGACTGGACTTAGACATTACACAATTTGTACGTAAATTATCATTAAAAGCATGGTTTAATAATAACCCTTTACCTGCAGATAATGTATATATCACCAAAGCGTTAAGTATCAAAAATCTGAATATACGCACTGACAGTAATTTTGTTCCACCAGATACACCTGCAAGTATTGCTACTTTTTGTGATTTGGTTAAGAAAGATGTTAAAAAATTGCAATGTACCATTTCAGGTGGGGACGTAATACATCCGAATATGAGAAGCACTGAAATTGAGGCCATTAATTCCCTAGTCCATAACCACGATATCGTAATCAAACCCGCCGACAAGGGGGGCGCTATCGTGGTTATGGACAGGGAAGATTATTTGAATGAAGCTTACCGTCAATTGCGGGACACACAGGTATATAGAGAGCTAGCAGGGGATCCGAGATTTAAAATTGCCGCATCTATAGAAGTGATATTGCAGGAGGCCCTGCGACATGACATTATAGATGAGAAAACTTGTGAATATCTGACTATTATACATCCCAAATTACCAATGCTATATCTATTACCCAAAATTCACAAGAATGTGGAGCACTCTCCGGGGAGACCTATTGTCTCCGGACGGGACTCCATATGGAGTCACATTTCCATTTACTTGGATGGGATTTTGAGACCTCTTGTATTGGAATCAAAGTCCTATCTAAGAGACTCTACACAATTTCTTAATTATATCAAGAATTTATATATACCTGATGGTGCTCTGTTGGTGACGTTTGACGTGGTTAGCTTGTATACATCTATTAGACTGGACATGGGCCTAAAAGTGATTGAGAAAATGTTACCTAAATTACATCTAACACCGAAAGAACAGGATTTTGTGTTGCGACTCCTTGAATTGAATCTAACCAACAATTATTTTAGTTTTGATGGTAAAATGTATTTACAGACACGTGGCGTGGCGATGGGGGCTAATGTAGCCCCCACGTTCGCAAATTTGGTCATGACATCCATTGAGGAGGAGAGCGTCTATGTGGCCCACCAGTTCCAGCATGTACTGGCCTGGTGGCGCTACATCGACGACATCTTCGTGGTCTGGACTGGCGACCGCACGGATTTAGACACATTCACATCTATGCTGAATAATATTGATGACACCATAAAATTTACCTGTACATGCAGTGATTCAAAAATGAATTTTTTGGACATACATATGACCTTGGAGAACAATAGATTGGTACCTAAACTTTTCACAAAACCGACTGACTGTAATAATACACTATTGTACAACAGTTGCCATCCAGGGAAGATGATTAGATCTCTTCCAAAGAGTCAGATGATAAGAGCCAAGAGAATAGTGGAAAAAACTGATGACCTAGAAATAACTTTAGATCAGATGACCCAACAATTTAGGGAAAGGGGGTACCCTAAGCAATTACTTAGAGACTGTAAAACAAGTGTGACAGAAATTGAACGAGAAACTCTACTGACAGGTGGAAGGAGAAATGATAAACCGGCTAGAGTCCCTTTTGTATCTACGTACACACATGTATCCCCTAAAATTGGACATATAATAAATAAACATTGGTCCATGGTAAAACATAGCTTCCCGGGAATCCCAGAATTTCAAACCCCTCCTCTATTATCCTATAGACGGGGTAAAAATTTACGTGACAAACTAGTAAAAACGGATATCTCTAAAAAGAAAAAAGACACACAAACTTACCTGGGATCGCGTAACTTAGGTTGTTTTCCTTGCCTGGGTTGCGTGACCTGCAGGTATTTGGTAAAAGGTCCGAGTTTCATTCATCCTAAAACAAAACAAGAGTATAAGATCAGACATTATCTCAACTGTAAATCTGATTATGTGGTATACATTTTGTGGTGTCCCTGTAAAAAAATTTATGTAGGTGAGACTACATGGGATTTCAGAACCAGATTAACACAACATCGGTATAGTATCAGGAAACAAAAAATGGATCTTCCAGTCTCCAAACATTTTACTGAGGCCAAACATAATGAGAACGATCTTAAATGTATGATAGTGGACAGAATTGATATGCCTGCACGAGGGGGCGATCGACAACTTGCACTACATAAAAGAGAACTGCAGTGGATATTCAAGACTGACGCATTGGGTCCGGACGGACTCAATGTGGAATACAAAACATCTAAACACACAACTAGATGAGATGTGTACGTACTGGGTCTCTCCTGTAGCCTTGACTAACTAATCCAGGGTAAAAATTTATACATATTGGATCTTCTATATAATTTATTGTATCTTACTAATATTTATATTTTCTTTTTTAGATAATGTATGAAGTTATGAAGCGGACTCACTCACCACCTACTGATGTAAAGAGGAACCGAGGCAGCATGAATTCCATCTTTAATAAGTACCGAGGTAGCATTTATTTCCTCTTAAAGAGGATTTGAGGCAGCATTTAAAATTATCAAGTTGAGAGTTGCTTGCCACTATTCACACACAGCGATTTTAGCATGTTGGGCAACATGGAGTGATTTCTGGGAAAGGGGCTTGGAGTGGCCACAGGACGACGGGAGGATGCGGTACCGGAACACAATGCATGATCTGGGGTGTTGCACTTCCCTAAGAATTCGTCCCAAGTACCGAATATTGCCTATGTTTATTACGAAATGCCCAATGCTTATAACTGTGTATATAATCATGATATGCGTGTTGGCTGGTAAGTTAGACCGGTGTTTACAGATTGCGGTACTGGCGTGTTTTTTACCGCTGGGGTGATGCGATCTATCACTGAACTGACTGAGCAACACCAGCACTACTACTCCTATCATGCTCCTCCTACACCTGACTCTGATGGGTGTCTTGTTGTTTGAACATCAACATGATCCAGCTGACAGCTGCCCTGGTTCGATCTCTGACTCTATGGGTGGTGAGATGAAGCCTGCTTCAACTGAATTTAACTATTTATATTCACCTATGGACTTACTATGTACTCGCCGTCTGGCTCGAGCTTTTTCTATTTCTATTTTTATCCACTTTTTTTATACACATGTATAAACACTGATATAACTGTTTTTATAATATGTAAATGAAATGATGTTTGCTAGACAAACCTTAATCACGTGCACTTTCTACACCAATCATGGATTCACACTAATTAATTCACCTGTATAAGAAGGTCTGATATTCACTATGTTATTATGCTTGAAAAAGACGACGGAGGTCGTCGAAACGTCGCTATGTAACTGTTTGCTGTGCTGTTTCACAATGAAATAAATCCACTTTTCTTTGATACGACCGGTGTGCTGTGGGCGATTTCTATATCTATATATATATATATATATATATATATATATATATATATATATATATATATATATACACCAAACCCCAGCAAAAAAAAAAAATAAAAAAATTTAACTTCTTACTTTCCTAATTTACATCAACACTTTTAAACAATATAAGAAAACCATATTTAGTTTTAGGATTGAAATACGATTTTTGTTTTACTATTGAAATAGGATTGAAATTAAATTTTTGTTTTACTATTGTAACTTTTCAGATCATGATTACTACCATGTGTTGGAGATGAAAGTGAAATCATTCTATGCCTTCCATTATCTGCATATATGTTTGAGAAGAAATGTTTAACTTCTCATGACAAACATGACAGTTTATCTTCATTAGGTTGAAGAGGTCTTAGCTTTCTATAGCTTTTATCCCCAAAATCAAGCTTCATATCAACTGCAAACATAAGATTATTTAATTTTTATTAAAGGTCATTAAATAATTATTAAAAACACAACAAAAAGGCAAAACTAATGCAGCAAGGAAATAATTTTAAACAATACATTTGTTAGTAAAAAAAATGCTGCTAACTCATAGCAACTAGCAACAAACTTGGTTCTTATAGGTTTTATAATCAGATGTTTTTAGTCTCTTTCGACCTATCTTCCTTAAGCCCTGCATGTATTGTCCTGATGTCAAAATGATAAGTGAGCAAAATTGTTCTAATATTGGACCTGTCATCAATTTAAAACAGGCTGAAGATTGAGTGCAAAATGGTAAGAAGAGTAGGCATAGAAAATGACAGGTGAGCAAGAGAGATGCTCTCTTCCACAGGACAAGAGCTGGCAGGTGCAATGGAGAGATACACTATCTTGTAGAGCAGAATGAAACACAGGAAATGAGACATTGAAACCAATTTACTAAAGTGGATGTGATTGTAAAAACAAAAAATGTTCTTCTTTTAAACTAAAAATAATATTTTGCGTGCGCTCATTTAAATTGTTACTGTGTTATTAAATGAGCACCAATAGACAGCATTTTATGCCCCTATATACAACTGTCATTAACAAAGCTACAAAAAGCATTGGAAACAAGCCAAGTGCATAGTAATATTCAACATAATATAGTGGAGTAATTATTGAAAACAGCGCTGAATGTTCAAAGGGACGGATGTTCTATCAACCTGCTTGGGAGCTTTCTAATTATGAAATCCTTCATTAAAGAAAACATAGGAGTTACATGTATATTAATTTTATACTTTAGGATATTAAGAGGTCAGGATGTTTTTACTAAGCAATAAATAAAAAAAAGTCTAACATTTTCTGTTAAAAAAAACACCATTAAGGAGTGTAAGTAGCTTAAATATTACAAATATTACAACAGAACATTTAGACATTTAAATTTTTCCTTTTTATTACAAAAATGTTTGTTACATTTACTTTTGTCTGTTCTTCACCTTTTCATCTTTGTATTGAGAGGCTCTTTGTTTCTTTTTTTAAACAGCTCACAGTGTTTTAAAATAGTAAAAGTAGTCACTTTAATTCCCTACTGCTCCTGTTTTAAAGTTTCTGGGTTTCCCTGCCGGCCTTTACTTTGTGGTCCTTCTTGATACACATATAATTCCTGTGGCCAATCACTGCCTATAGCAGGTTACTGCTGCAAGGTTACACTATGGCCATTAACCCATTCAAAACAGAGCCCTTTGATGCACAAAAGTCCGGGGTAAGATAAATGCAATGTTCCTCCCTGCCTTCTAAGAGCCATAGTGTTTTTATTTTTCTACCTAAAGGGCTGGTTGGGGTGTCATTTTTTGTGCCATGATCTCTAGTTTTTATTATTATCATATTGGTGTAACAGAAAAATTTGATCATTAGATTACATATACTGATCTATGCTATGCCAACTAAATGTCTACTAAATTTTCTGTACCAAATACCCTACTGGTGTACCAAATGGCCCACTCTGTATAGGTTAAACAGGAAAATGAATCAGGACAAGAATGAACTCTCATCACCGCACAATAAATGTAAAAGGACAAATCTACCTGTGCACATTTTTTTGTATTCGTGACCACAACATTGCAGCAATCAAAGTATTGATATTAAAGGGACATTATAAGTGTCAGAAAGTCTGAGAATGCAACTTCATGACAGCCCTTGACACAGGTCAAGAATGAATATGTTTAATCTTCCTGCACCATATTAATGTCTCTGCCTTCCATCACTTATTTACCTATTTCCTAATTTACCGCACCCTGTGGTATTTTGTGTTAAAGTGTGACTGATGAAGTAGTAGCTCTGAAAGCTCACATTTTGTCATCATCTTTTTTAGTTAGCCATTAACAGGTATCAGCTACTGAGCTCTCACTTTTTATCGCTTCTATCATCTGGCGAACACAGTACACAAGAGATTTTCCTTTTTCTATGAAAGCTGCAAAGCCGATATAGCATAGGTAAAATGCTGCAATGTTAAAAATGTGCAGTTTTGCCACACAGTATTTGGTGCATGGACCTCTACCTCTGTGTGTTAACCTCGCCTTCACAACATAATTAAGTAATCTATTAAGAAACATATTCCATTACAAAGTTCATAAGACAGTTCTCAGAGATTTTTAATATTAAACTGCATAGTAGAGATATAAAGCACAGAGTAGCAGAATTACAGAACGGATAAAAGTTAAATCTGACATTGTGAAACTAAATCCTTTTCTACTGAGAGCTGGTAAATTACAAAAATATTTCTATCTTATTAAACTTCTGCATTTAGTATGAAAAACATAACATGTTAAATGATTGTTCTACAAACATTGTTCTCAATCCACTAGAAGAGGAACTTAAGAGGACCTTTCAAAAATTATTTTTAAAAAATATATAAAACACTTCTCTGAAAGCACCTTTGTTCACTTTTTAATAAAGCTGCCATCCAAAGCACTTTCCCAAAGGAGACATTGGAAGTTTAATAGTAACAATTTCCGAAGCCAGGGAAATCACTGCTCTTATTTTTATAGGCCAATCCTATTACTAAATGAGGACATAAAACTAATGCAATTGCTTTACATTTAAAAAGATCAAATAGGTTTTAATAAAAATAGGCAAGAACCAGACAATTTGAGATACCTTACAAATATAACCAGATATAGTGATGCTACAAAGGTGAATTGACATCACAACTTGTGAAAATGAATTTTCTGTGATAAATACATTTAAATTAACTGATCCTGTACTCTTTACCAGAGCTCTCTATTTTGGACCATTAATCAAATTTTCAATGTTACCAATCAGCTAAGGTTAGTGACATCATTTATATGGGCTCTTTGGTTTAGAAAACATAATAATTTAAAATAGTCTATTTAATTTCCGATCAAAAAATTCTGAGTTAACAAAGTAGTCTCTAATTCAGAACTGTATACTATTAGCTAGAGCAGAAATAACAGTTAGAGAAAGCAGTTTTGAAAGTTTTAATCCCTTGACTGCCAGTATGTGTGTTTACAGCGGTCATTAAGGGCCTAATAGGATGCCTGTGAGTTTGGCACTGATTTGTCTAATACACTGCACTATATAGCATTAGAATCAAGCAATGGCATTTTTAAATACTCTTATGTGAATATGTATATATATATATATATATATATATATATATATATATATATATATATATATATATTATCTCTATCTCACACACACCTGCAAATTTTCTGTGCTGACATAAAAAAAAATTTGTACAATGTAAAAAGATTAAGTCAAATAATAACATTACTATGTTATTTATACCACATGCTGTTTTTCTAACCATTTTCTATAGAAATGAAAACCATATAAAACAAGATTATATACTCCATAAAATTGTGTCATCTCTAGAGATGAGCGAGTACTAAAATGCTCGGGTGCTTGATACTTGAGACAAATATTTCCTGATGCTTGGGTGCCCCTTTTGAGTAACAAACCCCATTGAAGTCAATGGGAAACTCGAGCATTTTTGCAGGGGACCAAAGCTCTGCACAGGGAAGGTTGGCTGAACACCTGGAAACCTCAGAAAATGATGGAAACAACACAGAAATAAACAGGAAACAGCAGGTGCAGCACCACGTGCACAGAACACAGCACAGTGAGGATAGGTATAGCTGCATAACTACAGATCCCAGCCAGCCAAGACGATGTCAGCAACAGGACAAATTAACTACTGACAGCAGTTTTGGGGGTAGTCGTATAGAGTATGTGTGTAACTGGTGCTGTTTTTTTTTAAGGCACCTGTTGCGCAGGACACTGCACAGTGAGGATATGTATAGCTGAATTACAGATCCCAGCCAGCCAAGAGAATATCAGCAACAGGACAAATTGACTACTGACACTACACTGTCACTACTACTGACACTACTACTGGCACTACAAGTCCAACCCAGCAGCCAAGAGTAGCAAAAAAAAATAATTTTTTTAAAATTTTAAGCCCTTAGAAGGACTGTTGGGTTTTTCGCGTCGGATTCCTGCCGAACCGCACACTAATTCCCCGCCTAACACTCTCCCTGACAGACAGAAGCTCTCTCCATAATCTCTTCCAGCATTGTGACCCCTGATTCTTTTATGCCCAGGTGATGTGATCTGGCCAGCCAATCACTGCTATCAACATGTAAGGTTCCCACGTAATGCTACAAGCTCCCAAAGACTCTCCTGCATGATGATTGGCTGAAAAAAAGCCGCCAAACATGCAGGAAGAGGAAGATGCCATTGTCTCGAGTATTGTGAGATGCACCATCGAGTACCCTAATACTGGAACGAGTACCAAGCTCGGACGAGCATGCTCGCTCATCATTAGTTATCTCTTATGTGAATGGAAATAAAAAAATTCTCCTCTTAATGGCTACTGATACACCTTTTGGCTTTGTTCACACAACATTTTTTCAGCACCGTTTAAAATGACGTCCGTCATTTTGAGTCTAAAATAACAAACGTCATTTAGCTGTCTAGCCTTCCTTTAGTGCAATGACGGCTGCTGCTACATTATAATAGTTTGGGATTACTAATTTGACTTTGGGTGGGGCTTAATTGAAAAGTCCATTGAAATTAATAATAAAAAGGGAGAAAGAACAGTGAAAAAAAGAAAAACTGTGTGTGAACAACTAATAAAAACCTCTGCCGTTTGCAAAATACATCCGAAAATAATGATCATGATCGTTATTTTGACGTCCGCGGTAAAAACATCCGTTATTCAATACATTGTGTGCATAGCTTTTTGCTGATACACCCTTTTTAAGGCAGTCATTATTCTAGGCCAGCACCTTTTTACAGTGGGCTGAGATTAAAGCAGTGGGGGTCCCAGGAGTGGGGATTGCAGAAGCTCAGATGTTAGTATGACAGCCAGGCCTCAGCCGTATATGACATGTGAGGAGTTTTTCTACCAGGAACTGAGTTTTGCCATTCCTGGTCGATTAACAACTCACATGCCATGTTCAGATTGTAACAGTGACATGTAAGGTCAGCGCTGCACTGTATCTACCAATCGGCTTTCCAGCTACACGATCTCTGGGGCTGATGTCTGAGTAACTGGTTGGTTATACTGTCTGTCAGTGTTATGCTGACAGGCAGTATACATTGCACTAGAGGACTTATATAGTGTATTCAGAAGGATTTAGCTAAGTCCTTAAATTGAATGGATTTAGACACCACTAGCAATGAGCGAACTTTTCAAAAGTCCGGTCCGACCGGTCTTTCAGATTTTCTCGGAAAGTTCGGTTCGACGAATTTCGGATTTCTTTGGATTTCATAGTTTAAAGCATCTATATGATACGGGGGTACTGTATTTGTTGAATTTAGGGCTCTACATGTCAGTAACATCATTATCTTTTCGATATCTCAAAGTCATTTTTTTTTTTTAGACTTCAATATTCACCATTACAGGGTCTATGCAGGAAAAAGGTCACAAATGCAGTGAACGAGCAGCAGTAGTAATTGGAGGCCAGTGGAGGTCCAGCAATAGTCATTTGAGGCCAGTACAGGAGAAGCAGTAGTCAACATGGAGGCCAGGAAGGAGCAGCAGAAGCCAACATGAAGAACAGGCAGGAGCAACAGTAGCCAACATGGAGACCAGGCAGGAGCAGCAGTAGCCGACATGGAAGCCAGGCAGGAGCAACAGTATTCAACATGGAGGGCAGGCAGGATCAGCAGTAGCCAACATGGAGGCCAGGCAGGATCAGCAGTAGCCAACATAGAGGCCAGGCAGGAGCAGCAGTAGCCAACATGGAGGCCAGGCAGGAGCAGCAGTAGCCAACATGGAGGCCAGGCAGGAGCAACAGTAGTCAACATGGAAGGCAGGCAGGATCAGTAGTAGCCAACATGGAGGACAGACAAGAGCAGCAGTAGCCAACATGGAGGCCAAGCAGGAGCAGCAGTAGCCAACATGGAGGCCAGGCAGGATCAGCAGTAGCCAACATGGAGGTCAGGCAGGATCAGCACTAGCCAACATGGAGGCCAGGCTGGAGCACCTGCATCAGGTATTTTTGTCTCTCAGGATAAGACGGATGTGATATACACACTTTCAATCAGAAGGGTCCAAGTATAGAAATTGTGTGTGTGTGTATATACACTTACCGGCCACTTTATTAGGTACACCTGTCCAACTGCACGTTACCACTTAATTTCTAATCAGCCAATCACATGGCGGCAACTCAGTGCATTTAGGCATGTAGACATGGTCAAGACATGGTCTCCTGCAGTTCAAACCGAGCATCAGTATGGGGAAGAAAGGTGATTTGAGTGCCTTTGAACGTGGCATGGTTGTTGGTGCCAGAAGGGCTGGTCTGAGTATTTCAGAAACTGCTGATCTACTGGGATTTTCACGCACAACCATCTCTAAGGTTTTCAGAGAATGGTCCGAAAAAGAAAAAACATCCAGTGAGCGGCAGTTCTGTGGGCGGAAATGCCTTGTTGATGCCAGAGGTCAGAGGAGAATGAGCAGACTGGTTCGAGCTGATAGAAAGGCAACAGTGACTCAAATAGCCAACCGTTACAACCAAGGTAGGCAGAAGAGCATCTCTGAATGCACAGTACCTCCAACTTTGAGGCAGATGGGCTACAGCAGCAGAAGACCACACCGGGTGCCACTCCTTTCAGCTAAGAACAGGAAACTGAGGCTACAATTTGCACAAGCTCATCGAAATTGGACAGTAGAAGATTGGAAAAACGTTGCCTGGTCTGATGAGTCTCGATTTCTGCTGCGACATTCGGATGGTAGGGTCAGAATTTGGCGTCAACAACATGAAAGCATGGATCCATCCTGCCTTGTATCAACGGTTCAGGCTGGTGGTGGTGGTGTCATGGTGTGGGGAATATTTTCTTGGCACTCTTTGGGCCCCTTGGTACCAATTGAGCATCGTTGCAACGCCACAGCCTACCTGAGTATTGTTGCTGACCATGTCCATCCCTTTATAACCACAATGTACCCAACATCTGATGGCTACTTTCAGCAGGATAATGCGCCATGTCATAAAGCTAGAATCATCTCAGACTGGTTTCTTGAACATGACAATGAGTTCGGGAGATTCGCATCATGGATGTGCAGCCGACAAATTTGCGGCAACTGTGTGATGCCATCATGTCAATATGGACCAAAATCTCTGAGGAATGCTTCCAGCACCTTGTTGAATCTATGCCACGAAGAATTGAGGCAGTTCTGAAGGCAAAAGGGGGTCCAACCCGTTACTAGCATAGTGTACCTAATAAAGTGGCCGGTTAGTGTATACATATATATATATATATATATATATATATATATATATAGCACTTTTTTTTAAGATATAATGCTTACACCTGCACCAGGTATTTTAGTCTCTCAGGATAATCTATCTTTCGCCCTCTCTATATTTCTCTCTCAATCACTAGATGTTTCTCCTCTCTGCTTTCCTAATCTTTTCTTTCCTTTCCCACAATATCTTCTCAGTAGTCTGTAGTACACAACAGCAGCTTGCTTTCTCTCTCTCTCTCTCTCTACACACTGCATGGTGCGGTCATGAGACCGCTCCTTTTAAAGCAATACCGACATCACACAGGGGTGGGCTAGTGCAAGATCCCTGCTGATTGGATGTGTTCCGGGCATCATGGGAAAGCGTTTTTCCTGCCCGGAACACTTCCTGCTTTCTAGAATGGCGGCTGCCATTTTAGAAAGCAAGAAAAAAAAAATCGGAGCGGATTTCAAAAAATCCGAATCCGATCGGACTCGGATTTTTGGGAAAATCTAAACTGGTTCACTTATCTCTAGACACCACTGCTATTAAGGAATACTGTTGCCATCTTGGGGTGTACTGATTCTGTAAAATGTTATGCATGGTGGGGTGTTGCATGTCAAAGTAATATCTACATAAATGCTTGTGCTTAAAGTGTCAATGTCGTTAAAACATTTAAAATCTAAATCCACAGGGAATGTGATATAAAGCAAGTTTGCAATAAACATTAATTGTTTTTTTTTTAGTTATTATGGAAAACACGGCACCTCCTTTATTTAGACTTTTTTTTCCACAAAGAGACTAAATACACAAGATCCATTGTTTCCCAGGTCACTTGTGCAATTACAGAGAAGGCAACCATGTGATTTATGGACACACTGAGATGTGACACTCTGTACTGGCCGGGACTTGTGTTTAGTCTCTTTTTTTTCAGCCAGCACAAGACTAAAAAGCTGCCTTCAGGAGACTGGACCTGGATACAAAGTATAGCTTTGTTTTAAAGTATGATAGGAGAAAAAAAATGAATGCAAATTGCAAACTTGCTTTATTTTATATCCACTGTTGATTTAGATTTCAAAAGTTATAACCACAGTAAACCTTTAAGGTTTTCAATAACACCATTGCTCGGAGCCAATTCATCAGACCAGGTTACATTTTTCCATTGCTTTATAGTCCAGTTCTGCCCATTGGCAAAACAGCCAGGGCCACATTCAATGCATTGTATATTATAACACCTTTCTATTATTTAAAATTTGTAGAATAACCAACAACAGCACTCAATTCAGGAATTGATTTTTATTTTTAACTTTTCAATAGATCATTAGCAGGGAGATGCCAAATGCGATATATATTTTATCATATCAGCCATATAACTGTACTCAAAGAAAATATGAAATATTCAATGACATCTTTGTTCTGTTTATTATAAATAAAATGATTTTAATTAGTTTGAACTGCTTTTTAAAAAGACATAGGAAGTATTCTTTCAGGACACCTCTGTTCTCTCTCACAATTCCATAAATTCGTGGGATTGCAAAAGAAACTTCTTACATTCGCTATTTATGTGTCTTACTGCTAAAACGGCCCTGTGGTTATGATATTTTTGATATGTATGGGCTCATGGCTAGTAAAGTAAAAGCACATTTGTAGCTGCTTTCCAATACGTTCTAATTTGAATGGTGGATTCTTGTACACAAATAGATCCACCCCCAAAAAATCATTTCAGTGTTACCATAGTTGGTAGTAACTTCCTTATTATCAGAATTTTATATTTATATTCATCAATATTTAGATACAACATTTTATTTAATCGGCTGTTGACCCAGCCCTTGGCGGTGTTGACCAGGGCACCACCTATGTATCTGCTATAATTTATTTTACGTATAAAAAAAAAACTGTTTCTTGTGCATCTGTTAACCTGCAATAAATATATCTCACAAGAGTGAGTGCTACAAATTATTTTCTTTTTTAGGTTCTTTGAAGCAGTTATCTTTGCATTATGATTGAGTCTAATAGTCTAGTGGTCCCTTGAGTGAACTATTTCCCTGCAAACATAAAAGCACCAATCATAACATTAACCATAATTTGCTACAGTAAGACTTCTGTTGGGTGAGACAGAGGGGCTAGCCTTTACTACCTACAAGCATCAGTAAGTCTTGATTGCCCATCACTGTGTTGCCAGTTCAAAAGTTGTCCTTTCATTGCACGCTTTTGCATGTTGGTTAATGCTAGGACATGTTTTTATAGTTAACAGTCCCTCAGAATGTCATGGTTTTAAATTATTTTAATAGCTGTTGTACTATAGTTTATGAAATGTGCCCAATAAATTTGGATATATTTGAAAAACCCGTGGGGAGATTTATCAAACAGGTGTATTGTACAATTCCCCCTTTAAATTTCCAAGGAATTTGTGAAGAATGAAACGTGGAATTTCATTGGTTTCTAGGGGCAACTAAGCAAATTCTACTTTACACCCCTTTGATAAATCTCTCTCCCACCCATCTTTAACCCCTTAAGGTCAAAGCCTATTTTCGTTTTTGCGCTTTTGCTTATTCCATTTTAAGTTTAAAAGTCCATAGCGCTTGCATTTTTTCACCTAGAGACGTATATGAGCGCTTATTTTTTGCGAAACCAATTTTACTTTGCAATGACAGGCATTATTTTTCCATAACATATGCTGCAAAACCGGAAAAAAATCATTTGCGCTGTCAAATTGAAAAAAAAAAAAACGAATTTGTTTTGATTTCGGGGAGTTTTGCATTTATGCCTTCCGTCCTATGGTAGAACTGACTTGTTATGCATGTTCCTCAAGTCGTTACGATTACTATGATATATAACATGTATAACTTATATTGTATCGGATGGCCTGTAAAAAATTCAAACCATTGTTAACAAATATACGTTCCTTAAAATCGCTCCATTCCCAGGCTTATAGCGCTTTTATCCTTTGGTCTATGGGGCTGTGTGAGGTGTCAGTTTTTGCGCCATGATGTGTTCTTTCTATCGGTACCTTGATTGCACATATACGACTTTTTGATCGTTTTTTATTACATTTTTTCTGGATTTGATGCGACCAAAAATGCACAATTTTGCACTTTGGAATTTTTTTGCGCTGACGCCGTTTACCGTGCGAGATCAGGAATGTGATTAATTAATAGTTCGCGCGATTACGCGCGCGGCAATACTAAATATGTTTATTTATTTATTAATTTATATTTATAAAATGGGAAAAGGGGGGTGATTTGGAATTTTATTAGGGGAGGGGATTTTTTATTAATAAAAACACTTTTTTACTTTTTTTTTTACTGAAACTAGAAGCCCCCCTGGGGGGCTTGTATATACATAGCACTGATCTCTCATAGAGATCAATGCTGTGTATATACACAGCAAAGATCGATTAGATCGGTCATAGATTACTATGGCCTGCTGCAGGCCATAGCAATCTATTACCGAGCCGAGATCAGCAACATTCCGACGCTGAGGCCCGGCACGGGCAGAAGAACGGATCTCCCCCCCGCGATCGCATCGCAGGGGGGGGGATCCGTCCCACTAGACACCAGGGACGTGAGGTCTGAAGCCTCTAAGTGCAGCTGTCAGGTTTGACAGCTGCACTTAGAGGCTTAATTAGCCGGCGCGGCAACGGGACCCGCGCCGGCTAATAGAGGCACTGCCCGGCTGCACATGTCAGCCGGGATCAGCGCCGTTCAGAGCGGGGTCTCGGCGGGACCCCGCTCTGAACACCCCGAGCGGCACCATGACGTTTCAGATACGTCATGGGTCGCTAAGGGGTTAAATGTAGTGCCCATGCAAAAACATTTCCAACATAGCAAATGTTATCCACACCAGGTTAATGCCTCACCAAAGTATAATGTGCAACCCAAACCCCTATTAAGCCACACATCCTTATGACTATGGCTCACAAAAAGGACTTTTCCCTTCTTGTTAACTATAGCCATGGGATTTCAACCCTGGTACTTTTGTCAAGGAATCTTACCATTCATGTCCCATTTTTCAGGACAAGCATGGTAACTTGACAATAACTGTTCTTGGGGTTTTGTAAGATATCACATGGGTACTTACACAATGGTTCCTGAAAGGCTTCTTGCTGTGTGACATTTTAATGATTTTTTGAGTGGTTGAAAGCTTTAGGGAGCGTTCTTGATAAAGTATATATCACAGAGGATGATGTCTTCTAAATGTATTAGAACAAACCTCTAAAGCTCCTACCAGCAGCTATCTGTTGCTGAAAGGCAGGTTACCTCACCTTATTTATAGTACCTTCATCTGTGAATAGTTGCTTTTTGGTTTTTGTCGCTTAAAACCCTCAGCAGATGTGCAGCGATTTTTAAGCTGCCTTTTAGTACTATGGGGCAGACTGATAATACAAAGCTCAGTGCAGAACTACCTAATTCAACGCTGAAACTGCATATTTTCCAAAGTTTTCATAGTACTGACTGGTATAAAGATTTGCTGATAGTTTTATGCAGCAGCCCTGGAACGACATGTAAATGCACCATTAGGGTGAGTTTTTTTTTTTTTTTTTTTGGTAGTGACCAAAGCGAGGGTGGGAGGGTCACTCCCATATCCCATCAGGGGTATCACCATTCCCTGCTCATTTAAGCTGGAGGAAGCTTAAACACCCCAAGAGATGCACCCATTGGTTGTGCTCTCTATGTGCTAGGCCAGTCAGGGCTGAAGAGAGTGATAGTGCTGCTGCTGCCAACTCCCGATGTCTGTCCTAGGCCCCCCAGGGTTGAAGAGAGTCAGAGTGCTGCCCCAGCTACCTCCTGGTGTCTGTCCTAGGCCCCTTAGGGTTAAAGAGAGCCGGAGTGCTGCCGCTGCCACCTGTTGATGTCTGTTCTCGAGCCTTCTAGGACCACTTTAGAATGTCTACTGCTGTTCTGAGAGAAAGTTTAATTTAATGCCGTTAATCCATTGGCATCCAATGATATCTGTGAAGAGACAGTAAGTATACGCTGCTAATTCACCAGTGTCCATTGCAGTTCTAGGAGAAAAGTTGATTTGATGTCACTGGTCCACCAATGCCCTGCTGCTGTCCTGGGAGAAAGTAACATTTTATGCCAGTCATTTACCAATTTCCACTGCTGTCCTGGGAGAAAATTGATATTACGCCACTGGTCCACCAATTTCAACTGCTGTCCTGGGAGAACGTGTCATTTTACGTTGCTCATTTACCAATGCAGCGGACGCTCAAAATAAATAAAAAAAAATATACTTAAAATTGAAAATAAATCGATATGACCAATCCTCAAAGGAACTTTACGAATAAATGGATACGGTTTTTAATGAAAAATTACTATATAAAATTTTATGTAAAGGACAATCGTCTCTCAATGTCTCTATTGTAAGATTAGAGGCTGTTAGTTATCCCTTTGATAATGTCAAAAAGATGGCGATGGTACGAAAAGAAGGAAATTGGTTTATTACACCTCTCACCAAATTGTGTATATTGATGACATCATCCTTTTTTGGCGTGGACCAGTGGTCGACCTCGAAGCCTTCATTTCACAACTCAACATCAATACTTACAACATTACATTGACCCCATCTATCAGTCATCATTAGGTAGAGTTTCTGGACCTCCTCATTACAGTTGAACCCCCTAAATTAGTGTGTGGTACATTTCATAAGCCAACATCAAAACACTGTTTTATCCTTTTTTTCAAGCTGCCATCTGCCAAGATGGCTACTTAAAGAGTCACTGTCGTATTTTTTTTTTTTTGCAGAAATCAATAGTCCAGGCGATTTTAAGAAACTTTGTAATTGGGTTTATTAGCCAAATCTGCCATTATCTGCATGTAAAAAGCCTTTTCCCAGGTCCCCCCCTCCTCCCTCTTTTTCATCCACTCCAAAAAATCTGAAAATTGTGACTTGTTGCATGAGTCACACTCTGTCTATTCCTATAGAGAGGGGAGGGGGGAGGAGGAAGGAGGGAGTTAGCCGGCAGCAGAAAGCAGATAACAGAGGATTACAGGCAAGGAGCTGGGTGACAGCTGTAATCCGAGGTCAAGGAGGTCAGTGGTGACTGTCCCAAGAGATATCAGGTGAGGGATTTGTAGATTAACTCTTTGTTGTCCTGTTTTGGTCTTTTCTTTAGCTCTCTCCATAGGAGAACAATGAAGACAGGGGGAGAGCTTCAAACTGCTTTTTCATGATTAAAATGCAATTTTCGGATAATAAACCCAATTACAAAGTTTCTTAAAATCGCCTGGACTATTGATTTCTGCAAAAAAAATTTTCACGACAGTGACACTTTAATATTCCCACAAGTCAGTATCGCCGTTTGAAGAGAAATCATACACACATTGAACAATTTGAGGTGGAGGCCCAATCATTAACGAACAAATTTTTAGAGAAAAATTATCCAGCGTAAGTACTCACCAATTCACTAAATACAGTCAGACAACTAAACATAGAGGACCTCTTCTACCGTTCACGGAAGGATGTCACAACTGATGACACATCTTAGATTATCATTCCCTTTAATAAAGATTATAGGTTTATATTCTTTCAAAAGAACTGGCATTTGATCAAGGAGGAAAAATTAATAGGACATTTAATACCTCCCAAACCCCTAATAGTCTATACAAGGGCACCAAGTTTGGGAATTCAGGTAGCTCCTACAATCAGGAACCCCCAGCGTGGTAAGCCAACAACCAATTGGCTGTCTATGTAGGGTTTTCACAAATGTGGCACATGTACCAACTGTAAAACTACCTCCTCATGAGGTAAGATCCAAAGTCTCACATCTACAGTCAACGACTTTAAATGGGAAATAACCGAATTCCTTACCTGTGCTACGAAGGGAGTTATCTACATGATAGAATGTAGATGTAAAAAACAATACATAGGTAGGACTAAACGCCAAATGAAGGTCAGAATAGCGGAACATCTATATAATATCCGCAAACAAATATGACCCATCCCCTATCTGCACATTTCTCAGAATATCACTCTTGGGACCCAAGACAACTGTCCTACACAGCCCTGATCACTCAAATGCCCAGGGCAGAGTCACACAAAATCTATGAGTTTCAGTGCCTACAATCAAAGGGACTCAATTCCGAACTAGAGATTTTTGGTTTCATGTAACTGCTTTCATAATCCTCTTGGTTCCTACATTAGGGTGTGTTTTACCTAAAAGGGGGGTGTCCAGTTCCCACGGACGCAGCCAGCAGGCTGTTTAATTACCAGCGTGACTACGATCCCTGCGATCTGCACCCTTCCTTCCATTGAACATCATGTATCATGGATTTATTTCTGTTAAAATTATATACAAAAGTAATCTGTTTTATTTGTGCTAAAAATGATCAGTGCCAAAATCAATCTGTTGTTTGTACCAAAAAAGATTTGTGCAAAAACTAATCTGTCGTCTATTTATACTAAAGATAATTTGTTCTATATCTATCTCTATATACTGTGGCATGGTGTGGCTTTAAGAGGCAGTACTGTGCCTCTAGAGTAGAAATTGGAGTTCAGGTGGAGCTCCTGGTCCATATACTCCACTCCAACCTTAGAGCTGATGAGGCTCTGAAACTCACCTGGTGGAGCTCTAGAGACTTCAGAGCTTCCCAGGTGGTGAAGACTCCCAGGGTAGGAGAACACAGGCAGTGCTAGGCCTGTGGGAGCTGTAGCCAAGTCTTGATGAGGCCAGTGGAGCTGGTAATGTTGAGCAGTAGGCTCAGAAGTGACAGCTAGTTAAGCTGTGTTGTGCAGTCAGTGGCTTGACGGCATAGGTTTTATTCTATTTGCAAAGTGTTGCCTATGTTTTATATTTTTCCTTGGACTGACAAATAAAGCAGGCTGTGGTCAGTTTAAAGCATACAGCACTGACAGGACTAAAGTTTGTGATGTGCCAACTGTCTCAGACCCAGGAGATTGTGATACCAGCGAGCGAGTAACCCCCAGATTGTCACGATACATAAATAACTCTCTCTATATATATATTATTGTGCTTTGTAACAATTATATCAACGATCATATCACAAAAATATCACAATGATCATAGGAATTATCATAACTATATTGAAACTATCACAGATATACTGAAAATAATCTGCTCTACATTTATATATATTTCTATCCATTTTTTATATACATATATTTTATATATTTGATCTATCTTACTCATTTATTTATTTATCTGTTCAGTTTAGTACTATTGTGCTTCATAACGATCATAGGAACTATTACAGCGTCATTGCATTTTATTGGTATGAGTAAGTTTGGAGGAATATACATCTAAGCCAAAATACCTGTTCAGACTATGTGAACACGATGCGTTTATCCTTACCTATATCCTCCGTTCTTTCTCAGTTTTGAAGTGTATGCAGACATCTTAGAGGAAACTTGAAAGTCCAACCCTAATTCTTTGATTCTCTCTTACTTGAACTATTATAAAACTGACTAGTACCGCACTGTCTGCACTAGCTACTAAGGAACAGGCCCTGGTTTGCCTCGAAACGCATTTAGCCAAATTCATTTGGTACTGATAATACACCTCCCCAGTATTAATACTGCAATTCTACAACTTTGACCAAAGCAGCTGGAAAGAACATCCATGACGACAAGGTGATTGACAGGCTGATTCCCGCGAATCCTGAGACAGAGCGGAGAACTCGCGGCGCACCAGAAGTCACAAATCACCTCCATGAACAGCTTGCCATTGCAGTAACTACAATTTGGTCAGAGGTATAATACACCAATTTCCTCTTTTCCTACCATTGCCATCTTTTTGACATTATCAAAGGGATAACTAACAGCCTCTAATCTTACAATAGAGAAATTAAGAGACGATTGTTTATTACATAAAATTTTATTTAGTCATTTTTTTTTTTCTACTATCTGGGCTTAGTGTTTGTTAGGCATGTATTTTTAAGCTTATTTTTTAAGTTTTATTGTGTTAATATATGAATTAACATATTTCATTAAAAACTATATCCATTTATTTGTAAAGTTCCTTTGAGGATTGGTCATATTGATTTATTTTTTATTTATTTTTCTACACTCGGTACAGGGCTGACCATTGACCTCAGGTTCATTATGGTATAGTGAGCTCCACTACCTGTGATTTATTTTACCCAAATTAAAATTGAATTAAAATTCTAATTGAATTAAAATGTAAATAAATTAAATTGAAATAAAATTCATAACACTTAAGCTAACTTGGGGGACAAAGGCTGTCACGCAAGGGGAGGTGAAAGGATACTTGAAGGAGGATTGGAATGTGTAAAATGTTTTATTAGAAAGATTTTTGATTTTCTGCCACTGATACACCAATGTTCATGGCTGTCCTGGAAGAAAATTGATATTACGCCGCTAATCCACCAATGTCTACTGCTGTCCATGGCGGAAATCGAATGATTGACTGGCTGATTGACTTTTTTTTTTTTTTATTCCAATTTCCGACACTGTAACAACTGTTGAAAAAAATCACTACTGTGCAATAATTCCATTATTGTAGCTACTATAGTTGAAATTTATTTGATCAAATTTGACCCAATATTTGCAAACCTTGCAAAACCTATTTTCAGCTGCTTCGCTGACCTCTAATCATGATTATTATTTACATCTGTCATCATCAAACAACGGCCATTTTTCACAAAAAAAAAATGTCGAAACATAGCCTTATACAATTTTTTTAACTATTAACACAGTTTTCTGTCCTTGAACTAAATATATGAGAAAAAAAAATAAACATAATGTGCACTGTTTCTTTCTGGCTTTTAACTTTTTGAATCACAGGACTGCATATGCACACACTTTGCCAACAGAGAAACTTGAGTGAAATTAGGAGACAGAGCTTGCAGTATTTGGGAGACTGGCACTGACTAAATCTTAAATTTCTGCTTCAGTATAAAAGGCTTCTTTCCCTGAAACACATAGATGTCTGTATGTCTTATTTTCTGTTAAGGGTCCCAGTAGGGAACTTTCTTCTTTATTCAAAGCAGCTACTCTCTGTGTTGGTTAGAAGTCTTACAGACAGAATGCATTTTGAGCCGTTTTTACTGAATATGTGAGCAGATTGCCTTATATATATATATATATATATTAAAATTGATAACATGCTAATGCAGACAGAAAAAGGTTACAGACAGAAATATATATGCTTTGTTTCTGCATGCTGTAGCAGTGATTAAATTTTCTTGATACATCTACATACATTTTAACCATTTCTCAGAGAAGAAAAAAGTGAAATGTGCATGGGGAAATGTCCGCCTAATCGGTATAGTTAACAATGACAGCCATGTGCTCAGGTGAGCAGTTCATTACTTTAGTATACTTTTGTATGTGCACTAAATTTTCCTGAAAGTCCTGCATGATGTTGTATTTTATCCTTTAACATTATTTTTGATCATTTAATGTGACCCGGCCAAACATTCTGTGTATAATTGTTAAAGAGTCATTGTCATTAAAAATAACTTCCCTTACGTCCCATTGGCATCACAACATATGGGGTAAATTCGCCCCTCCGAGCCCCTGGGACGAAGGAATATTTAATGAAAAAATAACAATTAAATTTTAATCCCCTCCTCCATGAGGTATAAATAGGCTCCACCTCCCCCTAGACCTCAGTCTTTTTTTACTTCGTTGCTGTTAGCCCTAGGGGACTTTGTCCTTCCTCCGTTTTTATGCTTTGTTAACCTGTTGCATTCGGGTTTTCTCTCCAGGTAATGATTGCTGGGATGCCGCTGGAGCCAGTGTCCAGGTAGTATCCTGATATTTGCTTCTGCAGGTCTTAGCTTTTAAGTTTTTCTTACCTAGTGCGTCTTGGAACGCACTCTGCGTGTCACCGGAGCCGCTGGCTTTTCTTCCAGTTGCGTTCGACTGGAACGCATCAGCGCTGCGTGCGTCTCAGCACTGCGGCATCGGCGTCATGTCACTTCCGGGGGCCAGCAGCGGCGCGCGCTCTCTGCATGCCGGATTAGCTGTGTGTTCAAGGCAGAAGGTAAGCTGTTGCTACCTCTAGGTCTGGCTGTCTTCCTCTGGAAGAATTTTCTGTGGCTCATTTGGATCTAATAGAAAACATCTGAGTGCAAAGTGCTGTGATCTCTCTTCTATATGCTTAAAAGTAAGTGTTGCTGCCACCTAGTGTCTCTTTCCGATATCACTCTAGCCAGGCTAGTGGTTTATATGTATTGTAATACATTGATTATTTGCAGATGTCTGAAATGGAGACCAGTCCTGCTGCTGGCAAAAGACCTTCTAAGGAAGCACTTCATGTGCCGAGTGTGAGACTCCACTACCTGACGGCTATGGATACCGTAGGATGATCATTTTTTCCAGATAAGATTCATCCTTTCTTTCATAAAAATATTTATGAATGCCTAAAAATATTTATAATGCCTAAGTACGCTGTCCTTCATGCAGACCAAAACCTATGAGGAGCCTGATGTTCAGGATGTAGTTGTATGGGTCAAGGACTATGTGCAAAAGACTTTAGCCGCTAATGAGAATCGCCGCCCGTGTCCTAAGTTAAAGACCAAATGGAGTATTTCTCTCTCTACTCCCAGCCTTTGAGTATATTACTTTATGGCTGTAGGATTATGGTCATTTTCAGTTTTACTGTGATTGATGAAGTTAAGTCATCATCTTCTTCTGAAACCTCTTCTACTTCTGAAGATGAGAAAGAATTATTCAGGGGGTATTTCACAGCTGATAGAATTCACAAGCTCTGCTAGCTGTGCAAGCTGAAATACACCCTGAGGAAATAGAAGAGGATAGGATTGGTCCTCCTCAAAAAAGCCTAGGGCTTTTTCTGTGGGTAAGACTTCAGTGTCTATGTTACAGGCGGAATTGAAGGAACCGGAAAAGGCTCCGGGTTTGAGCAAGAGGTTTAAGACCTTATATGTTCTCAAGGAAGAACAATGTAAGGACTGGGTTGAGCCTCCAAAGGTGGACCCGGCCATAGCCAAACTGTCAAAATGTACTGTGCTGCCTGCGGAGGACGGATCCAAGCTTAAGGATCCGATGGATAGAAGGGTGGAGGTAGCCCTCAAGAGATCATATACGGCAGCGGCAGCCCAAGGGGCAGTCTCCATTTCTTCTTTGAGGTTTCTAGAAGCCTAAGAAGATGGCTGGCCAAGGTCCAGGAAAATTTGGAAGGTAGAGCTAGCAGGGACAAGGTCCTTCGCTCCTTAAAAAAAAAGGTCATTATGGCCATTGACTTCCTCTGCGATGATCATCTCAGGGAACCAGGTTAGCGTAAAAAAACTAGTACGCTCTCGACCGCTGCCGAAGGGCGCTATGGTAAAAACCCTGGGTTGGAGATGCTAACTCCAAAATTCAGCTCTGTAATATGGAGTTCCAGCCAGGTAGGCTGTATGGCTCTGAGCTGGATAAATTAATGGAGAAATTGTCTGACAAGGAGGGGAAGTCCCTACCATTGTCCTATAAGAGCGGTGATTCCTTTCGCAGAGCAAAATCTCCTCAGCGAGGCAAAGAGAGATACCAGTACAGAGGTTGAGGAAGAAACTATTCCAGAAGAGGTTCCGGGAAGCAGCAGAATAAGGACATCAACTAGAAACCAGACTTCTGACGCAGAAGCTGTCCAGTGGGAACACGTCTGAGTTTGTTTCTCCCTGCCTGGGAAGAATTAAGAAAAGATCACTGGGTGTTAAATATTATTCAAAATGGTTATGTCCTTCATTTATCATCTCTTCCTCCTCCAAGATTTCTTCTGTCAAGAAATCTTAAGCCAGAAAGACACTTAGTCCTAGAGACAGAAATTCTTTACCTCCTTTCCATTGAGGCTCTAGAGGATGTTCCTCTATCTGAGATCGGTCAGGGAGTTTACTCCCCAGTGTTACTAGTGCTGAAGCCATCCGGAAATTGGAGGCTTATTATAGATTTGCGATATCTCAACAGGTGCATCATAAAGAAGACGTTCCACATGGAGAACATAAGATCGGTAAAATCTATCCTCCAGGAGGGAGATTTTATGGTCACCATAGATCTACCGGATGCATATCTTCATGTACCGATTCTGAAGGCTCACAGGAGAGCCTTCGCCATCCAAATCCAGGGGAAGGAAAGACACTTACAATTCAAAGTCCTTCCATCCGGAATACCTCCGCACCCTTTGTTTTCACAAAGGTAGTGTCACCATGATGGTTCGCTTCCGTTTACAGGGGATAAAGTTATCCCTTACCTGGACGATTGGTTGATTTTGACTTAGACTCAGGATCTTCTGAGAGTTCAGTTGAACTATGTCCAGGACATACTTCAACAATTAGGTTGGCTTATCAACATAGAGAAATCAGACTTAATTCCTAATTCCTCCTCGTCAGGTATCCATAAAAACATAAATGCGCTTTCTAGGGCTCCTTGCCTCAGCTGCGGACGCGGTGCCATGGGCGTTATGGCACATGAGATTTCTTCAGAGAGAAGCACTAACAGTATGGAACCGAGGACTGAAGGACTTGGATGCGATGCATGTTCTATCGACTCAAACAAGACATTCTCTAATGTGGTGGAGACAAGTCAAACATGGAGTTTTATTTTCAGAACCACACTGGATAACCATCACGACAGATGCTTCAGGAACAGGTTGGGGAGCTCATCTGACAGTCATCACGACTGCAGGATCTTGGAGTCAACAGGAATCCGCTCTGCCCTCCAACGTGAGGGAGCTCAGAGCGATTTACCTAGCTCTTCTTCATTTTTCTCCTCCTATTTTACAGAGAGCAGTCAGAATCCGGATGAACGACAGGACCTGTGTGGTGTACCTAAACAGGGAGGTACCAGATCCCCTTCTCTCCTCAGGGAAGTAGAGAAGATTTTTCTGTTGGGCAGAAACCAGAATAACCAGACTCTCTGCGATTCATATCAGGGGTGTCGACAATATATTGGCGGATTGACTGAGTTGAGGCCTGACAATACCGGGGGAATGGTCTCTCTCAAGGAGAGTGTTCATTCAGTTAACCCAGAGGTGGGGGCTTCCTCAGAGAGACCTCATGGCATCAGCAAGCAATGCCAAACTGAGGAATTTCTGTTCCCTTTACAGGGCAGACAATCCCACGGTAGTGGACTCAATGACAATACCATGGACATACCAGCTGGCGTATATCTTTCCTCCCATAGCCATGATTCCCAGAGTTTCACGAAGATCAGTCTAGATCAGTCGTCAGTAATAATAATAACTCCCTTCTGGCCGAATGGGTCATGGTTCACCCTGCCCATGAATATGACCATAGGGGAATTTGGGAGGTTACCTCTGCATCCGGATCTAATATTCCAGGGTCAACATCTGTGCAGGAATCTTTCCAGCCTCAGCTTGACAGCTTGGAGACTGAGAGGACCGTATTAGACTCTAGTTTTTCTGAGAAGGTATAGTATACCCTTTCTCACGCTCGTGGTAGCACTACAAATAAATCTTATGCACGTATTTGGAAGATTTTCAAGATTGGTGTGCGAGCAGGAGTATTGATGGACTTAAACCTTCTACTCCACAGTCATTGGAGTTTTTACAGGAAGGCTTCTATAAAGGATTAAAACCTAGTTCCATCAAGGTGCAGATAGCAGCCCTCTCTGCACACCTAAACTCACGTTTCTTTCAGATCTTGGAGGTAAAGAATTTTGTTAAGGCTAGACTATGCCTAACCTGGTAAAGCAGGTAGACCCATGGGACTTATCCTTTGTGTTGAGACGCCTGTGTCTTCCTCCCTTTAAGCCTTGGGGGGAAGTAGACTTCAAGTTAACATTGAAAGTTTCTCTTTTACTAGCCATTACCTCTGCTAAGAGAGTTAGAGAACTTCAAGCCCTTGACTCCGCACCTCCATACCGGATTTTTTTCCCAAGACAAGGTTATCCTTGGGTTCCTTCCAGGATTCCTGCCTATGGTGGCTTCATTTGCCAACATCAACCAGCCAATAGTATTGCCTGTATTTTCTCCTACTGGATCATCTAAAGAAGACTTGGATCTTTCTTTATTGGACGTATCCAGAGCTATCAAGATCTTTCTACATAGAGTAGGTGATTTTCGTAAAGACGAGAATTTCTTTATCCCTTTCGCAGGAAAGAACAAGGGGAGAAAGGCTTCAAAACCTTCAATATTCAGATGGATCTGTGACTCCATTGCCTTATGTTACTCCTCTGCTGATCTGGATCCACCAGAATTTACCAGGGCTCACTCTACTAGAGCTGTGGCCTCCACTTGGGCAGAGCGTGCCGCTGTGCCACTTGAGGACATATGCCAGGCAGCTACCTGGTCGTCTTTGACTACCTTTGTGAGATATTTCAGGCTGGATACTTCTTTCTTGTCAAGAACAACCTTTGCAAGATCTGTTCTTAATGCGGACGTAATAAATAACCCGCCCATTGGGGATAATGCTTGCTAATTCCCCATATGTTGTGATGCCAATGGGACGTAAGGGAAGATAAAATTATTATGTTAATTTGTTTTCCCTAAGACCCATTGGCATCACAAGACTCCCTCCCTGTGTTTTATGTTTCTTTATAATTAGACTGAGGTCTAGGGGGAGGTGGAGCCTATTTATACCTCATGGAGGAGGGGATTAAAATTTAATTGTTATTTTTTCATTAAATATTCCTTCGTCCCAGGGGCTCGCAGGGGCGAATTTACCCCATATGTTGTGATGCCAATGGGTCTTAGGGAAAACAAATTAACATAATAATTTTAGCTTTTGACATGTTATCAGTAGAAATGAGTGAATACTGAAATACTTTATTCGATTGGATTCGAATAGCTCACGATATTCGACTATTCCATTATAGTCTATGGGAGAAAAATACTTGGAACCTGGAAATCAAGATTCGACGAATCGGAGGTCACCAAGTAAAAGACTTCTTTAGAAAGTGATGCAAACACCTCTGGAATGCATCTGGGAAAGCAGGGTCGCAATATTATAGGGCACTGTATTATCGGGGTTAGCAATTGCCGTCAATAATGACGATCCCTGTAATAGTTAATATTTATTTAATAAAACAAAGTTTGGTTCTAAAAAAGATATTTTCGTTGTTCAATAGCTTAATTAAAATGAATCCATGCTTTTGCAATTAAATATGCTGTTAATAAAAAAATATTTTAATATATATATATATTTAAT
Organism: Dendropsophus ebraccatus; assembly: GCF_027789765.1. NCBI lineage: Eukaryota > Metazoa > Chordata > Amphibia > Anura > Hylidae > Dendropsophus > Dendropsophus ebraccatus. Next base: position 85,476,670 of record NC_091460.1, on the reverse strand, counting down.
TGCAAAACTATGTATTCGTTTTAATTAAGCTATTGTACAACAAAAATAAATTTATTAGAACGAAAATGTGCTTTATTAATTAAATATTAACTATTACAGGAAGCTGTATTAATGCTGGCAATTCCTATTGCCGGTAATACAGCTCAATGTAATAATTTATACTTTACTTTAAATAAAACAGCAAATGTTTCTTCTAATGATGCTTTTTTTTATCACAATAGCAATATTAGAAGAAACATTTTAATTTATATGTCCGCTCAGCTGATTGGCTGAGCAGACATATAAAGAGCCGAGCCGGCACACTGAGCTCAGTGTGTCGGGGACCGGCAGAGAGAGAAGATAGAAGAGAGAAGATAGAAAAGAGAAGATAGAACACATCAGAGGGTGAGTAGAAAGCTATCCCCCCTCCCCTGCACTGCACCTATCCCAGCAAGGAGGGGGGTCACTTAACCCCTTCCTTGCTGGTATGGGTGCAGTCTGACATCAGTCTGGCCCCCAGGGGGTTAAGTGGGGACTCTTACTTAACCCCCTGGGGGCAAGATTGTTCAGTATGGCACCCAAAGGGTTAAGGGGGATGCAATGCATCCTCCCTTAACCCCTTGGGTGCCACACTGTAAGTAGCGATCTGTAAAGATGCTGCATACTATAAGGTGCGCAACATCGCTCACAATGATAGGTGTTGTGCTCCTGTTTGTTTGTTTTTTTGTGTTCCTCCTGTTTTATTTTTCAGATATCGGTATCCTGTGGATTACGGCGGATTCAGTGGACTACAGTGATGATTTTTTTTTAATAAAATGGTCAATAAGAGGTGTGGGGGTGTTTTTATTTGCAGTCCAGGAGCACCAATTTTGACGCTCTGGGACCACTGGCACCCGGATCTTCCCAGTACCCCTGGTGGCATTGGGTACTGGGGTAATAATGGGGGGGGTTTGTGTTAGCCATTTTATACTGGCTAACACTAAGCCCTGACTTAGTAATGGATTCCGTCTATTAGACAGCTTCCACTACTAAGTCTATATAGTAAAGAAATAAAGACGACACAAGTGAAAAATATTTTTTATTCAAATAAAAACACCCCCACACCGCTTGTTGACACTTTTATAAAAAAAAACAAAAAACAACAACTGCTAGTCATCGCCTTAGTCCACCAAATCCACTGTAATCCACAAGATACCGAAATCTGAAAAACAATTAGATTTGCATTTCCAGGGAAATACATAGCGCTTGAAAAGAGCGCCCCTTTACCAGTGACTTCCTTTTAAGAGAAACGTTAATCCTTGGTGCTGTCCCTATAAGAACGGCTTGTGTCCCATCCCTTTAAGACCAACTTGGCTCCCGTCCCTTTAAGAGCGACATGGGTCTCTTTAGAAGCGACCTTCGCTCTTAAAGAGACCCAGGTCGCTCTTAAAGGAACCCAGGTCGCTCTTAAAGGGACATATTTTGCTCTTAAAGGGCCCCTGGTCGCTCTTAGAGGGGATCAGGTCGCTCTTAAAGGGACCCATTTCACTCTTAAAGGGACCCAGGTCGCTCTTAAAGGGACATATTTTGCTCTGAAAGGGACCCAGGTCACTCGTAAAGGGACCCGGGTCGCTCTTAAAGGGACCCGGGTCGCTCTTAAAGGGACACGGGTCGCTCTTAAAGGGACCCATTTAGAGCGACTTGGGTCCCTTTAAGAGCGACTTGGGTATCGTCCCTTTAAGAGCTGCTAGGGTACCGCCCCTTTAAGAGCGGCTTGGGTGCCGTCCCTTAAGAACGGCTTGGATACCACCCTTTTAAGAGCGGCTTAGGTACCGTCTCTTTAAGAGCGGCTTGCAAACCATCCCTGCTACATGGCTGCCTCAGCTCTGCTATTTTACTGACTGAACTCTGCTACTTATAATGGTAACGTTCAGTGATCGGTTACCATGACAATCTTACTCATGTCAGTGAGACCAAATCGTTAAGAAACTTCCATATATTACATCTTCTATTGGCCAATAGTGGACATGTGACTGTGGATGTTGTGATATATTGCCTGACAAGACCTTAGAGTTCCTATTGGCTGCTATATTTCAGCTATTTGCATATGTGCTGTGATTGGCTGTTAACGGTTAGAGTGTGGCCATTATTGCCAATGGGCCATTATTTTCTATGGGAAATTAGGGGTCTTTAAACGTTAATTTCTTAAAACCGACATATCCGATCGAAACGAAAAATAGATAGCACACCTCACACCGCCGAGGGCTTCGAAACGCAGTTTGAACGTAGTCTGTACGCAAAGCGGTTAGGGCTGTATTACACGCAGAAAAATTGCTGGAAGAAGAAGAAGAAACGGAAGAAGAAGAATACGGATTACAATATAGTGCTTTTCAAGCACTATAAAAAGGGAGACACACAAGGGGTTAAAGGAGGATGAATTGCATACCCCTTAACCCTTTGAGTGTCATACTGAACAATCTAACCCCCGGGGGGTTAAGTAAGAGTCCCCAATTAACCCCCTTGGGGCCAGACTAACGTCAGACTTCACCCATACCAGCAAGGAAGGGGTTAAGTGACCCCCCCCCTTCCTTGCTGGGATGGGTGCAGTGCAGGGGAGGGGGGAGAGTTTTTTAATCACCCTTCGATGTCTTCTATCTTCTCTCTTCGCCGGTCCTCGTTACACTGACGTCAGTGTGTCGGCTTCGGCTCTTTATATGTCGGCTCAGCCAATCAGCTGAGCGGACATAAAAATCAAAATGTTTCTTCTAATGTTGCTATTGTGATAAAAAAAAAATAGCATCATTAGAAGAAACATTTGCTGTTTTAATTAAAGTAAAGTATAAACTATTACATTGAGCTGTATTACTGGCAATATTACAGCTTCCTGTAATAGTTAATATTTATTCAAATGAAAATGTGCTTTATTAATTAAAGTTATTTTCGTTGTACAATAGCTTAATTAAAACGAATACATACTTTTGCAATTAAATATACTGTAAATAAATTTATATATATATATATATATATATATATATATATACATTTTTTTTTTTAACAGTATATTTAATTGCAAAGGCATTGATTGGTTTTAATTAAGCTATTGTACAACGAAAATAGCTTTTTTAGAATGAAACTGTTTTTTTAATTAAATATTAACTATTACAGGGATCAGCATTATTGCGGGCAATTGCTAATTGCCGGTAATACCGATCCCTGTAATACTGCTTCCCTGCTTTCCCAGGGAGCATAAACTTTATTAAAACTGCTAAAAAATTATTTAGAGGTTTTAAAAAAGTTAATTTAGATTAGAATATTTGATCACATGTTTGATCGAACTCAAATCTTTCGAATAATGCAGTATTCGATCGAATACTATTTGCTAATCTCTAGTTATCAGGCGTTTCAAAAGTTATTGAATTTCACTGCTAAGACCTACTGTAATCAGTAAAAATTGCTGGGGAGAGAGCATGGCAGATGCACCATGCATTCTCTGGCTGTATCTCCTGTTCAGCTAATTCAGACAATGTATGTCTATGAGGCTACATTGTCGGAATTAGCGAGCGGCCGGGGAGTAGATGGCACTGTTGCCGCTCTGTCTCCTTGGCTATAACCCCTAATCATAGGGAGACCCACTGCAATCAATAGCTTTTGACATGCCTGATGAAATAATAGAACACAGAAAATGGAAAAATGGCCAGCCCACCAATACTACTGTTTACACTATGCAAGTGCACGCTGCCATGGCTAAAATACAGACAAAGACTATATGCACACGTCGCCATATTTCAGTAAGGACAGATGCTGATTGCAAACAAATCAGGGTCCGTTGTTTACCGTAGGGGTATGAAAGTCAATGCAATTATGCCCACTGTGTTCCGACAACGTTATTTTAATCCCCATTCTTTAGAACGGGTGTTAAATTAATGTACATGCCTATCATTTCCAGATGCTGTCCACTGAACAAAGTCCGGAGATAATAGCTGTTCACACAATGTAAAGTCTGCCTGCGGTCGTACTGTGCATTACAGTGAATGGCTAATTGATTTGCGGGCACACTTGATACAGAGGTATTGGCTGCGGGAACGTCCTGAATGCAGACCGGCGGTTTAATATAAAATAGAATATGCACTGTGTGTAATAATTGATACCTGCAAAAAAAAACAAAAAAAACCACAACAAATGAATCATATAGGAAATGGTAACACAACAACGACAAAAACAACACATTTTATTAAATATAACAAAATAGGGCTCCCCTGTTTCATAATAATACAGCTTAAAAATCAAAACATGTAATACCACCAACAAGTAAATATTAGTATATAAATGTTCAACAATTGATGTATCTAAGTCCCTAACAATACACTAGCCAAACAATGGTTGAATAGTAAAAAGAAATATAGCGAGTGATTATTTCACGCACCATATGCACCATAACAATGGTCATCCCAGCCATGGCTGTAAGCCCACTCAGCCAATCACAGGCCATGGTCATGTCAAGTCCCAGTTAGCCTGTGATTGGCTGAGCGGACTGTCACTCCTGAGACAAGCCACATTGGGACTGATGACATATCAAAGTTATTTGTCGGGACAGTGCCCATTTAAATAAAAATAAATCAATAAATTAAAAAAAAAAATACAAAAGCTGATGGTTGTGCTTTAATGAAAGTAGTACAAATTAATAAATTTGAGCCTGAGTTCTGGCACATTTGTGCTAGAAAATCTGGAACACTGACTTGAACACAGTCTTGTTGTGGCTAAAATAAATAAATAAATAAATAATAGTAGTGTTTATTTATATAGAAACAACCAATTCTGCAACACTTTACAGTTCTAAGGGTACATAGACAATTACTAATCGCTAAAAAAGAGGAGTGAGGGCCCTGCTAGCAGAAGCTTACAATCTATGAGAAATGAGACTTAGACTAAATATGGATGGTTTATTTATATAATTATTTAGCATTCATGTATAAACATGATTGTGCATATAAAGGTGGATGTGTGCAGATTGCAGAAAAATGCATGTTAAATAGGGAAATGCTGCTTAGTAAAAGGTGAGAGAGGGTAGGGAAAGCAATTTAGGAAATAGTATGAACGTGTCTAAAGAGATATGTTTTTAAGGCACCCTTAAAACTGTTGGTGCTGGGAATCAACTGCCAGTTTATTTTGCCTTCTACTGAGTCTGCAGAGGACCTGCCTGCTTAACAAATCACTGGCCTGTCCTGCTCTGATGTGTTGTCTTGGAAGGCTCAGACATGTTGTTCCCTATAGCTTCTGTGAAAGCTGTACTAAAAATTGGTTGCATTATCCTGTAATAATCAAGGACTCACCAGTATAATGTGTTTCACTATGGATTTTATTACAAGAATTTAAATAAAAGAGTGGAATTTCAGTGTTTGACCAGTTGATCCGTATAAATTGAAATTGATATAGATGAGTTTCTCTATGCTCAGACTTAGGCTATGTTCACACAATGTCTTTTCAGCTCCGTTCAAAATGACGTCCTTCATTTTGAGTCTAAAATAACGGAAGTCATTTAGCTGTCTGGCCTGTCCTTAGTGCAATGATGGCTGTTGGCACATTGTTCTAGTTTGGGGTTACTAATTGGCCTGTGGGTGTGACTTAATTGAAGTCCATTGAATTTAATAGTAAAAAAAGAGAAAGAATGTTGACAAATAAAAAACGTCCGCTGTTTGCAAAAGACGTCTGAAAATAATGATCATGTTCATTATTTTGACATCTGGAGTAAAAACATCCATTTTTCAATACATTGTGTGCATTGGACGTCTATCTCGCCATTGACTGCAATGCATTGCATTGCAGTCTGTAAAATCGCTGCAATAACGGACGTTTTTAAAAAATACAAAATCAGCCACCCTTTCTCTATTTTTGACATTGTGTGAACATAGCCATAGGGTGCCTTTACACAGAGAGATTTATCTGACAGATTTTTTAAGCCAAAGCTTGAAAAGAGAATACATCTCAGTCTTTCCTTTATGACCTGTTCCCTGTTTATAGTCTGTTCCTGGCTTTGGCTTTAAGAACCTGTCAGATAAATATCTCTGCATAAAGGTACCATAAACTACAGTGGTAAAGCGGTAGAGGTAGAGTGGTGAACGTTTCGTCATATTATTTATATTCGTATATATATTTAGTTATATTAATTCTTTGACATTCTTTTGACTGACTCTATACTCATAAATGGACACTTCTGACTACTACATACTCAGTAGGATTAATAAAAAAAAAAAAAGATTAAAGAAATAAGCAGCCTTTGCTTATTTATACATTCATACATATATCAAGATATTACCCTCTGTCGATCTTTGCAAGATGATATATTTTATTTTACTTTTTGACATTCTAAATATCAGCTGCAGACTTCCACTAACTAATTACATAGTCCTGTATTAATGTTCTAAAGGACTCACCAAACTCACTTGAACTACAAGCCTTTTTGTGATCATTAAGCATAGTGCTTAAAAAAAGCCTACTCTGAAATGTCTTCAGTCTTTACAACTACATGTACAAATAAGTGCTCCTGTCACTCTTTACCTACCATACCCTTATTGTGTTTCCAACTTGCAATTTCCGTGATGAACAAAATGGTACAGCTGGGACCTAATGCTAGAAATGAGAACAAAAAAAAAGAGAGAGACTAAAAATACAGGAAAACAAGAACGGAGTGCTTATAAATAATACGCCTGGGCTGAGTACGCTTGAAGTTTAAATCCCAGATTGAATCGAAACCCAATTTCACAGATGTTGGCAAACTAATAAAACATTAGATTGCAATTTCAACCTTGGATTAAAAATGTTTTGGTGAATTAAATAAACAAAAATCTAACATGTCAACACATTGTGAATCTGATATTCTTCTTTATTGGGAACATTTATTTAGCATTCTACGGATGCACAAACCTTTATTTAGAAATTTCCCTCCTGCTGTGAAAAGTAAACTTCTTGTTTTCTTTTATTGATTCTGCTTCCTCTGCTTGCCATGGAGAATGTTAATGAATAGTTAATAACGGAGGTGGCGAAGGTCAACTTCACTGACATAACAGCATATAAATTATCTAACTATATATGCAAAAGCAGTAAAAGAAAAATGTTAAAAATACATTTATGTGATCGAAAACTTGTCTTTTGGATTGTAGTCACATTGAAAACTCCTTGCTATCATTTAAATTTGACACTTTCTTGTATGATATGTTTTATAAAATCTTTAGAAACGTGAAAGATATTACTTGGCACTCACTTATATCTTGCTCAGTTGTGTTTTTATTTGCAATCCATCAAACAAACATGGCATGATGTTTCAGTTGTCACGACCTTCATCAGATAGTTTGATTGCCAGAGAATAAATTAATAAATAAATGCAGCAGTACTGGCAGAGGAAGATGGTGACCCCCATTGCTAAGGAAAAAGTGGCTGCGAGACCTATAGTAACTGGCTTTACCAACCAAAGGTCACATGGACACTTTTTATTAGCAATGGGATCATGAGGAACCTGCACCACTACTTCAGAATTCATTCATCTGGAAAACCTGAATATCTGATGAAGGTCAAAACGAATGACACATCATGCATTACTTGATTGATGGATTGGGAATAAAAACACAAGTACTGTGTCACATAATGAACATAAGAATGGTTGTATTTTATTTAGACTGAGAGGAAGATTCATCAAACCTTGTGCAATAGAACAGTTGACCATAGGATCCATGTTGCTTCTTTCATTTTGAAAATGTCCTCTGAAAAATGAAAGCTGGATTCTTGCTATGGGCGACTGCTCCCATTCCTTTGTGGTGTGGTGCTCTCCCCATCATGGAGGCACCCCGTTGGCAACAGGCTAGAGATATCTGGCTATCCCGTGTTTTGAGACTCGTAACTGAGGCTCCACGGACTCTTGTTTCCCATTCCTTTGCACAAGGTTTGAAAAATCTCCCACTATAATATTAATCAATGACATTTTCAAGTGAAAATAGGTACCTCCACCCAACATTTATTATCAACCTAATGGAATTGCCCACAAGAAAACGCCTTGTGATTATTACTTTAGACAATTTTCTTTAAAAATATTTATTTCTCTGTAATTGTCAATGGCAGTGGCTCTAGTATTTTAGTAGCAAAAAACTTTTCTTAACAATTTCCTAAATATGCATTTGCTTTATTTCCATTGCTCTATAGTCAAGGAGCTACACTGTCCTGAACCTCTGCAACTTTCCTACCTGAATCTCTTCTGATCAGATTAAGACCTTGAGCGCAGGATTCTAATCCATAGGGCTCTCTGTATGGCCTCAAACAACTATTGAATGACTTCAGACCACAGAGTGCTGCTTGATTCCCTGCTGTCCACATTACTCCCTGGAGACTTCTTCTGTGAGGAGCTACAGCTTGAGAAAGAATTAATTTTCCAGCATTGCTGTTCCTGTTCAATCTACGAGCGTCTGTTTCTCAACTTTAGTGACATAAGTATACTACAAATCAATTTTATGGCTCATAAGCTGTGCTTCTAACATTTATGTTTTTGTGGATGAACTTTGATAACAATGTATCTATATATACACATGTTGCACTGCTTACAGCACCTATTTACTCACAACTCCTTGGTGTTTTTTGGGGACTGTTCCAGTATTTATGTAAATGTTATTGTTTGTTAGTCCATTTACTTGTACATTTTAGTCCAATTCAGCTACTTTTACTTACAACTATTTTTATTTTTGATCTTTGTAATGGTAACGTGTTGTCATAAATTTATTTTATCAGTATTTTATCGTAAAATTCACAGACATTCAATAAAGATAGAAAATTTTAAGTACTTTTACTAGGCTTTTATTAGGCCCTGGAGCAATGATTTCCTTTGGACGCCGGACTCAATCTCTTGTTATTTACATATCATGTGCAGACTGCCGGACAGCGATTTCTCTGCTGTGGGACCGACTTGTGGAGCAGGACTTACAGGATGGGGTAAGTATCCAGGGCTCTACCCAAGGGGGGTGGGGGGGGGTGGTGTTGGGGATGGGCGGGCTCTGCCGTGGGTGCCAGGGTGAAAGGTTTTCTTTCAGTATGTCTCAGTCAGCTCTAGCCCTAACCAATGCTAACATGCCTGGGATGAACATCTATCCTAAGGTAATAAGAAAGTAAATACTAAAAGGGCAGCCTGTATAATAAAGATAAAAAGCAAAAGTCATTTGTGTACCAAAGTACAAATGAACACGAGGACCACAGCAGTAACAGTGTGGGAATAAGTTTGATATGGCAAGAATGGTCTCTTTTATTGTTTTAATGCAACTGGAGGCAGGATACACAGTTTTTACATTAAAAAAAAAAATAAGAGGAAAACTTAAAAAAAAAAAAGTGTCCTTATTTTTGAAGGAAAAGCACTGTACTTTTCAATGAAGATAACTTTAAACTAGTCCTAACTTTAAACAAATACACTCTATACATTGCTAATGTGGTAAATGACTATTCTAGCTGCAAATGTCTGTTTTTTGGTGCAACATCTACATAGGTGTATAGAGGCCCATTTCCAGCAACTATCACTCCAGTGTTCTAATGGTACAATGTGTTTGCTCATTGGCTCAGAAGGCTAATTGATGATTAGAAAACCCTGGTGCAATCATGTTTACACATCTGAAAACAGTCTAGCTCGTTACAGAAGCTACAAAACTGACCTTCCTTTGAGCAGATTGTGTTTCTGGAGCATTACATTTGTGGGCTCAATTAAACGCTCAAAATGTCCATCTGAAACTCGACAGTCTATTCTTGTTCTTAGAAATGAAGGCTATTCTATGTGAGAAATTGCTAAGAAATTGAAGATTTCCTACAACAGTGTGTACTACTCCCTTCAGAGGACAGCACAAACAGGCTCTAACCAGAGTAGAAAAAGAAGTGGGAGGCCGCGTTGCACAACTAAGCAAGAAGATAAGCACATTAGAGTCTCTAGTTTGAGAAACAGACGCCTCACAGGTCCCCAACTGGCATCTTCATTAAATAGTACCCGCAAAACACCAGTGTCAACATCTACAGTGAAGAGGTGCCTGACGCCATCTGTTAAGCATGGTGGAGGTAATGTGATGGTCTTGGGTTGCTTTGGTGCTGGTAAGGTGGGAGATTTGTACAGGGTAAAAGGGATTCTGAATAAGGAAGGCTATCACTCAATTTTGCAACGCCATGCCATACCTAGTAGACAGCGCTTGATTGGAGCCAATTCCATCCAACAACAGGACAATGACCCTAAACACACCTCCAAATTGTGCAAGAACTATTTACAGCAGAAGCAGGCAGCTGGTATTCTATCGGTAATGGAGTGGCCAGCGCAGTCACCAGATCTGAACCCCATTGAGCTGTTCTGGTACGCCAGAAGTGCCCATCCAACTAATCCAACTTGTGGGAACTGCTTCTAAAAGCGTGGGGTGCAATTTCTCCAGCTTACCTCAACAGATTAATAGCTAGAATGCCAAAGGTGTGCAATGCTGTAATTGCTGCAAAAGGAGGATTCTTTGACGAAAGCAAAGTTTGATGTAAAAACAATGTTATTTCAAATACAAATCATTATTTCTAACCTTGTCAATGTCTTGACTCTATTTTCTATTCATTTCATAACGTATGTTGGTGAATAAGTGTGACTTTTCATGGAAAACACAATTGTTTGGGTGACCCCAAACTTTTGAACGGTAGTGTATATGTCCGGACTGTGTCTGTGCAGCCGAGAAAGTGCTGATTTTCTTGGTTGGTTGTGCAGTGTTCATAGCCCTGTCTGAACATCGTCCTATTTTTGTCTGGGTTGTGCAGCCCCACCCCCCACCAGCTTAACTTATGCTCTGGCAATTTTGGAGTTAACACTGCTGATGATGATTTTTGCTGACAGACAGTTATCCCTACCAGTAAGTTAACTTGGACCTCATGTGTTGCTGGAAAGATCAGAGGCTCGGTCCAATCACCCTTAGGAACAGATTTCTGGTCTCCTATTTAGTGTGTGTGTATGCCAGATACTGATTGCAGGTTATTGAGCTAATCTCTGCCTGCTTGTGCTATTGCTGTTTCTTTGTATCTCCTGATTCTTGCTTTATATCTTTGATCTCCCTTGCTTGCTGCCTGTCCTTGACCTTATTGCCTGTTAATTGACTAAGCCTTTGGATCTTGTTTTGTACTGTGCTTCCCGTTTGTTGCCAACTCATACTGTTCACCCCTTTTTAACACTTACCAGTATAGAGATAGTCGTCCAGTTGCTCACTGTCATTTATGGCAGATCGTAGTCCATTGTCTGTGTCTCCTATTTTACTTTACTAGTGAATGACTGAAACAATATACTTGGAAACCTCATAACACATAAAAGAATAGCTTTTTCTGTGCTTCCCCTTTAAAATGTAACATAGTCTACACCACGTTTATGTTTAGATGTTTAACCCCTTCGTGCTGCAGCTAGTTTGGGCCTTATTGACCAGGCTAATTTTTCAAAATCTGACCTGTCTCACTTTATGCTCTAATAGCTCAGTGATGCTTTAACGTATGCTAGCGATTCTGAGATTGTTTTTTCGGCACATATGGCACTTTTTGTTAGTGGCAAAATTTGGTCACTACTTTGTGTGTTTTTTTGTGAAAAACATCAAAATATCATGAAAAATTAAAAAAATTAGCATTTTATGAACTTTTAAATTCTCTGCTTCTAAAAAAAGAACGTCGTAGCACATAAATTAGTTACTAAGTCACATTACCAATATGTCTTCTTTATTCTGGCATAATTTGGTAAACATATTTTACTTTTTTAGGGTGTTATGGGGCTTAGAAATTTATCAGCAAATTATCACATTTTCGTGAAAGTTTCCAAAACTGATTTTTTTAGGGACCAGTTCTTTTTTTAACCCTTTAAGGACATGGCCCATTTTCGTTTTTACGTTTTCGGTTTTTCCTCCTTGTGTTTAAAAGGTCATAGCACTTGCATTTTTCCACCTAGAAACCCACATGACCCCTTATTTCTTGCGTCACTAATTGTACTTTGCAATTACAGGCTGAATTTTTGCATAAAGTACACTGCGAAACCAGAAAAAAATTCAAAGTGTGGTGAAATTGAAAAAAAAAACGCATTTCTTTTATTTGGGGGAAATGTGTTTTTACGCCATTCGCCCTGGGGTAAAACTGACTTGTTATGCATGTTCCTCAAGTCGTTACGATTAAAACGATATATAACATGTATAACTTATATTGTATCTGATGGCCTGTAAAAAATTCAAACCGTTGTTAACCAATATACATTCCTTAAAATCGCTCCATTCCCAGGCTTATAGCGCTTTTATCCTTTGGTCTATGGGGCTGTGCGAGGTGTCATTTTTTGCGCCATGATGTGATCTTTCTATCGGTACCTTGATTGCGCATATACGACTTTTTGATCGCTTTTTATTACATTTTTTCTGGATTTGATGCGACCAAAAATGCGCAATTTTGCACTTTGGGATTTTTTTGCGCTGACGCCGTTTACCGTGCGAGATCAGGAATGTGATTAATTAATAGTTCGGGCGATTACGCACGCGGCGATACCAAACATGTTTATTTATTTATTTATTTGTTTACTTTTATTTAAAACCTGGGAAAAGGGGAGTGATTCAGACTTTTATTAGGGGAGGGGGATTTTTACTATTAACAACACGTTTTTTTCTTTTTTTACACATATACTAGAAGCCCCCCTAGGGGACTTCTAGTATATATACTTTGATCTCTCATAGAGATCTCTGCAGCATAGATATGCTGCAGAGATCCATGAGATCGGCACTCGTTTGCTTTCGGCTGCTGCAGCCGGAAACAAACGAGTGCCGAGCCGAGGACGGCGCCATCTTGGACGCGTCCCCGGCCGGCATCAGTAACGGAGATCGCTCCTCCGGGACAAGGTCCCGGAGGAGCGATCTCCCCCACTAGACACCAGGGAAACGTTGCCTCCGGTAATCGGAGGCAGCTGTCAACTTTGACAGCTGCCTCCGATTAGCTAATTAGCGGGCACGGCGATCGGACCGTGCCAGCTAATAGCGGCGGTCCCGGGCTACACGCGGCACCCGGGATCGCGGCACTTCAAAGCGGGGCCGCCGCGCGGCCCCGCTTTGAAGTGCTAATGAGGACATAGGACGTACCGGTACGTCCTATGTCCTTAAGAGGTTAAATGGATTTAGAAGTCTGGTATCCTGTAAACCCCCATAAGTGACCCCATTTTGGAAACTACACACCTTAAAGAATTAATCTTGGGGTATAATGAGCATTTTAACCCTACAAGGGCTGGAGGAAAGTATTCACAATTAGGCAGTAAAAAAATGGAAAATTAAAATTTTCCAATAATATATACGTTTAGATTAAAGTTTCTCATTTTCAAAAGGAACATGAGAGAAAAAGCACCCAAAAATTTGTAACGCAGGTTCTCTTGAGTACAACGGTACCCCATATGTGGGCATAAACCACTGTATGGGCACACAGCCGGGCTCAGAAGGAAGGGAGCGCCTATTAGCTTTTCCAATGCAGATTTTGCTGAAGAAGTTTTTGAGCGCCAGGTGTGTTTGCAGTGCCCCTGTAGTGTCAGCAGAGAGAAAAACCCCCATAAGTCACCCCATTTTGGAAAGTGCACCCCTCAAAGAATTCATCTTGGTGTGTGGTGACCATTTTGACCCCACAGGTAGTAGAGGAAAGTATTCAAAATTAGACAGTAAAAATGAAAAACTCTAATTTTTTCAATATTATGTTCTTTTAGTTTGAAATTTCTCAATTTTATGAGGAACAAGAGAAAAAAAGTACCCCAAAATTTGTAACGCAGGTTCTCCTGAGTGAAAAGGTACCTCATATGTGGGCATAAACCACTGCATGGGCACACAGGAGGGCTCAGAAGGAAAGGAGCGCCAATTAGCTTTTTCAATGCAGATTTTGCTGAAGAAGTTTCCGAGCGCCAGGTGCATTTGCAGTGCCCCTGTAGTGTCCACAGAGTAAAATCTCCCAATAAGTCACTCCATTTTGGAAAGTACACCCCTCAAAGAATTCATTTTGGGGTGTGGTGAGCATTTTGACCCCACAGGTATTAGAGGAAAGTATTCAAAAGTAGACAGTAAAAATGAAAAACTCGAATTTTTCCAATAATATGTTCCTTTAGTTTAAAATTTCTCAATTTCACGAGAAACAGGAGAGAAATGTCACCCCAATATATGTCATAGAAAAGGAGAAATAGGCATGTACTATAATGGTACACCGACACACCAAAATGTTAGATATATATAAAAGTACTTTATTAAATCAGGTACATAGATACAAACAAAAGGATCCCCATTAAAAACATTTAAAAACCCAGAAAATTCTCCAGGGAAAGCACAAAATATAGTGCTAACCAAGATGGCAACCCTATGTACAATATATACAGTATCCCTGTTCTATACAAGAAACACACATCAAAAAAAGTTGTAAATATGCCTGTAAAACAAACCACCATAACACAATAACACAATAATAAAGTAATGAAGGTAAATGGTGGAAGAAACAAGTATAAAGTAAATAAATGGCTATGAAAGAAAATGACCAAGGCTGTATATCACCATATAAATGGAACAGGGATAAATGGGGTGCCAGCCACAGAGCCCCACGCGTTCCGTCCGTAACCTCGGACTTCCTCAGGGGTAATGTAGGTATGGAATAACCCGTTATTTATATCAAAACTTATGCAAAACAAATGTAAATTTAATTACCTAAGTGCCGTGGGGAGTGGTACATGATTGTGATCCGGTCTCAACATGGCGGCGACCGCGTCCTGTAAAGTGCCAATGCGCATGCGCGAAATATATCACATCCGCCCATATAGGGTCAATCTCACATGGAAACTCTGCCCAATTCAAAGATGGCGCCCATGACGCCACAAAGTTGTAATGCGCAGGCGCCAAAGCGTAGCATACAAACGAGTCCAAGAAGCCATAAGGATATAGTACGCAGGCGCCAGAGTAAAGTACATAAAGAAGGACAGTTCCATGTGCTCTCAATACATCTAGAGTGCACTGCGGCGATCTCCGCCCATATAGGGTCAATATCACATGGAATCTACGCCCAACACTAAAATGGCGCTCATGACGCCACATGATTGTAGTGCACAGGCGCCAGAGCTGTGCATATCCTAGTTTGTATAGTTGTCCATTGCTTTTTGTGGTTGTCCACCCACATTGCTGTGTGGAGTGTGAAATCACGTTTCTTTATGGATATAGCACGCCTAACAATATTGTGATTACGTACTTATAGTGAACAATCATGGCATTGGACTTGGAGGCCAGGGAGGCAGTCTGGAGTAGTCAGATTGATAGTGTTTTTTGTAATATAGAGGCTTCTCCTGTTGTCACTGGATTTAAGGCAATTTCAGATGAACTCACTGGTTTACACAAATCTTATATTAAGACTTGGTGGAATCTGAAAAGCTTAGAGGAATACTCAAAAACGGCGGTAGTACCACGTGGATTACGTGTTAAGATTTTCCCAGCTTGAGAGGTGGAAGACACGTTTAAAGGCAAGTGGGAAAAGGGTCTTTTACAATGCTCATCTATCATATTAAATATGCTGATAGAACATGACCAACAGCTATTACAGAAAATTAAAACAGATATTCGTGAATGTGAAACCCAACTTAATAATTTTGACGCAACCAGTGTGGTACAACCATTTCAAAATAAACTAAAAGAGACTCTAGATAACTTTGAAAAAGAGATCATAGCTGGGAAAAAACTAAAATTTCAACGTGACAAAAAAGACTTTGATACAGGCCATGTCTTCAAGTGGAAACACAGAGGCAATCAACGTGGTGTATCAAAACCAAAAAATACCTATAACAACACTTCTAAGACAACCAGGGACACTAGTGATACACAATCCAGTGATTTTTTATCTACAGACAACAGTGACGTAGAGTCAAGACCAGACGGGGCAAGGGGACACTCAAGAAACTACAGAAAACGCAGCCCCAGACACAGAGACAAATCCCCGGCCCGGAGCCGACCCAGGCAACGCAGTTAGACTCTACTACTGTGATGGGCACCCAGCCCCCGGAAGGGAATGGAAGTAGGGATCTACAGATTATCAACCTATCTACTTACATCTTGACAGCACCAGAGGAGTCAGTATTGAAAAAGGGACTCAGTTTTTCACCAATGTACAGATTGAATAAATTTGAACTCATCAAGGACCTTTACCTTTTTTGCAGGCAACTATCGTTC
Source organism: Dendropsophus ebraccatus (assembly GCF_027789765.1). Classification (NCBI taxonomy): domain Eukaryota; kingdom Metazoa; phylum Chordata; class Amphibia; order Anura; family Hylidae; genus Dendropsophus; species Dendropsophus ebraccatus. The sequence continues at coordinate 85,460,495 of NC_091460.1, read as the reverse complement.
AAAATGCTCTATGACCAACCATCCTTAGCCGATTCCTTACCAGATGAAGATCGTCATGTATTCCGGGACCTACTTTCACTGCTACAGGAGAACGAGACACAGACAGGTAGGAGGACATTTACGCCCCATTTACCCTCTCAGGCTACCCCTTCCTTTAGATTGTTCCCCTGCATACATATATTCTTTGAGGCTGCCATGAGAGATATCCAAGCCCTAAGACTAGACCCCAACAAGGGTGAAAACTTAACTAAAGATGAACGTCATGTCTTAAAAACCCTTAATAGTCATTTGGACTTTATTATCAAGGAGGCAGACAAAGGCGGCAACATAGTACTTTGGCCTACCGAGCTCTACTCGAAGGAGGCATCGAGACAACTAAATAATAGAGTGCATTATTCTCCTTTGCCCTCAGACCCGACATCGATTTTCAAAAGAAAAGTGGATCGAATTTTGGATCGAGCACTACAATCGAATATCATCTCGAAAAAAGAACACAAGTATATGACGGTTGACAAACCTGTGATCCCGACCCTATACCTATTGCCAAAGGTACACAAATCCACACTAGAACCACCAGGGAGACCTATAGTCTCGGGCATAGGGGGTCTGTGTGAAAACATCTGCACTTACCTGGACTTCTATTTTCAGCCGTTTGTATTGCGTCTACAATCGAGACACACATCCTACACACGAGATTCCATGCACCTTATCGAACAATTGGAGGACTTTGAGATACCGGAGGGCACCCTATTGGTGACACTTGATGTCGAATCGTTATATACGAACATCAACCATGAATTAGGGGTAAGAGCTATTGCAAGCTTTCTGGAAGGTGAAGGTGGGAACGGAGAGAACAGTGCTCACAATGCATTCTTGTTGGAGCTTTTAAACTTTGTTCTGCACCAGAATTACTTCATCTTTAATGGGGTGTTCTACAAGCAGGTCTCTGGTACGGCAATGGGGGCGCGTTGTGCCCCCTCCTACGCTAACCTCTTTATGGGGTGGTGGGAGGGGGCACACGTGTACCCCCAGGAGCGTTTTCAAAGTCATGTCCTCAAGTGGAGTCGCTTTATAGACGACGTATTGATGTTATGGACAGGAACACGGGAGGAGTGTGAATTATTCCTACAGGATCTAAACCGTAATGACTTTAACATCTTTCTCACCTCCCATATTTCACAGGACAAAGCGGAATTTCTCGACCTCGAACTACGACTGATGGGCAATAGGATACACACCTCTCTATTTCACAAGAAAACTGACACAAACAGCCTCCTCCACTATCAGAGCTTTCATCCAGAACATCTGAAGACAGGCATTCCAGTTGGCCAATTTTACCGGGTCAAACGGAATTGCAGCCAAGAGATTGGAGGCCCAATCACTAAGCCAGCGCTTTAAATCAAGAGGTTATCCGAAAAGAATTATTTCTGGGTCTTTCCAGAGGGCCAGAGATGCGAACAGAACACAGCTACTTACTCCCAAAATCCGTGAAGCAGATAAGGTAAGACTTGTAACCACGTATAACAACCAGTGGCAGGAAGTATACAAGATCTTAAATAGAAATTGGAATATACTACTAACTGATTCCCGCCTGGCCACTTACATCACGCATAAGCCATCACTAACAGCCAGACGTGCACGAAATCTGAGGGATATTCTGACCTACAGTCATTTTTCTCAACCCACCACCTCTCTGGACAGGGGCATACGCCTAAAGGGATCTTTTCCCTGTGGCAATTGTAATATCTGCCAATTGATGGAACCAACTAGGATCTTTCACAACCCACATGATAACAGAAATTATCATTTGAACAACTATATCAATTGTCGCAGCAAAAATGTGATATACGCCCTTATCTGTCCATGCTCTCTTATTTATGTGGGGCAGACATCTCAGGAGCTCCGGAAAAGAACTCAGCAACATCTTTCCAATATTCGCAGGGCTACAAGTACAGTACACACGACACCGGACTTAACATCTGTGGCGGCCCACTTTAAGATGCAGCACAACGGTAGGTCTGACGGTCTGAGGGTGGTTGGCTTAGAGCAAATCCGCCTGGGAATTAGAGGGGGTAATGCAACCAAAAGGTTACTCTGTGCCGAATCAAGATGGATCTACAAATTACAAAGCCTGGAACCGGGGGGCCTCAATGAGGAACTATTGTACACGGGTTTTTATAAATGATGTTATAAATGATGTTATTTTAGTAATTCTCATTAGGTTACTAGGCCATTGCTCTACCTCTTATGGTTTTTGGTAGGTCTTTGCATCACTTTTTATGTCCATTTATACACTTCTCACTCTTTCTATTTACACATTCCTTGCCCCATTACTATTTCATTCACACTTCGTCCACTCATACACCTTTTCACTTTCTCACTTATACACTCTTTGTTCACTCATACACCTCTTACTTTTTCACTTACACACTTTACAACCTACTACTCCACTCATTGTTTCTTTCTTTCTTTCTTTCTTTCTTCCCCCTTCTTCTCCCCTTCTTTTTTCTTTTTTTCTTTATACATTCGCCTATTCACACTCAAACACTCATATTCACATTCTCTTTAGTCACACTTATGTACTTTCTGTTTGTCCTCTCACGTCATGCTCACGTATATATTTTGCATCACATGGTTTGTGTTGGTTTGATATATTCACTTATATACATTCACCTATATATGTTTGTCCGTAGATTCACACAACCATATCTGGAGAGCATTTGGATGTTTTTCCACCTTCATCCCCCTCCTCTACATGATGTTAACCATCCATTGTCTCCGAACATGTCTGGCAGATACATCCTTGGATGAGCATATCCCTACTTACCTGAAAACTTCTTCCACTATGACTCCTTCATATTAGAGATGCTTCCTGTCTGACATCATCTTTGGCCCAGTCTCTGTACCTGGGTCCATGCCATCTTATGAATATTGTATATATGTTAAATATGTTAAATACTGTATATATTATAAATATTTGGTACACTTTATGTGTGCCGTGTTAGTGGGTGGTGCTGTTGTGATCCGGTTTCACGGCATGGACTGTAGGCGGTCAGTTTTCAATACAATATAATTTATATGTCTTTTTGATGCGCTCCTGTATTAGTGTTTATTCTTGGGATTGGGTTTTTGATTCGTATATGCTATAGTATTTTACTTTATTCATGGAAATTTGGGGATCGTATTAGCACTTTTGCTTTACACTTTTGATTAAATCATATATAATAATATATATTATTTATTTATATCCTTTCACCTTTATTGATCACTTATTTTCACGTATTGTTATTACATATATATATATATATATGGAGAAAGGATTTTTTTATATATATCTTCTATAGTTTCTTTTGTAATGCATTTCATATTTATTTATTTATCTATTTATCTATTTAATGATCCTTCTTACTAATGTACTATTAAATGGAAACTATTTATTTTATTATTTTTAGATATTCGCGATCATGTTTGTTTGATTTGCAACATGCGCTGCTATTATTTGTTTCATGTGGACACACAGCATTGTGTACATTACATATGACATATATTTTGATGCCCAGATGCCATAAGTCTTCCGCAGTGTATTCTAGACTTATTGGGAGCACATAGAAATGTTCGTTCATATGTCACGCTCTGGCGCCTGCGCATTATAACCTTGTGGCATCATGGGCTCGTCTGTATGATACGCTCTGGCGCCTGTGCACTACAATCATGTGGCGTCATGAGCGCCATTTTAGTGTTGGGCATAGATTCCATGTGATATTGACCCTATATGAGCGGAGATCGCCGCAGTGCACTCTAGATGTATTGAGAGCACATGGAACTGTCCTTCTTTATGTACTTTACTCTGGCGCCTGCATACTATATCCTTATGGCGTCTTGGACTCGTTTGTATGCTACGCTTTGGCGCCTGTGCATTACAACTTTGTGGCGTCATGGGCGCCATCTTTGAATTGGGCAGAGTTTCCATGTGAGATTGACCCTATATGGGCGGATGTGATATACTTCGCGCATGCGCATTGGCACTTTACAGGACGCGGTCGCCGCCATGTTGAGACCGGATCACAATCATGTACCACTCCCCACGGCACTTAGGTAATTAAATTTACATTTGTTTTGCATAAGTTTTGATATAAATAACGGGTTATTCCATACCTACATTACCCCTGAGGAAGTCCGAGGTTACGGACGGAACGTGTGGGGCTCTGTGGCTGGCACCCCATTTATCCCTGTTCCATTTATATGGTGATATACAGCCTTGGTCATTTTCTTTCATAGCCATTTATTTACTTTATACTTGTTTCTTCCACCATTTACCTTCATTACTTTATTATTGTGTTATTGTGTTATGGTGGTTTGTTTTACAGGCATATTTACAACTTTTTTTGATGTGTGTTTCTTGTATAGAACAGGGATACTGTATATATTGTACATAGGGTTGCCATCTTGATTAGCACTATATTTTGTGCTTTCCCTGGAGCATTTTCTGGGTTTTTAAATGTTTTTAATGGGGATCCTTTTGTTTGTAACTATGTACCTGATTTAATAAAGTACTTTTATATATATCTAACATTTTGGTGTGTTGGTGTACCATTATAGTACATGCCTATTTCTCCTTTTCTATGGTCTAAGTCTCTTTCACGTACTGGTACTGTGCACCCAACTCATCATTTCTTTGAGCTGTGCATATCCTAGTTTGTATAGTACCCCAATATATGTAACGCAGGTTCTCCTGAGTAGAACGGTACCCCATATGTGGGCATAAACCACTGCATGGGCACACAGCCGGGCTCAGAAGGGAAGGAGCGCCAATTAGCTTTTTCAGTGCAGATTTTTCTGAAGAAGTTTCCGAGCGCCAGGTGCGTTTGCAGAGGCCCTGTAGTGTCAGCAGAATAGATTCCCCCCAAAAGTCACCCCATTTTGGAAATTGCACCCCTCAAAGAATTCATCTTGGGGTGTGGTGACCATTTTTACCCCACAGGTATTAGAGGAAAGTATTCAAAATTGGCCAGTAAAAATGAAAAACTCGAATTTTTCCAATAATATGTTGGTTTAGTTTGAAATTTCTCAATTTGACGAGGAACAGGAGAGAAAACGTACCCAAAAATCTGTAACGCAGGTTCTTCTGAGTAAAACGGTACCTCATATGTGGGCATAAACCACTGTATGGGCACACAGCAGGGCTCAGAAGGGAAGGAGCGCCAATTTACTGGAGCAAAACCGCAGCTAGTAATGGTTATTAGAATAGCGCAGTTACTAAAATAAAATTAAAAAATGATATTACAGGTAATGTGGGGTGGTTACGGACAGTCTGGGGTGGTTATGGGCAACCTGAGCATGGGCACCGCCATCTGGAGGGGGTCATTGGCAATTTGGGGTGGTCAGAGGCACCGTGGCGTGGTCAGAGACATCATGGGGGGACATCACTTTTTATCCCCTGTCACCAATCATTCATGGTGACAGGGAATAAAAAGTGTCGGGATGCACGTGGCACAAGCGATTAGCGGTATATAGTATATACCGCTGATCGCTTGTACCGGGACCCCACAGGGGGTTCCCGATGACTGCCCCATGCTCTCAGCTACCTCCAGTGGCGGAGAGCATGGGGCTTTCATTCATTTTAACTTTTCCATCGCTGTGAACAGACATTAGTCGGTTCACAGCGATGGCGCCGGCCATCTTGGAAATGATGGCCACCGGGGGAGGGGGGTTAGTGATTGCCCTACTAGGGGAGGGGGGTGATCTGAGGTCTGGGGACACTTATTTCATCTCCCCCTGCCGTGGGGAGGGGGGGATGAAAAGCGGCGGCGGCACCGGTAATCCCCTTTACCGACGGCCGCCGCTATAATGTTAATAGCGGCGATCGTCGGTAAGGGGGGGGGGGGCAGGACGGACCCCACACACTACCCCAACCCCTCATGGGGTGGGGGCCATCCCGACCCCGCAGCCTTATTCTCTGCCATCACCGTAAAAAGCTGATGGCAGCAGAATAAGGACCCTTAGTGACGCCGTAAAAAGCCGTATCGGCGGTCACTAAGGGGTTAAATTGTACAGTTATTAGAGAATATAAACAAATATACATCACTTTAACAAATACAATATAACAACTTTATAACAAATAGGTTTTGAGGAGTAACATAACTAGACTGAAAAGTAAGAGGGTAAATACAATAGAATAAAACACGTAGTGTTGCCAAGAGTTTGTTCTAAGATTTTTGTTTCATTTTAAGTATTGAAATACAACTGGTAAAAAGGTTGATCTTAGCTGACAAATTTATTCCATTGCGTGCGCTAAGTGAATACATTTTAAATGAAAAATTTAAATCCTGTCAAGCTGCATGTCAACCTTACATTGGCCAAATCAAGGTTTAATGAACAAGGCCTTTTGTGGTTGTAAAGTTGTACTTTTGGCAATTCATCTTGATTCTTTGTGCAAGAATAACTCTACTTTTAACTTAGTCCATTCCCCACTGGATTTATTTCAAAGTAGATGAAATACAGTATAACTTTAAATCACCAAAGAATAATAGTAATTCAGTCCTCATTTTCTACCTGAACATACAGACATAATTTTAAGGTAAAAACACGTCCATATTTTTAAAGTAATAATTTACTCAATTGAAGTCAATAGGAAATTGACCAGCAGTGCACACACAGTATAGAATAAAGCTATAGTTGATTACAAATATCCAAATATTGAACTTGCTCATTATGTATTACCTACTAGTGATGAGCGAGCATGCTCGTACGAGCTTGGTACTCGATCGAGTATTAGGGTACTCGATGGTACTCGTTACTTGCACAAGCATCTCGCGATCCTAAAGAAAATCTCATCATCTGTTTCCTGTAAGTTTAGGCGCTATTTCTCAGCCAATAAACATGCAGAAGACTCTTTGGTACATCCTGCGATAACGTGGGACCCATACATGTCAATAGCAGCGATTGGTTGGCCAGATCAGATGACCCTGCCATATAAAACGCGCAGCTGGCAGTACTCGCTTCAGACGCATGCTGTGACAGATTAGGGACAGAGCTGCTGCTTCTCAGGGAGAGTGTCAGTGTATTATTTGGCATTCTAGTAGGCAGGGAATACTAACAATACAAACAAACAGCCCTTTTCAGGGCTTCAAATAGTTTTTTAATAGTATTACTACAAACTGCTGTCTGGGACTTGCAGTGCTGCTACCACGATTTAACTAGCACACTGTGGTGACCGGCTGCTGGCAGAAAGGGGACATTAGGTGTTGCATATAGACCCCTAAGAAGTGCTCAGTGTACTCTTTTTTGATTTTGGGGCTGGTGGTCCTGCTGTACTACATTGGATTGCTGGGATTTGTAGTACACCTGCATAGAACTTCACTGCTCATTGGATGGGGGTATCACAGCGTGTATCTAGGTCCAGCCACTACCAGATTGTACCGTAAAGCCCCCACTAAACTAGTGGGTACTACACTGTATTGCTGGGATTTGTAGTACACCTTTATAAAACTTCACTGCTCATTGGACGGGGGTATCACAGCGTGTATCTAGGTCCAGCCACAACCAGATTGTACCGTACAGCCCCCACTAAACTTGTGGGAGCACAAGTATTTTTCCTGATTTCTGGATTTCATACGCAAGGCCTTTCTAAGTTCCATACTGTGCAGTGTCCATAAAATGGTGAACCCCAAGAGGCCGTGGTTCAGGGCAGGGTGACACAGCAGCACCTGTTGAGGAGGTAGCAGTGGCACACCGCAGACGTCCACTCCCCAGCTTCTTTGCCCAACTTACGGGGTCTCAAGGTAGACCGATATTGAAACCGCTATTAAATGCGCAGCAGTGTGAACAGGTGATCACGTGGATAGTGGATAATGTGTCCAGTAACTTATCCACCACCTAGTCTTCCACACAGTCCAACCACGCTACCCAAGGGAGAGGAACCCTTGCTCTATTAGCTCAGCCTCCTTCCCCACAGCCTGGCCCCTCCAGGAAAAGAGATGATTCAGATCCACCACCATGCTCCCAGGAACTCTTTTCTGGACCCTTCCCTGAGCAACCGGAGCAGTCGATCTGTCGAAATGCCCAAACTATGCAGCTCACGCAGTCAGTGGGTGATGAGAGTGGAGACTTGCAAGCGGGGTTGGAAGAGGTGTCTGATGATTACGATGAGACCCGGTTGTCAGACAGTGAGGTTGTTGTCATGGATGTAACTCAAAGTGAGGAGGAGAGTGAGGAAATGGAGTTGACAAAAATGGCGTTTAGGATACACACCACCACAGTTAATAGCTTGTTTTTGCTGTTTGTGCCTTAAAGGGGAGGGTAACTATCACTTCATAGAACAATTGACGTGACAATAACTTTCATATTGACATGTCAGCCTCCTTACCCTCAACAGTTGCCAAAATAGGGCAGAGGTGGTCAGGTCGTCACCTTTTTGTTTCTGTTTGTCTTTCCGGGAAGTGATGATCAGGAAGGAACAGATGCCGCACTCTGCTGAGGGCCCTCTGCCCCTTCCTTTAAGCAAGTAGGGTTAGGGTCAGCACTTGGACCCTAACAAGTTTGGTGACATGTCAGAAATTTGGAAATGATGGTTACCCTTCAGTTTAATTTGTTGGGATATATACATATTGTAAGTTTGCACAGTATGTGAGAGAAATCTATCTATTTCTGAGGTTGACAGGTTTTCACACGACCTTCCCTCTACCGAACTTGGGTCCCCTGAAAAAATGCTCGAGTCTCCCATTGACTTCAATGGGGTTCGTTACTCGAAACGAGCACTCAAGTATCGGGAGATCTTCGTTTAGAGTAACGAGCACCCGAGCATTTTAGTACTCACTCATCACTATTACCTACTTTGTCTGTTTTATACATCTGTTTACACATTTTTTTTTTTTGCATTTAGCATTTACTGTGTGTGAACCTAGCCTAAAAGTGTTATTTTTTTTCAAGGCAGAATAGAGAGCAGTAGGTAAATTATGTGTGTTCCCCTCCATATGTATGGAGAGGAAGCTTCATCCAATGACTGAAATATGCATTGTTTAGTATTTAAAGTGAATGTACCATTAGGTACATTCGCTTTAAATTTTGCATAGCAATAGAACAGTGCTGGTGTGCGAAAGCCAGTGACGTGGTCCTTTTTTTTGAACAGAGGCCCAATTCCCATGCATCAATAGAATAAAGATACAGGGGTCGGCACTATCCAATGTCCATTTAGCTTAGGTAGGCAGCAATATATAGCATGCTCTAGCAAGAAATATTATTCCTTTTCTGCCTTCGGGGGTGCAAATGTACAGATGGAGCTGCATGCACTCACTACTGTTGCAGATAAAAACTCCTTTATTCGTGTATCAAACACACAGCATATTGCAAGCGGGTGGAGGAAGCCAAGCCTTCCACTGATGACAGCTGTTTCACGCCCACTTCCCGGCGCTTCCTCAGATCCCGCCTCCTCAGTCACGTCACTTCATATACTAATGAATTGTGACGCGTCTGGTGGGAGGAGTTACAATGTTATTTAAAAACAAAAACAAGTTTATAGATAAGTTCAAAAATGCATCTTACACATGTGACTTATAAGAACATACCTAAATCAGTGTGGTCATTTAGACCCATTTGGCTTTGAGCGTTAGTTGCTAGGATCCAGCGTGTTTCACATTGGAGCAGCTTTTTATTGCTATCTCTTCCGCTTTTGCAGTGAATGCGTTGTAATCCCATGAACTTTAGTTCTTTTACATTACCTCTATGTTGCTTATTTAAACGCGGAGCCCCCTGTCCTGTGCATAAATATCTAACATGCTCACTAAAGCGTTTATTCATGGAACAATTAGTCTTTCCTATGTAATATAGGCCACATGTACAGATGATGGCGTATACTACATATTTAGTTTTGCAACATATCATGTCTTTTATATCACAAGTGTGACCTCCTAAATTAACAGTTTTGCATTGTTCAGAATTAGGGCACCACTTACAGTCACCAAATTTGTAGTTCCCATGTAGAGTATCACTTAGCCAGTTAAAAAAAGTATCACTTAGCCAGAACAAAGAGGAAATAAAACATTACAAAGGAAAACCGGGAAACATTACAATATCACAGGAACATGTCAATTTAGGACAAGGAAAATCAGACGTGGAAGGGGAAGAAGGGGAAGAAGAAGCAAAAAGAACCGGAACAAAACGGAAGCAAGTATTTTGGAAGAAGTAAACAATGTGAACAGCAATTTACAGAGGGAGCCTTCTCTGGTTGTGAACCTCACCAATCTGGAACTGAATGAATCGGTTCTCTCTTTTCTGAACAAAGGACTAAATTACTGTCTGACAAAAAAAATCAATTTGGTAGATTTCCAAATCGATATGTTTACAAGCATTAGAAAACTCAATCTGATAAAGTTTTTTTCTTTGAATACTGCCCCTTACAACAACAGAGAGGAAAGTGAAGGTGACAAACCAGTAGAAATTGGATCTCTTGTTTTTTCTCTGGCAGGGGCTGAAAGTGATCAGGATATACAGGGACTCAGTCAGTGGTGTAACTAGAAATGGCTGGGCCCCATAGCAAACTTTTGATTGGGCCCCCTCCCAACTGACCACTAAGCCGTGAAGTGTAGTCATAACTGTAGTGCTTTCAGTTAAAGGGACATTTGCAGATCCCAGGAGGCCCACTCTGCCAACTTGTTCTGCAAATGATGACAGCTCAAGGGGCCCAGAGTATTGCAGGAGCAGGCTATAGGGCCCCCTGATGCAGTGGGCCCCATAGCAGCTGCTATGGCTGCTACAGTGATAGTTACGCCCCTGGACTCAGTACCTTGCTAGATTTGGCTGACAGTGATGAATTATATCATGATACTAATGAACCTCAGTTTTTTTCAGGTGGTATAAAAAGTACTTTTTCTCCCCCGTTAAATCAAGGCAGTAACTTAGAGCTATTCCAGCAGAAGGTAATGGAGCAGGTGAGAGCCCTCATATACCCTCAAGACACAGATAATGTGACACCAGCCGAAAGAGAAGCACTAAACTGGTTACAAAATAATGATGAAAATATATGCAAAAAAGCAGATAAAGGGGGAAACATAGTGATTATGTGGAGAAAAGATTATGAAATAGAAGGTAAAAGACAACTAAATGATACACAAACATACAGTAAGTTGAAAGAAAATCCCACCCCTAAAACACAGAAAAAACTACAAACCCTTTTATGAACATACAGTATGTAGAAAAAAAACGTGCTTTCTAAAAATACAGCTTGAGGCTGGGTTCACACTATGTATATTTCAGTCAGTATTGTGGTCCTCATATTGCAACCAAAACCAGGAGTGGATTAAAAACACAGAAAGGATCTGTTCACACAATGTTAAAATTGAGTGGATGGCCGCCATTTAATGGCAAATATTTGCTGTTATTTTAAAACAACGGCTGTTATATTTAAATAATAGCAGTTATTTACCGTTATATGGCGGCCATCCACTCAATTTCACCATTGTGTAGACAAAGCCTTTCTGTGTTTTTAATCCACTCCTGGTTTTGGTTGCAATATGAGAACAACTGCTTCCAATTTAATCATGAGTGGTATATCCAAGGCGAGGGTACAGCGATGGGTACGCCCGTCGCATGTACCCTCCCCAACCTATACCCTGCAATATTGGAAAGCGAAATGGTATTCTCTGAAAATAACCCCTTCCTAAGACACATACATTGCTATAGGAGATTCTTGGATGACATTTTTGTCATACGGTAATGGACTGATATTAAATTTAATCTCTTTATTAAACACCTTAATAGCAATGATATGAATATGATTTTCACAAGCAAACATCACACTACGCAAATTGAGTTGAGGCCCATGATTACTTTTAGACGCACTAAGAACATAAAAGATTTAATTGTGCATAGTAAATATTCTAACAGAGAAGGAAAAAAGAAAAGTAACTGGATAAGTGATACTCTACATGAGAACTACAAATGTGGTTACTGTAACTGGTGCCCTAATTTAGAACAATGCAAAACTGTTAATTAAGGAGGTCACACTTGTGATATAAAAGACATGATATGTTGCAAAACTAAATATGTAGTATACGCCATTGTCTGTACATGTGGCCTATATTACATAGGAAAGACTAATTGTTCCATGAATAAACGCTTTAGTGAGCATGTTAGACCTTTACGCACAGGACAGGGAGCTCCGCGTTTAATTGAGCATGTAAATAAGCAAAATAGAGATAATGTAAAAGAACTAAAGTTCATGGGATTACAACGCATTCACTGCAAAAGCGGAAGAGATAGCAATAAACAGTTGCTCCAATGTGAAGCACGCTGAATCCTAGCAACTAACTCTCAAAGCCAAATGGGTCTAAATGACCGCACTGATTTAAGTATGTTCTTATAAGTCACATGTGTAAGATGTATTTTTGAACTTATCTATAAACTTGTTTTTGTTTTTTAAATAACATTGTAAAGCCTCTTACCAGACGCTTCACAATTAATTAGTATATGAAGTGACGTGACTGAGGAGGTGGGATCTGAGGAAGCGCCGGGAAGTTGGCGTGAAACAGCTGTCATCAGTGTAAGGCTTGGCATCCTCCACCCGCTTGCAATATATTGTGTGTTTGATACACGAATAAGGGAGTTTTTATCTGCAACAGTGGTGAGTGCATACAGATTTTCTTTTTCTATTTTCCGCTATTTTCCGATTCCCATGCATGGCGATCTATTACCAGGCCCCGGCCGGGGCTGAAGCACTGGAGGCGGGCCAGCCTGCCCCTAGTGGGAGGAAACCCCTACCCCTCTGTGACGTGGCTCCATTGATTCTAATGGAGGCGCGTCATAGAAGGGCAGGTGTTTCCTTCTTACAGCCCACCTCCAGTGCGTAAGCATTTTTACTTTTTACTCATGTCTGTACTTTTATTTATTTTTTTATTATTTTTTAAATATCTTACACCCCATTCTACACAATAACTAATTAAAATAACTTAAATTGAACAAAAAAAGTAATAAACTGTAACAAAACAAAAAAAGTAACAAAAAACATACAGGTCCTTATGCAAAATATTTTAGGATAAAGAGTCAGAGTCAGTATTTACCATAGCAGCAAATTATGGTATTTCTTTAGTTTTTCAAATCTGCAAAAAAGTTTAATCTAGAATCTGAATGGTTGCTATGAGCAATGTTTTTTGTTAGAACAGTGTTTATGCCTGAATCCCACTATCTTTTAGAAATATCCTTGTTCTTTCAGCTAGAAACAAAGCAACTTATGTGCCACCAATTTTCTAAACGAATTCCTCCTATGCTGTACATCATGAATAAGAGAAAAAGAGGGAGAAAAAATAATGTCACCATGGAAATGTAGATAGCTGAGTACGATCATGATATTTGAGGAGGTTTTATAATTGATATACCAAAATGGAATAAGCTTTTTTCTTATCAAAGGGCATAAATAATGTAGGTAGTATAACAGTAGACTAAAGTGACTGATGCAAAGAATAGTTTTAAGAAATCTTTATTTTAAAGCCATAGGTTTTTGTAACACATACAAACTCACATATGCTGTTTATACAGAACGTGAAATTTTTAAAATATTCTCTCATAGGAAAAAAAATGCTAAAAATGCACCTCCAATAGATTATAATTCTCAATTTTAAGGCAATAATGCTGTAAAGAATAACAAATGCTGCAAAAGATGCTGTAGATATGAGTGAAAACGCTTTATTGAGTAAAGTATTCACTGCATTTCCACAGGCTTAGTAAAATGTACACACATGTGTCACAATTGGATCTTCCAGATTAGCGGAGAGATCCTCTGCTAATCTGGAAGGTTGGGTCTCCGTGAATACAGACACAATCACATGTTAATGCATTATTGTCTGACTGTGTCTCTTTCTAGATTAGCAGAGGATCTCTCTGTTGATCTGGAAGGTTCTATTGTCACAGGTACACTGTAATCAACATGGGAGGAGCAGGGAAAATATACTTACCAAAGCAGTCTTCTTCCTGTCTTCCTAATAGCAGCACAGCCAATCAGTGGCTGAGGCGGGAGTAAAGCCGATGATGGGCTAAGCAAACCCCGCACAGCCAATCAGTGACTGGAGTGATGTCCTACCTCAGCCACTGATTGGAAATAATGAAGACAGACCGAAGACTGGAGCAGTAAGTATAACTTTCCCCCTCCCCTCCCAGGGTCCAGACTGTTCCTTTTGGATTAACCAATTACCTTCTGCTCTGCCAAGCAGGGGGTGCCTGTTTAAATACCTGAGCCTCTCATTGAATTCAATGGGGCTCATTACTCGAATCAAACACTTGATTATTGAAAAATATTTGACTGGATTATCAAGCCTTTGAATATTTTGGTGCTTGCTAATACATTCAAATTACATAAATGCATTAATGTTATAAATATATAATAATTAATAATAATATAAATATGCCTGTGTGAACCAACACAGTAAAATGATTTGTAGGCTGGAAAAAGATGCAGGTCCATCCAGTTCAGCCTGTTGTTCTGCAACCTATTAGGTAGAAACTCATTTTTCTCACATGAAAACAAATATAGATTGCATTCCCACCTAACTCCCTAGGACCCAGATTGTTCAGTCTGGCCCCCAGGGGGTTAAATGGAGATGCTATGCATCTCTACTTACCCCCTGGGTAAAGACTATGCTCCATCTGCTGTGAAATAAGTGACTTAACCCCTTACTTGCTGGGGCACATGCAGTGTGCTCAGCATAGCAAGCGATAACAGTCTGGCCCCCAGGGGGCTAGATAGGAATGCCATGCAGCTCCCTTAAGCTCCTAGAGGCCAGACTGTGCTTCATCTGCTGTGCAGAGTGCACTGCCCAAGCTCCAGCATTAAAGAGGTTAATTGACAACCCCCTGCTAGGCCAGGTGTCTCTCCTTTTAGCACCCCCCTAACCGCTTGGGGGCAAAGCTAAACAGTCTTGTCTCCAGCCAGTTAAGTGAGGATGCATAGGTGGAGGGAGATTGTGATCCCATTGTATAGACCACATCTGAAATACAGGGTCCAATTCTGGAGACCTCAACTATTAAAATATAGTGATACAATAAAATGGGTCCACAGGCTACAAAAAAAGTGGATGGACAAACACATAAACCCAGGAAAGAAATCATTACAGACTTGGGGATCTAAATTGGTATCGTCTGGACGAAAGAAGGGTAAGGGGACATGATCAAAACCTTTAAAATATGTTAAAGGACTAAATAAAGTTCAAGAGGGACATTTTTTTTATTGGAAAGCCGGAGAAAACCATATGTCCAAAAACTCAGTTGACACGGCATAAAAATAAGTGTTAGTCCCTACTTCCAACTCAGTTGAAAGCTGTAGCCAAAGGTCTCCCTAGTATCAAAGTCCATAGTAACAATCTGCTTCTAGAAAAAACTGTGGTTCAAGAGGGAAGTGTTTTATAAGGTAACAAACAGGGGCCACAATCTGAGGTTTGTTGGGGGAAAGATCAGAAACAATATGAGAAAATATTACTTTACTGAAAGAGTAGTAGGTGCTTGGAATAAACTTTCAGCAGATGTGGTTGGTAAATCTACATTAACTGCATTTAAACATTCCTGGGATAAACATATATATATATATATATATATATATATATATATATATATATATATACCCTGAGATAATAAGAAACAAAATAATAGAAGAGCAGATGAGATGGACCAAGTGGTCTTTTTGTGCTGACAAGGGGTGAACTAAGGGTACCATGTGCCCTAGACTGTTCAGAAATGTTATGTGCTCTTTGTTCTGATGCATCACTTTCCTTTTCTTCTCCTTCTGACCCAGACCACCATGTCGATTTCTTGCAGCTACAATTCATATTTTTTGAACCTGCCAGACAAACATCTTAGGCTCCGCACTTTTTCAACAACTTCCACTTTTTTGTCATGTGCAGTAAAGCCCCTGCTGTGCCCCCCATATAGTAATAATGCCCCCTGCTGTACCCCCATATAGTAATAATGCCACCTGCTTCACTTCCATATAGTAATAATGCTCCCTGTGCAGTACCCCAATAGTAATAATCCCCCCATGCTGTCCCCATATAATAACCCCCCCTGCACTGCACACCCATAATAATTATCCCCCTGTGCTGTCCCCATAGTAAATGACCTCCTAAAATGTGTCTCCCATTGTAATAATCCCCCATGCTGTCCTCATAGTACTAATCACCCTGTACAGTCCCCATAGTAATAATCCCTGCGTGCTGTCCCTATGCTCTGTCCCATAGTAATAATCCCCCCATGCTGCACCCTCATAGTAATAATCCCCCCTGTGCTGTCCACATAGTAACAATCCCCCCTGTGCTGTCCCCATAATAAAAATCCCCCTGTGCTCTGTCCCATAGTAATAATCCCCCCGTGCTTCACACTCATAGTAATTATCCCCCCTGTGCTTTACCCTTAGTAACAATCCCCCCTGTGCTGCACCCCATAGTAATCCCCCTGTGCTGTCCCCATAGTAACAATCCTCCCTGTGCTCTGTCCCATAGTAATAACTCCTCCTGTACTGTCCCCATATTAATAACCCCCCTGTGCTGTCCCCATAGTAATAATCTCACCCTGTGCTCTGCTGCACCCTGCATTGCCAAGCACACATACACACCCCAAACCCCCCATTATACTCACCTTATTCTGGCATACAGCGGTTCCCTCTCTCCTCCAGTCTGTGAGGAGAAAGCCGCCATCCGCACACACATCTTCTTCCTCCAACAGGCGCAGTCATATGACATCACTGCGCCTGCTGTCTGCGGCAGCCTGCGAGGTGCAGAGTGCTCGGCTGGGTCAGCGCGGTCCAGAGGGGTGGAGCTGTAGTCAGGCAGGTGGTGCCACGGCAGTCTGGGCAGGTGATGGGGCCCAGAGGCGGAGGGGCAGATGATGGGGTGGGCGGCTGGAGAGGCAGACAATGGGGCGGGCTGGCGGCCGAAGGGGCAGATGATGGGGCGGATAGGTGGCCAGAGGTGACACAAGTGCCCCCTGTGTGGTCGCCCGGCCTGCCCGCGTCTATAAACGGCCATGGCCTATGCTACTGACTAACTTTGCAGTCCCGACCCCACCTCTACACTATGTGAGGCAGGGCCCTGTGTTTCCCAGGCTGGCATCTGCTGGCTGACACATTTTAGCCTGGGAGGTAAGCACACAGCAAGCACAGGAAAAATTGTGCCTGGAGATGGCTATACTATGGATCCAGCTGAAATTGCCCCGGTGATGGCATTGAAAAATAAACCTCCATCCACTGTGGGAGAATTGAGAAAAGTCTTAGGGGGAGATTTATCAAAGGGTGTAAAATTTAGACTGGTGCAAACTACCCACAACAACCAATCACAGCTCAGCTTTAGGCAGTGCTGAAAGGAAAGAGGAACTGTGATTGGTTGCTTTGGGCAGTTTGAACCAGTCTAAATTTTACACCCTTTGATAAATCTCCCTCTTAGACTTCCTATCTTATTACCGCATTTACATCCAGAACTTCTCCAAGATTGCAGCTCCCTTGTATGCTCTTTTGGCAGGAACCTCAAGTTCAGTGACACCAGGAGAAAAGAAGGTGAACAAAGGTAGACCTAAACTCAAAGAAAGGAACTCCAATTCTGCTCAACAACCTATCAACTGGACACAACATCACCAAGAAGTACTGGAACAACTAGTTGACTGTTTAGTCAAACCGTCGATCATGTGATACCCAGACTTCAACATCCCATTTGTACTTCATTGTGATGATCTCAAGTGTGACTTGGAGCAGTCCTGTTCCAGCATCAAGATGGCAAACTGAGAGTCATTGGCTATGGTTCAAGAACTTTGACAGCAGCTGAGAAGAACTACCATCTGCATTCTGGTAAGCTAGAGTTTCTCGCTATGAAGTGGGCTCTATATGAATGGTTTAGCGATTACCTGTACTACAATCAAGAGTTTGTGGTTTACACAGACAATAATCCACTAACCCATGTCCTCTCCACGGCAAAGCTCGGTGACACTGGTCAAAGATGGGTGGCAGAGTTAGCAGACTAACTTTAGCATTAAACATCGCCAAGGAAAAGCTAATGTTGATGCAGATGTGTTGTCAAGAATGCCCTTAGAGCCAGAAGAATTCATGCAACAGTGCTCTGAAAAAATTAGTTTGGAAACTACAGTGAGTACTGTGCAAGCAGTACAAGTCCAGCAAGAAGAATACACACCAATGTGGTGCCCATTGACAGTGGAAGAGAGAGTAAAGGATATGGAACAGCGTCATACCTTTTCAATCAGCCAGCTTCCAAAAAAATCTATAAGGAGAGCTCAGAGAGAGGACAAAGTCATTGGAAGAGTACATTAACCAAGATAGGTTACCTAGCAAGAAGCAGAGGGAAACAGAGTCTACAGCTACAAGCCTCTTGCTAAGAGAATGGCCAAAATTACACCTCAGTACAGAAGGGATACTCTACCACAAAAGAGGACCAAATCTGCAGTTAGTGTTACCAAAAGTTTACCATCTGGTGTTCAGAGAACTTCATGAAGAAATGGGACACTTAGGAATTGAGAGAATAATAATAATTTTTATTTATATAGCGCCAACAGATTCCGCAGCACTTTACAATTCTGAAGGTACATACATAGACAAAAAAAATCGACATTACAGAGATACATATAATTATCCATACATGAGATACCTAAGTTAGTCTGTGAACGCTTCTTCTGGCCATACGTGCAGAAAGACATTGAACATTTTGTGACCAGAGAATGTGGTTGTTTAAAAGACAAATGTCCCAGGAAGCCAACAAAAGCGCCAATGGGTAACATTACAACCACATACCCATTTGAGATGGTATCCATAGACTTTCTACATCTTGACAAATGTAAAGGAGGATTTGAATACATCTTAGTTGTTATGGACCATTTCATCAGATTTACTCAACCAACAAGTCTGGAAAGACAGCGGCAGAAAAGATCTTCAACCCCTTAACGACGCATGACGGGTATACCCGTCATGCGGCCGTTAAGGGGGATCAGAGAGGGCTCCCGGCATTAGCCATCTCTGCAGCCCGTGGTCCCCGGTTGCTATGTGTAGCCACGGACCGCGGGTATTAGCTGCCGTGGCCAATCGCCACGGCCGGCTAATTAACTGTTCAAATGCAGCTGTCAAAGCTGACAGCTGCATTTGTATAGTATCTGTGCCCCCTGTCCCTGGTGTCTAGTGGGGGATCTGCGATTGCGGAGGGAAGATCCGTTCTAATGAGCCGGCCGGGGGTCAGCGTCACTGACTGATTACTGACTGACACTGATCCTGGCATGGCAATCTATGTAGATGGTCTACAGAAAAAAAAAGGAAAAAATTGGTCAGCTCTCCTAGAACACTGTTCACACTAGGCAGGAGCACGTTGCCATGGCTGAAATTGCAAACACACAAAAACACAGAAAAATGCAACAGCTCACCGCAACAGCAAGATACAGACCCACCCATAGACATGAAAATAATTAAAAGCAGCCCCCCCAACTGCCCAAAAAATTCCCACAAAAATAATGAGTCTCTTGGTTACTCATGGTGGACTCATATCGAGGCATATCCTCATATCGAGGCAGACCCTACACTGTATGTACACTATGGCCTCTCCATGGGGTATAATACGCCTATGCTCTGGGCATGCAAGATCCGTCTGTTCACACTAGTCAGGAGCACGTTGCCATGGCTGAAATTGCAAACACACTTGCTGTTGCGGTGAGCTGTTGCATTTTTCTGTGTTTTTGTGTGTTTGCAATTTCAGCCATGGCAACGTGCTCCTGCCTAGTGTGAACAGTGTTCTAGGAGAGCTGACCAATTTTTTCCTTTTTCTTCTGTTTTCCAGTTGGGGGAGTGGCTGCCTCTATTTGGTCGTGCACTCCACCTGTCTCACCCAGGTGATGCAATTATTTTGCAGGTATTAGACGGATCTTGCATGCCCAGAGCATAGGCGTATTATACGCCATGGAGAGGCCATAGTGTACATACAGTGTAGGGTCTGCCTCGATATGAGTCCACCTTATCGTGGTGAGGCAGTTTACGCTGTTTGCAAATAGTAACCAAGAGACTCATTATTTTTGTGGGAATTTTTTGGGCAGTTGGGGGGGCTGCTTTTAATTATTTTCATGTCTATGGTGGGTCTGTATCTTGCTGTTGCGGTGAGCTGTTGCATTTTTCTGTGTTTTTGTGTGTTTGCAATTTCAGCCATGGCAACGTGCTCCTGCCTAGTGTGAACAGTGTTCTAGGAGAGCTGACCAATTTTTTCCTTTTTCTTCTTTTTTTCCAGTTGGGGGAGTGGCTGCCTCTATTTGGTCGTGCACTCCACCTGTCTCACCCAGGTGATGCAATTATTTTGCAGGTATTAGACGGATCTTAGACGGAAGAAGTGCCAAGCCGGAAGGTTTCCTTAAGAGAGAGGAGAAGGCCTGTGATGCTTATGTATGACATTTTGGGAGAACCAAATACAGTACCAAGAACTGTTCAGTTACAACAGGTTTTGTTGTCTACAGACCAGATAACCTAACCTGAGAAGTATTTTCCCATGTGAAATGGTTTAAGGGTACAAACCCACTTGACATATTTGCTGCGTGAATCAGTCTTAAAAATAAGCAGGCAAAACGCAGGTTGGCTTTATACAATTGTTCTGCGTTAAAATACGCAATTGCGTATTTTTGAAGCGTGAAGCTTGTTGTTAGCAAAGCATCAGTTGTTAACAACCTGTGCGAAAAACGCATGTAGCTTCACGCTTCAAAAATACACGATTGCGTATTTTAACAACTGATGCTTTGCTAACAACAAGCTTCACGCTTCAAAAATACGCAATTGCGTATTTTAACGCAGAACAATTGTATAAAGCCAACCTGCGTTTTGCCTGCTTATTTTTAAGACTGATTCACGCAGCAAATACGTCAAGTGGGTTTGTACCCTAAAAGATTATTCCATAGACTAAAACGTAAAAGAGTTTCTTAGCTAGTTAGCATATGAATTGAATTTGTTGAAGATGGTCTTAAACATTTCAGCACAAGGACTAAATATGAACTGTTTTGTTTGCTCTTTCTAAATTTTCTTTTCCAGAAGAACTTCGAGAATGTAGTTTAGTTGTAGCTTAGGATGTGTAGTAGATTACATTTTATTTGATTATTACTTGTCAACAACATTGAAATCTTCACTTCCCTTTAACTTTAAAAAGAGGCAGGCCTAAAAAATAGTATCACTGTTGTGATAGTTAAAAAAAAATTAAACTAGTATACTAGTAGGTACTTTTGAGTGTTTAGGACCAGTCACACTTGAGAGATAAAACTTATTCAGGGCAAAAGCCAAAGTAACGAACTTGGAAGTCTAGTAGACTCATCTTGGCCTGTCCTCAACTAGAGTAAGTCGCTTAATGTCGAGGACGACATGAATCCAGAGGGGGAAAATGTGGTGCAGAGTAATATTGGCTGTTACTGTAAAATGTTAATTATGACCTTAGTCTGGCAGTTAAAGAGTGCCAGTGGTGCCAGCAGTGTAGCAGTTAACAGGCAGATGTGTGCTGTGCATGCTGGGAAAGAGGGGTGGAGCTCAGAAGGATCTTGTGTGGAGATTCAGTCAGAGTCAGTGTCAGAGTGTGTGCTATGAGGTAAAAAGAAGCACAGACAATAGCAGAGGTAAAAGCTGTAGCAGAGTATAACTCAATAGCCAGCAACTAACTGCTGGAGTGTAAGGCTTTTATAATAGACTAGGAGCCCAGTCCATAACCTCATTGGACTGACCTCCTTAATCCAACTGTGCAAGTAAACCCTGGCTGTCAGAGGCATCTGTGAGTCAAGAGAACACAATACTGAGCAGCTGAAGGAATCCTGAGTAGAAAACACTCTAGCAGCAGAGTAACCCCTTCACTGCCAGAACGAAGACAGACTAAACGGCTGGGGCTGAACTAACAAGATAGATCCCTTTTCAGATCAGGTTCAGAAATCAGCACCTTCTCCGCTGCACAGCCTGAACTGATGAGTGAAAAGGAACAATCCTGACAAGAGCAGTAGAAAATTCCCATAGAATATATCTCCTGCTCTGAACAGTTTCTGGCACAGACAGAAGTGGCTGCAGAGAAGACCGTTTTACATGAGCTAATTTAAAAACCTAAATTCCCTAGAGTATTCCTTTAATTCTGCAGATTTTAAAACTAATCCGTATGTAGCACTAAAACACTATATAAATACACAGGCCACATACATGAAGGAGCACTGTGTGGATTTTGAAGTTTCCTTTTATTTAGTATTTTATGTTGCAGAAGCCCTGTGTACCAAAATATTTGTGTGACGCAAGTTTTGATTGGTACCATTCTGCAGTGCATGTTACAAAGCCAGGGGTGTTTTTAATTTGTTTATTTTATTTTTATTGCTTTTCTTTATGTGATATAAATGACATGCTAACTATATTGTGCAGATTGTTACAATTATTATGACAAATAATTTATATATTTTTATGGTTTCTTACATTCATGTAACAACACACAGCTATGTCTGTTACCCCCTACCTGCTCTGTGTAGCACTGCTCTGTGATCATCTCCCTTTCTCTAAACTTCTGGCAACTTCTCTTGTTCTGAGCTGCCCTCCTGGAAGATTGGGCTCCTTGCAGCGGGCGCTAGTAAAAAAACGAAAGCTCCTTAGATTTCTCTTCTTGGGGAAGGAATGCCAGCACTCCTGTGTGATTCAGGAGATCAACCTCCTTGTGCTTGGTCCATGCATTACAACTCATACCATATTTATTTTCTTTTAAGGAATTGTGTTTCCTCATATTCTGCTGTAATTTATTCCCACCAACAGAGTTGTATCAGAGCTTTATTTTTTGGTGGGATGAGTTTTATTAATTCCTTATTAATATATTGCTTGTATTTTCTGCTCTCCTGCATCAAGCAAGCATTTAGACAATGAGTTTATATGACAGTCTGTGTCCAATTGATAATTAAAACATTGTTATACACAGCAATCTGAAGTGGGAATGTTTATTCCATCAAACATGTTAGTGTTAATTTTCATGTATGTGTTTACACAATGTTGCTATATCTTTACAGCCTTTGTCCAAGGGAAAATGTAACCCTGCTGTGTGCTCAGTGTTTTTTTTTTTTTTTAAATCCAATTTACTACCGCAAAAATTGTATTAGCCTGTGTCAGCCAACTGTTTATACTGTGTTGTTAAACCTGCCTGGGTCCAAGGGAAAATGTAACATCCTGTTGTTGTTGTTGTGCATCAAATTTATTGCTGCCAAAATTACTCTGTCAATTGAGTGTTTATACTGTAATTTTTGCCAGCTTTTGTCGAGTTTTGGGTGGCTTGTTAAAGAGATTTGGTCAGCAGGTTTATACTGCCATATCTAAGAATGTCATAAGCTAATGACAGAGAACATAAACAGAATGATGTATCACTTGATATACATAAGCACTAGCTTCCTCTGCCCACAGGCCACTGAATGGCAGACAGCTGTCAATCTTCAGCCAGATGGCAGAGGATGTGGCCCAGCACAAAGTACATTCTCCTGCATATCAGGAGAACAGTCGTAATAAATTGTACATTGTTCCGCCTTTCTGTAACTAGTTTATACTGCACTCATTTAACCCCTTCACATCAGACATGTGGCTATAAACGTTCCTGCTGCACATACCTCATGCAGCTGACCTGAAAATGGCAGGCAGCCGTGCTCCTGCAGCTGCCTGGCATTAACCCCCTTAAAGAAGGTGAAGGTTATCAGTGACAGGACAAGGACCAGTCACTGACTGATTGGGACCCCCGCAGCCATGCCCGATCACTTGTACCGGCAGGTTG
The DNA here is from genome assembly GCF_027789765.1 of Dendropsophus ebraccatus. Taxonomy (NCBI): domain Eukaryota; kingdom Metazoa; phylum Chordata; class Amphibia; order Anura; family Hylidae; genus Dendropsophus; species Dendropsophus ebraccatus. The sequence goes on along the minus strand of NC_091460.1, from coordinate 85,436,742 downwards.
GGGTAAGCCAATCCCTTCCGTTCTATCGGATCGGCAATGCGTTTATAGATTCTGCTCTCTAGCAGACTGTATGTTCAGCTCACCGAAAATATTGATGAATGGTATGTGAAGGCATAGCATTAATCAGTATAAGCAACCAGAGCATTGAATATATAAGTCCTCTAAGGTCATGAACGGGTTAAAGTAAGTAAATGTACAGTATAGTTTTCTCTTTAGGTACTTCCACTGAATAGCAGCAGTAAGACAAGACAGGGGATCCTCACTTACTTGTTATAATTGAAGCCGGGGGTGGGGACGACAAACAACAACCTTATTTGGTTTCTTTCTTCTTTTTTTTTTTTTTGTTTCTTAAAACAGATTCCATAATTAATAAATTGTTGCCCCAACAAACACTACCAAAGTAACATACACAACTTGTAATAAAATCATCACTTATGGCAGCTTGTGTTCCATATGCACATGAGAATGTCACGTAAAATTTGTGTAATATTTTTTTGGCAAGCACTACCATTTGTGAACAATCACTATAAAACTTGTGAGTAGATTACAGATGTAGCATAGCTGTCACAATAATGGGCTGAGATTTTTTGGCATATTCCTTATAAGCAATGTTTTATCTTTGCTTTTATATACAAATTATCCTAACTTAGTGGGTTATCAAAATGCACAATGGAAGCGACGAGCGAGAAATCGTTCATTTTGATCTTTCAACATGTTCTCAAATCATCATTGATCGTTCGCAAAAACTTTGGAGATCGTTCAGTGTAAACAGTCTTTCAACGATTTCACCTATGTGTGAGATAGTCCAAACAAAGAATGCCCAAAATAATTCAGTCCTAAACGCACATAAAAATATATTATACCAAAACAAAAATCCAAAAGGGATCAAAAAAGTGCAGGACAATCAAAAATAAATATAATTATATCTCTTTATTAAGGTAGATTTTAATTTAAAATACATACAAAAATGAATGAGAAAAGATAAAAAATAAAAAACAAAGAAGTTGGGGAAATGAAACAACACCAAATACATAAATCGGTGAGGGGACATAGAAAAATGTTTTATGAAATCATATATTGCACATGCATGGAAGTTGAAAGAGACTAATATAGCTGTGGCAATGTAGGCACCCTCTACTGAGTAAAAAATAGTGTAAACAGTATTGATTAGCAGCAAAAGATAAAGTGCACAAGGTAAACAACCTATTTAAAGCTGCAATTGCTAAATAAGCAACATACTGGGGTGAAATCACCAACAAGTATATACAAATGTAAATACAGACTAGGAGGATGCGTACACTGCAACAAGTCCCACACACCTACTGTGCAAATTTGCAGTGCAAAATATGATTGCATAAAATGGCGAATATAAATACAAGTGGGGTGCAAATAAGACAGTGCATATTAAATTGAACTGGAAAGAGGGAAAAGAGGAAACAGAAGAAAGCCATCTTTAAGCAGCGCACCCATCTCATATTCACTGGCTTGGTAGATTCCAGATTCTCAATTGATTGCAGATCCAAAAATTTTTTACTGAAACATAATAAACATAGATCAGATCTATGTTTATTATGTTTCAGTAAAAATTTTTTGGATCTACAATCAATTGAGAATCTGGAATCTACCAAGCCAGTGAATATGAGATGGATGCGCTGCTTAAGGATGGCTTTCTTCTGTTTCCTTTTTTTCCCTCTTTCCAGTTCAATTTAATATGCACTGTCTTATTTGCACCCCACTTGTATTTATATTCGCCATTTTATGCAATCATATTTTGCACTGCAAATTTGCACAGTATTTTTTATAATATTTTATATACGTGATGAATATCATGATATTTACTATATATGTTTGTATGGGGATTAGGCACTGAAATATATGTATTTGTTATGTATTATCAATATGGTATTGGATAGACATAATTGTGTATATTTAACTAGCACTTTGGTACAATACGATGTATATGATTGGCACTTGCACTTTTATATGAAGTATAAACTATTTTTGTATTGAGATCTATATTTATATTTTTAATTTTTCACACGATTATTTATTTATTAACTAATTCAGCTACTCATTAATCTTGATAGTGGTAAGTATTCACTTGGGCACATTTTGTTTTCCACACTTTTGTTTGCATGTTTCACTGAGCACTAAGCACTGCCACTTTTACTTATCACCAGGATGTCTTTATTTCTATTCTTATTTACTTTTATGTATCTGGTATGGGGTCCATATATGTATACACTATTGTTTGTTAGTCATGGCGCTATATATGTATTGGTCATTAACTTTTGTCTGGTGGCGTTTGCGCATGCGTAATAAATTTTATCTATTATTATAAGAAATTTCATCTCTTTACGATATTGGCTTAGTTTTCCATCCATTTCATTAGGTTTTGTTGCTTATGGTTCTATATACATATTTATTCATGCTAGGTGCTCTCTTTGGTCACATGTCCGCGGAGCGGTCATGTGACCGGAGTCCACCGGTGTTATCTCCGGCTGTATGTGACGCACTCTGTCACATGACCGGCATTTTGGTCAGGTGTGTTCTTTGGTCACGTGTCCGCGTTTGCTGTCATGTGATCGGAGTCCGCCGGCACCATTTCCGGGTGCGTGTGACGCTTTGTGTCACATGATCAGTACGTACTTCCGGTTCTCTCCGTCATACTCTCCTTTCTGATTTCATTGTCACCATCTTGGTGAGTTATTTCACCTGTGCTGAGGTATTCTGATTGGTTACATCTAATATAAAAGAATGAGGTTTTACCCTCATTACTCATATCCCTTGACAAAGCGAGCCACGCGAAAAGTGCGTAGGGTGAGTAGGTGTGTGGGACTTGTTGCAGTGTACGCATCCTCCTAGTCTGTATTTACATTTGTATATACTTGTTGGTGATTTCACCCCAGTATGTTGCTTATTTAGCAATTGCAGCTTTAAATAGGTTGTTTACCTTGTGCACTTTATCTTTTGCTGCTAATCAATACTGTTTACACTATTTTTTACTCAGTAGAGGGTGCCTACATTGCCACAGCTATATTAGTCTCTTTCAACTTCCATGCATGTGCAATATATGATTTCATAAAACATTTTTCTATGTCCCCTCACCGATTTATGTATTTGGTGTTGTTTCATTTCCCCAACTTCTTTGTTTTTTATTTTTTATCTTTTCTCATTCATTTTTGTATGTATTTTAAATTAAAATCTACCTTAATAAAGAGATATAATTATATTTATTTTTGATTGTCCTGCACTTTTTTGATCCCTTTTGGATTTTTGTTTTGGTATGTGTGAGATAGGCTTAAACGATCGCTAAACGATCGCATAATAATTTTTTCGTACGATGTATCGTTCTGTCTAAACGCTGATCGTTATAAAAAAACATTGTTAATTCAAAATCGTTAATCGTGTGATCAAGCGAATTATCGTTCCGTGTAAAAGGACCATTAGTCATTCAATGAATTAATCAACCAACCATCCATCTATCCATCCATCCATCCATCAATCTATCTATCAATAACAACCTACCTACCATATGTTTATTACATTGTCATTTTATGGGTTAATGACATTTAAGATGTCATTTTATGGGTTCATTTTATTATCCCTATTAGTAGGCATTGGGAATTCTAATATTTTTGCCTAGTCTGTAAAATAATTAGTGTTGTAAATTAGAAGCAAAGCGTTTTCCTTTATTTTGCATAACACCACACTTTTCAGAATAAAGTCTGGATTTTTCTAAATGATAATATTGTAAATGAATGCATATGAATGGCTCCTAAAAGGTTTTTGTTTTCACTTAGCACACTTAGTTTAATTAGAGAAAGTGGATTTAGTAAGTAGGCATTAGGAGATGTTGCCAAATAATTGCATAGACAATCATTTTATCGTTTCAGTTGCACTCTCGTCTGCTGTTTAAATATATTTTCATTTGATTATTTGAAGAAAACTTTCAGTACATTTTATATGCATAAAAAGAAGTATTCAAAGGTCAGAAACTTTAATAGATAGATCCTTACTGCATGCTGGGAGCTCAATTACTTTGGAGAGAACACAAATATGTTTTTAGATTTCTTTATGAGTATTGAAATTACAATAAACAACCACCTTGTATATTGATTGCGTGGTCATAGAAAACTGCTGTTGTATTATAATGTATTGCAAAATCAATGCTGTGGGATATATAGGGAAATGCTCTGGTCTCTGAATTTTAACTGTGGCTAAACTGATGGGTCATGATTATCAATAAAGACTGTAGATTATATTTTATTTTTAACAAGTTAAAGGCATTTTATTTCCTTTTCTGTTCATTAAGAGAAGACTACTTTGTAGCAGTGCTGCAGATGAAAAACGATTGATGCCAAGATAATAAAACCAAATAACCCGTTCAGATTTAGTCTACACTGTAAAATAAAAGGGTAAAATACAGGCATAATTCCGAGGTAAAAAAATAAAATTAAAAACAGCCATATTTTCATTGTAATAATGCACTCCATTGAAGCCACACAGTATAAAATAACAGCCGTAATATAGTACGACCCTCCAGATAATAAACATGCTCTTCTCCGTGCCTCTCCTTCTCAGGTGCTTGAAAAAAGATGGATCCCGTCCTGGGAAACTGGAAGAAGATTCCCAGGACGGGTTCCATCTTTTCCAAACACCCTGGATGGAGCAGCACGGTGCGGAGCACATTTCAAAGTGCCGCAGCCTGATGAGCGGAACACAGATAGGGACAAAGTGCTTCGCTTCGTCCTTACTGTATATTCGCTCATCTCTATTTACAACCTATTTTTGCAAAATATAGTTGTTTTTTCCCTCTGTTCACAAATTGTAGTTTTGAGTAATATTAACCTCTTAAGGACCCATGACGTACCGGTACGTCATGGATCACGGTCACTTAAGGACCCATGACGTACTGGTACGCGGGTCTTTTAAGAGGGCGCCGCGAACCGGCCGCATGCGATCGGGATAGATGGCCTGCAGAAATACACTGCAGGCCATCTCTCCCTGTCGGCATGGGGGGTTGTTAACCCCCCCCCATGTCGACGATCGCCGCTATTGGCTTATCAGTTCAGATAAGCCAATAGCGGTGATCGGAACCTTTTCGGGCCATCGGTGACCCGATGACCCGGAGAAAAATGTCGGTCGGTGCTGTCCAAGGACGGCACCGACCGCCATTACTGTAAAAAGTAATGGTGGTCACGGTGCCACCGGCCCGATCGCCGTGAACGGCGATCAAAGTCCCCAAAAGTTATAAATACCTGCTCCGGACCCCTCAGCTAGGTAGCTGAGGGGTCCAGAGCAGGTATTTGTACATTACTCACCTGTCTCGGGGTCCTGATCGGCGTCTTCTGGGTTCGTGGCGTCCTCTACTTCTGGTCGGGTCTTCAGCTCCTTCCGTGACGTCCCGTTCGGCTTTTTTCGGCTATTTTCGGCTCCAGAGTCGTCTTTTTTTGGATCTTGCGCTCTGCTTCCCCCTAGCGGCTGATAAGTGTAATACACGTATCAGCCACTATAGGGATGTTCAGTATGTAATAAAGGTTTTTTTTTTTTTTTTTTTTCTATTTTTTTTTTCTATTTTCCGCACCCTATCGCCGCTGAGTGTTGATCAGCATCCCACGAAAGTGTGCTGCTAATCAGCAACTCCTTCTTTTTGGCGTAGGGTGTTTTTTTTCTATATCCTACTGCCACGGTCTGCTGATAAGTGCCGCACATAAGTGCGGCACTTATCAGCAACACCATTTTTGGCGTAGGTTTTTTTTTTTATACTTACTATAAAAAACACGTAAAAAACACTACATTACACCACACTACCCTACATTGAATAAAGTTTGACACTACACCACTACATACCCCATATACCAATCCCTATATAAAAGTGGCCCCCGGAGTGTTTTCGGTATCGGACGCATACGCTATTATTGCCTCCGACACCGAAACAGCCAGTGAGGATGAATGGGGTATCCTTCGTTCCTTCATTCATCCTCATCCTCCAATGACGTATTTGGGGGTAGCGTAGCGTACGCTGCCTTCCAGACACGTCTTTTCCGCCAGTACGGTCCCAATAAGAGATGACGGTATGGCGTGAAATTCTACTAACTCTGTGAGAGAACCTCAGGGTACACTTACAGATTTTGGCACCCGCCGGCGGACTGATGCAGGCGCGTGTCTCAACCCGTGTCATAGACTCCATGTTATGCACGGGCGGATTCCATCGTCCTTCCAAAGAATGAATATGTTGGACAGAGAGCGGAATCCGCCCGTGCATAGAATGGAGTCTATGACACGAACGGAGGCACGTCCGCATCAGTCCGCCGGTGGGTGCCAGCTGCGGAATGCACAAAGGGTTATCCTTCGCCATTCCGCAGTGTGCACGTACCCTTAGAGTGTATGAAGGAAGGGACACCCGAATCCAGCCCCCAGATGTCCCTCCCCATCCTTGGAGTTAGTGGGGAGATCATTCGGGAACTGATCTTCCCACTGCTGGATAAAGGTTACCACCCGTACGGGGATAACTTTTATACCAGCACCCCCTCTTCCGGTCCCTCGCTGCCTGAGCTACTGTAGCTTGCGTCACGATCCGAAAATATCAGAAGCAGTAATAGAGCCCTAATATTTAGCAGCCATGGAGCGGACCCAACGCTTCTGGATATGAAGGACCCCGTATCGCACCAGGGCAACATTTTCCAGGTGACGTCCCCCACACTGGAAAAGGGGAGACCCCAGAAGAAAAGCAGAGTGTGTTGTCACAGGGGGATCAGAAAGGACGCCATTTTCCAGTGTTACGCCTGTCCTGATCACCCCGGCCTCTGCATACTGGATCGCTTCAAGGCGTACCACACGTCACTGGGGTTCTACATTATCTAAATTTTGTCCCTTATTCCTATTTCAGGGGTCACGTTGATCCAGGGACTATTCTGATTGCCATTATGGAGTCGGGAAGGAATTTTTTCCCTGTGATGAGGCTACTGTTGTCTGCCTTACGAGGGTTTTTTGCCTTCCTCTGGATCAACACAGGTTGAGTTTGATGGACACCTGTCATTTTCAACCTTATAAACTAATAATTGGCCTAATACCCCCAAATAAATTAGAATTGTCCCTTTTCCCCAGCTAAATAGGTATGGCCGCTATTCCCATTAGAGGATGCCATGATGCAATTACAAAGCCTCTGTGCTGCCAGGACAGTAGAAACCCCCCACAAGTGACCCCATTCTGGAAACTACACCCCATAGGGAATCTAACAAGGGGGGCAGCGGGTATATGGCCCCCTGGTGACGGCCACATTTGGGACATGAAAATGAAAAAAATGGTATTTTTTATTTTCACGGCACATGTTCTACACATGTGCCCGTCACCAGTGGGGTCCATATGCTCACTGTACCCCTCGTTAGATTCCTTATCGGGTGTAATTTCCAGAATGGGGTCACTTGTGGGGGGTTTCTACTGTTCTGGCAGCACAGGAGCTTTGTAATTGCGACATGGCCTCCATCCTCCATTCCAGCCTCTAAATGGCGCTCTGTCCCTTTGGTGGCTTGCCCTGTGCCCATATGGCACATTATGTCCACATGTGGGGTATTTTCGTACTCAAGGGAAATTACCCTACACGTTTTGAGTTTATTTTCTTTTTTAACCCCTTGTGGAAATGGAAAAAAATCAAGGCTAGACCAACATTTAGTGTAATTTTTTTTTTTTTTTTTTACTCTAAATCATTGATCTTGTCATGATTTTTTCATTTTTACAAGGGGCTAAAAGATAAAAAAAAACACAATGTGTAGAGCAATTTCCCCTGAGTACGGAAATACCCCACATGTGGACATAAAGCACCATGCGGGTGCAGGGTAAGCCTCCAAAGAGAAGGAGCGCCATTTGGCTTTTGGAGGCTGGATTTGGCTGGAATGGATTTCGAGGGGCCATGTTGCATTTCAGGGCCGTTTCTAGCACTGTTCAGGCTGGGCCACTGCACGGGGCGCTGACAGCTAGGGGGCGCCCTCCCTCACCACACACAGCATCAGTGATGTTCTGCACAGGGCAGCAGGCTCTGATGTCTGATGCGCCCCCACACACAGTACCTGGCTCCTGGGGGCTCCTTTGTGGCCTGGGAGTAAACTGAAGAGGATAGAGGAGGCAGCAAGCACTTCCCCACGTTCCTCCCTGCGGCTCTGCAGAGCATCCAGCACAAGCAGCAGCTCCTGTGTGAGCCGTCTCCCCCCACGACCCGGCCTGCACACAGCTGAGGAGAGCCGCCCTGTAAGTGCTGCTGCTGCTGTCTGGAGGGGAGGGGGGGGTCACTAAGGGGGATCAGCAGTGTTGGGGTTTATGTAATTGTGGGGTGGGGGGTGATGGGCAGCATCATACCCCACAGTCTATACCTTCTTATCTTCCTCATCCTTTCCACCTTAGCTCAGGAGCCTCTGCAGCTTCAGTCGGGAGGAGGGGGTGGGGGGGTTATTAGCATAGGACCTCAGCCTGATGGTTTAACCCTTTCTAGACTGCACCCAGCAGTTCAGTTGTTCAATGTGCAAAGGTATGTGTGATATCTTATGATATGTATAGTGTGCTGCTAATGCTCTATGTACGTGTGATGTCCTATGTCATGTATAGTGTGCTATTTGTGTTGTGTGTGTGTGTGTATATATATATATATATATATATATATATATAAATGTATGTAAGTACATATCTATTGATCTGTCTGTATATACACTAGAGATGAGAGAACTTAGGGTAGCTTCACACGTTCCAGATTCGCAGCGGATTTCACGCTGCGAGTCTGGTAGTGTGATTTTCAATAGGGTTACATACCCGCAGCAGAACTTACATTCCCCTGCAAGTATGTAACCCAGCCCCTTTAACCCCCTGCTGCCCGCAGCATACATTACCTCAGTCGGTCCCACTCAGCCAATCAGTGCACGGCCGCAGTCACTGATTGGCTGAGCAGGACTGACGGGAGCCTCACATGCAGCAGTGGCACTGAGCAGGTAATATATGCTGGGCGGGGGGGGGAGTTAAAGGGGTTGGGTTACATACTTGCAGCGGGATGTAAATTCTGCTGCGGATATGTAACCCCATTGAAAATCACACTACGAGGATTCGCAGCGGATTTCGCTGCAAACTCACAGCGTGAAATCCACTGTGAATGCTGTAAGTGTGAAGCCACCCTTACAGTAATTTCCACAACCAGACCCAGATAGTGGAGCTGTTGATTAATGCAGCCTGGAAAAAAAAAAAGATACAGCTACAACATCGGGTTCTGGTTCAAACTTACCATAGGTTTATTAGGGTACATCCACACATGGTAGTTTTCACGCTGGGAGTATCACAGTGAAATCTGCTGCGATACTGATTTCTATTACAGTCTATGACACTGCATTCTTGAGGCGGATTTTCATTCTGCTGGAAGAATGTATAGTGCCAAAGACTTGTAAAAGATAAAGCAAACCATTAACGTAGATTGTCCCGGTAGCGCTACTAGCAGTGCCGGAAGATGCCAAAACGCTTCCTTACCATGTGTTCTATGTCTTCTGTAGAAAGTTTAGCTGCTGAAATGAAGTTTATTATTTTGGCGCATGAAACAAGCAGAGAGCCGGGAACTAGTCATCTGGGCTGTGACTAGTCACTGCTCTTTGCCTGTCCGTGAACTCTGCAGGATGACTGACCGGAAAAGAGGTCACTTAGAAGCCTCTTTTCCTGTCAATCATCTCAGAACACATCCTTTTTTTAACGAACACAAAAAATCAGTCTACCACGTTTTTGTGTACGTTAAAAAAGCAGATGCGTTTTTTTTTTTTTTATAATGGAAGTCAGTGGAAAAACGAATCAAAATAAATACACACAAGTGCAAAAACATAGCGTGAACCCAGCACTAGTAAATTCAGTGGGACCTGCGCCTGCTCCAGAGGAGGTGTAGGGGGGGGGCGCTTATTTCAGAGTCGCCCTGTTGCCAAAATGGCCTAGAAACTGCCCTGTTGCATTTAAAAGGCCCCTGTGTTGCCAAGACAGTTGAAACCCCCCACAAGTGACCCCATTATGGAAACTACACCCCTCAAGGAATGTAACAAGGGGTGTAGTGAGCATATGGACCCCACTGGTGACGGGCACAAATGTGGAACAATGTGGCGTGAAAATGAAATATTACATTTTTTACACTATAGTGTTGGTTTAGCCTTGAATTTATCATTTTCACATGGGGTTAAAAAAACCACAAAATGTGTAGAGCAATTTCCCCCGAGTCCGTAAATACCCCACATGTGGACATAAAGCGCCATGTGGGCGCAGGGCAAGCCTCCAAAGATAAGGAGCGCCATTTGGATTTTGGAGGTTGGATTTGGCTAGAATGGATGATGAACGCCATGTCGCATTTACAGAGCCCTCGTGCTGCCAAAACACTGGAAACCCCCCACAAGTGACCCCATTCTGGAAACTACACCCCACAAGGAACCTAACAAGGGGTGCAATGAGGATATGGACCCCTTGATGACAAGCACATTTGTGTGGTGAAAGTGAAAAAATGAAATTTTTCACTTTCACGTCACATTGTTCCACATTTGTGCCCGTCGCCAGTGGGGTCCATATCCTCATTGCACCCCTTGTTAGATTCCTTGAGGGGTGTAGTTTCCATAATGGGGTCCCTTGTGGGGGGGTTCCAGTGTTTTGGCAGCACGAGGGCTCTGTAAATGTGACGTGGCCCTTCAAATCCATTCCAGTGAAATCCAGCTTCCAAAAGCCAATTGGCGCTCCTTCCCTTTGGAGGCTCGTCCTGCGCCCGCTTGGCACTTTATGTCCACATGTGGGGTATTTACGTACTCGGGAGAAACTGCGCTACATGTTTTCTGTTTTTTTTTTCCTTTTATCCCTTTGTGAAAATGAAAAATTGAAGGCTAGAACAACGTTTTAGTGTAAAAAATACTTTTTTCACGCCATATTGTTCGGAAAATCTGTGAAGCACCTGTGGAGTCCAAATGCTCACCGCACCCCTTGTTACATTCCTTGAGGGGTGTAGTTTTCTAAATGGTGTCCCTTTAGGGGTGTTTTTTAGGTTTTGGCACCCCAGAGCCTCTGCCAACCTGAAGTGGTACAGTCAGAAATGACCAAATATAAGGAAGCCATTGAAATTCACTAGGCGCTCCCTTATATCTGAGGCTTGTGGTTGTGTCAAATAGCGCAATAGGGCCACATATGGGGTATTTCTATAAACTGCAGAAACGGGGCAATAAATATTGGGGTGCATTTCTCTGGTAATAGGTTCATAATTATGAAAAATATTGGATTACAATAAAATCTCTGCACAGAAAATAAAAATTTTCAAATTTCTTACACACTTAGCTTTTATTTCTGTGACTCCCCTAAAGGGTTAAAAAACTTTCTGGATGTGCTTTTGTAGAGTTTGGGGGGTGCAGTTTCTGAAATGGGGTGCTTTGTGGGGCTTTCTAACACACAGTCCCCTCAAATACACTTTAAACTTGAACAGGTCCCTAAAAATATCTGATTTTGAAATTTTACTGAAAATTTGGAAATTTGCTGCTAATGTTTTACGCTTTCTATTGTCTAAAAAAAATGAAAAATAGTTTAATAAATGCCGCCAACATAAAGTAGACATGTTGCTAATGCTATTTAATATATAATTTATGTGGTATAACCATTTTCTGTATAAGCAGAAAGGTTTCAAAGTTGGAAAAATGCATTTATTCACAATTTTACACTCTATTGTGGGTTTTTTCATAAAGTTTCGTTATTAGTATCGACTCCAATTTACTAAAATTGTGAAGTACAATATGTCACGAGAAAACAATCTCAGAATCGTCCGGATAGGTAAAAGCATCCCGAAGTTATTAATGAATAAATTGACACAGGTCATATTCATAAAATTTGCTCCGGTCCTTAAGGCCATTTCAGGCCCGGTCCTTAAGGGGTTAAAGCAATTATTTAGGTTTTTAATTTGCTGTGTGTGACAATAGTCTTAACCTCTTAAGGACCCATGATGTACCGGTACGTCATGGATCACTGTCACTTAAGGACCCATGACGTACCGGTACGTGGGTCCTTTCAGAGGGCGCCGCGGACCGGCCGCATGCGATCGGGAGAGATGGCCTGCTGAAATACACTCCAGGTGTATTGTTAACCCCCCAATTCCGACGATCGCTGCTATTGGCTGATCAGTTCAGATCAGCCAATAGCGGCGATCGGAACCTTTCCGGGCCATCGGTGACCCGATGACCCGGAAAAAAATGGTGATCGGTGCTGTCCGAGGACGGCACCGACCGCCATTACTGTAAAAAGTAATGGTGGTCACAGTGCCACCGGCCCGATCGTCGTGAACAGCAGGCCGATACCGGCCGGCCGCGATCAAAGTCCCCAAAAGTAATAAATACCTGCTCCGGACCCCTCAGCTAGGTAGCTGAGGGGTCAAAAGCAGGTATTTGTACATTATTCACCTGTCCTGGGGTCCTGATCGGCGTCTTCCGGGTTCACGGGGTCCTCGTCTTCTCTTCGGGTCTTCGGCTTCTTACGTGCGGTCCCCTTCGGCTTTTTTCGGCTCCAGCGTAGTCTTTTCCGGATTTTTCGCTCTGCTGCCCTCTAGCAGCTGATAAGTGTAATACAGTTATCAGCAGCTATAGGGATGTTCAGTATGTAGTAAAAGTTTTCCTTTTTTTCCAATTTTTTTTTCTATTTTCCGCACCCTATCGAAGCTGAGTGTTGATCAGCATCGCACGAAAGTGCGCTGCTAATCAGCAACTCCTCCTTTTTGGTGTAGGGTGTCTTTTTTTCTATATCCTACTGCCACGGTCTGCTGATAAGTGCCGCACATAAGTGCGGCATTTATCAGCAACACCATTTTTGGCATAGGTTTTTTTTTTATACTTACTGTAAAAAAACACGTAAAAACCACTACATTACACCCCACTACACTACATTGAATAAAGTTTGACACTACACCACTACATACCCCATATACCAATCCCCATATAAAAGTGGCCCCCAGGGCACTTTCGGTGTCAGACGCATACGTTATTATTGCCTCCGACACCGAAACAGCCAGTGAGGATGAATGGGGGAATCCTTTCTTCCTCCATTTATCCTCATCCTCATCATCCAGTGACGTGTCTGGGGGGTAGCGTAGCGTACGCTGCCCCCCAGACACGTCTTTTCCGCCAGTACCATCCCAATAAGAGATGACGGTACGGCGTGAAATTCTACAAACTCTGTGAGAGTACCTCAGGGTACACTTACAGATTTAGGGTACGCGCACACTGCGGAATGGCGAAGGATAACCCTTTGTGCCTTTCGCAGCTGGCACCCACCGGCGGACTGATGCAGGTGTGCGTCTCCGCCCGTGTCATAGACTCCATCCTATGCATGGGCGGATTCCATCGTCCGTCCAAAGAATGAACACATTGGGGGAGATTTATCAAAGGGTGTAAAATTTAGACTGGTGCAAACTGCCCACAGCAACCAATCACAGCTCAGCTTTCCTTTCAGCACTGCCTAAAGCTGTGATTGGTTGCTGCGGGTAGTTTGCACCAGTCTAAATTTTACACCCTTTGATAAATCTCCCCCCATTGGATGGAGAGCGGAATCCGCCCGTGCATAGAATGGAGTCTATGACACGGACGGAGACGCGAGCCCGCATCAGTCCACCGTTGGGTGCCAGCTGCGGAATGCACAAAGGGTTATCCTGCATACCGCAGTGTGCACATACCCTTAGAGTGTATGAAGGAAGGGACACCCGAATCCAGCCCCCAGATGCCCCCCCCATCCTCGGAGTTAGTGGGAAGATCGTTCGGGAACTGATCTTCCCACTGCTGGATAAAGGTCACCACCACCTGTACGGGGATAACTTTTATACCAGCACCCCCTCTTCCGGTCCCTTGCTGCCCGAGCTACTGTAGCTTGCGGCACGATCCGAAAATATCAGAAGCAGTAACAGAGCCCTAATATTTAGCAGCCATGGAGCGGACCCAGCGCTTCTGGATATGAAGGACCCCGTATCGCACCAGGGCAACATTTTCCAGGTGACGTCCCCCACACTGGAAAACAGGAGACCCCAGAAGAAGTGCAGAGTGTGGCGTAACAGGGGGATCAGGAAGGACACCATTTTCCAGTGTGACACCTGTCCTGATCAACCCGGCCTCTGCATACTGGATCGCTTCAAGGCGTACCACACGTCATTGGAGTTCTACATTGTCTAAATTCTGTCCCTTATTCCTATTTCAGGGGTCATGTTGATCCAGGGATTATTCTGATCACCATTATGGAGTCGGGAAGGAATTTTTTCCCAGTGATGAGGCTACTGTCGTCTGCCTTACGAGGGTTTTTTGCCTTCCTCTGGATCAACACAGGTTGAGTTTGATGGCCACCTGTCATTTTCAACCTTATAAACTAATAATTGGCCTAATACCCCCAAATAACTTAGAATGGTCCCTTTTCCCCAGCTAAATAGGTATGGCCGCCATTCCCATTAGAGGATGCCATGATGCAATTACAAAGCCTCTGTGCGGCCAGGACAGTAGAACCCCCCCAAAGTGACCCCATTATGGAAACTACACCCCATAAGGCATCTAACAAGGGGGGCAGCAGGAATATGGCCCCCTGGTGACAGCCACATTTGGGACGTGAAAATGAAAAAAAAAAATGGTATTTTTTATTTTCACGACACATGTTTAACATATGTGCCTGTTACCAGTGGGGTCCAGTCCATATGCTCACTGCACCCCTTGTTAGATTCCTTATGGGGTGTAATTTCCAGAATGGCGACACTTGTGGGTGGTTTCTACTGTCCTGGCAGCAGGGTGGCTTGTTCTGTGCCCATATGGCACATTATGTCCACATGTGGGGTATTTTCGTACTCAGGGGAAATTACCCTACACGTTTTGCATTTATTTTCTTTTTTAACCCCTTGTGGAAGTGGAAAAAAAATCAAGGCTAGACCAACATTTAGTGTAATTTTGTTAAAATTTTTACTCTAAATCATTGAACTTGTCATGATTTTTTCATTTTCACAAGGGGCTAAAAGATAAAAAAAAACACAAAATGTGTAGATAAATTTCCCCTGAGTACGGAAATACCCCACATGTGGACATAAAGCACCATGCGGTCGCAGGGTGAGCCTCCAAAGGGAAGGAGCGCCATTTGTTTTTTTGAGGCTGAATTTGGCTGGAATAGTTTTCGAGGGGCCATGTTGCATTTAAAAGGCCCCTGTGTTGCCAAGACAGTTGAAACCCCCCACAAGTGACCCCATTATGGAAACTACACCCCTCAAGGAACATAACAAGGGGTGTAGTGAGCATATGGACCCCACTGGTGACGGGCACAAATGTGGAAAAATGTGGCGTGAAAATGAAATATTACATTTTTTACACTATAATGTTATTATAGTCTTGAATTTATCATTTTCACAAGAGGTTAAAAGAGAAAAAAAAACACAAAATGTGTAGAGCAATTTCCCCCAAGTCTGTAAATACCCCACATGTGGACATAAAGCACCATGCGGTCGCAGGGTGAGCCTCCAAAGGGAAGGAGCGCCATTTGTTTTTTTGAGGCTGAATTTGGCTGGAATGGTTTTCGAGGGGCCATGTTGCATTTAAAAGGCCCCTGTGTTGCCAAGACAGTTGAAACCCCCCACAAGTGACCCCATTATGGAAACTACACCCCTCAAGGAACGTAACAAGGGGTGTAGTGAGCATATGGACCCCACTGGTGATGGGCACAAATGTGGAACAATGTGGCGTGAAAATGAAATATTAAATTTTTTACACTATAATGTTATTATAGCCTTGAATTTATCATTTTCACAAGAGGTTAAAAGAGAAAAAAAAAACACAAAATGTGTAGAGCAATTTCCCCAAAGTCTGTAAATACCCCACATGTGGACATAAAGCGCCATGTGGGTGCAGGGCAAGCCTTCGAAGGTAAGGAGCGCCATTTGGATTTTGGAGGTTGGATTTGGCTAGAATGGATGATGAACGCCATCTCGCATTTACAGAGGCCTAGTGCTGCCAAAACACTGGAAACCCCCCACATGTGACCCCATTCTGGAAACTACACCCCTCATGGAATCTAACAAGGGGTGCAATGAGGATAGGGACCCCTTGATGATGGGCACATTTGTACCGTGAAAGTGAAAATTTTCACTTTCACGTCACATTTTTCCACATTTGTGCCCGTCACCAGTGGGGTCCATATGCTTACGGCACCCCTTGTTAGATTCCTTAAGGGGTTTAGTTTCCAGATTGGGGTCACTTGTGGGGGGTTTCCAGTGTTTTGGCAGCACAAGGGCTCTGTAAATGCGCCATGGCCCTTGAAATCCATTCCAGTGAAATCCAGCTTCCAAAAGCCAATTGGCGCTCCTTCCCTTTAGAGGCTCGTGCTGCGCCCGCGTGGCACTTTATGTCCACATGTGGGGTATTTCCATACTCGGGAGAAACTGCGCTACATGTTTTGTGTTTTTTTTTCCTTTTATCCCTTTGTGAAAATGAAAAATTGAAGGCTAGAACAACGTTTTAGTGTAAAAAATACTTTTGTCTTTTTTAACGCCATATTGTTCGAAAAATCTGTGAAGCACCTGTGGGGTTCAGATGCTCACCGCACCCCTTGTTACATTCCTTGATGGGTGTAGTTTTCTAAATGGTGTCCCTTTAGGGGTGTTTTTTAGGTTTTGGCACCCCAGAGCCTCTGCCAACCTGAAGTGGTACAGTCAGAAATGACCAAATATAACGGAGCCATTGAAATTCACTAGGCGCTCCTTTGTATCTGAGGCTTGTGGTTGCGTCAAATAGAGCAAAAGGGACACATATGGGGTATTTCTATAAACTGCAGAAACGGGGCAATAAATATTGGGGTGCATTTCTCTGGCAATAGGTTTATAATTATGAAAAATATTGGATTACAATAAAATCTCTGCACAGAAAATAAAAATTTTCAAATTTCTTACACACTTAGCTTTTATTTCTGTGACTCCCCTAAAGGGTTAAACAACTTTCTGGATGTGCTTTTGCAGAGTTTAGGGGTGCAGTTTCTGAAATGGGGTGCTTTGTGGGGATTTATAACATACAGTCCCCTCAAATACACTTTAATTAGGCTGGGTTCACACACAGTATATTTCAGGCTGTATATTTGAGGCTGTATAGCAACCAAAACCAGGAGTGGATTGAAAACACAGAAAGGCTCTGTTCACACAATGTTGTAATCAAGTGGATGGCCGCCATTTAATGGCAAATATTTTCTGTTATCTTAATACAATGGCTTCTGTATTGAAATAATGGCCGTTATTTACCGTTATATGACGGCCATCCACTCAATTTCACCATTGTGTGGACAGAGCCTTTCTGTGTTTTCAATCCACTCCTGGTTTTGGTTGCTTTGAGGACCTGACATGAGGACCAAATACAGCCTGAAATATACTGTGTGTGAACCCAGTTTAAACCTGAACAGGTCCCTAAAAATATTTGATTTAGAATTTTACTGAAAATTTGGAAATTTGCTGCTAATGTTTTACGCTTTCTATTGTCTAAAAAAAATGAAATATAGTTTAATAAATGCCGCCAACATAAAGTAGACATGTTGCTAATGCTATTTAATATATAATTTATGTAGCATAACCATTTTCTGTATAAGCAGAAAAGTTTTAAATTTGTTTTTTTTCATAAAGATTCGTTATAAGTATCGACTCCACTTTACAAGAAATGGGAAGTACAATATGTCACGAGAAAACAGTCTCAGTCTCAGATAGGTAAAAGCATTTTGAAGTTATTAATGAATAAAGTGACACAGGTCATATTCATAAAATTTGCTCTTGTCCTTAAGGCCATTTTAGGCCCGGTCCTTAAGGGGTTAAAATTAAAGGGGTATTCCGCTCAAAAATAACTTTTTATATGTTGCTGCCCATATAAAGTTATATAAGTTTGTAATATGCTTCAATCGCCTATCTGCCCCTCTTCCCTATCTTTTCTCCTCTCAATCCCCCCACCATGAAGTGAAGTTAACTCACTCTTACCTAATTACTGTGGACGCCAGGCTTTTCTGTGGAAGCCATTTTGTGACAATGGCATTTTTTTTATCAACTCTGGAGTTGTCCTTTAACCCCTTAGGGACCAAGCCTATTTGGACCTTAAAAGGGTAGTGCGGCGCTAAGAAATTATTCACAAAATAACACACATTACAAAGTTATACAACTTTGTAATGTATGTTATGTATGTAAATCGCCCCCTTCCCCGTGTTCCCCCACCCCCGCACGTGGACCCGGAAGTGTAGTGTACCATACATACCTGACGCGCGTCGTCCCCGTCCCTGATCTTCTGTCAATGACGTAATCTTTGGGAGGCCGGCCGAATCGCTGCAGCCGTCCCTGATGCTGGCCCCCCTCTGCGGCATCATCGCGTTTTTTTTAGGGACCTGTTCTTTTTTTAAATTGGGTTTAGGAGGCTTGCATACTTGAAACCCCCATAAGTGACCCCATTTTGGAAACTACACACCCTAAAGAATTAATCTTGTAGTATAATGAGCATTTTGACCCTACAGGGGTTTGAGGAAAGTATTCACCATTAGGCCATAAAAAATAAAAATTTACAAATAATGTATTCGTTTAGATTAAAGGGGTTATCCAGCGCTATAAAAGCATGGCCACTTTCCCCCTACTGTTGTCTCCAGTTTGGGTGGGGTTTTGAAACTCAGTTCCATTGAAGTAAATGGAGCTTAATTGCAAACTGCACCTGAAGTGGAGACAACAGTAGGGGGAAAAGTGGCCATGTTTTGTAGCGCTGGATAACCCCTTTAAAGTATCTCATTTTCACAAGCAACAGGAGAGAAAAAGCACCAAACAACGGTACCCCATATGTGGGCATAAACCACTGTATGGGCATTTTCAGTGCAGATTTTGCTGTAGAAGTTTTTAGGCGACAGATGCGTTTGCAGAGCCCCTGTAGTGCCAGCAGAGTTTAACCTCCCCAAAAGTTAACCTATTTTAGAAAGTAAACCCCTGAAAGAATTCATCTTGGGGTGTAGTGAGCATTTTGACCCCACAGGTATTACAGGAAAGTATTCAAAATTAGACAGTAAAAATGAAAAACTAGGATTTTTCCAATAAAATTTTTGTTTAGTTTGAAATTTTTCAATTTCACAAGGAACAGGAGAGAAAAGGCACCCCAAAATCTGTAAAGAAGGTTCTCTTGAGTAGAAAGGTACCCTATTAGTGATGAACGAGTACTAAAATGCTTGGGTGCTCGATCGTCGAGACAAATATTTCCAGATGCTCAGGGGTTCGTTTCGTAATGAACCCCATTAAAGTAAATGGGAAACTCGAGGATTCTTGCAGGGGACCCAACCTTCCCTTAGTGGCTATCTGGGGTGGTAACGGACAATCTGGGGGTGTTTACTGGCAACCTGGGGGGGTCACAGGCAATCTGGGGGGGGGTGATGGGCAATCTGGGGGAGGAGTGACAGGCAATCTCAGGTGGTTATGGGCAGTCTGTGGTTATTTGGGGTGGTTATGGGCAGTCTGTGGCAATCTGGGGTGGTTACGGGCAATCTATGGTTGCTACGGGCAGTCTGTGGCAATCTGTAGTGATTATGATCAGCGTGTGGCAATCTGGGGGTGTTTACTGGCTATCTGGGGTGGTTACAGACAATCTGGGGTGGTTACAGGCAATCTGGGGGTGTTAACTGGATATCTGGGGTGGTGATGGACAATCGGGGGGGGGGGTTACGGGCAGTCTGTGGTAATCTGGGGTGGTTACGGGTAATCTGAGCGGTTACAGGTAAACTAGAGTGGTTGTGAATAATCTGGGGTGGTTACAGGTAATGCGGGGTGGTTACAGGTGATGTGGGGTGGTTACAGGTAATCTGGGGTGGTTATAGGTAATCCGGGGCACTTGACTTTTTATATATATATATATATATATATATATATATATATAAATATATATATATATACTACTAGAAAATGTACCCGGCGCTGCCCGGGTATAAAGTGTCAGTGTGTTAATTAGATTTGTTCTAAGGTGCCCAGGAGGCCAAGCTAAAGGTATTGTTTCATCTGAGTTAATCAGTGGAATTAGTGTATACCTGTAGTGCATAGTTGGAGGGGTTCTGTATACCCACAATGTATAGTTTTTTGGGGTCTCGCATATCTGTAGTGCATAGTTGGGGGGGCTGTATACCTATAGTGTATAGTTGAGGGAGGTCCTGTATACCTGCAGTGTACAGTTGGTGAAGGTCCTGTATACCTGTACTGTATAGTTCGGGGGTCCTGTATACCTGTAGTATATAGTTCGTGCTGTATACCTGTAATGTATAGTTGGTGGAGGTCTTGTATACCTGTAGTTTATCGTTTGAGGGTCCTGGATACCTGTAGTGTATAATTGGTGGAGGTCTTGTATACCTGTAGTATATAGTTCGGGGGTCCTGTATACCTGTAGTAAATAGTTTGAGGGTCCTGTATAACTATAGTATAGAGTTGGTGGAGGTCCTGTATACCTGTAGTGTATAGTTTGGGGTCCTAAATACCTGTAGTATATAGCTGGTAGAGTTCCTGTATACCTGTAGTATATTTGGGGTCCTGTATACTTGTAGTATAGAGTTAGTGAAGGTGCTGTATACCTGTATTATAGAGTTGGTGTAGGTCATGTATACCTGTAGTGTATGGTTTTGAGGTCCTGTATACCTGTAGTGTATAGTTTTGGGGTCCTGTATACCTGTAGTGTATAGTTTGGGGTCCTGTATACCTGTAGTATATAGTTGGTGGAGGTCCTGTATCCCTGAAGTATATAGTTGATGGAGGTCCTGTATACCTGTAGTATATAGTTTTGGGGTCCTGTATACCTGTAGTGTAAAGTTTGGGGTCCTGTATACCTGTAGTATATAGTTTTGTGGAGGTCCCGTGCACTTGTAGTGTATAGTTTTGGGGTCCTGTATACCTGTAGTGTCCTGTATACCTGCAGGGTTGTATTTACCCGTATGGCAGTGTTATTCAGTCACAGTGTGTCGGTATTGGTCATGTCTGGTATGGGGGTGTTATCCAGTCACAGTATGGCGGTATTGGTCAGGTCTGGTGTGGCGGTGTTATCCAGTCACGGTATGGTGGTATTGGTCAGGTCTGGTATAGCGGTGTTATCCAGTCACAGTATGGCAGTATTAGTCAGGTCTGATATGATGGTGTTATCCAGTCACAGTATGGTGGTATTGGTCAGGACTGGTGTGCGCGGTGTTACCCAGTCACAGTATGCCGGTATTGGTCAGGTCTGGTATGGCAGTGTTATCCAGTCACAGTATGGCGGTATTGGTCAGGTCTGGTATGGCAGTGTTATCCAGTCACAGTATGGCGGTATTGGTCAGGTCTGGTATGACAGTGTTATCCAGCACAGTATAGCGGTATTGGTCAGGTCTGCTATGACAGTGTTATCCAGTCACAGTATGGCGGTATTGGTCAGGTCTGGTGTGGCAGTGTTATCCAGTCACAGTATGGCGGTAATGGTCAGGTCTGGTGTGGCAGTGTTATCCAGTCACAGTGTGGCAGTATTGGTCAGGTCTGGTGTGGCAGTGTTATCCAGTCACAGTGTGGCGGTATTGGTCAGGTCTGGTGTGGCAGTGTTATCCAGTCACAGTATGGCGGTATTGGTCAGGTCTGGTGTGGAGGTGTTATCCAGTCACAGTATGGCGGTATTGGTCAGGTCTGGTATGGAGGTGTTATCCAGTCACTGTATGGCGGTATTGGTCAGGTCTGGCAGTGTTATCCAGTCACAGTATGGCGGTATTGGTCAGGTCTGGCAGTGTTATCCAGTCACAGTATGGCGGTATTGGTCAGGTCTGGTATGACAGTGTTATCCAGTCACAGTGTGGCGGTATTGGTCAGGTCTGGTATGGAGGTGTTATCCAGTCACAGTATGGCGGTATTGGTCAGGTCTGGTATGGCAGTGTTATCCAGTCACAGTGTGGCGGTATTGGTCAGGTCTGGTATGGAGGTGTTATCCAGTCACAGTTTGGTATACCTGTTGTGCCCTGTATATACATGTACTGTATAGATGGAGTAGGGGGTCCTGTATATACATGTACTGTATAGATGGAGTAGGGGGTCCTGTATATACATGTACTGTATAGATGGAGTAGGGGTTCTACCAGTTATTACTGTGGATGTTGTGAGGCAGCTGCCCTAGCAACCATTGCTCCCTGTGAAAATGAAAGCAGTAATCCTATTGGTTGCTAAGGCTCCAACTGCCGTGTCTGCTGCAGCTAATTATATCACCTGTGTTTGCAGTGAGGAGATTTTCCCATTCATCTCTATGAGGCGCCTCTCTTTCCCCTCCCCCTCCCCTCCTGTACATCTGGCGGGGACGGGACCTTTGCAATAACCTTCCTGGGCACCCAATGTATCTGTGGGCCAAATTTGGGGTCAAACGGTTCAGGCGTTTTGGAAGTCTATAGAGGACAGACAGACAGAGAGACAGATGGACAGACAGACAGACAGACTTTGATTTTTATGATATAGATTTACCACTGACCACTTGTTCCAAACGCTGCCGACATTTTTTATCCCCTGTCACCATAAACCATTGGTGACAGGCGATAATAAGTGTCGGCAGCGTTTGGAACAAGTGATCACTTGTATCAGGACCATATCAGGTAGTCCCCAATTATTGCCCCATGCTCTCCGCCACCTCTGGTGGTGGAGAGAATGGGGCTTTGATCTTTTTTTAGGAATCCATCACTGTGAACAGTAGGGTTAATCCGGGGGGGGGGGGTGGGGGGGGGGGACATGTTTTCATCTCCTCTCACTGTGGATTCACAGTGAGAGGAGATGAAAGCAGGCAGTGGTGTCGGCAATGCCCTTTTCCGGCGGCTGCCGTTATACTGTTAATAATGGCGATCACCAGTGTGGGTACCGGCCGGGACTGACCCCACACTGACCCCACACTCTGTCCAAACCTCCGGTAGCTGAGAGGAGGGGGCTGTGGGCCTTACCGGCGCTGCTGCCCTATTCTGTGCCATCGCCATAAAGAGCTGATGGCAGCAGAACAGAGCCCACCGCTGTAAAAATCTTTATCGGCAGTCATTAATAACAAAATAACTACATTCTCAGGGTCACTACGGTTATCGCGATACCAAATTTGTGTAGGTTTTTTTTTAACTGTTACCACTTTGGTGCACTGGAAACCAACTTCCTAGCAAAAATCCACAAAAACCACATTGCAAAATCCATAGCGTTCTTATGTTTTGTGTGACAGAGCTGGTTTTGGTAAGCCATAGATTACCATGGAGACATCGGGGGACCGGACAGTGCCGCGGGACATTGCGATCACGTGAGTATACCCACAGTGCCAACTGGGACCCACTGGAACCCGTTAGATGCCTGTTCTGGAGCCCGAGAATGTATCTTTGGCACCCTGCACTGGAGAATAGAAGCATTTTTCAAAGTTATGGAAGCACAGATGGATATATGACGGGTACCATATGTTTCCATAACCGTAACAGATAGCAAACATTGGTTGTTTTCGGAATTTGAATTGCAGCTGATAGATTCAGTTTAAAGTAATTTGAATCACAGTGCACAATGAGAGTTTTTCTAACATACATCAATTTTGAATATGGTGCTGAAATATGTTTCCGAGGACCTGTTCTTCCCACTCCCTGCTGCACATAGCTATGCGTTATTTATATAGTTATTTTGTCACTGTTTTCTAGGTATCTCCAAATTTGCACAATATTGTGTTAAAAAAGGTTTTCTCAAAGTATGTCATATAGAATAATGTATCCTCTACTGTAACTCATAGATAGAAAACACCACAGAGAATTCTTACTTATATAGGAGCACCTGAGTAGACGCTCCTTTGGGGATCCTATTACTACTATATTTTACTGTAGGAGGTACATTAATCCATATATCATTCTGTAAAGAGTAAATCACTTAATTTGTGTTACATGTCTGGAAGCAGTAAGCAGAATAATAAAAACTCCAACTGCAATAACTTAGTTTCTTCTTTTGCTATATAAGAACATTTAATTTTAATAGTCAGAATGTTTAACCTGTAATTTACGGCTTTTAATTGACATGCCAAACCCAGAAGATACGCTAAATGGCAATTTGTCCATATTAACATCAGGGTTTATGTGTGACCTTGCTGCATTATAAACTTTTTTTCTGTAGGTACAGTGTAGTAAGACTGTGTTTAGAATGAAATTTAATAAAGCCAGCTTCTTCAAGGACTATCACTAACTCTTAATTTTTTATTACCAACCTTCCTCCAATGTTATTTCAAAGTCAGCATAGTTGAAAAGAGCAATTTCTACTACTGAGAGGAATATACAGCTGTTTAATATTTTATAGCTTATCTTCCCATGCTTTACTGTACAGTGTATGAAAGCAATTCTCTGCAATCCTTGTCATTTTCTTCTACTTGCATTTCTAAAGTTTATTAGAGCACATCAAATATGGTCAAAAAAGCACATTTGTAAGCTAATATGAAGTAGATGGAACACAGTACACTTAAAATTTATTATCACTCTGGCACTGGAAACTGCATAATCAGCTGTAAACCTTATCATACTATGCAATTAGAATGCTAAAATTCATTGTAGGGCAGTTTTTACTTCAATAAAATATCTCATCTATTGGTGATTAGTCACTATTTCATGTTCTACTTTTTTAATTGAGTTGTGAAGTTTAGCACTTAGTTACTTATTTATCTGTCCATATTTTTTATATTTTAGGCAGGGTTGGATCAAGGTTAATCGGAGCCCTGGGATATAACATTTTGTCATACCCTAATAAAAGTGTAATATGTGACTTAAGCTTAAGCTTTGTTTACCTCTATATTCTTTTATAAGTAGAAACCTTGACACTGTGCTGGATCCCTAATGACTGATATGTTTTTATTTTAAAATCAACTTGTGCCATAAAGTGCCAGAAATTTGTAATTTACTTCTATTAAAAACAAATCTTGTCTTCCAGTACTTATCAGCTTCTGTATGTCCTGCATGAAGGGGTATTCCTTCCAGTCTGGAGAGCAGGAGAGGTTTTCTATGGGGATTTCTACTGTTCTTGAAGAACAGGCACATACCTTTCTCTTCAGTGTCCTGGGGCTATAGGGGGCTATAAGCAGGTTAGATTCTGAAAGTTTCCCTTTGAATAAAACCAACAGTTAATTCCCATTCAGCTAAAACAATACATTGAAATTAAATATACCTCATTGTGTGAACTTAGCCTAAAGCCTCAGATAACATTACAGTAGTCTGTGGAAGATAAAATGGAACTCAGCTGCAACTTATAAATGCATCTCTGTAATATCAAACATACCTTTTTGGTATATTTGCTGTATCTCAACAATAATCTTAAACATACTTTACCTCTTCAACAGTTTTTTTCCCTATTTCAGTAACACACTGCACAACCCAGCATGACCATACAAATCTTAATAAGCATAAGCAAAATGTGCCCGTGTGGTATAACTGAATGCTAATATATTGACAAATAGAAACTAAAAATTTGTTTCTAAGTCAGGTTACTGGAACTGTAAATAACTGTAAATAACTAAATTGAATTTCTTTTCAATCTTGGAGGTCAGGGAAATTTAAAAGGCTAAACTCCCAAACACATTTCAGTAACACACTGCACAACCCAGCATGACCATACAAATCTTTATAACCATAGGGGTTAAAAAAGCAAAATGTGCCTGTGGGGTATAACTGAATGCTAATATATTGACAAATAGAAACTAGAAATTTGTTTCTAAGTTAGGTTACTGGAACTGTAAATAACTAAATTAAATTTATTTTCAATCTTGGAGGTCAGGGAAATTTAAAAGGCTAAACTCGCAAAAACATATTTAATTGTTTTGGTGTAATGTTTTTTTTATTAGACATAAAGCATTGCCTGAGGCCCCCTTCACACGTCCGGAAAATCTGTCCGGATTTCCTATCAGGAAATCCGGACGGATTTCCGGACTCATAGGCTAACATTGGACACGGACACCCTTCCGGATTTTTCCGGAAGGGTGTCCGTTCCGGAAAATAGGACCGGATTTTTTAGATCCTGTCCTATTTTCGTCCGGAAATCCGGCACGGACGCCCCCATAGAAGTCTATGGGAGCGCCGGAATCACGGGCATTTTCCTGATGTATATCAGGAAAGTGCCCGTGATTCCGGAATGGTAGAGAGCCAGGACCTCACCACGGGGCCGACCGCCCGCCCGCTCTGCTCCGCTCGCCCGCCCCGCTCGCCCGCCCTGCTCCGCTCGCCCTGCTCCGCTCGCCCGCCCACTTGCTCGCTCCGCTCGCCTGCCCGCTCCACTGGCCCGCCCGCCCGCTCCGCTCGCCCGCCCGCCCGCTCCGCTCGCCCGCCCGCTCCGCTCCACCCCCCCCTCCCGGAAACTCACCACCGGCCCGCCGCATGCTCCGGACCTCCGACCGCTGCCGCCGCCCGGATCTCTGCACTGCACTCTGCCCGGACCTCAACCTCGCTGCCCGGACAGAGCAGGATCCAGGACAGGTGAGATTACCCTTTTGAGAATTACTACTCCCACCATGCTTTGATGGAGTTGCCAGGCCATGATGGGAGTTGTAGTTCTGCAGCCTGTGGCCATCCAGGTTGCAGAAGTACAACTCCCATCATGGCTCTGCTGGCAGGCCATGATGGGAGTTGTAGTTCTGCAGACTGTGGCCATCCAGGTTGCAGAAGTACAACTCCCATCATGGCTCTGCTGGCAGGCCATGATGGGAGTTGTAGTTCTGCAGACTGTGGCCATCCAGGTTGCAGAAGTACAACTCCCATCATGGCTCTGCTGGCAGGCCATGATTGGAGTTGTAGTTCTGCAGACTGTGGCCATCCAGGTTGCAGAAGTACAACTCCCATCATGGCTCTGCTGGCAGGCCATGATTGGAGTTGTAGTTCTGCAGACTGTGGCCATCAAGGTTGCAGAAGTACAACTCCCATCATGGCTCTGCTGGCAGGCCATGATTGGAGTTGTAGTTCTGCAGACTGTGGCCATCCAGGTTGCAGAAGTACAACTCCCATCATGGCTCTGCTGGCAGGCCATGATGGGAGTTGTAGTTCTGCAGCCTGTGGCCATCCAGGTTGCAGAAGTACAACTCCCATCATGGCTCTGCTGGCAGGCCATGATGGGAGTTGTAGTTCTGCAGACTGTGGCCATCCAGGTTGCAGAAGTACAACTCCCATCATGGCTCTGCTGGCAGGCCATGATTGGAGTTGTAGTTCTGCAGACTGTGGCCATCCAGGTTGCAGAAGTACAACTCCCATCATGGCTCTGCTGGCAGGCCATGATGGGAGTTGTAGTTCTGCAGACTGTGGCCATCCAGGTACACTAGGGGCTGTGTGGGTACCTGTGATTTATGTTGGCATACTAGACCATCTCATCAGGAAATCCTGAAGGTTTTTCCTGATGGTTTCCTGATGGTAAAAACGGATTACTGTCAGGAAATCCTGATACTATCCTGATGACATTTGAGGTCTCCTGATCAGGATTTCCTGACAGTAAAAACTGACACGGACGTGTGAATGGGGCCTTAGGATTCTTTTCAAAATCATAAGTAATAAAACAGAATATGACAAATGAGAGATAAGCGAACCAAATTTCCCATACCCAGATTCCTTATGAATTTTTCAAAAAGTTTGGTTCATTACAAAATCGAACTTTTTGCAAAGTTTTCCAGAACCTGGTCCAAGATGGTGGCCACAAATTGTACATTACATTACATCAAGTCTCCCCCCTACGACATCATACTTTCTCCTTCTTTTTGACCTAATGATCTTTTTGGCAATTCCATCTACTGTAAATGTTCTATGTAAAGTGACATATTAAAGGGGTTGTCTGACGTTCTGCATTGCTGGTGCATATAAAACAATAAACATGTTATTCTTATGTGTTTGTACTCCCTTGGTGTTTTATTACAGTGTTCCTCGCAGACTGCAGAACTTTCATGGGACTGCCCCACAGCCAGTGATCGACCGAGTTTCCCTCAGAAGTGAAGGCTCTGCAGTCAGCAGGGGCACCGGTGACACGGCAACAGGTGACAGAGGGAGCCTAGACAGGTAATCATAGTGGGGGAGAATTATGAAAAATTTAAGCCATTTTTTGGAAATGTCACAAAATTTTGCACAGCTATACACCCCGACATACACCAATCATGCCTACTTCAGCTTACGATGAAAGTAGGCATGATTTATCATGTGTGATTAACTAAAATAGTCGCACATGGGTCTCAAACTGACTCCGAACTAGAGGTGGTGTATTTCACCACCTATAATATGGAGCCGGTATGCTTCAAGGGTGAGGTGCTGTGCACCCGGTCCATGGAGTGTAAGGGGTTAAGTAGTGATGCTTGTAGCATCACTACTAACCTTCTGGGGCTGTACAGTAAGGAGGGCTGCTAAGCTGGGATTCCATGCTCTGCGGGGTTTCCAACCCAGAAACTGCTTCTGAGCGGGAAATTTGAAATCCCCAACAGAAGTTACAGCCTAGCTCCGAGGGGCCCCTGGAAACCAGACTGTTCTGGCACTGCACCTGCGCCAGCAAGGAAGGGGGTTAAGTGCCCCCTTCCTTTCTGGGGCAGATATAGTGCATTCTCCATGGGGGGGCGGGTTTGATGGTAGGGGCTGTGGGTTACCTGCTGCCTCTTCCCTGGCAGTTGCCAACAGTCCTGGTATCTCCCGGTAAGCCCCACCCCCGGTGAAAAGCCCTGAACTCTGGATCGCCTCGGCTGTGCAGGGGGCGGGGCTTATTGTAACGGGGCGGGGCTTACCTGGACATACTGGGACTGCTGGGAACTGCCGAGGAAGAGGCAGCAGGTAACCCCCAGCCCCTACCATCAACCCTCCCCGCCCATGAAGAGTGCACTGCATCTGCCCTAGCAAAGAAAGGGGCACTTAACCCCCTTCCTTGCTGGTGCAGGTGCAGTGCCAAAACAGTCTGATCCCCATGGGGTTAAGTCCCTGGAAGCCAGACTGTAACTCTCATGTCCATGCTGGAGGTCACCCAGTTTTCCCAGGATCCTGTAAGGGTTATCCTTACAGGATGCTGGGAAAGCTGGGTGACCTCCAGCATGGCCATGGGAGCTACAGTTGGACTCCAAGCGACTTAACCCCTTACTTGCTGTTTGTTTTTGCTAGTGTTTTTTCTTTTTGTTTTTCAGATACCAGTAGATACCAGCATGCAGAGGATTACGTCGGACTACGTCGATGACCGGCAGATTTTACTGTTCAATAAAATAGTCAAAGAGGGGTGTGAGGTTGTTTTTATTTGAATAAATTTTTTTTCTATGTGTGTCGTGTTTTTTTTAAATACTTTACAGACTTAGTAATGGAAGATGTCTGATAGACAGAATCCATAACTAAGTCGGGGCCCAGTGTAGCCGGTATAAAATGGCTAACACTAACCCCCCATTATTACCCCAGTACCCAATGCCACCAGGGGTACTGGGAAGAGTCGGGTGTCAGTAGTCCCGGAGCATCAAAATTGGCGCTCCTGGACTGGGCGGCAGCAGGCTGGTATTATTAGGCTGGGGAGGGCCAAAATAAATGGCCCTTCCCACCCTGGTATTATTAGGCTGCTGCTCCTTGGTTTTTAACCCGGCTGGTTATTGAAAGGGGGGGGGGGGGGAGATCCTATGCGGTTTTTTAAATTATTTATTTATTTTAAAAAATTTAAAACTGCCGAATTTGTTTGCTGAACTCTTCCCAGTCCATGGGGAAGGGGGAGATTGCCTGGGTACCGCCTGGAATTCCGTGATTCAGCCTATTACCAAGGCTGAATCACGGAATTCCAGGTGGTACCCAGGCAATCTCCCCCTTCTCCACCGACCAGGAAGGCATCAGCAATCAAATGCGGCAGGTTCGCGAATGTTCGAGATTGATCAAACCTGGGATTTCCCGAGGTTCGATCAATCCTAGTCCGCATGTAACAGGACAGGTGCTAAAGCGAAGGCGGATTTCAGCCTGAAAAAGGCTTGCTCAGCTACAGGTGGCCATTGCTTTGGGTCTGCATTCTTCTTAGTATGTTTCACAATCAGTGTCGGACTGGGCCACTGGAGGATCCTCCGGTGGGCCCCAAGCCCAGAACCTGTAGATGCACACGCGCGCACACTGTATCTGACATTCCCGGCCCAGTAGCAGGGTACAATCAGAGTCAGTGTGTGACGCCACTGCACAACTGAGTGGGCATGCTGTCATCTAATTGGACCCTTGGGTGGGTCATAAGTTACACTCTCACCCAGTCAGATGACAGCATGTGCCAGAGCCCCCTGGTGCAGACATCAGCACCGGCAGTGTATGACCCCTCACACACCACGCTTCAATCCACAGCTGTCTTTCCCTGTACAGCACTTGCAGGACTGAGGTCCCTCCCCAGCCCAGATCAAACTCCGGGGTCTCTGATCTTTACCTGTCTGCTTGGCCTGGGAGAGGAGTCTTAACCCTGCAAGTGCCGACAGGGGAAGGGAGCAGTAAACTGAAGAGTGGCGTGGTGTGAGGGGGGTGCGTTTTCTCCTCCTGTCACTGGCCTGGTGGAGGAGAAGGAGAGGAGATAACCCTGTAGCTGGCCACACGACCTGGTAAACTTTGTGCTGTGTTTTCTGTATGTGTGAGGCAGCTGCAGGGTTACCTTCACAGGCAGTGCTTCCCTGCGGTGTGCTGACCTGGGACCTCTGCACTGCCTGTGTGCCTCCTTCCTCCTTCTCTTCAACCTCCCTGTGCAGCATCCAGGATCTTCTGTCTCCCTCCATGCCTACCTGTGCCCCTGGCTTTGTAAATAGCATTACTTGTACTCCCTATCTCTATCATCTTTTTATCCATCTATCTAAAAAAAAAATTGTAGATTGTAGCAGCACTTCGTAGGGGTTAAATCATGGGCAGGGCCGTAGCTAGGGGGGGGGGGCAAAGGGGGCCGTCACAGGGAGCAGAGAGGATGGCAGTGGATGAGGCAGCCTGGAAGCGTCCTGCCCTCTGTCAGTGTGGGGAGGCAGTAAACGATTTTTACTTCATCAAAAGAGGTATTTCCCATACTGTACTGTCTCCTGGCTGCTGTTTAGCTATAATTTGCGCAAAATCGCTGCATTTTTACCGCGATTTTGCGCAAATCAGGGCTAAACAGCAGCCAGGAGACAGTACAGTAAAGAGATGGTGAAAGACCTTGACATGTCACTATGATGTCACCGCAGGTCCTGTATGTACACTGCACTATGGAGGAGTAAGAAAGAAGATAGAGGTGTGTGGGAAGGGGAGGACAATCAGGGGTGCACAGTCTGGGGAGGGGGACAGGGTGACACCAGTCTGGGATGGGGGAGACACATAAGAGAGTTGGGGTCCAGTGTTTCTTTAGGGGTCTGATCTAGTTGTACATTATTCTATACTTAACCCCTTAATAACTGCCCTCTTCAAATATATATTACATTTATATAAACCTTACCTACTGTCTGTAGGGGTAGGGAACCTTGGCTCTCCAACTGTTGCAGAACTACAACTCCTATCATGTCTGCACAGCCAAAGTTTTAGCTGTGAATGTCCATGTATGAGTTGTAGTTTTGCAACAGCTGGAGAGCCGAGGTTCCTGATGCCAATCTATAAAGCACCTGAGTGCTCGGCTATTACCTAGGCTGTATCCCGGAATTCCTGTCGGTACCCGGGCACTCTTCTCCTTCCCCACGGACCGGGAAGGCATCAGCAATCTAATGCGGCAGGCAGGGGCGTAGCTAAAGGCTGATGGGCCCTGGTGCAAAATGTTAGCTTGGGGCCCCCCATCTCACCCGATCAGGCAAAGTCATATCTAACGTTATATCCAATAACTCTAATGTGCAACCATGTTTTAATGCACTGCCACTGCCTCCGCCTGATGTACTGCACTACTGCCCCCTATAATTAATGGACTGTACTGTGTCATTGTCTAATCATTGTATTCCAATCTCTGACTCTCCAGCTGAAAAACTACAACTCTCATCATAAACTGCCAGTTAGAAACTATAGGGGTTGTAGTGCTGCAACCTGAAGAGCCACATGCTGCAAAACTACAACTCCCATAATAAACTGTCAGCAGGGCACAATGAAGTTTGAACTTCTGCAACCTGGAGAAGTCACCTGATGTCACCTGCAGTCCTGTGTAACACCACAGATAATAGTGATATCCCTCTGAGTACATATAATGTAGTAGTCACCTGCAGTCCTATGTAACACCACATAACACAGTGGTATCTCTGAGTACAGATAATGTAGTAGATTTCACCTGCAGTCCTATGTAACAGCACAGATAACACAGTGATATCTCTGAGTACAGATCATGTAGTAGATGTCACCTGCAGTCCTATGTAACACCACAGATAACACAGCGATATCTCTGAGTACAGATAATGTAGTAGATGTCACCTGCAGTCCTATGTAACACCACAGATAACACAGTGATATCTCTGAGTACAGATAATGCAGTAGCTGTCACCTCGGGGCACCCCTACTAAATGATATTCTACAAAATAAGAAAAGTGACTCACAGGTGACGTCTTCTTTGATCTGAGGCGTCACTTTCCCTTTTCCTCTCCATCCCAGCCCAGACCTCCATGATGATTCCTTCCAGATATGTTTCATCTTTTCAGAACCTGCGAGACAAACAATTTAGGCTCTGCACATTTCTAGCAACTTCCTTTCCTTTCTCCCTCCTGTAGGCTCCCATAGTAACTGCGCTGTGTGGGATGCCCCCTGTATGTAGGATCCACTGCTGTGCCCCCTGTATGTAGGATTCCCTGCTGTGCCCCCATGAGCTAATAATGCCCCCAGGGGTCCCCCCATGAGCTAATAATGCCCCCAGAGATGCCCCCATGAGCTAATAATGCCCCCAGAGGTGCCCCCATGAACTAATAATGCCCCCAGAGGTGCCCCCATATACTAATAATGCCCCCAGAGGTGCCCCCATATACTAATAATGCCCCCAGAGGTGCCCCCATATACTAATAATGCCCCCAGAGGTGCCCCCATGAGCTAATAATGCCCCCAGAGGTGCCCCCATGAACTAATAATGCCCCCAGAGGTGCCCCATGAGCTAATAATGCCCCCAGAGGTGGCTCTGATGAACTAATAATGCCCCCA
Organism: Dendropsophus ebraccatus; assembly: GCF_027789765.1. Lineage (NCBI taxonomy): Eukaryota > Metazoa > Chordata > Amphibia > Anura > Hylidae > Dendropsophus > Dendropsophus ebraccatus. The sequence continues at coordinate 85,403,679 of NC_091460.1, read as the reverse complement.
GAGGTGCCCCATATACTAATAATGCCCCCAGAGGTGGCTCCGATGAACTAATAATGCCCCCAGAGGTCCCCCCATGAGCTAATAATGCGCCCAGAGGTGCCACCATGAACTAATAATGCCCCCAGAGCAGGGCCGTCTTTCCCATTGGGCAGGGTAGGCGGCTGCCCGGGGGCCTATGACTCATGGGGGGCCCCAGTGGCAGCCGCCTACCCTGCAGAAAGGAAGGGACGCTGATGAGCCACGCTGTGCCCCCCTCTCCCCAGTACATTACAGGGCCGCACTACGCTGCGCACTGCCCCAGCGCTCTCCTCTCCTCACATAAATAAGCTGCAGGGCCAGCCTGTAATGTGGGCGGCTGAAGCTCCCCCCCACCTCCGTTAAGCCCCGCCCCCTGTGGACTGGTCCCATGTTCCTCCTGGCCCGGGACTTCCTGCCCCCAGCAGGCCTTGGGATAGTTATGTGTGGGGCCTGACAGCAGCTGCAGCCTGTGCTGCCATAGCAGGAGACCAGCAGTGTGGAGAGCAGGAGGCTAAAGGCTGCTAACCTCCAGCTACACAGTGGCCTTCAGCTACAGGGCTTCCTGACCATCCCCCTGCTGTCCTGGGCTCCACTGCAGGAAATGTCAGGTACCTGGGGGGCTGTAGATAGCAGGGAGGTCGGGACAGAGAAGAGGTGGGAGTCTGCAGATCTGGGCTGAGAGAAGAACACACACACACACACACCTACCCCTGTTCCCCCATAGCTGCCCCCTCTCCCCCAGGCTGCTTTGACCCTGTCCACCTGTAGTTGATCTGTACCTCCCAAGCTGCAATGTGCACCCCCCCCCCCCAGACTGCTGTGTTCTCCCCTTCAGGCTGCTGTACCCCCATACACTTGAGCCTGCTGTACCCCCCCCCCCAGACTGCATGTATGGCCAGGTTTGCATGTAAAAACAAGCCTAACATGTGTAAAGATTATTTATATATATATATATATATATATATATATATATATATATATATATATATATGTATGTGTGTAAAGATTATATATATATATATATATATATATATATATATATATATATATATATATATATATTTACACATGTTAGGCTTGGTTCCTATTTGTGGGTTGTTTTTTTTTCCTGCTCCTGAGCATTGAAGGAGAGGAATGAACCCCCCCCCCCCCCCCCACACACACAGATGCTGCAAAACTGCTCCAGATAGAAGGATACACACTCATACAGAACAATATGCATCCATACAGAACGATGCACACCCATACAGAACCATACAGTACAATATACACCCATACAGAACCATACAGTACAATATACACTCATACAGTACAATATACACCCATACAGAACCATACAGTACAATATACACTCATACAGTACAATATACACCCATACAGAGCCATACAGTACAATATACACCCATACAGAGCCATACAGAACAGTATACATCCATACAGAACCATACAGTACAATATACACCCATACAGAACCATACAGTACAATACACACCCATACAGAACCATACAGTACAATATACACCCAAACAGAACAATATACACCCATACAGAACTATACAGTACAATATACACCCACATGGGGCTGCACAGCACAAGGTTAGGGGTAGGGGGATGCGGGGACTTTATCTTCGGTCGGGGGGCCCAGTTCACAGCTATGCCCAGGGGCCCATGGTTTTGTTAAGACGGCCCTGCCCCAGAGGTGCCCCCATGAACTAATAATGCCCCCAGAGGTGCCCTCATGAACTAATAATGCCCCCAGAGGTGCCCCCATGAACTAATAATGCCCCCAGAGGTTCCCCCATGAATTAATAATACCCCCAGAGGTTCCCCCATAAGCTAATAATGCCCCCAGAGGTGCCCCCCATGAACTAATAATGCCCCCAGAGGTGCCCCCATGAACTAATAATGCCCCCAGAGGTGCCCCCATGAGATAATAATGCCCCCAGAGGTGCCCCCATGAGATAATAATGCCCCCAGAAGTGCCCCCATGAGATAATAATGCCCCCAGAGGTGCCCCCATGAGATAATAATGCCCCCAGAGGTTCCCCCATGAGCTAATAATGCCCCCAAAGGTGCCCCCAATGAACTAATAATGCCCCCAGAGGTGCCCCCATATACTAATAATGCCCCCAGAGGTGCCCCCCATGAACTAATAATGCCCCCAGAGGTGTCCCTAAAAAAACAAACATCATACTCACCTTATCCGGGCTGTGTGGCTGCAGGCAGCAGCTCTTCCTCCTCTTTGGCTCCATCTTGCGAGCCGCAGGGACGGGACTTCCGGCAGGCGTGATGACGTCACATCATCACACCTGCCGGAGAGGTCACGTCCCGGCGTCCCAAAGGCTGCTGGTATGAAGTGCCGGCAGCCTATGGGAGGGAATACAGGAGGAGGACGCTGACAGGTCCTGCTCCTGTATTTTGATCGCTTTAATGTTCCGCCCGCTCACTGTGCGAGCCGAACATCAAATCGATCAGTGCATCCCGAGAAGCTGCGCGGCCGCAGCTTCTCGGGATGCTCAGAGACAAGTGGCAAAGGGGACCGTGCGGGCCCTGTAGCGTAGGGGCCTGGTCGCCATGGCGACCGCTGCGACCCCTATAGCTATGCCACTGGCGGCAGGTTCGTAAATGTTCGAGTTCAATTGAACCTAGAATTTGCCTCCATTTTCAAGCGTGCCCAGTGAAACACATGTGTTACATTTATAGTAAGACATCATTCTGTGATTGGTAAATACAAATAACACATTGATTACAGCTGTGATTAAAGATCACGAGGGTTGCTCAAGGCATCCCCAGTGACTTACATACATCAGGTGATTTCTATTGTCACGTGATCACGCGTAAACATAGTGTACATATTCCAGTGTCCGTGATAAGTATCGCTTGAATGTTCATGTAGGCAGATAGCCTTATATATAAAAGTCCAATATTTCTTAAATGTTCCATTTTAAAGGATGAAGAATACACCATTGAGACATCGGGAGTAGCAGCTGTGCAAAACGGTAATATAAGATGTTCGGTCATGTGACCTGTGGCACCCTGTCTAGCGTTGCCAGGCAACGTGACGCTTCTTGCTCATCTGGGAGTAGCACCTCACTGCGGAGGAGCACATAACCATATCTTGGCCAGGGCAACAGTGAAAGCTGGTGCCTAAACGAATCATCCACTTGTCCTACTCCAAGGAGTAGTTATAATGCGCTCGTTATTAAGCTTCACTCTGGAGGACCTCTCCAGGTCCAAAAAGCATGTTTGCAGTACCGCTCAGTGTGAATCCCGCATCGTGGTGAAGCACGTCACGTATTCCAGGGGCCAAAAAGATGGTGAGTGTGAAGTAGTTATCTCCCGTACTCCTGGTAAGTTCTCCATCTTGCCATATTTTACATTCTGAAATAAACAAAAGAATAAGGTAAGTACAGTACATAGTATTCTGTGTTTCACAATTTCATTCCAATCTCTACCATGACGAGTCCCTAGGGCTCGTCATGTGGAGGAGAAGGTTACCTGAGCATAGAGTTGTTAACCTTATACTCAACATTAAGTCCAGATTCACTTAGAGCTTTTAACCCCTAGGTGACCCTGGACGTACCTGTATGTCCAGGGCCGCCTCCACGGGCTCGTTTCCCATGTTATAAATAAAAATAAATAAATGAATGAATAAATAAACATGTTTGGTATCTCCACGTGCATAGTCGCCCGAACTATTAATTTATCACATTCCCAATCTTGCGCGGTAAATGGCGTAAGCACGAAAAAATCCCAAAGTGCAAAATTGCGCATCAAATTCAGAAAAATTTTAATAAAAAGCGATCAAATATTTGCATATGTGCAATCAAGGTTCTGATAGAAAGAACACTTCCTGGCGCAAAGAATGACACCTGACACAGTCCCATAGACCAAAGGATAAAAGCGTTATAAGCCTGGGAATGGAGCGATTTTTAGGAATATATATTTGTTAACAATGGTTTGAATTTTTTACAGGCCATCAGATACAATGAAAGCTATACATGTTACATATCGTTGTAATCGTTACGACTTGAGGAATATGCATAACAAGTCAGTTTTACCCCAGGGCAAATGGCGTAAAAACAAATACCCCCCCCCCCCCCCCCCAAATAAACAAAATGCATTTTTTTTTTTCAATTTCACCACACTTTGAATTTTTTTCTGGTTTCGTAGTGTACTTTATGAAAAAATTCAGCCTGTCATTGCAAAGTACAATTAGTGGTGCAAAAAATAAGGGCTCATGTGGGTTTCTAGGTGAAAAATTGCAAGTGCTATGGCCTTTTAAGCACAAGGAGGAAAAAACGAAAACGCAAAAATTGAAATTGGTCCTCTAAGGGTTAATTCAAAAATCCATTGTAATTCATGCTTTTTTAAGACATGTAATCTATTTATGCCACACCGGATCATGTTAGGAGTTGTTGTTCTACCTCTGTTACACATGAGTATTCTGGGAGCTGTAGTTCGACCTCTGCCACACAGGACCATGCAGGGAGTTGTTGTTCTACCACAGCCACATATTAGGCTGGGGAGGGCCAAAAAGAAATGGCTCTTCCCACCCTTGTATTACTAGGCTGCTGCTTGGTTTTTAACCCATCTGTTTATGGAAAGAGGGGCGGGATCCTATGCATTTTTTTTAATTGTTTTTTTTTATTTATTAAAAAAACAACTGCCGCATTTGATTGCTGAAGCCTTCCCCGTCCATGGGGAAGGAAGAGATTGCCCGGGTATTACCTAGGCTTAATCCCGGAATTCCAGGCAGTACCCAGGCACTCTCCTCCTTCTCCACAGACCAGGAAGGCATCAGCAATGTAATGCGGCAGGTTCACAAATGTTCGAGTTTGATCAAACCTAGGATTTCCCAAGGTTCTATCAACCCTAGTCTGGATGTGAAAGGACAGGTGCTAAAGGTGGATTTCACCCTGGAGAAGGCTTGCTCTGCTACATGTGGCCATCGCTTTGGGTCTGCATTCTTCTTAGTAAGGGCCACAATTAGCGCCACCAGTATGGAAAAGTGGGGAATGAATTACCAATAGTAGTTAGCAATCCCCAAGAACCGTTGAATAGCTCGGACATGGCCATCGAAGAACTGCAGAGAGCTTTACTGGTCCATCTGCGAAACACGGATTGAGACAATGTACCCAATAAAGACAAGGCTAGACTGGTGGAACACGCACTTCTCTAACTTTGCATACAGGTGATTGGCTCTCTGTTTAAGCAGTATTTGACAAACATGTCCCTCATGAATCTTCAAGTCTGGAGAATAGATGAGGATCTCATTTAGGTATATGATGACACATGTGTAAGGAAGTTTCTGGAAAATGTCACTGCATAACCCAAAGGGCATGACTAGGTACTTTAAATGCCCATACCTCTAGTTGAAAGGGGTCTTTCATTTGTTGCCTTCACGAATCCTGATCAAATTGTACGCGCCCCTGAGGTCGAGCTTGGTGAAGATCCAAGCTCCTTAAAGACGATGAAAGAGCTCCAAAATCAATGGTGGAGGATATGGGTTTTTCCCAGTGACCTTGTTAAGGCCCTGATAATCTATGCATCGGGAGAGATCGGGCCTTCTTCTGGACAAAGAATAACCTGGCACCAGCAGGCAGGCCGGGACAAGGAGTTTTGGTGCCCTAGGCAGAGAAGGCAAATGGTGCCCCCCATGTATAGCCCCCACATACAATATAGCCAGTTGACTGTCCCTCAGAGCGGTGGAGGGCCGAAATATATACTGCTGCTATATCTGGGGAGCTGTCGCTGCTGGAAGAAGACACTGGCTGTGCCCATGAGGAGGAAGTGGAGTTGAGGATCATACTTCTTATCTGTCATGGAGTTGTAGTTCTACCACTGCCACACAGGATCATGCTAAGAGTTGTACTTTTAACCACAGCCACACAGTAGCATGCTGAGAGTCATTCTGCCACAGCCACATAGGATCATGCTGGGATTTGTAGTTCTACCACATCCACACAGGAGAATGTTGAGATTCATTCTACCACAGCCACACAGGATCATGCTGGGAGCTGTAGTTCTACCACAGCCACACAGAATCATGCAGGGAGTTGTAGTTCTACCACAGCCATAAAGGTGCATGCTGGGAGTTAAAGTTCTACAACAGCCACGCAGGTGTATGCTGGGAGCTGTTGTTCTACCAAATCCATACAGGAACATGATGAGAGCTGTAGTTCTACCACAGCCACACAGAATCATGCTGGGAGTTGAAGTTCTTTAACAGCCACACAGCGTCATGCTGGGAGTTGTTGTTCTACCAAAGTTATACAGGAGGATGATGGAAGCTTTAGTTCTACTACAGTCACGCAGGATCATGCTGGGAGCTGTATTTCTACCTCTGTCACACATGAGCATGGTGGAAGCTGTATTTCTACCCTGCTAAACAAGAGCACGCTGGGAGTTGTTGATCTACCTCACCCACACAGGAGCATAAAGGGAGCTGTAGCATTACAACAGCCACACAGCAGCCTGCTGAGAGCTGTAGTTCTACCTCTGCCACACAGGAGCATGCTGGGAGTTATTGTTCTATAACAGCCACACAGGAGCATGCTGGGAGCTGTAGTTCTACCATAGTCACACAGGAGCATGCTGAGAGCTGTAGTTCTACCTCTGCCACACATGAGCATGCTGGGAGCTGTAGTTCTACCTCTGCCACATAGGAGCATGCTAGGAGTTGTTGTTTTACCACAGTCACACAGGAGCATGCTGGGAGCTGCAGCATTACCACAGCCACACAGCAGCATACTAGGAGCTGTAGTTATACCTCTGACATACAGGAGCATGCTGGGAGTTGTTGCTCTACTACAGCCACACAGGAGTATGCTGGGAGTTGTTGTTCTACTACAGCCACAAAGGAGTTTGCTGGGAGCCGTAGTTATACCACAGCTAGAAATGAGTGAACCTGGAGCATGCTCGAGTCGATCCGAACCCGAACGTTCGGCATTTGATTAGCGGTGGCTGCTGAACTTGGATAAAGCCCTAAGGCTATGTGGACAACATGGATATAGTCATTGTCTGTATCCATGTTTTCCAGACAACCTTAGAGCTTTATTCTACCTCTGCCACACAGCAGCATGCTGGGAGTTCTTGTTCTACCTCCGCCACACAGGAGCATTTTGGGAGCTGTAGCATTACTACAGCCACTCAGCAGCATGCTGGGAGCTGTTGTTCTACATCTGTCATACAGGAGTATGCTGTGAGTTGTTGTTCTACTACAGCCACACAGGAGCATAGTGAGAGCTGTAGTATTACCACAGCCACACAAGAGTATGCTGGGAGCTGTAGTTCTACCTCTGCCACACCGGACCATGCTGGAAGTTGTTGTTTTACCTCAGTTACACATAAGTATGTTGGGAGCTTTAGTTCTACCTCTCCCACACAGGACCATGCTGGGAGTTGTTGTTTTACCACAGCCACACAGGAGCATGCTGGGAGCTGTAGTTCTATCTGTGCCACACAGGACCATGCTGGGAGTTGTTGTTCTACCACAGCCACACAGGAGCATGCTGGGAGCTGTAGTTCTACCACATCCACACAGGAGCATGCTGAGATCTGTAGTATTACCTCAGCCACACATGAGCACTAACACACACACTCCATTAGCACACGCATTCCACTTACACTCACACGCACACACATTCACACACTCCATTAGCACACACAGATACATACGTATACTAACCCACACAGCAGTAGCAGTGGAGGATGACACTGTCTCTCAGCGGAGGATCAGACTCCTTTTCTCTCTCTGTTGCCTATCCTGGCCTACCCTTAGTCTTGGCCCGGCCAGCAGGAGAGGAAGACTTTCAGATGAAGCCTTTCTGCAGGTTTTTCCTAATAAAAGCAGACATAGCTTCTGTTTTTTGGAGCTGAGAGTGGATACACTCTTCCTCGTGGGGGCGAAGCGCCAGGCAGGAGGTCATTGGGACAATCGTCAGCCTCCTTCTAAGACAACACATGTGCCAGATCTTGATAATCAGCCGGAAGGCCAGGTAGTGGCTTGAATGAATCTGGCAGTGATGAAGGAAACCGGGATTGAGGGGTTTTTAGACAGCAGTCTTGGGGCATGGAGCTGCAGCGAAGGTAGACCCAAAAAGATGGCCGAAGAAGAGTGGGACAAAACATAGAAAACCGTCCTCTCAGAATGTAGCACCCCCGCCTGAAGGGTCACTGGTTTATCTGGAACCGAACATCGCTGAGGGACTTGCCAGTGACGGAGGATATGGTTGGAGGTTTGGCAAGCGGAATCACTGGTAGTTGCCCCTTATTCACCACTGACACACCGGTGAAGCTGCCTGCAGGAAGGCAGTGGACTGGAATCGTTGGTTAGATGGAGTGGAAACCGTGACCGGGAAAGACAATTGTGGAGAGGAAGCACACACACCTAGAAAGGCCACTTCTCCTACAGGAGTTTCCCAGCCACTGAGGGCAGTTCAGGTGGAAGTGGTTAGGGGTTGGCACAATATTGGCACAGGTTCTGCACCCGATGACAAGTTCTTTCCCGAAGACGAACTCTCTCCAATTGCATGGGCTACTCAGATGTTGATGAGGACACAAGAGCATTCGGCTTCTATCAAGCGGGTGCGGCAAGGACAGACCAGCTCTTGTCGAACCTTCTTCTCTCTCTCTCGGAGAACCAGACAACGATCCGAGTAGCTAGGAGGATCAGGTCATTTAAGAAGGATAGGGAGGTCAGGGCTGGAAAAGCCCTAGGGCAGCACTGTTCCAATCAAATTAAGCCACTAGCATGTAAAACTGATTGGCGTCATTGCTCATAAAAGAGTTCCCCTGACGGAAGTTGAGGAGGCCAGTCTCTGCAGAGGACACTCGGGCTGGCTCCTCAAACACACACCAGAACTCTGAGAAGAAGGCCTGGAGTTTATCTGTCACCGGATTATCTCAATCCCACAATGGTCTTGCACAGGCCAGGGCCCTTCCTTCTAGGAGGCTGATGACAAATGCCAGCTTGATGTGCATAGCGCACTGGGTGACAAATCCTCTGCGCATCTTTGGATCACCCCCATACTTGAAGGGCAATGCCAGGCATAGACCTTGCACAAGAGATGTCACTAGCGTCAGAGGTGGGGGAGGCGCTGGTGGGGTTTGTTGAGTTGGGACGGGCTGCTGCAAGGCGCCAGATAACTGCTGCATCTGCTAGGACTGCTGCTGTATCTGCTGAGACTGCTGCTGTATCTGCTGAGCGATCACTCTAGCAATCTTACAGACGTCAGGCACCTTGCTGGGATCCATGGTTGGAGCCTACTGTAATGCTTAGACTCATTCGCTGTACCGCTGCTAACAATGGCGGCTTAAGCCGCACCAGGGAGCTTGGCTTGCTAGCAGCAGCCAGCGAGGTGCAGCTGAAGACTGGTAGGCAGGCAGCAATACAGCAGAACTCAAAGCTGGTACCAGGAAAGGCAAGATTCACAGAGCCAGGAAAAGCAGGATTCACGGCCAGGAAGCTTGAAGAGGCTCCAACAGAGAATGTCAGCACAGGTGTTTAATTTACAGTGGAAGTAATTGGTGCAACTAACCAATTAGAGATGCACAGTTCTTTCAAACATAACTGAAACGGCGGGGGAGGTGATGGCAGAGAAGAGAACAGGAGCATGAAGCAGGTAACGGTCCCCATAGGGGCTGAAGGGTCCCCATAGGTGCACACGTACTTTGGCATCTGCCTGGCAGGGCTGACGGGGAGAGTGGCATTGTCAGGAATCGAGCCGCGCGCTTGGCTCCTGCTTCTGCCGAGGCGTGCGGCTCAGCTGGGAGAGATGCTGATGGCGTCCGTGGTTACGGGCAGTGCCTGTTGCTGAGGGCGCGCCGACGGCGTCCTTAGCAGCCGCTCTGCTGTTTGTACGCTGCGGCGCTTTTTACCTTTAGTCCGTTCCTGGTTTTGTTACGTTCTTTGTTTATGTCTTCTGTGATCCACTCCATGTTTTTCAGTTCTCCCTGCATTTCTTACTGTGACTCATTCACTGATTGTTTCTGCTGTGACACCTGACACCTAGCCAGTTAGCTGTCAGCACATAGCTTCCTGTTCACTATAAATCCCAGCCCCTTCCCTCACTTCAATGCCTGTGATAGCGCATTCTGCCTTGATCTCGCTATTCCCTGACCATATTTGTTTAGTGATTCTGACCTTGTGATTTGTGACCTCGACTTCGCTTTAGGATTACGATTTTGTACCTTCTTCTGCCCGATTGTTGCTGACTCTGATCGTTGACCATTCCATTTTTATGTGAGTCTTGTCTTGTTTCGTGTTTTCACTTTAACAGCATAGGGAACGCCGCCCAGTTGTCTAGAGCTGTTTAGCTGTTTAGAGCTGTCGCGGCAAGTAGGTAGGGCCAGCTGGGGTGAGTGCCAGTTGCAGGGCTGCACTCGTCTGTGTCCTCCCAAATCCCTACCTGCATCTTGGTCAGTAAATTTAGCAGAAATATGAGAAAAAGATGTCACTCACCGACTGGGTGTAATCATCCTGCTTTATTGAACATCTGAGGATAGGGGGAGCAAAGAGTAGGCTGACTGCAGTTTCATGGCGGAACGCTGCTTTGTCAAGCCCTCACATGACTCCTGACGCCACCTCTTATATACAACTTTATTAACATGTGAACACACAAAAACCAAATAACAATGTTGAAAACAATAGGAATAAGGTATCACACAATGTGTTACAGTAGATTAATGTCATTATATATATGGGGTATTTAACCCCAAGTTGCCCAAGGCATCATATCTGATAGTGAATTCTGTTTCTTTTTTTAGCAATAAGGATACCCTATCTCCACCATATTTTGGTTGCGGTACCGCACATAACCCAACAAAGGTTAACTGAGATGCATCACCCTGATGTGTTTCATTCATATGCTTTATCATGCGGGGGCTACCCTTCCCAGTATGTACAGATCTGACATGCTCAGAAAATCTTTTCCACATCGGCCTATGTAATACCTATTGCACGAACAAACCAAGGCATACACAATGAATTTACTTTTACAGGTAATGAATTATACTCCTTTAGACAAGACAATTAAAAATGCCATATATAACAACTGGCATATTGTCTGCGAAGATGAACTGTTAAAAGATGTAGTAAAAATGAAACCGATTGTAGCTTTTAGGAGAACACAGAATCTTAGGGATCTTCTAGTTCAGGGCCGTGTGAACGACTCACAGAGTAAGAATAGTACATGGTTTGATATAAGAGCGGCAAAAGGTAATCATAAATATGCCAGTGCCATTACTGTAAATTTTTGCTAAACACCCGTTGTGTAAAATCGAGGGGACATACCCACTTGGTAGAAGATTTCATTACTAGAGATGAGCGAGAATTAAAATGCTCAGGTGCTCGTTACTCAAGACGAATATTTTCCTATACTTGGGTGCTCGATTCGAGTAACGAACTCCATTGAAGTCAATAGAAAGGTAGAGGGAAGGTAGTGTGAAAACCTGTCAACCTCAGGAAATGGACAGGAAACAGCAGGGGCAGCATGAATGGATGCCTCTGAGGCTGCCTAATCGCACCATTACACCAAATTCTGGGCAACAGCCTGGTTAAAACAGAGGTAGGCATATCAACCACCCAAAAACTCAACCTGTCACAGCATGGCAGTGAGAACACAGGGAACCATTAAAACAGGGGTAGCATATGAAGCACCCCGAAATTTAGCCTGACAGCATGGCGGTGAGAACTAAGTGAACAAGGTAGATAAGGCAGGCGTTCAACCACACAGAATGGCAGTGATGACAGAGTGACCACGGTAGAAGCAGTAACAGGTGAGCCTCCCAAAAATTATGCCAGACACAGCATGGCGGTGATGACAGAATGACCAAGGTAGAAGAGGTAGCAGGTGAGCCTCCCAAAAATTATGTCAGGCACAGCATGGCGGTGATGAGAGAGTGACCAAGGTAGAAGCGGTAGCAGGTGAGCCTCCCAAAAATTATGCCAGACACAGCATTGCAGTGATGACAGTGACCAAGGTAGAATCGGAAGCAGGTTAGCCTCTTAAAAAATTATGCCAGACACAGCATGGGGGAACAAGAATTGGCTGTTGGCTGAGAATTGAAGGAGGAGGAGGAGAGCATAGACCAAAAATCCTTATGTTGAGCTGCTTTCCCGGGTGGACAGTTGAATTCAGGTGAAATCCAGGCATTTTTATAAACATCAGCCTGTCAGCGCTGTCAGTTAACAGGCGGGTGCACTTATCAGTGATGATGCCACCAGCTGCACTAAAGACCTGCTCTGACGACATGCTAGCGGCAGGGCAGCCCAGCACCTCCAAGGCGTAAAGAGCCAGTTTGGGCCATGTATCCAGCTTTGCAACCCAGTAGTTGTATGTAGAGCAAGACTCCGTTTAGACTGGGGACATAGTCTTGCTGGGGTGTCATGAAACTGTCAAAGGCCTTGGAGAGTGTTCCTCTGCCCCTTGACAAGCTGCCTGCTTCACCCCTCCTCTCCCCCGCTTTTTGGCCAATAGAACCACATGCTCTAGCGCTAGTGGTATCAGATGGGAAGTAAATTTTCAACTTCTGCACCAGGGCCTGTTGATATTGATTCACTCTCATACTGCGTTCCTTGGCAGGAATGAGAGTGGAAAAGTTCTGTTTGTCACGGGAAAGACAGCCTAACATAAAGTCAGCCATGTGAGCCAGGGTCCTAACATGCAAGAATTTCCTCTCCTCAATAGGCTGACTCTCAATTTCCTCCTCCTCCACCAATTCCTCCTCTTCAGACCATACACACTCAACAGATAAAGATTGAGCATGGGTACCCTCTTCAGTCGTGGCAGCTGTCTGCTCCTCTTCCTGCTCTTCTTCCTCCTTCTCTACTTTGTGCTGAGAAACAGTTGTCAGGGTGGTCTGGCTATCTAGTGGTGGATGTTCATGAGACGAAGGCAAAGTCTCAGACTTCAAGCTGAGCAGGAAGGTTTGAGGCAGACACAGCAGTGGGATGGTGAGGCTGATGATGGCGGCATCGCCGCTTAACATCTGTGTTGACTTCTTAAAGGGACCAAGTACCTCACAGATAGCAGATATCCCTGTCCACTCCTTATTGTAGATTTGAGGAAGCTGACTGACCTGACTACCGCTTCTTACCGAGGTTGACATCTGGCATTCTACAATGGCTCTGCATTGCTGGTAAACCCTGGCTACCATAGGGAAGGTGGAATTTTCACCGCGTGGGCACGTTGCACAGCAGCTTTTGCACTTCCCTAAGGGTGGAAGCATCTGTGGTTGACTTGCGGAAATCCGCACCTTGGTGAACAAGTCAGCCAAATTGGGGTAGGTCTTAAGGAACCGCTGCACCACTAGGTTGAACATGTGGGCCAGGCATGGTACATGTGTGAGGCTGCCGAGTTGGGGCTATGGGGAAGGAGGCTGAGCTGCTGGAGCAAGGGTTTCACTTACTTGGGTAGCGTGGGTGGACTGTAAGACTGTAAGACTGGGTGGTGGATAAGTTACTGAACTCATTATCCGCTATCTACGTGATCACCTGTTCACACTGCTGCGCTTTTAATAGCGGTCTTATACCCTGAAACCCCGTAAGTTGCGACAAGAAGCCAGGGAGTGAATGTCTGCGGTGTGCCACTGCTCTCTCCTCAATGGGTGCTGCTGTGTCACCCTACCCTGAACCACGGTCTCTGCCCGCTGCATCGCTTGGAACCCCATGCCCTCGTTCTTGTCTTCGACCCTTACCCCTGAGGTTCACCATTTTATGGACACTGTACAGTCAAGACTGAGATAGCTGCACTAAAGATCACAGCAAGCCAAGAAAATATATTACTCTATTATTATTATTAGACTACTTTTGGAGGTAGCCGTATAGGGTCTGGGTGAATAAGTACAGGTATATAGTGGATGCCACCCTCTTACACAGGGCAATTAGCAGTGATATTCGATATGACAGCACTAAGAAATAAGAACATATAGGGGAGATTTATCAAAGGGTGTAAAATTTAGACTCCAAACCACCCACAGCAACCAACAACCAATCACAGCTCAGCTTTAGGCAGTGCTGAAAGGAAAGCTGAGCTGTGATTGGTTGCTGTGGGCAGTTTGCACCAGTCTAAATTTTACACCCTTTGATAAATCTCCCCCATACTGTTCACACTAGTTTTTTGGAGGCTGTGGTATACAATCTGTTGGTAAATGGAGGTATAAAGTGGATGCCACCCTCTTACACAGGGCAATTAGCAGTGAGATTTGATTAGGCAGCACTAAGAAATAAGAACATATACTGTTCATATTAGTTTTTTGGAGGCTATGGCATACAATCTGTTGGTAAATGGAGGTATATAGTGGATGCCACCCTCTTACACAGAGAAATTAGCAGTAAGATTCGATATGGCAGCACTAAGAAATAAGAACATATACTGTTCACACTATTTTTTTGGAGGCTGTGGTATACAATCTGTTGGTAAATGGAGGTATATAGTGAATGCCACCCTATTACACAGGGCAATTAGCAGTGAGATTTAATATGGCAGCACTAAGAAATAAGAACATATACTGTTTACACTAGTTTTTTTGGAGGCTATGGTATACAATCTGTTGGTAAATGGAAGTATATAGTGGATGCCACCCTCTTACACAGGGCAATTAGCAGTGAGATTTGATATGGCAGCACTAAGAAATATGAACATATACTGTTCACACTAGTTTTTTTGGAGGCTGTGGTATACAAGCTGTTGGTAAATGGAGGTATATAGTGGATGCCACCCTCTTACACAGGGCAATAAGCAGTGAGATTCGATATGGCAGCACTAAGAAATAAGAACGTATACTGTTCACTCTACTTTTTTGAGGCTGTCGTATAATCTGTGTGTATGTGGTGGTGGTGGTATATGGTCTATGCCACCTGTTACACAAGGACAATGAGCAGTGAGGTTCTGGGCAGCTGTACTACAAATCACAGCAATATAATGTACAACAGCAGCAGCACCAGCCACAAAATAATATAATAGTACTGAGGACTTAGGGTCTGTATGCAACACTTCTGTCCCCTTTCTGCCAACAGCCAATTTGTGTATATATAGTTTGTGCTCGATTCTCAAACCGCCTTCCAGAACCAATTAAGTTCGAGAACCGAGGTACCACTGTATATATAAGGGGAATGCATATTTTAATTTATTTTTTAATTTTAATTACTTTTTTATTGTCCCACCAGGGAACTCGACTCTGTGTATCACAGGTATAATATACTGCAGTACAGATTATTATTGCAGTCTATTATATCTGTCAGTGTTATGTTCACAGACATTGATGATCAGACTGCCTGATTGACTTACATAATGTGGAGTGCAGCTCTGCTCCTCATGGTAGCAAGGGGATGACACTAGCACTGCTCCCGGCTTACAGTCCTTGAGAGGTATGTAGTACATTCTATTGTGGAAATACCTGTTTAACTGGACATATCACAAAGGTAATTTTTCAGGACAGGGGGTTAATGTGCTAAGTATAAGATAATGTTTACTTACAGTTGTGTGTATGTTATGTTCTCCTGGGGTATATATTACATTAAAATTAGAGATGAGCGAAGCAGCTGAAAATTCGCTTCACAAAGTTTGCAAATTTTTTGGTCAGATTCGTAAAAGTTTGTGAAATGAATACAAAGGAACCCTTAATAAAACAGCCAAACAATGGTAGCTACAAAAGTGGGTCTATTACACAGTAGTCATTCTTTTCAACAGATGTCGCAAAAAAACAAACAAAAAAAGTCAATTAGCCATGTAATCATTCAATTTGAACCATGGACAGCAGTAGACCTTGATGGATTAGTGGCATAATATCAATTCTTTCCCAGACCAGCAGTGGACGTTGTAAATGAGCACTGTAAAATTACACTTTCTCCCAGGACAGCAGTGGACATTGGTGGACCAGTGGCGTAATATAAATTTTCTCCCAGGACAGCAGTGGACATTGGAGGACCAACGGAATAAAATCAACTTTTCTCTTAGCACTGTAAGGGACGTTGAGGAATCAGTGGTGTACGCTAACCTTTACTCCATGGACATCATTGGATATCAGTGAATCAGCTGCGTTAAATGACCGTTTCTCCCAGAAGAGCAGTAGAATTTCTAAAAAGGAAGAACCATCAAGGACAATAGTCCTAGAAGGCTCCAGAACAGACACCAAGACAGGGCAGGTGAAGTACTCTGACCCTGTGGGGCCCAAGACAAACCCTGGGAGTTAGCAGGGGGAAGCACTCTGACTCTCCTGGACCCTGAGGGGCCTAGGACAGACCCCGGGAGTTGGCAGGGGCAGCACTCTGACTCTCCTTGACCCTGAGGGGCCTAGGACAGAAATCGGGAGGTAGCAGGGGCAGCACTTGGACTCTCCTCAACCCAGAGGGACCTAGCACAGACATTTGAGGGTGGTTAGTGTAGCGTGATTTTTCCTTCTTTAAAATATATGAGAAAAGAAAGCACCCAATGAATAGACACAAAAAAAAACACATTTTTTTTAATAAGGGGAATTATCAGCAGGTTTTATGAATCTAACTTGCTGATAGCTCCCTTTAGTGCTGAAGACGCTGAGGAGGAACATATGTTTCTTACTTTACTCCTCAGCGCCAGTCCCATGCTGTTAGTCAGGGTAACCCTTAGAAACATTGTGGCATCATGCAGCTCGTCCCCTCCATTCATTATGATTAGAAGTGGCAGGCAGGATGATGGTGCTCCTAACGGTGCTCCGGTGCAGAGTTCACCCCGACTAACCGCATGGGACTGGCTTCAAGCGGATAAATAGCACACATACCTTCCTCTTCAGCGTTCCAGGTGCTATAGGGGCTATTAGCAGGTTTGGTTTGTCTAACCTGCTGATTGTTCCCCTTTAACATGTCAAGTTAAATTACTGTAATCTGGCAGTTGAACTGAATGGGCCATTCAAATGCTAAATGTAAATGAACACCTAGTCAACTGGCATACACAGAAATGGATTGCAAAAGTCCACCCGCAAAAGCCTGTACCATGTAATGGAGAATGCAATAGATAAAAGTTCAGATTTGAAATGGCTTTATATTGATTATAATACATAAAGGAGTGGCAACTTTTCCAACAACCTTAAGTTTGAGAACGTTTTCCTACTGTACTGTATTTTCTTTAAAGAAAAAAAGTGTTCAAAAACCTATGGCTACTTGCTTTTTTAAAGACATGCACATATATCAAAACAGGGTTAGTGATTTGACAAAGTGATAGACACATCCCATGTGTGCATCTCTTGGGGTGTTGAAGCTGTCTCCAGCTACAATAAACAGGGAAGGAGGATAACCCTGATGGGGTATGGAAGGGACCGTCCCACCCTGGCTTTGGTCACTCTGAAAAAACTTCACCCTAAATGGTGCATTCACACGTTACTCCAGGGCTGCTGAGTAAAACCATCAGTGGATCATTATGCTAGTCAGTACTATGTAGACTTTAGGAAATATTTAGTTTCAGTGTTGAACTAGGTAGTCCTGCACTGATCTTTGTATTATACCTGGCCCCACCCCATAGTATTGAAAGGCGGCTGAAAAACAGCTGTGCATCCGCTGAGGGTTTTAAGCAGCAGAAAACAAAAATCAACCATTTACAGATGAATGCACTTTACATGAGGTAAGGTAACCTGCCTTTCAGCAACAGATAGCTGACATTATTCTTTGAGATTTATATACCCCATCAAGAACTCTTCCTGTATATTTAAACCACTCAAGAAACCACAAGAAACATTAAAACATCACACAACAAGTAACTTATCAGGAAACTTTGTGCAAGCTCTAAGTACCCTTGTGATTATTAAAAACAAAACAAAACAGTAACTCTCCAGTTACCATGCATGTCCTAGAAAATGGGACATTAATAGTAAGATTCCTTGGCACAAGTGCCAGGGTTAAAATTACTTGGGGTAAAAATTACTTGGTATTACTTACGGTGGGGTAACATTTTACTGGGGACTTTACTTTTATGGACACTGGTACGTGCCCTGGGAGTCCTGATTTTTCCTCACACCGGGGTGGTGCCACTTCATATTCTGACACAAAGAAATGGTACCTTGGTTTGGACCCCAACCCACTTTATAGTTACATATATTACGGATGGCAGAATGGTCTTTTCTGCCACTTAGATGGAAGAATTTCCACACTGCTGATGTCAGTGGACGGTTCCTCCAAGCAGGCACACTGGTAGCCTCTTCTTGACTGCCACTGCTGCTGCCTTGTGGTACCTGTTGAGTGCTTCTGGTTGATGCTCTATGCCTAACCCTTTTCCCTTCTGACCCTAAATCTTTGCATGGGACTTGACGCTGTGTCATTGTCAGAGACCCAGCTTCACACTGGTGTAAACTGCCCACAGTAACCAATTGCAGCTCAGATTTCAGCTCTGGTAACATGAAAGCTATGCTGTGATTGGTTGCTGTGGGCAGTTATTACCAGTGTATATTTTAAACCCTTTGATAAATCTGGGCCTGTAAGTTTACATTGCCCAGTGAGCTAACAATATGGACTTTGTCTTCACTGCTCCCAGTGACTTCGTATAATGGACAACAGGCACCAGGGTACTTAGTAAACTGATTACTGGCTTGACAGCTCCGACAGAAAATCACCAATACAGTGTCCATAGGACATAGTCAGAAGTCAGAGTAAAGAATCATTTTTACACAAGTCTGACACTTGACTCTGAGTATTGATAACTGACTTCTGACAATTGACTTATGGAGGATAACACTTGTGGACGTGGATTTCACATGGGTTCTGCAATGTCATCATCTTCGTAATATGGGAAAAACGTTTCCTTTTCCAAGCTTTCTGCCTCTAGAGACATGCAGTACGATACCGTTCTGCGGCCAGAGGCTGACCCTTCCTGGGTCTCCTCACTGCTCTGGGGTGCATCAACCCCAGGAGTATTAACACTTCCTTCAACTTGTTGTCTCTGAAGCTTCCTCAAAAAGGTCTTCCAAATCCAGTGTCTCAGTATTTATTAAAGCTGTTAGGCTCAGCAGGACCTATCCTACTGACGGTACTGGCAATTGCAATTGGGTCTCAGGCACCTAATCCCCACTTCCACGACTCTGTCTTGCCCTGGCACCATTTTGTATGCCACCTTGGTCGCTGATGCTGCCCCTACTCTGGGAGGGGCCTGATTCTTTTTAGACGCTTGGATATATTTCTTGTTTTCCAAATTTTAGAAGGAACAAATAAATTTTATTGGATGGTGGATAGGGCCACTAATTTAAGAGCACCCACTCACTGACAATAGGAACTGTATTCACAGTGCCCAGCAAGTTATTAAGGTGGACGCTGTCATCATTGCACCCAGTGAATTGGTATAACACACCATGTGGGAGAATGATCAAAGGGTGTAAAAAAAACACACTGGTGTAAACTGCCCACTGTAACCAATTGCAGCTCAGATTTCAGCTCTGGTAACATGAAAGCTATGCTGTAATTGGTTGCTGTGGGCAGTTATTACCAGTGTATATTTTAAACCCTTTGATAAATCTAGGCCTGTAAGTTTACATTGCCCAGTGAGCTAACAATATGGACTTTGTCTTCACTGCTCCCAGTGACTTCGTATAATGGACAACAGGCACCAGGGTACTTAGTAAACTGATTACTGGCTTGACAGCTCCGACAGAAAATCACCAATACAGTGTCCATATTAGGACATAGTCAGAAGTCAGAGTAAAGAATCATTTTTACACAAGTCTGAAACTTGACTCTGAGTATTGATAACTGACTTCTGACAATTGACTTCTGACTTGGACTTCTGACTTTGACTACTGTCTGACTACTGACTTTGACTACTGACTACTGACTTTTTCTACTGACTTCTGACTTTGACTACTGACTTCTGACTTTGACTATTGACTTCTGACTTTGACTATTGACTTTGGCTAATGACTTTGACTACTTACTTTGACTACAGACTTTGACTACTGACTACTGACTTCTGACTTTGACTACTGACAACTGACTTTTGACTCCTGACTACTTATACCTGACTTCTGATCTAATAATGTGTGATATCTGATCTCTGAAATGTCAGTAGTTAAAGTGTCACTGTCGTGAAATTTTTTTTTGCAGAAATCAATAGTCCAGGCGATTTTAAGAAACTTTGTAATTGGGTTTATTATCCGAAAAATGCATTTTTATCATGAAAAATCAGTTTGAAGCTCTCCCCCCTGTCTTCATTGTTCTCCTATGGAGAGAGCTAAAGAAAAGACCAAAACAGGACAACAAAGAGTTCATCTACAAATCCCTCACGGGATATCTCCTGTGACAGTCACCAGTGACCTGTCTGAGCTCGGATTACAGCTGTCACCCAGCTCTGTGCCTGTAATCCTCTGTTATCTGCTTTCTGCTGCCGGCTAACTCCCTCCTTCCTCCTCCCCCCTCCCCTCTCCCTAGAGCAGACAGGGTACGTCTCCTGCAACAAGTCACAATTTTCAGATTTTTCAGAGTGGATGAAAAAGAGGAAGGAGGGGGGGACCTGGGAAAAGGCTTTTTACATGCAGATAATGGCAGATTTGGCTAATAAACCCAATTACAAAGTTTCTTAAAATCGCCTGGACTATTGATTTCTGCAAAAAAAAAAAAATACGACAGTGACTCTTTAACCCCTTAGTGACCGCCGATACGGCTTTCTACGGCGGTCACTAAGGGTCCTTATTCTGCTGCCATCAGCTTTTTACGGCGATGGCAGAGAATAAGGCTGCGGGGCCGGGACGGCCCCCACCCCATCCCCCCGGCTACCGGAGGTAGCTGAGGGGTTGGGGCAGTGTGTGGGGTCCGTCCCGGCCCCCCCCCTTACCGACGATCGCCGCTATTAACGTTATAGCGGCGACCGTCGGTAAAGAGGATTACCGGTGCGGCCGCCACCTTTCATCTCCCCCCGCCGTGAATCTACGGCGGGGGGAGATGAAATAAGTGTATATCAGACCCCAGATCAGACCCCCCTAGTGCCCCGATAACTAACCCCCCTCCCCCGGCGGCCATCATTTCCAAGATGGCCGCCGCAATCGCTGTGAACCGACTAACGTCGGTTCACAGCGATTAAAAAGTTAAAATGAATGAAAGCCCCATGCTCTCCGCCACCGGAGGTAGCGGAGAGCATGGGGCAGTCATCGGGGACCCCCCTGTGGGGTCCCGGTACAAGCGATCAGCGGTATATACTATATACCGCTGATCGCTTGTACCATGTGCTCCTGGCACTTTTTATCCCCTGTCACCATAAATGATTGGTGACAGGGGATAAAAAGTGATGTCCCCCCACCCCCCAAGTCGCCCCCCACCCCCCCTGTCACCCCCCCTGTCACCCCCCCTGTCACCCCCCCTGTCACCCCCGTCCCCGAGTCACCCTCCCTTCCCCATATACTCACCGGATCCACGGAGCTCCTTCCTCCTCGACGTCCTGGCTGGTTATAAAGTGCGCATGCGCTTCACAACCAGCCAAGCTCTGAAAATTTAAAGTGACAGAGACCAATTTGGTCTCTGTCACTGAACTATGATTACTGTGATAGAAAATATCACAGTAATCATAGTAATACAGTGAAAATGAATGTATAAAGTACAAAAAGTGACAAACATACAAAAAAATAAAACACACACTTTTTATTATAGTAATAATTGCAGTTTACTCCCAAATTACCCCTAACCCCTCCCCAGATTACCCGTAACCACCGCACGTTACCCGTAACCACCGCACGTTGCCCGTAACCACCGCACGTTGCCCATAACCACCGCACGTTGCCCGTAACCACCGCACGTTGCCCGTAACAACCGCACGTTGCCCGTAACCACCGCACGTTGCCCGTAACCACCGCACGTTGCCCGTAACCACCGCAAATTGCCAGTGACCCCCTCCAGATTGCCCGTAACCACCCCAAATTACATGTACCCACCCCAGATTACCTATAAGCACTTCAGTTTATCAGTAACAATCCCAGATTGTCTGTAACCCTTCCAGGTTGCACATAACCCCCCCAGGTTCCCCGTAATCATGCCAGATTACATGTAACCCCCCCCAGATTGCACGTAACCACCGCGCGTTGCCTCTGACCACGCCACGATGCCTCTGACCACGCCACGATGCCTCTGACCACGCCACGTCGCCTCTGACCACCGCACGTCGCCTCTGACCACCGCACGTCGCCTCTGACCACCACACGTCGCCTCTGACCACCCCAAATTGCCAATGACCCCCTCCAGATTGCGGTGCCCATGTCAGATTACAGGTACCCACCCCAGATTGCCTATAAGAACTTCAGTTTATCCATAACCACCCCACATTGCCCGTAACCACCCCACGTTGCCCGTAACCACCCCAGATTGTCTGTAAGCACAGCAGGTTGCCCGTAACCACCCCACGTTGCCCGTATCCACCCCAGATTGTCTGTAAGCACAGCAGGTTGCCCGTAACCACCCCACGTTGCCCGTATCCACCCCAGATTGTCTGTAAGCACTGCAGGTTGCCCGTAACCACCCCACGTTTCCCGTAACCATCCCAGATTGTCTGTAAGCACAGCAGGTTGCCCGTAACCAGCCCACGTTGCCCGTTACCAGCCCACGTTGCCTGTAACCAGCCCACGTTGCCTGTAACCAGCCCACGTTGTCTGTAACCAGCCCACGTTGCCTGTAACCACCCCACGTTGCCGTAACCACAGCAGGTTGCCCGTGACCACCACACGTTGCCCATAACCACCACACGTTGCCCGTAACCACCCCGCGTTGCCTGTAACCACCCCACGTTGCCTGTAACCACAGCAGGTTGCCCGTGACCACCCCATGTTGTCCGTAACCACCCCAGATTACCTGTAACCACCCCTGGTTGCCCATAACCACCCCACATTACCTGTAATTTCATTTTTTTTATTTTATTTTAGTAACTGCGCTATTCTAATAACCATTAATAGCTGCGGTTTTGCTCCTGTAAATTGGCGCTCCTTCCCTTCTGAGCCCTGCTGTGTGCCCATACAGTGGTTTATGCCCACATATGAGGTACCGTTTTACTCAGGAGAACCTGCGTTACAGATTTTGGGGTGAATTTTCTCTCCTGTTCCTCGTCAAATTGAGAAATTTCAAACTAAACCAACATATTATTGGAAAAATTCGAGTTTTTCATTTTTACTGGCCAATTTTGAATACTTTCCTCTAATACCTGTGGGGTAAAAATGGTCACCACACACCAAGATGAATTCTTTGAGGGGTGCTCTTTCCAAAATGTGGTGACTTTTGGGGGGAATCTATTCTGCTGACACTACAGGGGCTCAGCAAACGCACCTGGCGCTCAGAAACATCTTCAGAAAAATCTGCACTGAAAATGCTAATTGGCGCTCCTTCCCTTCTGAGCCCGGCTGTGTGCCCATACAGTGGTTTATGCCCACATATGGGGTACTGTTCTACTCAGGAGAACCTGCTTTACATATATTGGAGTGACATTTCTCTCCTGTTCCTCGTGAAATTGAGAAATTTCAAACTAAAGGAACATATTATTGGAAAAATTCGAGTTTTTCATTTTTACTGTCTACTTTTGAATATTTTCCTCAAACACCTGTGGGGTCAAAATGCTCACCACACCCCAAAATAAATTCTTTGAGGGGTGCACTTTCCAAAATGGAGTGACTTATTGGGAGATTTTACTCTGTGGACACTACAGGGGCTCTGCAAACGCACCTGGCACTCGGAAACTTCTTCAGCAAAATCTGCATTGAAAAAGCTAATTGGCGCTCCTTCCCTTTTGAGCCCTCCTGTGTGCCCATGCAGTGGTTTATGCCCACATATGGGGTACCATTGTACTCAGGAGAACCTGCGTTACAAATTTTGTGGTACTTTTTTCCTCTTGTTCCTCGTGAAATTGAGAAATTTCAAACTAAAAGAACATAATATTGAAAAAATTTGAGTTTTTCATTTTTACTGTCTACTTTTGAATACTTTCCTCTAATACCTGTGGGGTCAAAATGGTCACCACACACCAAGATGAATACTTTGAGGGGTGCACTTTCCAAAATGGAGTGACTTATGGCGAGATTTTACTCCGCTGGCACTACAGGGGCACTGCAAACGCACCTGGCGCTCGGAAACTTCTGCAGCAAAATCTGCATTGAAAAAGCTAATTGGCGCTCCTTCCCTTCTGAGCCCTCCTGTGTGCCCATGCAGTGGTTTATGCCCACATATGGGGTACCATTGTACTCAGGAGAACCTGCGTTACAAATTTTGGGGTACTTTTTTCCTCTTGTTCCTCGTGAAATTGAGAAATTTCAAACTAAACGAACATATTATTGGAAGAATTCGAGTTTTTCATTTTTACTGTCTTCTTTTGAATACTTTCCTGTAATACCTGTGGGGTCAAAATGGTCACCACACACCAAGATGAATTCTTTGAGGGGTGTACTTTCCAAAATGGGGTGACTTATGGGGGGTTTTCTCTCTGCTGACACTACAGGGGCTCTGCAAACGCACCTGGCGCTCAGAAACTTCTTCAGCAAAATCTGCATTGGAAAAGCTAATTGGCGCTCCCTTCCTTCTGAGCCCTGCTGTGTGCCCATACAGTGGTTTACGCCCACATATGGGGTACCGTTGTACTCAAGAGAACCTGCATTACAAATTTTGGGGTGCTTTTTGTCTCATATTCCTTTTGAAAATGAGAAACTTTAATCTAAACGTATATATTATTGGAAAATTAAAATTTTCAATTTTTTTCCTGCCTAATTGTGAATACTTTCCTCCAGCCCCTGTAGGGTTAAAATGCTCATTATACCCCTAGATTAATTCTTTAAGGTGTGTAGTTTCCAAAATGGGGTCACTTATGGGGGTTTTCAGGATACCAGACTTCTAAATCCATTTAAAAAAAGAACTGGTCCCTAAAAAAATCAGTTTCACGAAAATGTGATAATTTGCTGATAAATTTCTAAGCCCCATAACACCCTAAAAAAGTAAAATATGTTTACCAAATTATGCCAGAATAAAGAAGACATATTGGTAATGTGACTTAGTAACTAATTTATGTGCTACGACTTTCTTTTTTTAGAAGCAGAGAATTTCAAAGTTCATAAAATGCAAATTTTTTTAATTTTTCATGATATTTTGATGTTTTTCACAAAAAACACACAAAGTAGTGACCAAATTTTGCCACTAACATAAAGTGCCATATGTCACGAAAAAACAATCTCAGAATCGCTAGCATACGTTAAAGCATCACTGAGCTATAAGAGCATAAAGTGAGACAGGTCAGATTTTGAAAAATTAGCCTGGTCATTAAGGCCCAAACTAGCTGCAGCACAAAGGGGTTAAGTATTACAGTCCCTATTTAGTTTGAGTTTCACTTTCACTTCAATTTCTAGGCAGCCCCTAGCTTGCAGTATTCAGGTAACAAAATTAAGTGATATCTGAGATCTGACATGTCATAAGTGAGAAGTCCTGTCTCACTTGTTCATTGCATACAGAGCTGAGTTTTGAAACATTGTATTTGTTTCAGTTTTGCAAACAGATGACCTATTGCTGACTTGGAGCAGAAGCACTTACTGAATGTATGGAGCCCTGAAGCTTCCCTGCATGAAGAATAAGTGTTTGTGCATTGCTGTTTTTACAGCCATGGGAGACTGGGGACCGCAAAGGGCACCGGTTGCATTGACTGACTTTAAAACTAAGTGATGAGCAAATTTTCTACCTCTAGCCAGCAGCATCCAGCAGCGGAGCAGCAGGTCCAGCCGCACACATCCCATCCCAGGCAGTGTCATCCCTGCAGCTGCAGACAGAGCAGTGGTGTCAGTATGCACTGAGCTCTAGTATGCAATAAAATGGCTCTGGCCCTGCACAGACTTTTATTTTTATGCAGGGAAGCTTCAGGGCTCCACACATTCAGTCCACACATTCAGTCAGTGCTTCTGCTTCAGGTCAGCAATAGGTCATCAGTTTGCAAAACTGAAACAAATACAGTGTTTCAAAACTCAGTTTTGTATGCAATGAACAAGTGAGATAGGACTTCTCACTTTTGAGAAGTCAGAGATCAGATATCACTTCATTTTGTTATCTGAATACTGCAAGTTAGGGGCTGCCTAGCAATTGAAGTGAAAGTGAAACTCAAACTGAATAGGAACTTGTAATACCTAACTACTGACATCTCAGAGATCAGATATCACACATTTTTTGATCAGAAGTCAAGTATAAGTAGTCAGGTGTCAAAAGTCAATTGTCAGGTGTCAATGGTCAGTAATCAGTAGTCAAAGTCAAATGTCAGTAGTCAAATTCAGTAGTCAGTAGTCAAAGTCTGTAGTGAAAGTCAGAAGTCAAAGTCGGTAGTTAAAGTCAGTAGTCAAAGTCAGTAGTCAAAATCAGAAGTCAGAGGTCAAAGTCAAAGTCAGAAGTCAAAGTCAGTAGTCAAAGTCAGTAGTCAGTAGATAAAGTCAGTAGTCAGTAGTCAAAAGTCAGTTATCAATACTCAGAATCAAGTGTCAGACTTGTGTAAAAGGATTCTTCACTCTGACTTCTGACTATATCCTAATATGGACACTGTACACCCAGAATGTATTCAAAATTAACCCACAATAAACAAACAATTCACCCTCCTCTCCTCTCTCTCCCTATTTATTATAGTGCTTGAAAAGCACTATATTGTAATCCGTATTCTTCTTCCGTTTCTTCTTCTTCTTCTTCTTCTTCTTCCAGCTATTTTTCTGCGCGTAATACAGCCCGAACCGCTTTGTGCACACACTCCGTTCAAACTGCGTTTCGAAGCCCTCGGCAGTGTGTGGTGTGCTATCTATTTTTCGTTTCGATCGAATTTGTCGTTTTTAAGAAATTTACGTTTAAAGACCCCTAATTTCCCATAGCAAATAATGGCCCATTGCAAAAAATGGCCACACTCTAACCGCTGACAGCCAATCACAGCACATATGCAAATTGCTGAAATATAGCAGCCAATAGGAACTCTAAGGTCTCGTCATGCATTGTATCACACCATCCACAGTCACATGTCCACTATTGGCCAATAGAAGATGTAATACATGGAAGGTCCTTAACGATTTTGTCCCCCTGACATGAGTAAGATTGTCATGGTAACCGAGCAATGATCTTTACCATTATAAGTACCCAGATCGCTCTTAAAGGGACCAAGGTCGCACATAAAGGAACGCAAGTCGCTCTTAAAGGGACCCAAGTCTCTCTTAAAGGGACGGGAGCCATGTCGCTCTTAAAGGGACCCAAGTCGTTCTTAAAGGTACCCAAGTCGCTCTTAAAGTGCCGGGACCCAAGTCGCTCTTAAAGGGACGGGACCCAAGTCGCTCTTAAAGGGTCCCATGTAGCTCTTAAAGGGATCCAAGTCGCTCTTAAACGGACGGGACACATGTCGCTCTTAAAAGGGACTCAAGTCTCTCCAAAAGGTATGGGACCCATGTCGCTCTTAAAGAGACCCATGTCGCTAGAGCGACCTGGGTCCCTTTAAGAGCGGCCCAGGTCCCTTTTAAGAGCGACCTAGGTCCTTTTAAGAGCGAAATATGTCCCTTCAAGAGCGACCAAGGTCCCTTTAAGAGCGAAATTGGTCCCTTTAGGAGCGACCTGGGTCCCTTCTAGAGCAAAATATGTCCCTTTAAGAGCGACCTGTGTCCCTTTAAGAGCAAAATATGTCCCTTTAAGAGCGACCTGGGTCCCTGTAGGAGCGAAATTGGTCCCTTTAAGAGCGAAATGGGTCCCTTTAAGAGTGAAATTGGTCCATTTAAGAGCGACCTGGGTCCCTTTTAAGAGCGAAATATGTCCCTTCAAGAGCGAAATATGTCCCTTTAAGAGCGAAATATGTCCCTTCAAGAGCGAAATATGTCCCTTCAAGAGCGAAATATGTCCCATCAAGAGCGACCTGGGTCCCTTTAAGAGCAAAATATGTCCCTTTAACCTCTTAAGGACATAGGACGTATGCGTACGTCATATGTCCTCACTTGCACTTCAAAGCGGGGCCGCGCGGCGGCCCCGCTTTGAAGTGCCGCGATCCCGGGTGCCGCGTGTAGCCCGGGACCGCCGCTATTAGCGGGCACGGTCTGATCGCCGTGCCCGCTAATTAGCTAATCGGAGGCAGCTGTCAAAGTTGACAGCTGCCTCCGATTACCGGAGGCAACGTTTCCCTGGTGTCTAGTGGGGGAGATCGCTCCTCCGGGACCTTGTCCCGGAGGAGCGATCTCCGTTACTGATGCCGGCCGGGGACGCGTCCAAGATGGCGCCGTCCTCGGCTCGGCACTCGTTCGTTTTCGGCTGCAGCAGCCGAAAGCAAACGAGTGCCGATCTCATGGATCTCTGCAGCATATCTATGCTGCAGAGATCTCAATGAGAGATCCAAGTGTATATACTAGAAGTCCCCTAGGGGGGCTTCTAGTATATGTGTAAAAAAAAAAAAAAAAGTGTTGTTAATAGTAAAAAGCCCCCTCCCCTAATAAAAGTCTGAATCACCCCCCTTTTCCCAGGTTTTAAATAAAAGTAAACAAATAAATAAATAAATAAATAAACATGTTTGCTATCGCCGCGTGCGTAATCGCCCGAACTATTAATTAATCACATTCCTGATCTCGTACGGAAAACGGCGTCAGCGCAAAAAAATCCCAAAGTGCAAAATTGCGCATTTTTGGTCGCATCAAATCCAGAAAAAATGTAATATAAAGCAATCAAAAAGTCGTATATGCGCAATCAAAGTACCGATAGAAAGATCACATCATGGCGCAAAAAATGACACCTCGCACAGCCCCATAGACCAAAGGATAAAAGTGCTATAAGCCTGGGAATGGAGCGATTTTAAGGAATGTATATTGGTTAACAACGGTTTGAATTTTTTACAGGCCATCAGATACAATATAAGTTATACATGTTATATATCGTTTTAATCGTAACGACTTGAGGAACATGCATAACAAGTCAGTTTTACCCCAGGGCGAATGGCGTAAAAACACATTTCCCCCAAATAAAAGAAATGCGTTTTTTTTTTCAATTTCACCACACTTTGAATTTTTTTCTGGTTTCGCAGTGTACTTTATGCAAAAATTCAGCCTGTAATTGCAAAGTACAATTAGTGACGCAAGAAATAAGGGGTCATGTGGGTTTCTAGGTGGAAAAATGCAAGTGCTATGACCTTTTAAACACAAGGAGGAAAAACCGAAAACGTAAAAATGAAAATGGGCCATGTCCTTAAAGGGTTAAGAGCGAAATATGTCACTTTAAGAGTAAAATGGGTCCCTTTAAGAGCGACCTGGGTCCCTTTAAGAGCGAAATTGGTCTCTTTAAGCGTAAAATTGGTCCCTTTAAGAGTGAAATTGGTCCCTTTAAGAGCGACCTGGGTCCCTATAAGAGTGAAATATATCCCTTTAAGAGCAAAATGGGTCCCTTTAAGAGCGACCTGGGTCCCTTTAAGAGCGAAATGGGTCCCTTTAAGAGTGATCTGGGTCCCTTTAAGAGCGACCTGGGTCCCTTTAAGAACAAAATATGTCCCTTTAAGAGCGAAATATGTCCCTTTAAGAGCGAAATATGTCCTTTTAAGAGCAAAATGGGTCCCTTTAAGAGCGACATGGATCCCTTTAAGCGTGAAATTGGTCCCTTTAAGAGCAAAATATGTCCCTTTAAGAGCGAAATATGTCCCTTTAAGAGCAAAATGGGTCCCTCTAAGAGCGAAATATGTCCCTTTAAGAGCGACCTGGGTCCCTTTAATAGCGAAATATGTCCCTTTAAGAGCGAAATATGTCCCTTTAAGAGCAAAATGGGTCCCTTTAAGAGCGACCTGGGTCCCTTTAAGAGCGAAATTGGTCTCTTTAAGCGTAAAATTGGTCCCTTTAAGAGTGAAATTGGTCCCTTTAAGAGCGACCTGGGTCCCTTTTAAGAGCAAAATATGTCCCTTTAAGAGTGAAATATATCCCTTTAAGAGCAAAATGGGTCTTTTTAACCTCTTAAGGACATATGACGTACCGGTACGTCATATGTCCGCACTTGCACTTCAAAGCGGGACCCATTTTGATCTTAAAGGGACATATTTCGCTCTTAAAGGGACATATTTTGCTCTTAAAGGGACCAATTTCACGCTTAAAGGGTTCCAGGTCGCTCTTAAAGGGACCCATTTTGCTCTTAAAAGGACATATTTCGCTCTTAAAGGGACATATTTCGCTCTTAAAGGGACCAAAGTCGTTCTTAAAGGGACATATTTCGCTCTTAGAGGGACCCATTTTGCTCTTAAAGGGACATATTTCGCTCTTAAAGGGACCAATTTTACGCTTAAAGAGACCAATTTCGCTCTTAAAGGGACCCAGGTCGCTCTTAAAGGGACCCATTTTGCTCTTAAAAGGACATATTAAGCTCTTAGAGGGACCCACGTCGCTCTTAAAGGGACCAATTTCACTCTTAAAGGGACCAATTTTACGCTTAAAGAGACCAATTTCGCTCTTAAAGGGACCCAGGTCGCTCTTAAAGGGACCCATTTTGCTCTTAAAGGGACATATTTCGCTCTTAAAGGGACATATTTTGCTCTTAAAGGGACCAAGGTCGCTCTTAAAGGGACATATTTCGCTCTTAGAGGGACCCATTTTGCTCTTAAAGGGACATATTTCGCTCTTAAAGGGACATATTTTGCTCTTAAAGGGACCAATTTCACGCTTAAAGGGTTCCAGGTCGCTCTTAAAGGGACCCATTTTGCTCTTAAAAGGACATATTTCGCTCTTAAAGGGACATATTTCGCTCTTAAAGGTACATATTTTGCTCTTAAGAGCGACCTGGGTCCCTTTAAGAGCGAAATGGGTCCCTTTAAGAGTGTTCTGGGTCCCTTTAAGAGCGACCTGGGTCCCTTTAAGAGCGATCTGGGTCCCTTTAAGAGCGACCTGGGTCCCTTTAAGAGCAAAATATGTCCCTTTAAGAGCGAAATATGTCCCTTTAAGAGCGAAATATGTCCTTTTAAAAGCAAAATGGGTCCCTTTAAGAGCGAACTGGATGCCTTTAAGCGTGAAATTGGTCCCTTTAAGAGCAAAATATGTCCCTTTAAGAGAGAAATATGTCCCTTTAAGAGCAAAATGGGTCCCTCTAAGAGCGAAATATGTCCCTTTAAGAGCGACCTGGGTCCCTTTAAGAGCGAAATATGTCCCTTTAAGAGCGAAATATGTCCTTTTAAGAGCAAAATGGGTCCCTTTAAGAGCGACCTGGGTCCCTTTAAGAGCGAAATTGGTCTCTTTAAGCGTAAAATTGGTCCCTTTCAGAGTGAAATTGGTCCCTTTTAGAGCAACCTGGGTCCCTTTAAGAGTGAAATATATCCCTTTAAGAGCAAAATGGGTCCTTTTAAGAGCGACCTGGGTCCCTTTAAGAGCGAAATGGGTCCCTTTTAGAGCGATCTGGGTCCCTTTAAGAGCGACCTGGGTCCCTTTAAGAGCGACCTTGGTCCCTTTAAGAGCAAAATATGTCCCTTTAAGAGCGAAATATGTCCCTTTAAGAGCAAAATATGTCCTTTTAAGAGCAAAATGGGTCCCTTTAAGAGCGACCTGGATCCCTTTAAGCGTGAAATTGGTCCCTTTAAGAGCAAAATATGTCCCTTTAAGAGCGAAATATGTCCCTATAAGAGCAAAATGGGTCCCTCTAAGAGCGAAATATGTCCCTTTAAGAGCGACCTGGGTCCCTTTAAGAGCGAAATATGTTTCTTTAAGAGCAAAATGGGTCCCTTTAAGAGCGACATATGTCCCTTTAAGAGAGACCTGGGTCCCTTTAAGAGCAAAATTGGTCCCTTTAAGAGTGAAATTGGTCCATTTAAGAGCGACCTGGACCAATGATCTTTACCATTATAAGTACCCAGATCGCTCTTAAAGGGACCCAGGTCGCCCTTAAAGGAACGCAAGTCGCTCTTAAAGGGACCCAAGTCTCTCTTAAAGGGACGGGAGCCATGTCGCTCTTAAAGGGAGCCAAGTCGTTCTTAAAGGTACCCAAGTCGCTCTTAAAGTGCCGGGACCCAAGTCGCTCTTAAAGGGACGGGACCCAAGTCACTCTTAAAGGGTCCCATGTAGCTCTTAAAGGGATCCAAATCGCTCTTAAACGGACGGGACACATGTCGCTCTTAAAAGGGACTCAAGTCTCTCCAAAAGGTATGGGACCCATGTCGCTCTTAAAGAGACCCATGTCGCTAGAGCGACCTGGGTCCCTTTAAGAGCGGCCCGGGTCCCTTTTAAGAGCGACCTGGGTCCTTTTAAGAGCGAAATA
Source organism: Dendropsophus ebraccatus (assembly GCF_027789765.1). Taxonomy (NCBI): domain Eukaryota; kingdom Metazoa; phylum Chordata; class Amphibia; order Anura; family Hylidae; genus Dendropsophus; species Dendropsophus ebraccatus. The sequence continues at coordinate 85,371,491 of NC_091460.1, read as the reverse complement.
TGTCCCTTCAAGAGCGACCAAGGTCCCTTTAAGAGCGAAATTGGTCCCTTTAGGAACGACCTGGGTCCCTTCCAGAGCAAAATATGTCCCTTTAAGAGCGACCTGTGTCCCTTTAAGAGCAAAATATGTCCCTTTAAGAGCGACCTGGGTCCCTTTAGGAGCGAAATTGGTCCCTTTAAGAGCAAAATGGGTCCCTTTAAGAGTGAAATTGGTCCATTTAAGAGCGACCTGGGTCCCTTTTAAGAGCGAAATATGTCCCTTCAAGAGCAAAATATGTCCCTTTAAGAGCGACCTGGGTCCCTTTAAGAGCGAAATATGTCCTTTCAAGAGCGAAATATGTCCCTTCAAGAGCGAAATATGTCCCTTCAAGAGCGACCTGGGTCCCTTTAAGAGCGAAATATGTCCCTTTAAGAGCGAAATATGTCACTTTAAGAGTAAAATGGGTCCCTTTAAGAGCGACCTGGGTCCCTTTAAGAGCGAAATTGGTCTCTTTAAGCGTAAAATTGGTCCCTTTAAGAGTGAAATTGGTCCCTTTAAGAGCGACCTGGGTCCCTTTAAGAGCGAAATATGTCCCTTTAAGAGCAAAATGGGTCCTTTTAAGAGCGACCTGGGTTTCTTTTAAGAGCGAAATATGTCCCTTTAAGAGTGAAATATATCCCTTTAAGAGCAAAATGGGTCCCTTTAAGAGCGACCTGGGTCCCTTTAAGAGCGAAATGGTCCCTTTAAGAGTGATCTGGGTCCCTTTAAGAGCTACCTGGGTCCCTTTAAGAACAAAATATGTCCCTTTAAGAGCGAAATATGTCCCTTTAAGAGCGAAATATGTCCTTTTAAGAGCAAAATGGGTCCCTTTAACACCGACCTGGATCCCTTTAAGCGTGAAATTGGTCCCTTTAGGAGCAAAATATGTCCCTTTAAGAGCGAAATATGTCCCTTTAAAAGCAATATGGGTCCCTCTAAGAGCGAAATATGTCCCTTTAAGAGCGACCTGGGTCCCTTTAATAGCGAAATATGTCCCTTTCAGAGCGAAATATGTCCCTTTAAGAGCAAAATGGGTCCCTTTAAGAGCGACCTGGGTCCCTTTAAGAGCGAAATTGGTCTCTTTAAGCGTAAAATTGGTCCCTTTAAGAGTGAAATTGGTCCCTTTAAGAGCGACCTGGGTCCCTTTAAGAGCGAAATATGTCCCTTTAAGAGCAAAATGGGTCCTTTTAAGAGCGACCTGGGTCCCTTTAAGAGCGAAATGGGTCCCTTTAAGAGTGATCTGGGTCCCTTTAAGAGCGACCTGGGTCCCTTTAAGAGCGATCTGGGTCCCTTTAAGAGCGACCTGGGTCCCTTTAACCCTTTAAGGACATGGCCCATTTTCGTTTTTATGTTTACGGTTTTTCCTCCTTGTGTTTAAAAGGTCATAGCATTTGCATTTTTCCACCTAGAAACCCACATGACCCCGTATTTTTTGCGTCACTAATTGTACATTGCAATTACAGGCTGAATTTTTGCATAAAGTACACTGCGAAACCAGAAAAAAATTCAAAGTGTGGTGAAATTGAAAAAAAAAACGCATTTCTTTTATTTGGGGGAAATGTGTTTTTACGCCATTCGCCCTTGGGTAAAACTGACTTGTTATGCATGTTCCTCAAGTCATTACGATTAAAACGATATATAACATGTATAACTTATATTGTATCTGATGGCCTGTAAAAAATTCAAACCGTTGTTAACCAATATACGTTCCTTAAAATCGCTCCATTCCCAGGCTTATAGTACTTTTATCCTTTGGTCTATGGGGCTTTGCGAGGTGTCAATTTTTGCGCCATGATGTGATCTTTCTATCGGTACCTTGATTGCGCATATACGACTTTTTGATCGCTTTATATTACATTTTTTTTGGATTTGATGCGACCAAAAATGCGCAATTTTGCACTTTGGGATTTTTTTGCGCTGACGCCGTTTACCGTACGAGATCAGGAATGTGATTAATTAATAGTTCGGGCGATTACGCACGCGGCGATAGCAAACATGTTTATTTATTTATTTATTTGTTTACTTTTATTTAAAACCTGGGAAAAGGGGGGTGATTCAGACTTTTATTAGGGGAGGGGGCTTTTTACTATTAACAACACTTTTTTTTTTTTTTTACACATATACTAGAAGCCCCCCTGGGGGACTTCTAGTATATACACTTGGATCTCTCATTGAGATCTCTGCAGCATAGATATGCTGCAGAGATTCATGAGATCGGCACTCGTTTGCTTTCGGCTGCTGCAGCCGAAAACGAACGAGTGCCGAGCCGAGGACGGCGCCATCTTGGACGCGTCCCCGGCCGGCATCAGTAACGGAGATCGCTCCTCCGGGACAAGGTCCCGGAGGAGCGATCTCCCCCACTAGACACCAGGGAAACGTTGCCTCCGGTAATCGGAGGCAGCTGTCAACTTTGACAGCTGCCTCCGATTAGCTAATTAGCGGGCACGGCGATCAGACCGTGCCCGCTAATAGCGGCGGTCCCGGGCTACACGCGGCACCCGGGATCGCGGCACTTCAAAGCGGGGCCGCCGCGCTGCCCCGCTTTGAAGTGCAAGTGAGGACATAGGACGTACCGGTACGTCCTATGTCCTTAAGAGGTTAAGAGCGACCTGGGTCCCTTTAGGAGCGAAATTGGTCCCTTTAAGAGCGAAATGGGTCCCTTTAAGAGCAAAATTGGTCCCTTTAAGAGTGAAATTGGTCCATTTAAGAGCGACCTGGACCAATGATCTTTACCATTATAAGTACCCAGATCGCTCTTAAAGGGACCCAGGTCGCCCTTAAAGGAACGCAAGTCGCTCTTAAAGGGACCCAAGTCTCTCTTAAAGGGACGGGAGCCATCTCGCTCTTAAAGGGACCCAAGTCGTTCTTAAAGGTACCCAAGTCGCTCTTAAAGTGCCGGGACCCAAGTCGCTCTTAAAGGGACGGGACCCAAGTCGCTCTTAAAGGGTCCCATGTAGCTCTTAAAGGGATCCAAGTCGCTCTTAAACGGACGGGACAGATGTCGCTCTTAAAAGGGACTCAAGTCTCTCCAAAAGGTATGGGACCCATGTCGCTCTTAAAGAGACCCATGTCGCTAGAGCGACCTGGGTCCCTTTAAGAGCGGCCCGGGTTCCTTTTAAGAGCGACCTGGGTCCTTTTAAGAGCGAAATATGTCCCTTCAAGAGCGACCAAGGTCCCTTTAAGAGCGAAATTGGTCCCTTTAGGAGCGACCTGGGTCCCTTCTAGAGCAAAATATGTCCCTTTAAGAGCGACCTGTGTCCCTTTAAGAGCAAAATATGTCCCTTTAAGAGCGACCTGGGTCCCTTTAGGAGCGAAATTGGTCCCTTTAAGAGCGAAATGGGTCCCTTTAAGAGTGAAATTGGTCCATTTAAGAGCGACCTGGGTCCCTTTTAAGAGCGAAATATGTCCCTTCAAGAGCGAAATATGTCCCTTTAAGAGCGACCTGGGTCCCTTTAAGAGCGAAATATGTCCCTTCAAGAGCGAAATATGTCCCTTCAAGAGCGACCTGGGTCCCTTTAAGAGCGAAATATGTCCCTTTAAGAGCGAAATATGTCCCTTTAAGAGCAAAATGGGTCCCTTTAAGAGCGACCTGGGTCCCTTTAAGAGCGAAATATGTCCCTTTAAGAGCAAAATGGGTCCTTTTAAGAGCGACCTGGGTCCCTTTTAAGAGTGAAATATGTCCCTTTAAGAGTGAAATATATCCCTTTAAGAGCAAAATGGGTCCTTTTAAGAGCGATCTGGGTCCCTTTAAGAGCTAAATGGGTCCCTTTAAGAGTGATCTGGGTCCCTTTAAGAGCGACCTGGGTCCCTTTAAGAGCGATCTGGGTCCCTTTAAGAGCGACCTGGGTCCCTTTAAGAGCAAAATATGTCCCAATAAGAGCGAAATATGTCCCTTTAAGAGCGAAATATGTCCTTTTAAGAGCAAAATGGGTCCCTTTAAGAGCGACCTGGATCCCTTTAAGCGTGAAATTGGTCCCTTTAAGAGCAAAATATGTCCCTTTAAGAGCTAAATATGTCCCTTTAAGAGCAAAATGGGTCCCTTTAAGAGCAAAATATGTCCCTTTAAGAGCGAACTGGGTCCCTTTAAGAGCGAAATATGTCCCTTTAAGAGCAAAATGGGTCCCTTTAAGAGCGAAATATGTCCCTTTAAGAGCGACCTGGGTCCCTTTAAGAGCAAAATTGGTCCCTTTAAGAGTGAAATTAGTCCATTTAAGAGCGACCTAGGTCCCTTTAAGAGCGAAATATGTCCTTTTAAGAGCGAAATATGTCCCTTTAAGAGCAAAATGGGTCCCTTTAAGAGCGACATGGGTCCCTTTAAGAGCAAAATGGGTCCTTTTAAGAGCGACCTGGGTCCCTTTAAGAGCAAAATTGGTCCCTTTAAGAGTGAAATTGGTCCCTTTAAGAGTGAAATTGGTCCCTTTAAGAGCGACCTGGGTCCCTTTAAGAGCAAAATGGGTCCTTTTAAGAGCGACCTGGGTCCCTATAAGAGCAAAATATGTCCCTTCAAGAGCGAAATATGTCCCTTTAAGAGCGACCTGGGTCCCTTTAAGATCGAAATATGTCCCTTTAAGAGCAAAATATGTCCCTTTAAGAGCGAAATATGTCCCTTTAAGAGCAAAATGGGTCCCTTTAAGAGCGACCTGGGTTCCTTTAAGAGCAAAATTTGTCCCTTTAAGAGCAAAATTGGTCCCTTTAAGAGTGAAATTGGTCCCTTTAAGAGCGACCTGGGTCCCTTTAAGAGCGAAATATGTCTCTTCAAGAGCGAAATATGTCCCTTTAAGAGCAACCTGGGTCTCTATAAGAGCGACCTGGGTCCTTTTAAGAGTGAAACATGTCCCTTTAAGAGCGACCTAGGGCCCTTTTAGAGTGAAATTGGTCCCTTTAAGAGTGATCTGGGTCCCTTTAAGAGCGAAATGGGTACCTTTAAGAGCGACCTGGGTACCTTTAAGAGCGACCTGGGACCCTTTAAGAGCGACCTGGGACCCTTTAAGAGCAACCTAGGTACCTTTAAGAGCGACCTTGGTCCCTTTAAGAGCGACCTGGGTCCCTTTAAGAGCAACCTGGGTTCCGTTAAGAGTGACCTTGGTCCCTTCAAGAGCGAAGGGACCCACGTCGCTCTTAAAGCGACCCAGGTCGCTCCTAAAGGGACCCATGTCGCTCTTAAAGGGACGAGAGCCAAGTTGCTCTTAAAGGGATGGGACCCAAGTCGCTCTTAAAGGGATGGCACCCAGGATTAAAGTTGAATGGAATTCATTGGTAAAGGGGCGCTCTTTTCAAGCACTATGTATTTCCCTGGAAATGCAAATCTAGTTCTCTCTTGTTCTCCCTGCTCTGCACTAACTGCCTGCTGCGATCCTGCTCTCCAGTACACACATAGCTGACTGCCCGCCTGCAGAAAGCGAATCACTTTTTGAGGGGTGAGGTGAGGCATGGATAGTTTCTTGCTCCTGCTGAATGACTGTACTGTAAGCTAAAAAGTGCTGCTACACATGTTACATACGTGTTTTATATATATATAGGTGTTTTTTTTTTATTATGTGTGCTCAGTTTTAAAACTTTGAAATCAATTATTTTAAAGTAATTAATTATGGATTGATATTTAATTTCTTGCTAGCAAAAATGGATTCAACAGCATTGTTTCACACTAAGTAATGAGAAAATTGAATACCAATAATGTCATCAATACTTTTTAATTATGCTTTAGGTCACAATACAAATTACTATGATTGACTTTATAACTCAAAGGAATAACAATAAAAAAAATTTGGAAAAATACTTTATCTAGATGCAAAATGAATTCCAAACCCAGTCCACAAATTTATTGCCAACTCCACTTAACCCCTAGGCGACCTAAGACGTACCGGTACGTCCTGGAAGTCTGTCCCCAGACGACCCTGGACGTACCGGTACGTCCTGAGCTATGAAGCGTGCTCCGGAGCGGAGCGCGCTTCATAGCAGGTGGGGGCTGGCTGCAATCAGCAGCCGGCACCTCACCGTTAATGACACGCGCTGCAGCGCGATCGCGCTGCAGCGTGACATTAACTCCTTAAATGCCGCAGCGTTTAAGTGTAAGTGACAGGGGTAGTCCCCTGTCACTTACCGATCGGGACCCCCGCAGCGTGACTGCGGGGGTCCCGATCGGTAAAACGGACCGCCGGAGGTCTCTCACCTGCCTCCGTGTGGTCCGAACGGCGCTCTGGTCACTGAGCCTGCACAGGCAGGCTCAATGAGCAGAGCACCAATAACACTGATCAATGCTATGCCTATGGCATAGCAATGATCAGTGTATAAAATGAAAGTATTGTATGTACAAGTCCCCCAAAGGGACTTAAAATGTATAAAAAAAAGTTAAAAACACCAACACACAACCCCAAAATCCGTTCCCCAATAAAAGTCTAAATCACCCCCATTTCCCATTATATAAATAAAACATATAAAATTTTATAAATAAATAATATACCGTAGCGTGGGTAATTGTCCGATCTATTAAAATATAACAAGCGTCATTGCAAACGGTAAACAGCGTACATGAAAAGAGGGGGAAAAGTGCGTGGATTACCGATTTTGTTACATTATATATATATAAAAAAATTAATAAAAAGTGATCAAAACGTCCGATCTACACAAATATGGTATTATTAACCCCTAGACGACCCAGGACATAGAGTTACGTCATGGAAGTCTGTCACCAGACGACCCTGGACGTAACTCTACGTCCTGGGTGTTTCTCCGGCTAAGAAGCGCGCTCCGGAGCGGAGCGCACTTCAAAGCAGGTGGGGGTCGGCTGGTAATGACAGTCCCCTGTCCCCTGTCACTTACTGATCGGGACCCCCGCAGTGTGACTGCGGGGGTCCCGATCATTTAAAGGGACCGCTGGAGGTCTTTTACCTTCCTCTGTGCGGTCCAATCGGCGATCTGCTGCACTGAGCCTGCACAGGCAGGCTCAATGAGCAGATTGCCGATAACACTGATCAATGCTATGCCTATGGCACAGCAATGATCAGTGTAGAAATCAAAGTAGTGAATGTAAAATTCCCCCAAAGGGACTTCAAATGTGTAAAAAAAGAGTTAAAAACACCAATACACTACCCCAAAACTTCTCTCTCAATAAAAGTTGAAATCACCCCCCCATCCCATTATATAAAAAAAACATATAAAAATAAATAAACATATAATATACCGTAGCGTGCGTAATTGTCCGATCTATTAAAGTATAACAAGCGTCATTGCGAACGGAGAATGGCGTAGACGAAAAGAGGGAAAAAAGTGCGCGGATTACCCATTTTATGTTACATTATATATATAAAAAAATTCATAAAAAGTGATCAATACGTCCGATATTCACAAATATGGTATTAATAAAAACTAGAGATCCTGTCGGAAAAAATTACATTTCACACAGCCTCATAGGTGAAAAATTAAAACTGTTATTATTAAAACTGTCACAATAGGGCCATTATATTATTAACTCATTGCCAAAAAAAAAAAGGACTTCATAAAAAATATATATATAACATTAGAGAATCTGTGTAACTTGCATACGGTTGCGTTCGGGCTGACCTATAGAGTAATAGTATCATGTCGATTTTACCGTATAGTGCATTACGTAGACACAGGAACCCCCCAAACGTTACCATATTGCATTCTTTTTTACGATTTCACCTATTTATATCTTCATAAATAATATATTTGGAATTCCATCATACATGTTGTGGTAAAATGAATGACGCCATTACAAAGTACAACTATTCCTGTAAAAAACAAGCACTTACATGGCCTGTAGATAGAAAACTGAAAGTGCTAGAGCTCTTAGAAGGGGAGGAGGGAAAAACGAAAGAGCAATGATCAAAATTTGCGCGGTCCACTGGGTCATTTTGGGCCTGGTCCTCAAAGGGTTAAAAACTAGAGATCATGGCGGAAAAAATGACACCCCATACAGCCCCATAGGTAAAAAAAATAAAACCGTTTTAAGCGTCACAATAGGCCCATTTTATTAACATTTAATTGCCAAAAAAAAGGATTTCATTAAAAAAATATATATAACATTAGAGAATCTGTGTAAACCTGCATATGGTTGTGTTCGGACTGACCTATAGAATAATAGTATAATGCCGCTTTTACCATAAAGTGCATTTTGTAGACACAAAAACCCCCCAAACGTTACCATATTGCATTCTTTTTAACAATTTCACCTATTTATATCTTCATAAATAATAATTTGGGGATTCCTTCATACATGTTATGTAAAATGAAAGATGCCATTACAAAGTACAACTATTCCTGTAACAAATAAGCCATTACATGGCCTTGTACATAGAAAAGTGAAAGTGCTAGAGCTCTTAGAAGTGGAGGAGGGAAAAAGGAAAGCGCAAAGATCAAAATTTGCGCGGTCCACTGGGTCATCAATCTGTCATCAGATCTGCCCATGTGTTACAGCCAGGACATGAACAGGAATTGTGTAACAGGGGAAGCCATGTAGAGATTGTATCACATCACTTTAACAGGCAGTAGTCATGTATCCTCCTTCTGATCCTGACTTCATCTACAAAATCCTAGCTATGGACATCTAACATGCTTAAAGTGAATGTATTGCCTTAAATTTAGATTCTGACACAGAAGTCCCAAATCTTTGAGAAGAGCAGAGTTTTTTTTGTAAATAACCTGAATATGTTGGTCTAAGATAGCTGAAACCTGGTCAAAACCCTTCCAGAGTACTTGATTTATCTATGTGCCACATATCGAGCAGATTTCCTAACAAACAATGTTTTAATCCGCTTTATATTTATATGTAAAAAAAACCCCTATACATTATGCAATGTTTTTATCCCCTCACAGAATTTTAAAAAGTATATATTAAAATGTCTGTTCCTTAATTTTTGTGCTGTTTATCACCATGTACTTAGTAAAACTTTAATAAATGATTATATCATTGACTACAGTGGGAATCGTAGTTTTCTCTAAGCTCCTCCTATTGGCAGATGAATGCAGGCATAGATGTATAACTTGACTTGATTAATTTGTGTAGGGAGGCTGGGGATTTGAAGCTCTGTAACAAAAAAACAAACAAAGCTCCAACTGCTGCAATGATACGAAATGTATCCCTGGATTGACAGTCCATGTCCAGCAAACTAGGGAGCATAACTGGTAATATTGTTACAAGCAAGACATCTAGGACCCCTTTGAACACTTTTAGTAAATTTACCATGACATGATACACAATCAAACAGAATTGTCAACAGTCTCATTGCTCTTATAGTAAAGAATTTTATTTTGATGTGCAATTTAGGTGTTTAATTTGGATCACGAAGATTAAGAAATCCTTCATTTGTTGTCTTTTGGGATGTAAACAGATAGTAAGCAAGATTTATCAAGCAGCAGACCCCCCCCCCCCCTCCCCCATAAATAAATGAATAAATAAAATAATATGATGAGGACTGACTGAACAGTACTCTTTATGTAGTTTAAAACTGTGCATTTACTTTCGAATTATAGTAATGGCACAGAAATTCTAGACAAGTTTTATCTTTTTTTTTCTCAACTAAAGACTGTAAAGAAAACCTAAAATGGCAAGTTTTTCCCAAATGTGCAATGAGAAGAGTTTATTTGAAGTAAGTAATTTTGCTGGAAAATAGAATCTGTAAATGTACCACAGCCCATGCTGATAGCACAATAAGTTAAGAGAAAAATAAAAAAAGAAACCAACATAAATTGGTGGTATGCCCCTTTCACAGATTTCCCCTACTTGGTGGTGCTCATTGCAAGAAACTGTGCAGGGAATCTAAGTACAGATTAAAATGATACATTGATGGATTGATTCCTACCATACATGTGAATCTCCCAATGACTTAGAACAATTTTAAATACAACACAGAAAGGCTTCAAATCAATGAATTATAGTTTATCTATCACAACAGAGATTCTTTACTATAGCTATGGATATAAATGCATAGCTTTGAATTAAAGCGTCACTGTCCTTATAACTTTCAAAATTTAAGTCAGCACTAGATGTCAAAGAAAGTTTGTAATTTACAATCATTTTTTATCATGCTTTAAAACATAGCGATGCTTTTCTGAAATCCAGTCTCTTTAATCTTGTGCTAGTTAAAAAAAGAGACTAAACACATAAAGGCTAGGTTGACACTACGTATATTTCAGTCAGTATTGTGGTCCTCATATTGCAACCAAAACCAGGAGTGGATTAAAAACACAGAAAGGCTCTGCCCACACAATGTGGAAATTGAGTGGCTGGCCACCATATAACAGTAAATAACTGCCATTATTTCAATATAACAGCCATTGTTTTAAAATAACAGCAAATATTTGCCATTAAATGGCGGCCATCCACTCAATTTCAACATTGTGTGAACAGAGCCTTTCTGTGTTTTCCATCAGTCAAATGGCTGTCTTCTCCCTGAGTGTGCAGATGACTATGGGACGTCCTGTTTTTAGACTCTTTGGAGAAATAAAAAGTCACAGGAAGTGCAGTGTTTTCCATGATTACTAAAAAAAAAAATTATGAATGTAATTGCTTTATATCACACAATAGCAGTTGCGCCTGTTTGCTGTGCTTATGTAATGTCCCAGAACCAATGTGTTATTACTGTTCTGTTGATTAAAGGGTAATTCTCTCCACTAGGTGTCTTACCATATCTCTTATTATTGTATGGCACAGCTGACGTTATTATTGTAAATGGTTAACTGTGTATTGATTAAACTCATGTATTTTACTTGTTTTACCACCAGCCAAGAGTTGGCTAAGGATTCTATCCCTGTTGAGGGTACCTCACACTTGTCCCTCCTCTGTTTAACCTATCAAAGTTAAGTTGTAGTGTGTCATGAGGTCCTCTCCACCAACAGAAAAGCTCCATGAAATCTATTTATAGTGGTGAAGCAGATAAATTGGGAAGTTACGATTGAATCAGAATAAGAGCCAAAAAAGTGTTCCCTACTGACAGACTTTCCAGGTCAGAAAGTGTATGCAGATCCTAATTTTAACAGAATTCCTTCTTCTTTCAAGAAGTCTTGCACACTAGCTATGGCAGGCTAGTAAACCTTCCAGTGCGGCTACTGTTGACAGGGATAGGGACTTATCCAGGCTGAAGGGCTAACCTGATATTTCTACAAAAGTTGTGCAACTTCACCAGCAGCTTCAGCTCACCAGTAGTTTTGTAAAGAGCAACTAAAGCCTAATTACTCTGCAGCATTTTGCTAGTACCTTAGGAGAACTATGACAGATAGCTCACCCTTCAATAGGACCTTTTTTTTTTGGATTGTCTCACTCAGTGTACTTGACCAGCAATACGCAGATCATCATAACCATGGAAACATGTATTTCTCTTAGGTATATCACCACTGACACAAAGTGGTTAGTGCCACTACAGCTAAGTACCTTGTGTCTGGATAGGTCTCTTTTAGGATAGCCCACTGTCTCAAGTCATGTCAAGTCCTATATTTTACAAGAAACTACTGTACTTCCTAAGCAAAGAGACTAAGCAAAACCCCTATCTTTAGTATACCTGCTAAAAGCAGTCCTAAGTATAAAAAGTATCTCTGCCAGACAACTCTCAGGCTACTGTGACATATGGGAACCTTGTTGCTACCAAAGAAACTGTATTTTGTTGTCACTGCACCTTAAGAGGCATCTCGGTAAAGGTTCCAAATTGTTTAAGTTATCCTGTACTTTGTGGTTCCTCTATGTTATGCCACAACACTACAGGGACCAGGGACTAACTACCTAACTACTACTTTGACGGACATTTCTGGGACACAGGGAGGGCATATACCACTCCGAGGCCCTGTGACCAGTGCTGAAGTGGTACAGTAACACCTGCCCTTGCTAACAACAACTTGCACCCCTTGGATTACCACCTTTACCCCTAACAGGACATGTTTCTGTTCTTTCTTCCTTTTTTATTTATAAAGAATTATAGCACTAATTATGCTTGATGGCAAGTACTTCATATTGTAGCTATCACGCTACTCATATTTCCGGCATATAGTATATAATAGTTATTGTTTGCAATGTATTTATTTACAGCTACTAAGTGAAAACTTCAGCAACAGACTACACCTCTTTAGTCACTAATAATTCATCACAGAACTTAGGATCAAGAGTCAAAATATGTCACTCTGGAAATATATAAGTATAAGGAACATTAAAAGAAATTGAAACTGCCAACCAATATTGATTTTACTGTATTTATTTTGATTTTTGAGTTTTAAGATGCGGTCATTATAAGAGTATATGTCACATGGAGATAACAGTGATATCTACACATCAGTAAAAACACATATCAGGATTGCACACACATTTGACATCACAGATACATGATTGAGTAGTGGCAACAGCTCGATCATTAGAGGAACCAGAAACTAAAAACAATTGGTTCCTGATCCTGTGGTTGCTTTTATGACAAATCACTGCATTTGAGTGTAGCAAAAAAAGCATGGTCATACATAAAGAGCATAATAAAAATATGGAGCAGTATTCCGCAACCTGTGGGTCTCAAATGCTGGTACTGTATATTAAAAAAATAATCACATTTTGTGCAGGCATGGGAAAGGGAACTTACCGTACGGCTTAATGCCACTGACTGGGACAAATGCTTCGTACTCATGCATAAACTTCCAATGGCATGTCACGCTCAGGAAAAAAATTATAAAATCTTGACGCGGTGGTACCGTTACCCAACCTTCTTACATTCTGTTTTTCCCTCGGTGTCAGGCCTGTGTTGGCGTTGCTCCTCTGCACCTGGGACTATGCTACACATTTGGAACGATCTCAGGATACCGCCTTCCTGGACATCCTTCCCCTCACATACACCCCCCCACACCTGCCCCCTCCCCCCCCCACCTTCCCCCTCCCCCCCCCTCTCCTGCTCCATAGACTTTCTTTTCCACTCTCGGTCTTATTTCTTTCTTACTTCTTTTATATTCTAATTTAACATAATTCTTTTATTTTATATCATCAGCAGTCCACTAATGGGCTTATTATGACATTCATTTATTCTTCTGGCATTAGATTATAGTCCATAGAGGTTGGAAAACGTTCCATGCAGACAACCTTCTGCTCTGAACATGGAATAGTATTATTGAGGTTCCTTTTCTTTTATCCTCTTCTTGATGGACACTACTATTATACCATATGTTGTGGTTCAGAGTCTTACAATGTTCAAGATACTATACTTAAGTTTCATGCTATGTATGATTGTATTGATAATCCTGCTAATTCTGTATTGTTTACCTCTTCTTTCAATAAAACTGTTAATAATGAAAAAAAATAAAATAAAATAATCACAGTTTCTGACTCATCTTCTTGATTCATTGAATAGCGGCCGCAGAGAACCTGTCAGTCACACAATCCGGCCGCACGCTCTATTGTGTGCAGCAGGAAATTTGGATGCGCCTGCATCCGAATTCTGCAGAAATGAAGATCTTCAGATTATCTTCAGTAACACGGCCGTTCTATGAACCACAGAACGGCTGGTGTAAAATGCCATGTGAACAAGGCCTTATTCTGTAGTAAAGGATCACTGCCGCTCGCTTCATTGTGTGAACTGACAGGGTTTCCTATGGCCGCAATTCATTGAATTGCGGCCGCAAAAAACTGACATGTCAGTTATTTGCGGCGCCGCACGGGATCCCGGTCGGAGCGTATACGATGTGTATACGCTCTGACCAAAATCCCATAGATCAATAGGCAGTGTTCACAGGCACATAAAGTACTTATACGTAGTGTGAACATAGCCTTAGGTAGGACATATGGTATGTCACATTATTACTCCCTTTTCCCATTGTTCCTCTCCTCCCATGGGGGAAATACAATGGGGGAGATTTATCAAAGGGTGTAAAATGTAGACTGGTGCAAACTGCCCACAGCAACCAATCACAGCTCCTCTTTCCTTTCAGCACTGCCTAAAGCTGAGCTGTGATTGGTTGCTGTGGGTAGTTTGCACCAGTCTAAATTTTACACTCTTTGATAAATCTCCCCCGATATGTTCATACTAAATATGTTCATACTAAATACTAAAACGGTATCTTATTGACCTAAATGTAGCACATTATTAGATTAAAGATATGGCCATATTTTATACTTTTTTGCTTTTATGTCACTGTATGTGAACCTAGCCTCAAGCTACAGCACACCTCAGTTGCAGTAAAATTACAACCATACTTATTAGTCAAATAAAATAGGGGTGAGTTTACACAGAGAGATTTTTCTGACAGATTTTTTAAGCCAAAACTAGGAATAGATTTGAAAATAGGATACATCAAGTCTTTCCTTTATGACCTGTTCTCTGTTAATAGTCTGTCCCTGGCTTTGGCTTCAAAAATCTATCAGATAAATCTCTCTGTGTAAAGGCACCATAAGTTACATTGCAGCTTTAGGCTATGTTCACACTATGTATGTTTGCGGCTGTATTTTTTATGCGGCTGGAAATGTGCGTCTGAAACTACGGCCGTGGGAAAAAATAGACATGCGGCTGAAAACATACGGTCATTTACTTGGAAATCTGGTTCAACTAAAAATAACAAATAAAATCTTTAGAAAGTGATGCAAACACCTCTGGATGCATCTGGGAAAGCAGGGAACACAGTTTACATGAATCGCTATTACCGGGGTTTGCGATCCTCTGCAGTATGCCGATGTCTCTCATGGTTAATCTATTAAAATAATAAAACACATTTTCGTTGTAATAAAGTCCCTTTCATTGTTCAATAGTTAAATTTAAACTAAAACTAAACTTAAATTAAATATACTGTTAAAATAAATATATATATATATATATAAATAAATGTATATTTATATATATATATTTATTTTTTGACAGTATATTTAATTGCACAATAATGGATTCGTTTAAATTAAATTATTGAACAACGAAACTGATTTTATTACAACGAAAATGTGTTTTATTAATTAAATATTAATTAGTACAGGAAGCTCCAGTAAGCCGTTAATTCATATTGCCAGCAATAGAGCATTCTGTACTAATCATCACTTTACTTTAATTAAAACATCAAATGTTTCTTCTAATTATGTTATCACAATAGCATTATTAGAAGAAACATTTAGAATTATATGTGCGCTCAGCTGATTGGCTGATCGACTCAGCGCACATATAAAGAGCCGGTCCGCAGTACAGTCACTTCATTGTGCTGCGGACCAGCGAAGAGACAACATCGGGATGAGAATACAGCTCTCCCCACCCCCTCCCCTGCACTGCACCCCTCCCAGCAAGGAAGGGGGGTCACTTAACCCCTTCCTTGCTGGTATGGGTGCAGTCTGACATCAGTCTGGCCCCCAAGGGGTTAAGGGGGATGCAATACATCCTCTCTTAACCCCTTGGGGGTCAGACTGTAAGCAGCGATCTGTAAAGATGCTGCATACTGTAAGGTGCACAACACCGCTCACAATGATGGGTGTTGTGCCCCTGTTTGTGTGTTTTTTGTGTGTTTCTCCCTTTTTGTTTTTCAGATATCGGTATCCTGTGGATAACGTCGGATTCCGTGGACTACGTCGATGACCAGCGGTTGTTTGGTGTTTTTTTTTTTTTTAAAAAAGGGTTAATGAGGGGTGTGGGGGTGTTTTTATTTGAATCGTTTTTTTTTTTTTCACTTGTGTGTTGTCTTTATTTCTTTACTTTATAGACTTAGTAGTGGAAGCCGTCTAATAGACGGAATCCATTACTAAGTCGGGGCCTAGTGTTAGCCGGTATAAAATGGCTAACACTAACCCCCCCCATTATTACCCCAGTACCCAATGCCACCAGGGGTACTGGGAAGAGCCGGGTGCCAGTGGTCCCGGAGCGTCAAAATTGGCGCTCCTGGACCGGCAGCAGGCTGGTAAGATTTAGGCTGGGGAGGGCCTAAACCAATAGCTCTTCCCACCCTGGTGTTACCAGGCTGCTGTCGTTTGGTTTTTAACCCGGCTGGTTATAAAAATAGGGGGGACCCTATGCTTTTTTTTTTTAAATAACTAAATAAATAATAAAAAAAAAACGCATAGGGTCCCCCCTATTTTTATAACCAGCCGCGTTAAAAACCAAGTGACAGCAGTCTGATAACACCAGGGTGGGAAGAGCCATTGTTTTAGGCTCTTCCCAGCCTATATCTTACCAGCCTGCTGCCGCCCGATCCAGGAGCGCCAATTTTGACGCTCCGGGACCACTGGCACCCGGCTCATCCCAGTACCCCTGGTGGCATTGGGTACTGGGGTAATAATGGGGGGTTAGTGTTAGCCATTTTATACCGGCTAACACTAGGCCCCGACTTAGTAATGGATTCCGTCTATTAGACGGCTTCCACTACTAAGTCTATAAAGTAAAGAAATAAAGACAACACACAAGTGAAAAATTTTTTTTATTCAAATAAAAACACCCCCACACCCCTCATTGACCATTTTATTAAAAAAAAAACACCAAACAACCGCTGGTCATCAACGTAGTCCACGTAATCCGACGTAATCCACAGGATACCGATATCTGAAAAACAAAAAGGGAGAAACACACAAAAAACACACAAACAGGAGCAAAACACCCATCATTGTGAGCGGTGTTGTGCACCTTACAGTATGCAGCATCTTTACAGATCGCTGCTTACAGTCTGGCCCCCAAGGGGTTAAGGGAGGATGTATTGCATCCCCCTTAACCCCTTGGGGGCCAGACTGATGTCAGACTGCACCCATCCCAGCAAAGAAGGGGTTAAGTGACCCCCCTTCCTTGCTGGGAGGGGTGCAGTGCAGGGGAGGGGGTGGGGAGAGCTCTATACTCACCCCGATGTGTCCTCTTCGCTGGTCCGCAGCACAATGAAGTCACTGTGCTGCGGACCTGCTAATTATATGTGCGCTGAGCCGATCAGCCAATCAGCTGAGCGCACATATAATTCTAAATGTTTCTTCTAATAATGCTATTGTGATAACATAATTAGAAGAAACATTTGATATTTTAATTAAAGTAAAGTGTTGATTAGTACAGAATGCTCTATTGCCGGCAATATGAATTAACGGCTTACTGGAGCTCCCTGTACTAATTAATATTTAATTAATAAAACACATTTTCGTTGTAATAAAATCAGTTTCGTTGTTCAATAATTTAATTTAAACGAATCCATCATTGTGCAATTAAATATACTGTCAAAAAATAAATATATATATAAATATACATTTATTTATATATATATTTATTTTAACAGTATATTTAATTGTGCAATGATGGATTCGTTAAAATTAAATTATTGAACAACGAAAGGGACTTTATTACAAAGAAAATGTGTTTTATTAATTTAATATATTAACTATTAGAGGCATCGGCATTCGGCATCATTGCCGGCTATTTTTGAAGTACTCCGTACGGACCGCCTGTCAATCCACGGCCGCATTTCCAGCCGCAAACAATGGTCTTGTTCATTTTTTACGGGTCCGTTTACAATAGGGCCGTAGATTCATACATAGTGTGCACTGTGCAGCCGTATATCGTATACTTTCCAGTGTACTCATGAACCGGAAAAATCCGGCCGATGATTTACCGCCCGCAATACAGCCGCACAGATACATAGTGTGAACCTAGCCTTAAGATGATTGAAGGTCATTTGCAACATTTCTATAGAATTATTGAAGTGGTATTGCCACTGCAATTCTTTTTCATTTTTATAGCCTTTATGCTATTTCACAAGATAGGTCATCAATGTCACAGGTTTTTGCAGTCGTATAATTCAATAGGAGCTCAGCTGCAGTAACCTGCATCATCACCACCCAGTTGACAGTACAGGACTTCTGGCGCTGTTCACTATGTATAAGTACTGATACAGCTGCCCTAAAAAAATGGTTGGCTGGGGTGCTTTGTTGGCTTATAATGTTTTTATAGGCCATCAGTGTTAGAAGCTGAAGGTTTACTCATACTCATGGTATATACTTTAATATGACCTGTCACAAAGTTTAAACAGAAATTTTTCAAAGGGAACAAAGTGAGGAGAGAATAGAAAAGACCAAACCCCCAAGCAGAGCCCACACACTTGTGAAGCTACATCTAAGCTCAATGACCTTGCAACTAAAATAGATGGAGCAGCAACATTTTGTAATATATTCTCTTTACTATGTTAAGGTTTATATATTCAGTTGTATGTCTAAGGATCCACTCAGTTCTAAGTAATCATGAACTCAGGTACTTCTATGACACACATATTCTCAAGTGTTAACTTGATCACAATGATGCATTTAACTGAACATTCTAATTGACTTAACATTGCTCCCAATTGTTGCTTTAAGGATCATGTTAACTCTGGCTACATCTGTAGATATTATTAGTTAAAGGGGAATTATCACCAAGTTAGACAAATCTAAACTGCTGATAGCCCCCTATTGCACAGGAGACTCTGGGCAGGAATGCATGTGTCTTACTTTCCTCCTTGGCACTATTTCTCTGCAGTAAGTCTTTTGCTTCACAGTCCAGTGAGACTCCAGTTAGGAGCACGGGGCACTCATTAATCAAACAGCTCATTCCTATAGTGCCAATCCAGCCTACTACTGGCCGGCCTGCTCCGTTCATTATTATCAAAAGGGAGCGGGCCTGCCAGAAGAGAATTGGCACAATGGGTGCGGGTAGTGCTTCTAGCTGGTGACCCAATGCTCCTAACGGTCTCAATGAATGGTGGAGCAAGGTAAAACAAGTACCTTCCTCCTCGGCATCTTCTTAGCAGTAGAAGGTTATATCTGTAGTTCCCCTTTAAAGGAGAGCAGGGAGGTAAAGCACAGGACTAGGAGAAGTCAGGTGACATGGATTTGGTTAAACAATTTGTTTCCTACTGCATTTGAGAATCCTTCAGATTTCATTGAGGTGTGCAGTTTGCTAAGCAGCAAGCGAGTATATTTAGACAAGGGCAATGTACCTATGTTTCAATGGAGATGAGCATAGTAACGAGCATATATCTAGAAGCACTGATTACTTATATTAGCGCCATACTATGGACATTTTACCAGGATTTGCCCAGTCACCAGGACATAATTTTAAGAAAATATACGTTACCTTGCCTTCTATGGAACCCTGTCCGAAACGTATACACATAGTATACGCTCCGTTCGGGATCTCTCGCGGCGCCGTAGAAGACTGACATGTCAGTTTCCTGTGGCCGCTATTCAATGAATAGCGGCCGCAGAAAACCCTGTTGGTGCAAATTATGGAGCGAGCGGCTCTGGCTGCGCATCCATAGTGCGCAGTGGGGATTTCTGATGTGGACGCACATGGATGCGCCCGCATCAGAACTCTGTGACTGCCAAGATAGTAACATAGTAAATAAGGTTGAAAGAAGACAAGAGTCCATCAAGTTTAACCTAGGGAAACCCTACTGTGCTAATCAAGGGGAAGGCAAAACCCCTATGAGGCAGATGACACTTGCCCTATCACAGGGAGAAAATTCCCTCCTGACTCCAATAATCCCTGGATCAACGTATCACCAGAAATCTAATGCCCATAACTTGTAATATTATATTTTTCAAGAAAAGCATCTAGGCCTCCCATGAACTTTTTTAATGAATCGGCTATGACAATATCATGTGGCAGAGAGTTCCACAGTCTTACCGCTCGTACAGTTAAGAACCCGCGTCAATGCTGATGGTGAAATCTTCTTTCCTCTAGACGCAGAGGATGCCCCCTTGTCATGGTTACAGACCTAGGAGTAAAAAGACCACTACAAAGACCTCTGTACTGTCCATTCATATACTTGTACATTGTAATCAGATCGCCTCTAGGACGTCTTTTTTTTTGGCGTAAATAACCCCAAGCTTCATAACTTGTCTAGGTACTGTAACCAGTGGCGGATTATAATGTGGGCGGTTTGGGCGGCCGCCCGGGGCCCGAGGCTCCGGGGGGGCCCATGCCACACCGCCCACATTATAATTTGCCCACGCTACTGCAGCCCGGCCCGCCACTGCACTCTTGTGACCGCAAGCATTATTTCGCTTGCGGACACAAGAGTCCCCGGCTGATGTGCGGCTGCCGGGGGTGTCTCGTCCTCTCCCCGGCAGCGCGCACATCACACAGGTCAATGTGCTGCCTGGGCACTGACTTCCGGTACTGAGCGTCTCTAACGTGTGCTCCCAGTACTGGAAGTCAGGGCCCAGGCGGCACAGTGAGCTGTGTGATGTGCGCGCTGCCGGGGAGAGGACGAGACACCCCCGGCAGCCGCGCATCAGCCGGAGGCAGCCGGGGACAGACCAGGAGCCGAGAGGATCGACGGGGGAACGGATGGCAGGTGAGTTGTGTTTTTTTTTTATTTACTGACTGCTGTGCAAGGGGGGGGGCATCTATAAAGAGGGGGACCATCTATAAGGGGGGAAAAGAGGGGGACCATCTATAGAGGGGAAAGAGGGGGACCATCTATAAGGGGGGAAAAAAGGGGGACCATCTATAGAGGGGAAAGAGGGGGACCATCTATAAGGGGGAAAAGAGGGGGACCATCTATAGAGGGGAAAGAGGGGGAACATCTATAAGGGGGGAAAGGGGGACCATCTATAAAGGGGAAAAGAGGGGGACCATCTATAGAGGGGGAAAGAGGGGGGCCATCTATAGAGGGGAAAAGAGGGGGACCATCTATAGAGGGGGACCATCTATAAAGGGGAAAAGAGGGGGAGCATCTATAGAGGGGGAAAGAGGGGGACCATCTATAAGGGGGGAAAAGAGGGGGACCATCTATAAAGAGGGAAAGAGGGGGACCATCTATAAGGGGGGGAAAGGGGGACCATCTATAGAGGGGGGAAAGAGGGGGACCATCTATAGAGGGGGGAAAGAGGGGGACCATCTATAAGGGGGGGGAAGAGGGGGACCATCTATAGAGGAGAAAAGAGGGGGACCATCTATAGAGGGGGAAAGAGGGGGATTATCTATAAAGAGGGAAAGAGGGGAACCATCTATAAGGGGCAAAAAGGGGGACCATCTCCTATAGGATTAGCACCCTCCTCTCCTGAAATCCTCTGTGCTGCTGTGACCTCCCCTATAAGATCAGCCCCCTCCTCTCCTGACATCCTCTGTGCTGCTATGACCTCCCCTATAAGATCAGCACCCTCCTCTCCTGACATCCTCTGTGCTGCTGTGACCCTGTGACCTCCTCTATAAGATCAGCCCCCTCCTCTCCTGACATCCTCTGTGCTGCTGTGACCCTGTGACCTCCTCTATAAGATCAGCCCCCTCCTCTCCTGACATCCTCTCTGCTGCTGTGACCTTGGGGGGGCAACATCAGGGGATCGGGTGAGTTGGCAATATGTTTATTGGGGGCAGTGGAGGTGGGGTGGACAATGCTTACTGGGGGTAGCAGCAAGGGACCAAATATTATGTTTATTGGGGTCAGCGGGGAGACAGGCAGTGTTTATTTGGCATAGCGTGTGTGTGTGGGGGGGGGGCAGTAGTGGATCATAATGTGGGCGGATTGACTGGGGTGGGGGACCCAGGTTGGGTGGACAGCCCGGGGCGCAGGGTACATTTAATCTGCCACTGACTGTAACCCACCCATTCCCTTAATGACTTTTGTTGCCCTCCTCTGCATCCGCTCCAGTTCAGCTGTGTCCTTCTTATATGCCGGTGCCCAAAACTGTTCACAATATTCCATATGTGGTCTGACCAGTGATTTATAAAAAGGCAAAACTATGTTCTCATCTTTAGCATCTATGCCTCTTTTGATGCATCCCATTATTTTATTGGCAGTTGCTGCCTGGCACTGATCACTAAAGTTGAATTTACTGTCCACCAATACCCCCAGGTCCTTTTCGGAAGCAGTTTTACCCAGTGTTTTATTATCTAGGACATAACTGTACTTATTTTTTCTACTGCCAAAATGCATAACCTTACATTTATCCACATTAAACTTAATTTGCCATTTATCTGCCCAAGCCTCCAGCTTCCAGCAAATCCCTCTATAATATAATATTATCCTCCTCTGTGGTGATTACTTTTGCCAGTTTAGTATCATCTGCAAAAATTGAGATTCTGCTCTGTAGCCCCTCTACAAGATCATTAATGAAAATATTAAAAAGAAGTGGACCCAACACTGGCCCCTGTGGTTCCCCACTAAATTTATCATTGGTGCCAATGTGCATTATGACTGCTGGATCATCGCCAGCCCCTCCCAGTAATCTGTCAACCCGATCCGCAATGTGGCGAACTCGAGCGCCAGGTAGGCAACACACTGCTCATTGATCCCGGTCTTTGTGACAGATATCCCTGTCTGTCTCCTTAATAATTGAGTGCCCCATTACCAGTACCTGCCTGGCCTGCCCTGCACTCCTATTTCCCACCTTACAAGAGCAGACACCCCCCTGGCTTTAAGAGGCAGTGTCCTTCTGCAGCAATGCCACCCCTGAACCAGCATCCCCCTCATCCGCCAAGTTAGCAAACTTGTTGGGGTGTGCCAGATCAGGACTCGCCTCCCTGGCACTCTTTCCTCTACCCCGTTTTCTAACTGTGACCCAACTAGCTGCCTCTTCCTACAGCACCTCCATGCTATCACTCTTTCCCCCATCTACCCCTTGGAGCGCTTGCTCAGTAAGCAGCAGACCCCTTTCCAGTTTGCCAATGCATCTAAATCTTTACAGCTGCTCATTTAGATCCAGGATCTGTGCTTCCAAACCAGCAACATGCACACATCTCCCACAATAGTATGCACCCTTGATAGGTTGATCAAGGATTGCATACATCGCACAAGATGTACATTGTACCGCATTGTCAAACATGGAGCTCATTTTTATGGGGATATAAGGTATATATAAAAAAAGCAAAACCAAACAAGCGAATAAAAGCAAGCAATAAACAATTTGTTTTCCTCTAAACTCCCCGAATCTAAAGTGCCTTAATATTAAAGTCCCACACTTGAGACCAAAACACTTTACATCAAAAACCCACAAGCTCCAAAACTCGCTCACAAATAGCAAAGAACTGCTTCTGGCTCCTGTGTACCGGTCGAGATGATCTTTTCTGAGACCGGCCATTCCGGTCTCTTACTGTGTGTGAGCATAGCCTTAGTGTGTATATTACATACTGTACTGTTTTGTTTTTTGTTTTTTTCGAATTATGACATTGCTGGTGCCATGCAAAAATGCACATACTTTCCACAATCCCCCAATTTTTATACATTAAAGACTAGCAAGCAATAAACAATATGCAAAATACAACAGGAACATGGGGAATTGGTAAGCATATATTTTTAAGGGTGGGTTCACACATAACAGAGAGAAATCCCCTGCCATTCCCGTACTGTTAGTTTGAATACTCACAGACAAATTTTCACCCTGGTCAGAGTATGTTAACGCTGCCCCCATGTTCCGGAAGGCTTCTGGCACTTCCTGCATCCTGACATCCCGCTCAGCCAATCAGTACGCTGCCCACGGCAAATGCTGATTGGCTGAGCAGGACGTCAGGATGCCAGGAGCCTCCAAAGTAAGCCGGAGCGTGGACTGGTAATGTATTTAACAGGTCACAGGTTAAGGGGGCCGGCACTTACATACTCGCAGTAAGATGAAAGTTCTGCTGCAAGTATGTAATCCTATTCAGAATGACATTAACACATTTGCAGCTGATTTTGCAAACTCATAGCGTGAAATCAACTGTGGATCCGTTACGTGTAAACCCGCCCAAAAACTGTTTGTATTTAGAAATGCTTGTACAGTACATTGAAAATATGTTTAATTCCAGATAATGCATCAGTTTAGATCTATTTATTATCATTGTAAAACCCATTAATTGATTTGAAAAGATTTTAAGAAAAATGCCACACTTGACCTGATTACTTGGGTTTATGGGATAAACATTTTATAGAAGGGAATGCTTGTATGGTGGGAACATTTCACATCACTGTATTGCAATTAGAAAGTTAAAAACACTCGACATAAAAGCTCTGTAATATCTGTAAGGAATAGATAATGTGAGAACAACTTCAGATTTTAAGTGATCTAGCAATATTCACACTTCTGCAGAAATACATTGAACCTAGAGATTTAGAAAATCCACATCTCAAGGTAGTGACCTTCTGCATTCTGCAGGTCATTAAACATCTGGTTGCTATGGCAGCATTCGACCTGAGAGTAACATTACCAAAGAACTGGATATTGAGAAATCGGACAAGAACTTTATCTTTTTCTTAGGATTCTAATATTTGTCTGACAATATACACATACAGTACGCGATCAGAAAACAGTATAACTAGAATTATTCGGTTAATGTCAGGATTGTGCCTTTGCGCTCCTCAGCTCAGGCTGCACAGCAAAGAAGGTGATGATTCCTGAGCCTTGTCTAAACAGGGATCTGTCATTTGTTCAGCCCCAGCCATTTTGTCTGTCAGAGTTCTGGCAGTGAAGGAGTTACTATGCTGCTAGCGTGCTTGCTACTCAGGATTCTTTCAGCTGCTCAGTTTGTGTTCTGCTGACTGACAGATGCCTCTGCCAGCCAGGGTTTACTTACACAGATGGATTCAGACAACCGGTCCAATGAAGTTATAGACTGGGCTCCTGGTCTATTATAAAAGCCTGACAGTCCAGCAGTTAGATGCTGGCTATTGAGTGTTACTCTGTTACAGCTCCTTCTCTGCTACCTGTCTGTGAATTGATCTTTGGCTTTGAGCTTTCTGCTTGATTGACCCTTCCTTTTGCTGACGTGTTTGTACTTTTGCTAGCCGCAGTTACCAACCCAGACTGTTGACCCTGAATTATTTGTCTGTCTTTGTTTTTTGGAACACCTGTTTCAGAGCAGGGACTGTCTTCGTGGTTGCCCGAAGCCGCCTAGGGCTGACCGAGGCACGTAGGCAGGGACAGTGGGCGGAAATAGTCAGGGCTCACTATCTTTGTGTTTTGTGTTGGCTACAATTTGTCTGAAACAAGCTTTACGTTATAGGACATTTATAGGACATTAAACTTTCACAGAATTTCATCCAGTGTTTCTAAGCCTACACTAGGAGGGGGTCCAAAAAATAAATTCTACTTTGCTGGCCTCTCCCACAAGCACTTGCAGTAGTAGATTATAAGCTGGGTCTTTTGGGTAGATACTTAAGGCCAATGTGCATATTACCTAGTCCGCCATTGCACCTTTTTATTAGGTCCTTGTTTATTGGATTAATCAAATAGATAACAGTCAATAACATTCAACCACCCTGTTTCTGTGGTTAGAGTCTCATCTCAGTTCTAAACATATTTGTGTTTCTATATAGTCTAAGGATGACTACAGAAGCATTGGACCAAAGGTATCTCAGCAAAAAATTCTGCAGTGTTCTGAACAACTCATAATAGTGATCAAGGGTGTATGGAGAAGAAAAAGAATTATTCCAATCAGAGAAGATTTTATCTGTAAGTCGCTGGATTTGTAGTGCAGCTGCCCCATTTATTTAATTAAATATTTGTATTCTTACTTTGGGTCAAACCGCCCTTTCTCATATTAATTATGCATTGGGTACTCAACATCTGGTCTCAAGTGTCTTTTCCACTTCATATATTACCAGATCGATTTAGGATCACTCCCCTCTTCTGGTGACTCTGAGTTCGCTGGACATAGGATCCCATATTTGGAAATTAAACTACTTTTGGTTGACCCCTTCAACCCTCCATCTCTTACCTAAAGAGAACAAATGCCAGGGAGGAGCAGGACCTCGAGGCCAGATGCGCTGAACTAGAGAGGGCGTATATTATTGACCCTTCTGATCGAACAAGGAAGGCATGGTTTACAGCTTAGAGACAGTACCTTTTAGTACAGTACCTTGTATTCTTCACTAGACAATTTTCCTTTGAACTAGGGAACCAATCCAGTTAATTACTAGCACAACTTATTCGTCAAGATAACAAGTCCACAGCTGTTGTTAAGATAAGAGATAGCCAGGGTAACATTGTTCAGTATAACAGAGAAATTTTCAACTGTTTTATGCAATTTTATGTTGAACTGTACTCAGCGCAGAATGACAACCCTATACAGGAGATGAATGCTCACCTTGACTCTATCCAGTTTCCTAAGCTGTACAATGAGAGCAGAGATTTATTGGAATCTGATTTGGTGTAGGTCAAGCTTACCATCGGACTTGGGGAAGGCACCTGGGCCGATGGGCTGCCTCTAGAGGAGTACGTCAAATATATTGACCTTTTGGCGCTTTTCCTTCTAACAACTCTTCAAGAGGCCCTCTTCCAGGGAATATTATCAGAAACTTTTTATGATGCTACTATTGTAATTTTAAAGCCTGATAAGAATCCCTTGGAGTGTGGTTGCGGCCTGGTTCCAATGTTTGGCGCCGTTCTATCCATGGGCACTGGTCTGCGGTTGAATCACTGGCCTGGTACCCGTGGAAAGAACGGCACCATACACAGGAACCGTGCCGCAGTTAAAAAATGGACCGCGGCACCAGCTTCCCTGCGCCAATGCTGTTCTATCCGTGGGTCATATTGAAGCGAATGTACCTGATGGTACATTCGTTTTAAGTGCTTCAGTTGTGATCCTCAATTTCTTAGATGGATATCAATTCTTTACAAGTCTCCCCGTGGCTGTGTATTTGTAAGTGGAATCCTCTCTCCGTATTTCCACTTAGCCCGGGGAACGCGGCAGGGCTTCCCTATCTCTTCCTTTTTATTCGCCATAGCGATATTATCAGTTGCTCTGAGCATAGTTCAACATCGTCTATACAAGGGCATTATAAATGGTTTGAGGAAGGATAGGGAAGGCCTGTACGCTGATGATTTAATTCTATATATGTCCCAACCACATACTAACCTACCTCTGGCCGTCTCGATCATGCAGCGATTTGGTGACTTCTCCGAGTTCCGCATAAACTGGGAAAAGTCTGCTTCCATGCCTCTTGACCCTAATAACTGGAGTGATCAGGAATCTGGATGAAAAGTGGTCTCCTAGTTTCCATATCTGGAACCACCCCGTAACCACCCCAGGTTGTCCGTAATCACGTCAGATTGCACATAACCACCCAGATTACACGTAACAACTGCACGCTGCCCGTAACCACCGCACGTTGCCAGTGACCCCCTCCAGATTGTCCGTAATCACCCCAGATTGCCTGTAACCACCCCAAATTACATGTACCCACCCCAGATTACCTATAAGCACTTCAGTCTATCCATAACAATTCTAGATAGTCCAGGTTGCCCGTAACCACCGCAGGTTGCGCATAACCACCCCAGGTTGCCCGTAATCATGCCAAATTACATGTTACCCCCCAGATTGCACGCAACCACCGCACGTTGCCTCTGACCACCGCACGTTGCCTCTGACCACCGCACCTTGCCTCTGACCACCGCACGTCGCCTCTGACCACCACACCTTGCCACTGACCACCGCACGTTGCCACTGACCACCGCACCTTGCCTCTGACCACCGCATCTTGCCTCTGACCATCCCGGCCTTGCCTCTGACCACCGCGCCTTGCCTCTGACCACCGGACCTTGCCTCTGACCACTGCACCTTGCCTCTAACCACCCCAAATTGCCGATGCCCCCCTTCAGATTGCCTGTAACCACGCCAGATTACAGGTACCCACCTCAGATTACCTTTAAACACTTCAGTTTATCCGTAACCACCCCAGATTGTCCAAAACCACCACAGATTGTCCATAACCATCCCAGATTGTCCGTAACCACCCCAGATTGTCCGTAACCACCCCAGATTGTCTGTAACCATCCCACATTGCCCGTAACCACAGCAGGTTGCCTGTAACCACCCTAGATTGTCTGTAACCACAGCAGGTTGTCCGTATCCACCCCACGTTGCCCGTAACCACCCCAGGTTGCCTCTAACCACCCCAGGTTGCCTGTAACCACCCCAGGTTGCCGTAACCACAGCAGATTGCCCGTGACCACCCCATGTTGACCGTATCCACCCCAGATTACCCGTAACCACACCATGTTGCCCGTAACCACCTCCACATTACCCGGACCACCCCAGACTGCCCGTAACCACCTCCAGATTACCCGAAACCACCTCAGACTGCCCGCAACCACCTCCAGATTACCCGGAACCACCCCAGACTGTCCATTACCACCTCCAGATTACGTGTAATCTCATTTTTTATTTTATTTTAGTAACTGCGCTATTCTAGTAACTATTACTAGCTGCAGTTTTGCTCCAGCAAACTGGCGCTCCTTTCCTTCTGAGCCCTGCTGTGTGCCCATACAGTGGTTTATGCCCACATATGGGGTAACGTTGTACTCAGGAGAACCTGCGTTACAGATTTTGGGGGACATTTTTTCTCCTGTTCCTTGTGAAATTTCGAAATTTCAAACTAAACGAACATATTATTGGAAAAATTCGAGTTTTTCCTTTTTACTGGCCAATTTTGTATACTTTTCTCTAATACCTGTGGGGCCAAAATGCTCATCCTACCCCAAGATGAATTCTTTGAGGGGTGTACTTTCCAAAATGGGGTGACTTTTGGGGAGGTTCTATTCTGTAGACATTACAGGGGCGCTGCAAACGCACCTGGCGCTCAGAAACTTCTTCAGAAAAATCTGCACGGAAAATGCTAATTGGCGCTCCCTTCTTTCTGAGCCCTGCTGTGTGCCCATTCAGTGGATTAAACTCACATATGGGGTACCGTTCTACTCAGGAGAACCTGCTTTACAGATTTTGGGGTAAATTTTCTCTCCTGTTCCTCGTGAAATTGAGAAATTTCAAACTAAACAAACATATTATTGGAAAAATTCGAGTTTTTTCAATTTTACTGTCTACTTTTGAATACTTTCCTCTAATACCTGTGGGGTCAAAATGCTCACCACACCCCAAAATTTATTCTTTGAGGGGTGTACTTTCCAAAATGGGGTGACTATGGCAAGATTTTACTCCGCTGGCACTACAGGGGCACTGCAAACGCACCTGGCGCTCAGAAACTTCTTCAGCAAAATCTGCATTGAAAAAGCTAATTGGCGCTCCCTTCCTTCTGAGCCCTGCTGTGTGCCCATGCAGTGGTTTATGGCCACATATCAGGTACATTTTTACTCAGGAGAACCTGCGTTACAAATTTTGGGGTACTTTTTTTCTTTTGTTCCTCGTGAAATTGAGAAATTTCAAACTAAACGAACATATTATTGGAAAAGTTAGAGTTTTTCATTTTTTACTGTCTAATTTTGAATACTTTCTTCTAACACCTGTGGGGTCAAAATGCTCATCCTACCCCAAGATGAATTCTTTGAGGGGTGCACTTTCCAAAATGGGGTGACTTATGGGGGGGTTTCTCTCTGCTGACACTACAGGGGCTCTGCAAATGCACCTGGCGCTTGGAAACTTCTTCAGCAAAATCTGCAATGGAAAAGCCAATTGGCGCTCCCTTCCTTCTCAGCCCTGCTGTGTGCCCATACAGTGGTTTACGCCCACATATGAGGTACCGTAGTACAAATTTTTTCTCTCATGTTCCTTTTGAAAATGAGAAACTTTAATCTAAACGTATATATTATTGGAAAATTTTAATTTTTCATTTTTTACGGCCTAATGGTGAATACTTTCCTCCAGCCCCTGTAGGGTTAAAATGCTCATTATACCACTAGATTAATTCTTTAAGGTGTGTAGTTTCCAAAATGGGGGTTTCCAGTATACAAACCTCCTAAATCAACTTAAAAAAAGAACTGGTTCCTAAAAAAAATCAGTTTTAGAAACTTTCACGAAAATGTGGTAATTTGCTGATAAATTTCTAAGCCCCGTAACACCCTAAAAAAGTAAAATGCAAGAGGTATATACTAGGAGGCACGGCACTACCCCCCCACCACCACAGAGATAGTAATTGCCAATCTGGCTCACCTGGACATGGTTCTGAGATCTACGGTGCTCTGCAACCAACAAAGTGTAGTCCTTGAATAACGGCACTGTAAGAATGAAAGTAGTGCGGCACTCGTATGCCATCCAAAGTATGATTTATTTAGCCATACAGGACAGAGATGTTGCACAGAAAGGCGACGATCGTTTCACACACAAACGCGCTTTGACAAAGCGCGTTTGTGCGTGAAACGATCGTCGCCTTTCTGTGCAACATCTCTGTCCTGTATGGCTAAATAAATCATACTTTGGATCGCATACGAGTGCCGCACTACTTTCATTCTTACAGTGCCCTAAAAAAGTAAAATATGTTTATGAAATGAAGCCAGAATAAAGACATATCGGTAATGTGACTTAGTAACTAATTTATGTGATACGACTTTCTTTTTTTAGAAGCAGAGAATTTCAAAGTTCATAAAATGCTAATTTTTTAAATTTTTCATGATATTGTGATGTTTTTCACAAAAAAACCCACACAAAGTAGTGACCAAATTTTGCCACTAATATAAAGTGCAATATGTGACGAAAAAACAATCTCAGAATCGCTAGCATACGTTTAAGAGTCACTGAGCTATAAGCACATAAAATAAGACAGGTCAGATTTTGAAAAATGAGCCTGGTCTTTTAGGTACAAATAGGCTTGGTCTTGAAGGGGTTAATAGGCACCACAGCACTTTAGATTCTATACATTGAGTCTAGTCTTTATTTATATATTTATTCAACCACTTCACATAATTTAGTTCTTCACAACACTGTTTTTAGTAATATTCTATTTAGTCTTTTGTCATTATGACACCCATTTTCAGCAAGGATCACCATTCTAATAACACACAGTGTCAACTCATCCTAATACACCATGTATTTTAACAGTCCCATTCCAGTATAATGCGAACAGCGGTTCCTACGCAGTACACACACTTTAGTGTTTCTGCGTTTGTGAGTTTGCTGAGCAAATAGCAGAGTTCCCTGGCTCTCGCGGGATCTATCATGGGACTAGGTAATACAGATCCAACATGGCGCCGCAGACAATCCACAATATGGAGGAGTTACTGTAAGCTATACCAGTTTATTTTACGTGTCTTTTTGTTACCGTTGCGATGTTTTTTCTGCTCTTGTTGTCTCGGAAGTGAGGCATCTATTGCCGAACCTCCTACATGTATTAAACCCCTTCCCATCAGTAATCTGTATATACAGTATACGTTCCTACTGCACACACTACGTGCAGTAGGAATGAGTATATAGGTTCCTGCACTAATGGGGGCTTCATGATGTGAGCGGGATCGCTGCAGAGAGAGCCGGAGGTAATGAGAGTCAGCTGCTATCCCGCAGCTGACTCTCATTAACCCCTTAAATGCCATGATCTACAGCGATCACACGGTATAAAAGCGTCACTGTCATTTAATTTTTTTTTTTCAAAAATAAAGGCGATTTTAAGAAACTTTGTAAATGGGTTTATTATCTGAAAAATGATTTTTTTTTATCATGAAAAAGCAGTTTGAAGCTCTCCCCCCTGTCTTCATCATTGTGTATGAAGAGGGGAGTGGTGGAGGGAGATAAGGCATCGAAACAGGACAACAAAGAGTTAACTTACAGCTATATCACCGGCAATCTCCTCTAACAGTCACCACTGACCTCTCTGACCTCTGAATACGGCTTTCATGGAACTCCCGGCTGTGTAATCCTTTGTTCTCTGGTCTCTGCTGCCGACTCATCCCCCTCCTCCCTTCTCCTCCCTCTTCCACCCTCCCCTCTCTATAGAACAGACAGGGTTGTGTCTGATGCAACAAGTCACAATTTCCTGATATTTTGCAGTGAATGTGTAGAGTCTGCTCTCAGGCAGGCTCTATACATAGATCGCTGATAACACTGATCTATGCTATGCTATGGCATAGCATAGATCAGTATATGCAATCTAATAAAAGTGTAAAAAAAAGTGTAAAAGTTTTTAAAAGTAGTAAAAAAACCCCCTCCCAATAAAAGTACGCCCTTGCCCATTATAAAAATAAATAAATAAATAAGTATATATATATATATATATATATATATATATATATATATATCTCAAATATATTACGTATCGTAGCGTGCAAAATTGTCAGATCTGATTTTATTTAATTATAAATCACAAAAAAATTACTAAAAAGTAATCAAAATTTTTCTGTTACACCAATATGCTATTAATAAAAACTAGAGATCATGGCACAAAAAATGACACCCCATTCAGCCCTGTAGGTGAAAAAATAATAAGCGCTATGGCTCTTAGAAGGCGGGGAGGAACATTGCATTAATCTGACCTTGCCTTTTGTGCATCAAAGGGCTCTGTCTTGAAGGGGATAAGGAATTATTGTACTATGTGACTTCTTGCTTGAGAAAGGCCCCTTTATTTATTTGTGAGGGCTGAAACGCATTGCAATAAATGACATAGTGGTGGCGGAGAGCATGGGGCTTTCATTCATTTTAACTTTTCCATCGCTGTGAACAGACATTAGTCGGTTCACAGCGATGGCGGCGGCCATCTTGGAAATGATGGCCGCCGGGGGAAGGGGGGTTAGTGATCGCCCTACTAGGGGGGGCTGATCTGAGGTCTGGGGGACACTTATTTCATCTCCCCCCGCCGTAGATTCACGGTGAGGGGAGATGAAAGGCGGCAGCTGCACCGGTAATCCCCTTTACCGACAGCCGCCGCTATAACGTGAATAGCGGCGATCGTCGGTTGGGGGGGGCCCGGGACGGACCCCACACACTGCCCCAACCCCTCAGCTACCTCCAGTAGCTGGGGGAATGGGGTGGGGGCCGTCCCGGCCCCGCAGCCTTATTCTCTGCCATCGCCATAAAAAGCTGATGGCAGCAGAATAAGGACCCTTAGTGACAGCCGTAAAAAGCCGTATCGGCGGTCACTCAGGGGTTAATATAGCACAAATATGACGCGTTTCGAAGACATACGTCCTCTTCATCAGATAAAACAAAGTGCAGACATGCACTTTGTTTTATCTGATGAAGAGGACGTATGTATGTTAGAGTTTTTCGCAGAAAAGGGTTAATGTATCAGCAAAAATTTACTAATAACATGAAGAACATTTTGTCTCAAGTAAAAAAAAAGTCTTAAAACCACTTGGATAAGTTGAAGTTTTACAAAGTTTTTAGTACATAACATGATACTGGACAGATTTCAAAACTTGGCCTTGGTCGTTATGTCCAAAAGTGGCTGCGGAGTTAGGTGTTAATGTGTGTCAGATTTTTTTTTTTTTAAGGGTATAAACCCACACACCGTATATGCAGCAGATACGCAACAAATACGCAGCAGATTTGTTGGTACAGTGTTGATGCTGTGTTCAGTTATTTAGATCTAATCTGCTGCGAGCTTGCTGCGAGTTTGCTGCGAGTTTGCTGCGTATCGCAGCAGTAAATACGCTGCATATACGGTGTGTGGGTTTATACCCTAATCAAAAGTAATAGATTTTATTATGTGTCAATTTAGGAGAGGGGAATTACTTATTCAGTGTACAGTGTATAAACAGTAGTTTGGGTAAACTGGGAAAACCTAATTGGCTTCTCACTGTTCGTCCAAACACCTCTGTGATCCTCCTAAGGTTTGCCTAATTAAACTCTAAGCATAATCTGAAGTCTGGAGTGCCCTTACCAGCCTTAATAATAAATTCTTGATTTTTCATGTGCAAATAGGAAAAGCATGAACACAACTTTGTTTCATAATTGACACCTGAAGAGCCAACATATGTTAAAATTTGTACTTCAGTCATTTAATAAACTGAACTAGAGATGAGCAAAGCCCTTAGAAATTTGCTTTGCGAAATTTGCAATTTTCACTACAAATTGCAAATATTCGGAAATCCAACCTCAACAAATCACTACAGTTATACAATGGAAATGAAATTTTCATTTCAGTTTTGAGAGGAAAAATATGCTGTATTAAGTTAATATAAACTAAAAAGACTTACAGGCTTTAATGTAACGGGATCCCGTCTAATGTAATGCAATAGCACACCTCCTTTTAGTTTATATTTACTTAATACAGCATATTTTTGTTCTAATTTTATTTATTTATTTAGTTAGTTTTTGTTTACAATAGCAAAACTAAAATCAACTATAAATATAAAAATAAACTATTTCATTCATAAACCTACCTGAAATTAGGAATTACCGCAAATGGGAATTGCCGGTATACTTATGAATGAATTGACAATGAATGACAATGAATGAATTGACAATGAACATCATTGGACGCCGGTGGATCAACTGCATAAAATGACACTTTATCCCAGGACAGCAGTAGACATTCTAGAGCTGAATCCCAATCAAGGCAGTGTCTTAGTCCTAGAAGGCTCTAGAACAGACACCTGAACAAGGCAGCACTCAGACTCTCTTAGACCCTGAGAGGCCTAGAACAGACGGGAGGTGGCAGAGGCAGCACTCTGACTCTTTCCGACCCTGAGGGGACCAGGACAAAGACCAGGAGGTGGCAATGGAAGAACTCGGACTCTCTTTGACCCTGAGGGGCCAAGGACAGACACAAGGAGGTGGCAATGGCAGCACTCTGACTGTCTTCGACCCTGAAGGGCCTAGAACAGAGACTGGGAGGTGGTAGCAGCAGCACTCCCACACTCTCTGACCCTGAGGAGCCTAGCACAGACATTTGAGGGTGTTAACTGTAGCATGACTTTCCTTTTTTCTTTAATTTATACGAGAAAAGATAGAAAGCCCCCAATGAATAGACAAACACAGAACTTATTTTTTTTTTTTAAACAAGTCAATTTACTGTAATTACTGTTTTTGCTTACTAATACTTACAAGTGCTGGTATCCTTGGTCAAATATGTGTTCCTTGATCTACAGTAGTTGCCTATACAATCTTTAAAAGTGGCAAAATTCACTGACCTGCAAGTCTTTAACCCCTTAGGGACCAAGCCTATTTGAGCCTAAATGACCAGGCTCATTTTTCAAAATCTGACCTGTCTCACTTTATGCGCTTATAGCTCAGTGATGTTTTAACGTATGCTAGCGATTCTGAGATTGTTTTTTCATAACATATGGTAAGTTATATTAGTGGGAAAATTTGGTCACTGTCTTGTGTGTTTTTTGTGAAAAACATCAAAATATCATGAAAAATTTTAAAAATTGGCACTTTACGAACTTTGAAATTGCTTCTAAAAAAAGAAAGTCACATGACAAAAATCAGTTTGTAAGTCACATTATCAATATGTTCGCTTTATTCTGGCTTCATTTCATAAACATATTTCACTTTTTTAGGGTGTTACAGGGCTTAGAAATGTATCAGCCAATTATCAAATTTTCATGAAATTTCCAAAAATGATTTTTTTTTAGGGACCAGTTCTTTTTAAGTTGATTTAGGAGGCTTGTATACTGGAAACCCGCATATGTGACCCCATTTTGGAAACTAGACACCTTAAAGAATTAACATAGGGGTATAATGAGAATTTTAACCCTACAGGGGCTGGAGGAAAGTATTCACAATTAGGCCAGAAAAAAATGGAAAATAGAAATTTTCCAATAATATATTTGTTAAGATTAAAGTATCTCATTTTCATGATAAACATGAGAGAAAATGCACCACAAATTTTGTAACGCAGGTTTTCCTGAGTATAACGGTACCCCATATGTGGGTGTAAACCACTGTATGGGCACACAGCAGGGCTCAGAAGGGAAGGAGCGCCAATTAGCATTTCCAGTTCAGATTTTGCTGAAGAAGTTTCTGAGCGCCAGGTGCGTTTGTAGTGCCCCTGTAGTGTCAGCAGAATAAAAAAAACCAAAAGTCACCCCATTTTTTAAAGTACACCCCTCAAAGAATACATCTTGGGGTGTGGTGACCATTTTGACCCCACAGGTACTAGAGGAAAGTATTTAAAAGAAGACAGTAAAAATGAAAAAATACAATTTTTCCAATAATATGTTTGTTTTGTTTAAAATTTCTCAATTTCACGAGGAGCAGGGGAGAAAACTCACCCCCAACATATGTAAGTCAGGTTCTCCTGAGTAGAACAGTACCCCATGGGCATAAGCCACTGTATGGGCACAAAGCGGGGCTCATAACGGAAGGAGCACCAATTAGCATTTTCAGTGCAGATTTTTCTGAATAAGTTTCTGAGTGCCAGGTGCATTTGCAGTGCCCCCTGTAGTGTCAGCAGAATAACCCCCCCCAAAAGTCACCCCATTTAGGAAAGTACACCCCTCAAAGAATTCATCTTGGGGTTTGGTAACCATTTTGACCCCACAGGTATTGGAAGAAAGTATTCAAAAGAAGACAGTAAAAATGAAAAAAATTGAATTTTTCCAATAATATGTTTGTTTAGTTTGAAATTTCTAAATTTCACAAGGAAGAGGGGAGAAAACTCACCCCAATATATATAAGGCAGGTTCTCCTGAGTATAACGGTACCCCATATGTGGGCATAAACCACTGTATGGGCACACAGCAGGCCTCAGAAAGAAAGGAGCACCAATTAGCATTTTAAGTGCATGATTTTTCAGAAGTTTCTGAGTGCCAGGTGCGTTTGCAGTGCCCCTGTAATGTCTGCAGAATAGAAACCCCAAAGAAAGTCACCCCATTTAGGAAAGTGCACCCCTCAAAGAATTCATCTTGGGGTGTGGTGAGCATTTTGACCCCACAGTTATTGGAGAAAAGTATTCAAAACTAGACAGTAAAAATGAAAAAAAAAAAAAAAAATAGAATTTTTCCAATAACATGTTGGTTTAGTTTGAAATTTTTAAATTTCACTAGGTAAAGGGGAGAAAAAGAACCCCTAACATTTGTAACGGAGCTTCTCCTAAGTACAATGGTACCCCATATGTGGGCATAAACCACTGTATGGGCACACAGCAGGGCTCAGAAGAGGAGGAGTGTCATTTTAGTTACAGGCAATATGTGGGTGTTTACTGGCTATCTGGGGTGGTAATGGACAATCTTGGGGTGTTTACTGGCTATCTGAGGTTGCGACAGGCAATCTGGTGTGGTTATGGGCAATCTGGTGTGGTTACGGGCAATCTGGGGGTGTTTACTGGCTATCTGGGGGTGTTTACTGGCTATCTGGGTTGGCGACGGGCAATCTGGGGTGGTTACGGGCTGTCTGCGATGGTTGCGGGCTGTCTGGGATGGTTCCGGGCTGTCTGGGATGGTTACGGGCTATCTGGGAGCTTACGGGCAATCTGGGGGGTTACGGGAAATCTAGGGTGGTGACAGGCAATCTGGGGTGTTGATGGGCAATCTGGGTGGTGACGGTTAATCTGGGGAGGTGATGGGCAATTGGGATGGTTACAGGTAATCTGGGGTGGTTACGGGTAATCTGTAGTGGTTACAGGTAATCCGGGGCACTTGACTTTGGTGACAGGGGTAAAAAATTGCCGACAGCATTTGGAACAAGCGATCAGTGGTATATAGTATATACCGCTAATCGCTTGTACTGGGACCACACCTGGTGGTCCCTGATCATTGCCCCATGCTTCTACGCCACCTCCGATGGTGGAGAGAATGGAGCTTTGATCATTTTTAGGAATCCTTTACTGTGAACAGAGGGCTGCCCAGGGAGGGGAGGGTCAGTGACCAGGTCACTAGGGTTAGTTCTGGGGACAGGAGGGGACATGTTTTAATTTCTTCTCACCGTGGATTCACGGTGAGAAGAGATGAAAGCGTTCAGCAGCGCTGGCAATGTCCGTTACCGGTGGCCGCCGTTATACTGGCCCACACTCTGCCCCAACCCCTCAGCTACCTCTGATAGCTGAGAGGAGGGGACTGCGTGTCTTACCAGCGCCACTGCACATAAAGACCTGATGGCAGCAGAATAGAGCCCATTAGTGATTGCTGTAAAAATCCGTATTGGTGGTAACTAATAACATAATACATGTATTCTCTGGGTCACTACGGTTACGGTGATACCACATTTGTATAGGTTTTTTTTTAACTATTACCACTTTGGCGCAATAGAAACTATCTTCCTAGCAAAAACCCACAAAAACTGTCACCGCACTGCAAGATCCATAGCTTTCTTATCTTTTGAGCGACAGAGCTGGTTTTGGGCTTATTTTTTGCAGGAAGATCTGTAGTTTTATTGATACCAAGTTTTATATGTATATGACTTTTTGATCTCTTTTATGACGTATTTTCTAAAGCGGATTGATAAAATACAGCTATTCTGGTACTGTTTTTTTTATTTTTTTTTACAGCGTGTGTCCTGTGGTATAATTATTGATATCGGATACGGACCTAACGATACCAAATATGTATAGGATTTGTGTCTTTGATCACTTTTTTGTAATGTTTTATAGTGTTTGGGGAATGTAATGCATTTTTATTATTGGGGGGGCTGGGGGGGGGCCGTGTTGTGTTTGGTGCACATTTTTTTTCACTTTTTGTTTACTGAGTACACTAGTGCAAAATACTTTGATCACTGATACAATACACTGTAGTACCTAATGTACTGCAGTGTATTGTATCATGCCTCATGCTGACAGGCAATAGCCAAACCACCCCTGTCAGCATGAGGCATCTCCATGGTGACCCCCGGGGCCTTCATTAGGACCCCGGGATCACAATGGAGACATTGGAGGACCGGACGTTGCAGCGGGACATCGCAATCACGTAAGTGGACCTGCGGCGCCGTCCGGGACACACCGGAACCCGTTAGATGCCGCTGTCATGCTTTGGTTTTTTCGGTGCACCAGACACCTTCACCTCTGCCAAATAGGAGGCCCATGAAAACATGTTTGAGTCTCCCATTGACTTTAATGGGGTTTGTTACTCGAATAGAGCACTTGAGCATTAGGAAATACTTGAATAATATGCATGTTAGTACTTGCTCATCTGTAGCAATGATCTAACATGTCTGTTATGATTGTAGAGTAGTATTGGGAAGCTGAATGTGATTAACATTTTAATGTCCACCTTCCTGAGGAGAGGTTGCTGTAGCTTTAAAAAGTGAGTGTATATTCTACTAGACACCAAATAAGATTAATCCATTTGTCCCGTATAGAGCACAAGGGCTGTTCACATTAATTGGCTACCTGGTCTAGACCACCAAGGATGCTAATAGCAACCCTTTTACTTCACTTACAAACAGGAATGATGTAGTGCATTGTTAAATTTACAATACAGTTGCGTTTTCTACCTACTGTTCTTTCATATTTTCCTTAACTGTGTGTGAACAGAGTTCCAACATGGCACGTTAATTTTTCCACAGGGTAAACCCCAAAACTATTTATTTTGGTTTTGCAGTATATATTTTATTGGGTAAAATGAAGTGTGCCTCTTAGAAAGAGTTATGAAACAAAAATGCAACATTGCTAATTGTCTATGTTCTTAAAGCATTACGTTTATGGGAATTTTTTTGGCAGTTGGGGGGGCTGTTTTTAACAATTTTTATGTCTGTGGTGAGTCTGTATCTTGCTGTTGCGGTGAGCTGTTGCATTTTTCTGTGTTTTTGTGTGCTTAAAGGACAACTCCGGCGGGACCCCCCCCCAAAAAAAAAACACAGACACACACAGACACCATACTCACCATCCCTCCGGTGACGATCGCCACTCCATTTGCCCGCCGTCCGCCTCACCGTCACCTGCGTCCGCCGTCTAGCGATGTCTCTTGCTTCCGGGTCCATGAGAGAGAAAAGGCTGCCAGTGCGCTTGCGCACCGGCAGCCTTTTCATTGGCTGGAGCGCATCACATGGCTTCCAGCAAGCTAAGCCAATCAGGGCTGAGCAAGCTGGAAGCCATGTGATGCGCCCCAGCCAATGAAAAGGCTGCTGGTGCGCATGTGCACCAGCAGCCTTTTCTCTCCCTTTCACTCTCAATGAAGACGCCGAAAAGGAAGAAGACTCGGACCGCCCCCCAGCTGTGACGTCACCCGTCACCAGATGCCGCCCGGGAGAAGAGGACCGTGACGACCGTAATGGCTAATGTATACATTCTTTAACTTCCGGGGTGGGGGGTCGGGAGTCGGAAAGTGGGGGAAGGGGGCCAGACCGGGTATTTAACCACATTACAAAGTTATATAACTTTGTAATGTGTGTTAAATAAGCCAAAAAAAAAAAATTGCCGGAGTTGTCCTTTAAAGCATTACTGTCATTAGTATAAACTTTTTTTTAATCTTATTCCTGAGACCCACTGTGATCCAGACATATAGTTGGAGGGGTTATTGCTAAATGAGCGACATAAAATGACACTTTCTTCCAGGACAGCAGTGGAAATTGGTGAAGCAGTGGCATCAAATCAAGTTCTTTCCAAGAACAGCAATTGGAGTTGGTAAATCAACATTGTACACTTTTTCTCTATGAACATCATTGGACGCCGGTGGATCAGCTGCGTAAAATGACACTTTATCCCAGGGGGCAAGTGCATAGTAATGTGCATCTCTTTCCTGGCTGTCAATCAAATCCAGGGAATGGAGTGCCAAGAGGAGAGTTAAGGAGAGATGTGTGCTGTTGTGCACATGCCCTAGCTGTATCTCTTTATCACAGCAGGTCTTGGTACTTTCAACATGTAAAAAATCCTTTTCTTCATATTAAAAGACAATAAAAGAATTTGTATCTCCACATCTGTGTCCGGAACATATTACATTATTTATGCATGGTAATTGCTGTAAAGAATAAATCCCATAGCCAGAGCCATAGTTTTTCAGTTACCTTTTCTTAGGAAAACAATTATTTAAAATAAATATCTTCCTTGAAATTGTACCAATAAAAACTACGGCTCATTCTGGAAAAAAAAAAGAAAAAAAGAAAAAAGCCCAATACTCCTACATTAATGGTAAAGTTGTGGTTCTTATCGAGTAGGGATATAAAGATGAAAATGCATTTGCTGATAATTTCTGGGTTGGGAAAAATGTTAACTATAAGACAACCTGGTTACCCATTGTGTCTAGGGGTAATAAGTGTGCTTCAATTGATGGCTCATCTTTTATGAATGTTGAAAGAAGCTCTCTAAGTAACAGTTTAATAGAGTACTGGCAAAGTGCCTGGAACATTTGCAATTGGATTAGTTAAGCTAACCACTTATTTATTCACAACATTTTGAAGACAAACTTGCTTTAAATGATAACAATTTTGCAACATTCAATGACCTCAATTCAGCTGAATAAATACATATGCAGTGACTTTTTCCTTAAAGAGGTTGCAGGCACCTATTGTTTTTTCTCAGCAATCCTATTGTTTCTCTTCCCAACCTTGTGAAAGAATTTGCTCGTTATAGGGAGCTTTCTAATTATAAAATTATATTTCTATATCATCATAAGTGATGTGTACCTTATCCTCTTTATTTCCGTTTAAATGAAATTCAGGGTCATTGAAATATTGGGGAGTATATTTAACTCCTGAAATATCACAATTATATAGAGCTAATTTTCCACCTCTTGTGGAAACTATCTCAAGAGACCTGGAAAGATGGCACATGGGGACATTCTCCTGGTTTGGAAGGTGTTTGATTATAAAGATGAATATTTTACCTAGGTTGATATTTCTTGTTCCAGGCCCTTCCTATTGGGATCCCACCTTCTTTCTTTAAAATTATCTCCTCTCTCTTCACTAAATTTATATGGGCACATAGAACATCTAGGTTGGCAAGAAGTACTATGTATAGATCAAAGTGTGAGGCTGGTTTAAGGTTGCCGGACATTTGTCTATATTACGCCGATTCACACTTAACCAGGTTGGTCGACATCAGGATAGTAAACTATGGGTCTCATTGGAACACATGATAGGGTTAGACTTGACATCTATTGCTTGGATACCCAAAGCCACTCAGTACAGCACCTTTCACTCAAAAATTACTCC
Organism: Dendropsophus ebraccatus; assembly: GCF_027789765.1. Classification (NCBI taxonomy): domain Eukaryota; kingdom Metazoa; phylum Chordata; class Amphibia; order Anura; family Hylidae; genus Dendropsophus; species Dendropsophus ebraccatus. The sequence goes on along the minus strand of NC_091460.1, from coordinate 85,329,921 downwards.
AACACTCAAGTTAGTTGTGTGACAGAAATCTATCCAGGGGACATCTCGCACCTTATCCCTCCCCTCTTTTTCCAATAACAGGCAACCCAGAGTTCACTCTGGGAGTAGAGGACCCGATTTTTCGGAAGTGGCATTTGGAGAATGCAGGTAGAGCTATATCCTTTGTGAAAGAGGGACAGTGGGGTCGGTAACCTACCTGTGTAGTATTACTGAGCCATGCCCCTTGGGCTTTTGGCGGAGCCTTAAGGTGGGTAATTTTCTTAGATCTTTGCCTAGTGCAAGTAAATTTGATAGACCTCTTACAGGCTTTGAACAATTGTGTAAAGGAGTTCTGTGCGTCATGTATTGTCCTCTATTTACTCAGCTCTATTTACCCCCAAAACACTACGAGCCCTTCTTATTTTTGTGAGTGGGATTGAGATTTTGGAAGGTCTCTTATAGAACATCAGAAGACAAGTATTTGTGTACTTACTCATACGTCATCAATTTCAAGTAGATATCAGGAAACAAGTTTTAAAATCTTGTCAAGATGCTATGAGGTGCCAACGAGACTTCGTAAGATCTACCAAGATTATTCCCCAAGGTGCTGGAGAGGAGGGGACGTTTATCCATTTCTCCAGTAAGGTGGGAAACAGGAGTTCAGGGCAGGCCAGGCAGGTACTGGTAGTGGGGGACTCAATTATTAGGGGGACAGACAGGGCAATCTGTTACAAAGACCGGGATCGTTGAACGGTGTGTTGCCTTCCTGGTGCTCGAGTTCGTCACATCGCGGATTGGGCTGACAGATTACTGGGAGGGGTTGGCGATAACCCAGCAGTCATGGTGCACATTGGCACCAATGATAAAGTTAGAGGTATATGGCGGGTCCTCAAAAACGATTTCAGGGACTTAGGCAGGAAGCTTAAAACTAGGACCTCCAAGGTGATATTCTCCGAAATATTACCTGTACCACGAGCCACATCTGAGAGACAACGGGAGATTAGGGAGGTAAATAAGTGGCTCAAGAGCTGGTGTAGGATAGAGGGGTTTGGGTTCATGGAGAACTGGGCCGACTTCTCGGTCGGTTACAGGCTCTACGGTTGGGACGGGCTGCATCTCAATGGGGAGGCTGCAGCCCTGCTGGGGGAGAAGATGGCTAAGAGGTTGGAGGAGTGTTTAAACTAGGGACCGGGGGGGAGGGCAACTACAATATAGTAAGTGAAGACAGAGTAGATGGAGAGCTGGGCCTAGATTATGGAACTGGCGGGAGGGGTTAGAACAGTCACTAGTGACAAGAGGAAAGGGCATATGGACAAACATAATAAATGTATGTATACTAATGCTCAAAGCCTCACTAATAAAGCTGAAGAATTAGAATGGTTGAAGAGAAATATGATATAGTGGGGATACGCGAGACATGGCTGGATGAGAGTTATGACTGGGCTGTTAATATCCAGGGTTAAAGTCCATTCAGAAATGACAGTAAAAATAAGAAAGGGGGAGTGGTCTGTCTATATGTTAAATCATGCCTTAAACCCATTCTGCGGGAGGATATAAGTGATGATAATGTTGAATCTCTTTGGGTAGAAATAAGGGGAGGGACGAAGAATAATAAAATTCTTATAGGAGTGAGTTATAAACCTCCAAGTATAGTGGAAGAATCAGAAAATCTTCTTATAAGACAAATAGATGCGGCAGTGAAGCAGGGGGAAGTCATTATTATGGGGGACTTTAACTACCCAAATATAAACTGGAAAGCAGAAACCTGCAGCTCCAGGAAGGGAAGCAGGTTTTTAGAAATAGTAAAAGATAATTACCTTTCCCAACTAGTACAGGAACCAACAAGAGTAAAAGGTAATAGTGACCATAACATAGTAAGTTTTCAATTATCCTTCAATAAAATGATCAGTAGAGGGGCTACAAAACATTAAATTTCAGGAAGGCTAATATCCAAAAACTAAGAGAGGACCTTGGGAACATAGACTGGACAATGCCTTCAGAAATAAAAGTACACAAGAAAAATGGGACATATTTAAGAGCATCCTGGGTAAATTGTGTAAACGACACATACCATATTGGAATAAAAGTAGTAGAAATAAGAGAAATCCAATGTGGTTAACTTCAGCTGTAAGGGGTGCAATAAATGATAAGAAACAAGCATTCAGACTACTAAAACAAGAAGGTAGTGGGAAGCATTAAGCAACTATAGACAGAAGAATAGAATGTGTAAAAAGCTAATAAAAGAAGCAAAAATAGCAACAGAAAGAAGGATAGCCACAGAAAGTAAAACAAATCCCAAAATATTCTTCACCTATATAAACAACAAAAGACTTAAAACCGAAAGACTTTGGGCACCGGTAAATAAGAAGGACACAGCTGAACTGGAGCGGGTGCAGAGGAGGGCAACAAAAGTCATTAAGGGAATGGGTGGGTTACAGTACCAAGACAGGTTATCAAGCTTGGGGTTATTGACGCTGGAAAAAAGACGTCTTAGGGGCGATCTGATCACAATGTACAAATATATGAATGGACAGTACAGAGATCTTTGTGGTGATCTTTTTACTCCTAGGTCTGTAACCATGACAAGGGGGCATCCTCTACATCTAGAGGAAAGAAGATTTCATCATCAGCATCGACGTGGGTTCTTTACTGTACGAGCGGTAAGACTGTGGAACTCTCTGCCACATGATGTTGTCATGGCCGATTCATTAAATAAGTTGAAGGGAGGCCTGGATGCTTTTCTTGAACAATATAATATTACAAGTTATGGGCATTAGATTTCTGGTGATACGTTGATCCGAGGATTGTTCTGGTTGCCATTGGAGTCGGGGGGGGGGGGGGTCTCCCTGTTGTGGGGCGGTTGTTGTCTGCCTCATGGGGGTTTTTGCCTTCCTGGAGCAACACAGTAGGATTTCCCTAGGTTGAACCTGATGGACTCTTGTGTTCTTTCAACCTTGTTTACTATGTTACTATGTTACTTTTTGGAGTTGTCCTCGCTTGGTGAGTTTCTAGAAAGAGGTGGGGAGAATTGCTTCTGGTTTTACAACATATCCTCTTCCGTTTTCTCCCGAATTTTTCTTATTGCATCTGTCGGATATACCTTTGAGGCAGTATCGGGGTTCAGGGGTCCAGCACCTGGTCAATGCTGCTAAAGTTTGTATTCCAGCTTCGTGGGAAAACGCAAAGACTCCCTTAGTGAAAATGTGGTTAAGAGAGGCTTAAAAAATATACTTACACAATGGAAGATCTTACATCACAGTTAACGGAAAATGACGATAGATTCAGAGATATATGGGCTTTATGAGGTCAATATAGAGAATCAAATGAATTCAAAAGTATAATGGCCACATAGATTTTGTAATCGGAAGGAGAGGGGGGTAGGTTTGGATGGGGGTTGTATAGGAGGGAGGGTACAGGGTGCGATTGGGTTTGTTTTTCTTCTTCAATATTTGTATGTCCCTTTTCTCTTCTTGAGAGTTTTTTTTGTGTGTTTAAGATGAGAAAATTCAATAAAGAAAAAGAATGGAAAATAAAGAGGTTGCAGGCAAAAATTTATTATATAATTAATTATATAAAAATTCAGTAGTTTTACCTCCGACACTAGACCAATTGTTTCTTGGCTCATGAATTTTCTCACTAGATATGTCCAGATATTGCTAGACACCAAATATTGTGAAAATTCTGGTCTCTATTTACTTATATGTTCAGCAATATTTTCTTCTTCAATCCTTTTCCTGGTTAGAAATGTCCTGCTGAAAATGATTACTGTGTTTGTCACTCAGTGCATCCAGGTTCTATACAATTAGGTTTCAGTGAGACTCTCATATGGTGGTAAATACTTTCGATCAAAGTATTTAAGGAGTGATACCTATTAGCCAAGAAAAAAATGTTATAATTGTGAGCTTTCTGGATTCAAAAGATCACTTTTTCAGGCAAGTTTACAAATGAATGCCTTACATAAACAGCACTACATTTTAGGGATGATACAAGCAAGAAAAGAATGACCTCTGTAAATAAGATGGGCGGAAGGGGCTTGTGTCAGGGAGGTGATTGGTGTCAGGGAGGTGATTGTAGTTACTTCACATACTGTAGATAAGCCAGTGCAATAAAAAGGACTTGTTGTAAATGAAAGGTTATTTTGATGTCCAAGATGTTTGGTTAGTTCAGTCTTATCTGTAGAGTGTGTCCATGTAGTGGGTAATCCAGGTGCCAGGTTTAGTCCATGTGTTAATGACTGGAAGGTTTTTATCAGTTTGAACTCCCACACGTTCCTCTCTGGGAGTGACCTTTTGAGTACCATAATTTTTAAATCTGTCATTCTATGGTTCTGTTCTTAAAAATGTTGGCCTAAAGGGGAGTTGAGACTTGTTTTTATTGTGTGTCCATATAAGCTCATTTTAGTTTAAAATTTCGATTTGGTAAATTCCTGTATGGTATCATTTACATTTTACCATATAAACCTCATCAGAAGATCTACATAAAAAACAGCTGTGATTGAATAGTCCCGCTGTGAATCGGGGATGCGGATTGTGCTTGTTTGTAACACTGTTTGTTGGGACACATGCTGCATTATTTGTTGTTGCAGGGGAAGGTGCCAGTCTCTGTTGTTGATGTCAGGGCACTTTTTACAAGATTAGTAAAGAGTGAGCATGCTCGTCCGAGCTTGGTACTCGTTTGAGCATTAGGGTACTCGATGGTACTCGTTTCTCGGATGAGCATCTTGCAAAGGTTCGAGTTCGATACAACAGCTAAACAATTGTTTGTTTAGCAGTTTTAATAAAGTTTCAGCTCCCTGGGAAAGCAGGCAATCAGTAATACAGGGATTGGCATTACCGGAGTTAGCGATCCTCTGCAATAATGCCCATCCCTGTATTAATTAATATATTTAATTAACAAAACAAAGTTTCGTTATAAAAAAGTTATTTTTGTTGTTCAATAGTTTAATTAAAACGAATCCATACTTGTGCAATTAAATATACTGTTAAAATAAATATATATGAATAAATGTGTGTGTATATGTATACGTGTGTGTGTGTGTATATATATATATATATATATATATATATATATATATATAATTTATAGTATATTGAATTGCAAAAGTATGGATTCGTTTTAATTAAACTATTGCACATTGTAAATAACTTTTTTTGAACGAAAATGTGTTTTATTAATTATTTATATTAACTATTACAGCTCTATTAAAGCTGGTTCATGTTGCCGGTAATAGAGCTCACTGTATTAATTAATACTTTACTTTAATTAAAACATCAAATGTTTCTTCTAATTATGCTATCACAACAGCATTATTAGAAGAAACATTTTGATTCATATGTGCGCTCACCTGAGCGCACATGTAAAGAGCGGCTAACACTAAACCCCCCATTATTAACCTAGTACCCAATGCCACCAGGGGTACTGGGAAAAGCCGGGTGCCAGTGGTCCCGGAGCGTCAAAATTGGCGCTCCTGGACTCGGCGGCAGCAGGCTGGTAATATTTAGGCTGGGGAGGGCCTAAACCAATGGCTCTTCCCACCCTGGTGTTACCAGGCTGCTGTTGCTTGGTTTTTAACCCGGCTGGTTATGAAAATAGGGGGGACCCTATGCATTTTTTATTTATAAAAAAAAAACAAAAAACGAGTAGGGTTCCCCCTATTTACATAACCAACCAGGTTAAAAACCAAGCAACAGCAGCCTGGTAACACCAGGGTGGGAAGAGCCATTGGTTTAGGCCCTCCCCAGCCTAAATATTACCAGCCTGCTGTGGCCCAGTCCAGGAGCGCCAATTTTGACGCTCCAGGACCACTGGCACCCGGCTCTTCCCAGTACCCCTGGTGGCATTGGGTACTGGGGTAATAATAGGGGGTTAGTGTTAGCCATTTAATACCGTCTAACACTAAGCCCCGACTTAGTAATGGATTCCGTCTATTAGACTGCTCCCACTACTAAGTCTATAAAGTAAAAAAATAAGACAAGACCCAAGTGAAATTTTTTCTATTTAAATAAAAACATCCCCACACCTCTCATTGAACATTTTATTTTTAAATAAAAATCCAAACACCCGCTGGTCATCGACGTAGTCCAGCGAATCCGACATGATCCACAGGATACCGATATCTGAAAAACAAAAAGGGAGAAACACACAAACAGGAGCACAACACCCCATCATTGTGAGAGGTGTTGTGCACCTTACAGTATGCGGCATCTTTACAGATCGCTGCTTACACTCTGGCACCCAAGGGGTTAAGGGAGGAAGCATTGCATCCCCCTAACCCCTTGGGGGCCAGACTGATGTCAGACTGCACCCATACCAGCAAGGAAGGGGTTAAGTGACCCCCCCCCCCATTGCTGGGATGGGTGCAGTGCAGGGGAGGGGGTGGGGAGAGCTTTATACTCACCCTCAGATGTCCGATGTTGTCTCTTCGCCGGTCCACGGCACAATGAAGTCACTGTGCCGGGACCTGCTCTTTATATGTGCGCTCAGCCAATCAGCTGAGCGCACATATGAATCAAAATGTTTCTTCTAATAATGCTATTGTGATAGCATAATTAGAAGAAACATTTGATGTTTTAATTAAAGTAAAGTATTAATTATTACAGTGAGCTCTTTTACCGGCAATATGAACCGGCTTTAATAGAGCTTCCTGTAATAGTTAATATAATTAATTAATAAAACACATTTTCGTTCTAAAAAAAATATTTTCATTGTTCAAAAGTTTAATCAAAACAAATCCATACTTGTGCAATTAAATATACTATAAATATATATATATACATTTATTTATATACACTACCGTTCAAAAGTTTGGGGTCACATTGAAATGTCCTTATTTTTGAAGGAAAAGCACTGTACTTTTCAAAGAAGATAACTTTAAAGTAGTCCTAACTTTAAACAAATACACTCTATACATTGCTAATGTGGTAAATGACTATTCTAGCAGCAAATGTATGGTTTTTGGTGCAATATCTACATAGGTGTATAGAGGCCCATTTCCAGCAACTATCACTCCAGTGTTCTAATGGTACAATGTGTTTGCTCATTGGCTCAGAAGGCTAATTGATGATTAGAAAACCCTGGTGCAATCATGTTCACACATCTGAAAACAGTCTAGCTCGTTACAGAAGCTACAAAACTGACCTTCCTTTGAGCAGATTGTGTTTCTGGAGCATCACATTTGTGGGGTCAATTAAACGCTCAAAATGGCCAGAAAAAGAGCACTTTCATCTGAAACTCGACAGTCTATTCTTGTTCTTAGAAATGAAGGCTATTCCATGCGAGAAATTGTTAAGAAATTGAAGATTTCCTACAACGGTGTGTACTACTCCCTTCAGAGGAAAGCACAAACAGGCTCTAACCAGAGTAGAAAAAGATGTGGGAGCACAACTAAGCAAGAAGATAAGCACATTAGTGTTTCTAGTTTGAGAAACAGACGCCTCACAGGTCCCCAACTGGCATCTTCATTAAATAGTACCCGCAAAACACCAGTGTCAACAACTACAGTGAAGAGGCGGCTGCGGGATTTTGGGCTTCAGGGCAGAGTGGCAAAGAAAAAGCCATATCTGAGACTGGCCAATAAAAGAAAAAGATTAAGATGGGCAAAAGAACACAGACATTGGACAGAGGAAAACTGAAAAAAAATGTTGTGGATGGATGAATCCAAGTTTGAGGTGTTTGGATGACAAAGAAGAACGTTTGTGAGACACAGAACAAATGAAAAGATGCTGGAAAAATGCCTGACGCCATCTGTTAAGCATGGTGGAGGTAATGTGATGGTCTGGGGTTGCTTTGGTGCTGGTAAGGTGGGAGATTTGTACAGGGTAAAAGGGATTCTGAATAAGGAAGGCTAGCACTCAATTTTGCACCGCCATGCCATACCCAGTGGACAGCGCTTGATTGGAGCCAATTTCATCCTACAACAGGACAATGACCCTAAACACACCTCCAAATTGTGCAAGAACTATTTACAGCAGAAGCAGGCAGCTGGTATTTTATCGGTAATGGAATGGCCAGCGCAGTCACCAGATCTGAACCCCATTGAGCTGTTCTGGGAGCAGCTTGACTGTATGGTACGCCAGAAGTGCCCTTCCAACCAGTCAAACTTGTGGGAGCTGCTTCTAGAAGCGTGGGGTGCAATTTCTCCAGCTTACCTTAACAGATTAATAGCTAGAATGCCAAAGGTGTGCAATGCTGTTATTGCTTCAAAAGGAGGATTCTTTGACGAAAGCAAAGTTTGATGTAAAAACAATGTTATTTCAAATACAAATCATTATTTCTAACCTTGTCAATGTCTTGACTCTATTTTGTATTCATTTCACAATATATGGTGGTTAGTGATGAGCGAATAGTGAGATATTCGAATATTCGTACGAATATCCCGCGAATATTCGAATATTCGATCGAATATTTGATCCCATTAAAGTCTATGGTAACAAGCATTCGATTAGTGAAAAACATCTATTTGACCATTTGGAGGGTGAAACCGGAAGCTGGGGGATTTGAACGCTTATCGAATATTTATCGAATATTCGCGGGATATTCGTACGAATATCAAATATTTGAATATCTCACTATTCGATCGAATATCTATTCGATCGAACAGTATTCGCTCATCACTAATGGTGGTGAATAAGTGTGACTTTTCATGGAAAACACAAAATTGTTTGGGTGACCCCCAAACTTTTGAACGGTAGTGTATATGTATAGTGTTTATATATATATATATATATATATATATATATATATATATATACACTATATATATATTGAACAACAAAAATAACTTTTTTAGGACGAAAAATTGTTTTATTAATATATTAACTAATACATGGATTGGCATTATTGCAGAGGATCGCTAACCCCGGTAATGGCGATCGCTGTATTACTGCTGTTTCCTGTCCATTTCTGTGATGTTTCCATCATTTTCTGTGGTTGATAGGTTTACAGAGGACCTTCCCTCTGCCGAACTTGGGTCCCCCTACAAAAATGCTCGCATTTCCCATTGACTTCAATGGGGTTCGTTACTCAAAATGAGCACCCGAGTATCGGGAAATACTCGTCTCGAGTAACGAGCACCCAAGCATTTTAGTACTCGCTCATCACTAAAGAAGATGTCTTAAATTTTGAGGCTGTTTGTATGAAAGAAAAGGTAACTTTGGGAAAATCACCTTCAGTCTTTTGTCCCTCTGGAATATCAACTGTAGTTCAGCAGCAATCTTTTTTTATAATGTTCATATAAAGGTTATACAGTAGGTGACCACTAATGGTATCCGGCTGTTCTCCTTTTTCCTATATTCTAGGAGGCCTTGTCTTTAAATTCTGGCGGCTCTGCTGATCTGTCCATCTATAATTAATGGATGGTAGCCTCCACAAACTGCACTCATTGTTTAGTAACACTAAAAGTTTACCTAGTTCACAATGATGTTCCGTTTTGTTATTTCCCAAATAGTTGGAGCAGTCACTTTTGAAACTCTTCCATGCTCCATGTAAAACCTTACACAACTCTTTTAAAAATTTCTTAACACTTTTCTGAAGTAAAAAAAAATTATGAAAATACAGACTTACTAAGAATGACCACAGACCATAGGTATGCAGCACTTGAAGCAAAGCTAGTCTTGGATATGAAGTGTTTTCTGCTTTTCCCCCTGTGTGTTCTTGGTGCAATGTCACGGCCACGGCGGCGTCCCGTGTTCCGGGCCGCCGCCGCGACCTCCTCCTGCCCCATGCAGCCGCCGGGGTCCTTGTGCAGGGACCCGGCGCTGCTGCTAGTTCGGCCCCTGGGGGCGCCTCACCTCTCCTCCGCTCCTGTCTCCGTCTGTGCCGGCCGGCACGCGCGTCCCCGCCTCCTAGGGCGCGCGCGCGCCGGCTGTCTCAGATTTAAAGGGGCAGTGCGCTCCTAATTGGTCCACATGTCTATCACTCCCTATAAATTCCAGCCCTGCCCCACTACAGGTGTTGGAGCCTCTATATGCTTCCCATAGCGTTTGGCCCAGCTCCCTGTTGTCCCTGACCTTAGTCCTTGTCCCTTGTTCCTGTCTTCAGTCCTAGTTCCTAGTCCTTGCCTGCTGCCTTCCCATTGTTCCTGAGTCCTGTCCGCCACCTGCAAGCACGTATACTATCCTCTGCCTGCACCTCCTGCCTACTGCTCCTGCCACGCCTCGCCTGCCGTCACTAGCAACCAAGCCAGGGGTAGCGACCTGGGGGTCGCCTGCCGCAGCAAGTCCATCCCGCCTTGCGGCGGGCTCTGGTGAAAACCAGCGGCCCCTTAGACTCCGCTCCCTGGTGAGGTTAGTGCCATCGCTGGTGACGGTCCAGTGGATCCACTACTCCAGGCGTTACAGTAGGCTCCAACCATGGATCCCGGCGAGGTGTCTGATATCCGTGACATAGCCCAACAGGCTCAACAAATCCAGCAACAGTCGCAGCAGATCCAGCAACTCACTGCAGCCTTACAGCAGCATATTACAGCCCAGCGCACACCACCTCCTGCTGCTTTTTCTACACTTCGACTGGCTCTCCCAAGCAAATACTCTGGTGACTCCAAGTTGTGCAGAGGATTCCTGACCCAGTGCACCATGCATATTGAACTTTTAAGTAGTCAATTTTCCACCGAGCGCTCTAAAGTGGCTTTCATCATCAGCCTATTGGAGGGTAGAGCTCTGGCCTGGGCCACGCCGCTGTGGGACCGAGATGATCCTGTTGCTGCCAATCTCCAAACCTTCCTAGTCGAGTTTCGCTCCGTCTTTGAGGAACCTGCCCGTGCCTTTTCAGCTGAAACTGCTCTCCTCAACCTCTCTCAAGGGAGCTCCTCTGTTGGTGACTACGCCATCCAGTTCCGCACCCTGGCGGCAGAATTAGACTGGAATGAGGCCGCTCTAATAGCCACCTTCAAGAAGGGCCTGTCCAGTCGGGTGAGAGACGTGCTTTCCGCCCGAGACCTACCTACCTCCCTGAACGAACTCATCCTACTGGCCACCAGGGTCGATACTCGTTTTTCTGAGAGAGAGGAGGAGGTCTGGCATGAACGGCGACCAAGCCTGTCCCGTTGCCATCATCAGCTGGCGCCGGTCTTCCAGAATCCCGTTGCTCCCATGTCCCAGTCGTCTCCAGAGGTTCCTATGCAGGTGGAACGTGCTCGCCTGACAACTGATGAGAGGACTCGTCGACTGAACCTGAATCTCTGCCTCTACTGCGGTGGTTCAGATCACTTTCGGCTGAGATGTCCCCAACGTCCTCAAGCGTCCGGGAAACACCAGCACCTAGGTCCGGTGGGAGAGGTCCCCCTGAGTGTGAATGCCACCTCTCCAAAGTTGTCTGTGCCAGTTTCCATCCAGACACCCTCAGGACAAACTCACCAGACTACTGCCTTTCTCGATTCTGGGTCAGCAGGCAATTTTATTGCAGCTACATTGGTCCAGAGATGGCGGCTACCCGTGACCCCACTAGCCAGACCCCTGACTATCTCCTCGGTCACGGGCGAGATTCTTACCGACCATGTGCACTACCAGACCGCACCTCTAGTCCTCCAGGTGGGCACTTCACATCTGGAAAAGATCTCCTTCTACGTCCTGCCCCATTCTTCTTCCACCATCCTCCTGGGACTCCCTTGGCTGCAATTACATGCCCCTAAGCTGGACTGGAGAACCGGGAAGATTCTCAGTTGGGGTCAGGACTGTTCCAACCAGTGTCTGAGGTCACCTAAGCCCAAGTACTCTATGTTGTCATCCGAGCCCGCCAAGCCTTTGTCCGGCCTACCGACGGAATACCAAGACTTGCCTGATGCCTCCATCTGCAGGCAAGAAAGAGGGGGAGGCCAAAGGGGGGGGGTACTGTCACGGCAGCGGCGGCGTCCCGTGTTCCAGGCCGCCGGCGCGACCTCCTCCTGCCCCATGCAGCCACCGGGGTCCTTGTGCAGGGACCCGGCACTGCTGCTAGTTCGGCCCCTGGGGGCGCCTCACCTCTCCTCCGCTCCTGTCCCCGTCTGTGCGCGCCGGCTGTCTCAGATCTCCTGCCTACTGCTCCTGCCACGCCTCGCCTGCCGTCACTAGCAACCAAGCCAGGGGTAGCGACCTGGGGGTCGCCTGCCGCAGCAAGTCCATCCTGCCTTGCAGCGGGCTCTGGTGAAAACCAGCGGCCCCTTAGACTCCGCTCGCTGGTGAGGTTAGTGCCATCGCTGGTGACGGTCCAGTGGATCCACTACTCCAGGCGTTACATGCAACTGGTGCTCTTTGATTACAAATGGGTTGATTAATGTGTATTTAAAGTGAATGTAACACCAGGTATGTTCGCTTTAAGTGTTGCACATGAATAGAACGGCACCAGCATCACAGAGGGATGGGGTTTCCTCCCACTGGAGTAATAGACTGGTGCTGTGCAAGGAACTGGGCTGTGGTTTAAATAAAGGACTGTGGCAACGGCTTCCCAACACCAGTGCCATTCTATTCATGTGCAACACTTAAAGTGAATGTACCTGATGGCACATTCACTTTAACAGAGTGTGATAACATGTACTCACTTGTGCAAACTCTCTAAGTGTAAAATTAGCAGAAAATGTATCAATTTGACTTCAGTTAATCTGCCTGATTATCTTTTACCATGGGACCAATCAGATTCCACCTTTCATTTTCCAAAGAATCTGTGAGGAACGAAACGTGGAATCTGATTTGTTACTAGGGGCAACTGAGCCAGTTTCACTTTACACCATGTTTGATAAATCTCCCTCATAGTGGTATGCAGCCACCACCATCACAACACCAGCACTTAATGGGGGAAAACCAGTATTCTGGCAACCAGTATGCTGCCAGACTTATCGTCCATTTTTACGAAGCAATAAATGGCTCAATTGATCATTTAATAATTTTGAAGCAACAATTTGGTTTTATGAAGATCAACATTTAGACAAAGAGATAAATCATTCAAAAAAATAGTTTTTACAATCGCTTTAGGATGACTTAAGGCCATCTCACACACTAGAAAGAATCTTTAAAAGACTGTTTAGATGAAGCAATCTAAGAATTATCAGCAAGTGACCAGTGACGATTTGAGAACATGTTGAAATACCACGATGAATGATTTCTCGCTTGTTGCTTGATCGTTAGCTGTATTTGTGGCAAAGCCAGGAGGCCTGTGGGATGTATGCTGTGGGCAGCTTTGGCGGTGTTGTGTCAGCTCTGTGGGTGGAGGGTCATTTGCGCACTTTTCAAGGTAGTCTGGAGTGGCATTGGTACCCAGCCCCCAGTCAAGCAGGCACTGCTTCCGCAGGTTTAGATAACCCAAATGTAACCTGGTGTGTAGGTGCAGAATAATAGGCAGTAGGCAGAGTCCAGTAGCATAACCAGAATAACGTCTGTTTACTTGAAATCTTCAGTGCAATACAACAATAAATCTTCAGTAACTGTACGTGCAGTTAAAGCGACTCTGTACCCTCAATCTGACCCCCCCCCCCCAAACCACTTGTACCTTCGAATAGCTGCTTTTAATCCAAGATCTGTCCTGTGGTCCGTTTGGCAAATGATGCAATTATTGTCATTAAAAATAATTTTAAAATTGCAGCTCCATGTCTTACATGCGTATCTGTGCCCTAACTTTGCACCGCCCCTCCGTCCCTCCTCCCCGCCCTCCTCATCATTAGGAATGCTCCAGGCAGATTGCCTATTATTCACCAGCTGTGTTACCACAGCACATGGGCTGGATCATTAAGACACCTGTGCAATGTTCAAACAGAATTAACTGTTCCAGTAGCATTCCTAATAATGAAGAGGGTGGGGAGGAGATGATGCAAAGGGGGTGATGCAAAGTTAGGGCACAGATACGCCCGCAGGGCACGGGGCTGCAATTTTAAAATTAATTTTTTATGACAGTAACTGCATCACCTGCCGAACGGACCGCAGGACAAATCTTGGATTAAAAGCAGCTATCTGAAGGTACAAGTGGTTTGGGGGGGGGGGGGGTCTGATTGTGGGTACCGAGTCGCTTTAAGAAGTAGAAGTAGTAGTAACTGGAGAAGTGAGAGTAGAAGAGCATCTTGAGCGCCCTGTCCAATATAGCTGTGTACTCTGCCAGAATAGCATAGTGAAGAACAAATGAAAAAGAAGATACTCATACTCATGTATAGATGCTTTACTTGATCTGACTGCCTTATGCCCTAGAGTGTCGAGATACCCATCCTGCTAGGGTAGTACGAGGTCCCAGACCTCCCAGGGTTTCCCAGAATAGCCATGCACTACAGAAGGATACGTAGTAGAGTTACAGCTTTGTCCTACTGGGGTCATTACCTCAGTACTGGGGTCAGGTATGCTGCTCTATGTCTTGTTGAGGGTATCCCTGGCATGGGCAAGGTGATGCTCAGAGGATGTCCTTTCTCCTGAGGGATCTAGCACGGCATGCTAGCGGGGGTTAACAACTTGGGAAGAACATGTCTCACTCTTTGTCTCTGTCTCTCCCATACTCCTGACTAGAGAACTCCTGAACAATAACCCCTCCCATCAGGAACTAACCTCCCTTTTTATAGGGACAAACCAAATCTCCTAGTGCTGTGTGTGCACAAAAGAGAGGTGATAGGACAGAAAAAAAGAGGGAAAACACCCGCACCAGTGATTGGAGAGAAAACAAACATGTGACAAACAGCAGTTAAGCCAATGCTTTCTTTAGCCCTGCTGAATGCAAGTTGCACAGTAAGAACAGCTGCGACACCTAGTGGGGAAAACACATAGTACATTTTGACTTCATCCCACTGTGAAAACCTGAGTGAGTTACTGTGCCCAGGTGCAATAAAAACTTAGTGGCACACCCGTGCTGGGATACTACATATTTCTATGAGCAGTAATGCAATCTTATCGAGCAGATTTGAACAATAGTTGCTCTGTGTAAATGGACAAAAAGCCCCCATCTCTGGACTGGGCAATCCAACAGACACAGCACCTCAGCTACAAGGGCCACCACACAGCATCACACCAGGTGAACAGTTCACAAAAGCCCACCATTCCATGTGCTACCAGCCAGCAGACTACAGGAAATAGTATTAACTTCAGGTGAAGTAGTAGTGATGCCAAGGTAAAAGAAGGGGTATATATATATATATATATATATATATATATATATATATATATATATGGAAAATGTTTGAGAGCCCCGTAGATATTCTAATTATATATTCAGAAAATGTATTTTGTTTTGGCATAACAAGTATAATTAGAATACCCATCAAAATCTATTATAAGTGACTGTACAGTAATGGAGAGGATAGGAAACACAAGGTCGGACAGAGACTGCAGGGAGCATGAAGGAATGAGCAGGACATATGTGGGCACATGCATACAGCACTCTCTGTCCGGGGAGTGAGGGGTTACAGGTATGAAAAGATTACCTCCACAGCCTGTCCCCTGATGTAAGCCCCAGCCTGAAGTGGATCTGCTATTATTTGGAAGGTGAGGGAGACTTCCTGGGTCAGAGTACAGTGGTGTAGACCCCACTATGCAGACATGCCCCTCCCCCACTCCCCCTCCCACCCAGTACAGGGAGCTCTTAAACCAAAGCAATGCTCTTAAACCAAGTCACAATTTTGAAAAACTGAGAGCTCTTACACCAAAATGCTCTTAAACCAAGTTACTCTTAAACCAAGGTACCACTGTATAATTGCTGTTTACCAATGCTTTAACACCTTTCCCTGTTTCAATGGGATTGTAATGCCCCCACAAATCTATTGATTCATCCTGTGACATAATGATCATGAAACAGAGTTAGAGCGAATGTAACAGGAAAATTAAGGAATTACAGATGGAGCAGTCACATGACCAAGCTTGAAAAAACAAAAAGGGCTAAAAAAAAAAAATAAATAAATTCAAATGTATTGAGAACATACAACACCAACAAAAGTCAATGCAAGTTTATTGAAAAAGTCCTGGAAACCTCTTTTAGGGTAGAGACCCACTTGCAAGTCCCCTCGCTGCGTATTTGCAGCGAGACTCGTGTCCCTATACTTTCAATGGCAGACAAACACGCAGCAGGGATGTACCTGTTAATCCCCCGGCCGCCAGAGCTGATACTTCACCTGATCCCGGCTCCGGCTTGCTTTGGTGATTCCCGGTGTTTTTAGCAAGCCAGGGACCAGGTTAAGTATATGCAGGGCTGGCCTTAGGGGTGTGCGAGCAGTGCGGCCTTACAGGGCGCTGTGTACTCCCGGCAGGAAGGGGGCGCCACCTGCATCCCCCTGAGGCCATATATCCGTCCCCTGCCTCAGCACAGCAGCCGAGGAAGCTCTTCTCCCCGGACATGTGACTGCAGCCTGGCCCCCATCCCCTGCCCCCCACAGCGTCTCCCAGCTCACAGAGGCCCATAACCCCGCCCCCTCCCCCGACGGAGACATCAGCAGTGTGATCCTCCGCTCTACCTGCTTCTCCTCATGGGCAGAGACATCCTCCACTACTACTGCAGTGTGAGTGTGAGTATATCTATCTATCTCTGTCTGTGTGTGTTAGTGCTCTGTGTGGTAGGACAACAACTCCCAGCATACTCCTGTGTGGCTCTGTGTGGTGGGACAACAACTCCCAGCATGCTCCTGTGTGGCTCTGTGTGGTAGGACAACAACTCCCAGCATGCTCCTGTGTGGCTCTGTGTTGTGGGACAACAACTCCCAGCATACTCCTGTGTGGCTCTGTGTGGTGGGACAACAACTCCCAGCATAATCCTGTGTGGCTCTGTGTGGTAGGACAACAACTCCCAGCATGCTCCTGTGGGGTAGGACAACAACTCCCAGCATACTCCTATGTAGCTCTGTGTGGTGGGACAACAACTCCCAGCATACTCCTGTGTGACTGTGTGGTAGGACAACAACTCCCAGCATACTCCTATGTGGCTCTGTGTGGTAGGACAACAACTCCCAGCATACTCCTATGTGGCTCTGTGTGGTAGGACAACAACTCCCAGCATACTCCTGTTTGGCTCTGTGTGGTAGGACAACAACTCCCAGCATGCTCCTGTGTGGCTGTGTGGTAGGACAACAACTCCCAGCATGCTCCTGTGTGGTAGGACAACAACTCCCAGCATACTCCTGTGTGGCTCTGTGTGGTAGGACAACTCCCAGCATACTCCTGTGTGGCTCTGTGTGGTAGGACAACAACTCCCAGCATGCTCCTGTGTGGCTCTGTGTGGTAGGACAACAACTCCCAGCATGCTCCTGTGTGGCTCTGTGTGGTGGGACAACAACTCCCAGCATACTCCTGTGTGGCTCTGTGTGGTAGGACAACAACTCCCAGCATGCTCATGTGTGGTAGGACAACAACTCCCAGCATACTCCTGTGTGGCTCTGTGTGGTAGGACAACTCCCAGCATACTCCTGTGTGGCTCTGTGTGGTAGGACAACAACTCCCAGCATGCTCCTGTGTGGCTCTGTGTGGTAGGACAACAACTCCCAGCATGCTCCTGTGTGGCTCTGTGTGGTGGGACAACAACTCCCAGCATACTCCTGTGTGGCTCTGTGTGGTAGGACAACAACTCCCAGCATACTCCTATGTGGCTCTGTGTGGTAGGACAACAACTCCCAGCATGCTCCTGTGTGGTAGGACAACAACTCCCAGCATGCTCCTGTGTGGTAGGACAACAACTCCCAGCATGCTCCTGTGTGGCTCTGTGTGGTAGGACAACAACTCCCAGCATGCTCCTGTGTGGCTCTGTGTGGTAGGACAACAACTCCCATCATGCTCCTGTGTGTGTGTGTGTGTGTGTGTGTGTGTGTGTGTGTGGTAGGACAACAACTCCCAGCATGCTCCTGTGTGGCTCTGTGTGGTAGGACAACAACTCCCAGCATGTTCCTGTGTGGCTCTGGTAGGACAACAACAACTCCCAGTGGTGGGTATGTGTGGTGTGTATGTGTATATGTGACTGTATGTGTGTCTGTGTTTGCAGGATATATATACTGTGTGTCTGTATGCGTCTGTGTAGGCAGTATATACACTGTGGGAGAGATTAATCAAACATGGTGTGAAGTGAAATCGGCTCAGTTGCCCCTAGCAACCAATAAGATTCCACCTTTCATTTTCCAATGAGTCTGTGAGGAATGAGAGGTGGAATCTGATTGGTTGCCGGGGGAGACTGAGCCAGTTTCACTTTACACCATGTTTGATGAATCTCCCCCGTGTGTCTGTATGTGTATATGTGACTGTATCTGTCTATGTAAGCAGTATATACAGTGTGTGTCTCCAAGAGATAGGCTTGGGATGGGCTACAATCAGCCGGGGGGGGCGCCAAAAGAATATTCTGCA
Source organism: Dendropsophus ebraccatus (assembly GCF_027789765.1). Taxonomy (NCBI): domain Eukaryota; kingdom Metazoa; phylum Chordata; class Amphibia; order Anura; family Hylidae; genus Dendropsophus; species Dendropsophus ebraccatus. The sequence goes on along the minus strand of NC_091460.1, from coordinate 85,311,688 downwards.
CAGGGCGCCATCTACCCTAAGGCCGGCCCTGAGTATATGCTCCAGCCAGCCGCCCGCCAGCAGCCCCAGCCGCCCGATCGCACCCCTGCCACAGCCGGCCACCTGCCCGCTTGATCGCCTCCCCCCCACAGCTCCAGCCGCCCGATCATCCCTCATCACCCAATTGCCGCCCCCCCGCAGCCCCAATCGCTCCCCCGAAGCCCCGATCGCCCCCCGCAGCCCCGATCCCCCCCCCCCCCGCAACTGTGTAACTTTGTGTTCTACTTTCCTAAACCACAGTTTAATAGTAAGATTAACTAGATGTGCATTTCCAGGAGAAAATACATAGGGGGAGATTTATCAAACATGGTGTAAAGTGAAACTGGCCCAGTTGCTTCTAGCAACCAATCAGATTCCACCTTTCATTTTCCAAAGACTCTTTGAAAAATGAAAGGTGGAAGCTGATTAGTTGCTAGGAGCCAGTTTAAGTTTACACCAGTTTGATAAATCTTCCCCATAGTGCTTAAAAAGATCAACCCTTTAAGAGAAACTGTAACCGTTTAACAAAACATGACTTTTTTTCATGGGTCCAGCTTTTTAAAAAATGCTGCAGCCGGCAGAGAGGAAATTGATTATAAGTACTAACTTACTTGTCCCCGTGCCCGTGGTGAGTAATGAGCATGGGAACATGCCTCCACACCCTCACACCCTCCACCATTTCTGTAGTCCATCTTTGTACCGCTTCTATTTTATCAATATAATTTTTAACCCCTTACCGACCATGGGTGTACATTTACATCCCCACTGCCTGGGCCTTAACGCAGGAGGGCGTAAATGTACGTCCTGACAGGGTCCCAGGCTATGGAGTGGGCTTAGGAGCTAAGCTCTCTCCATAGCCAGTGAGGACCTGCAGCTATCTGCAGCCAGGCCATCTTTCTCAATAGTGGGCCACCGCGATCGCACAGCTGCCCACCATTAACCCCTTAAACGTTGCAACGGTTTAAGGGTAAGTGACAGGAGCATCTCCTGTCACTTACCGATCGGGACCCCCGCAGCGTGTCTGCATGTGTCATGATTACGTGGCCTGACTGCCGGAGGTCTCTTACATTCCTTTGTGGAGTCAGGTCTTCGGTCTGCTGATAGAGTCTGCCACAGGCAGGCTCTATCAGAAGATCGCAGATAACATTGATCCCTGCTATGCTATGGCATAGCAGTAATCAGTGTATAGAATCAAATGTATTAATGTAAAAGTCCCCTAAGGGGACTTAAAAAGTTTTTTAAATAAATCAATAGGATTTTTATAAAATGTCCCATAGCCCCTCCCCCCAAAAAAGTGAAAATCACTCCCCTCTTCCATTTTATACATAAAACACATAAAAATAATAAAGCTAGTAAATATTTAATATACCATAGCGTGCATAATCGTCTAATCTATTAAAAGAAAACAATATTATTCCCGCACAGTAAATGGCGTGAACAAAACGCCGTAAAAAAACGCAGAGATTGCTTTTTTAAAATTACATTTTTTGTATAAAAAGATTAATATAAAGTGATCAGTAGTCTGATCTAGAAAAAAAATGTTACTAGTACAAACTAGAGATCAACAAAAAAATAAGATGCCCCATAAGATGAAAAAAGATGCCCCATAGGTGAAAAAAAATAAAAAAATAAGATGCCCCATAGGTGAAAAAAATAAACGCGCTATAGGAGTTACAATAGTGCTATTTTAAATATGCCTATTTGGAAAAAAAAATAGTTTTACTGCTAATAAAAATAGTAGAAAACCTAGTAAACAGGCATATTGCTGTGTTAAGACTGACCTATAGAATAAAGAAAAAATGCCATTTTTACCGTAAAGTGTATTACGTAAACCTGGAAGCCCCCACAAAATTTGTAGAATCACATTTTTTTGACCCAAATTATCCTCATAAATATTTTGGGGGTTCCGTCAATCATTTTATGGCAGATTGAAAGATGCACCTGCTCCTGAAATAAACACGCCCTCACATGGCCCTGTAGGTGGAAAAATAAAAGAGTTATGGGTCTTAGAAGGAAAAAATGAAAATGCAAAAGTGACTTTTGGCCCGGTCCTTAAGGCCATTTCAGGCCCGGTCCATAAAGGGTTAAGGTGAAGTCTCCAGAACTTGACACAGTATTCCAGATGTGGTCTCACTAGAACTCTATACAGCGGGATCATAATCTCCATCTTCCTACTGGTTATACCTCTAGCTATACACCCCAGCATACAATTCACTTCCCCTACTGTCTGGTTGCACTGGTGACTCATTTTAGGCTGTCAGAAATCACTACCTCTAAATCCTTCTCCTCTTTAGTCTTTGCAGAACTGCCAATATGGTACTGCATACAGTGCACATGGTGGTACCAATCACCCCTACCACTTAGCACATTCTCCTACATGTTTACACATCACATCCCAGCCTTCTCTTCTGCCTAGTGCCTGAAGAATCAGCAGGCTTCAGGTAGAAGACAAGGAGGGTGAGAGGCCCTGTGGTAAGCAGGAAAGTAGCATGCTCTTCCTTTTATGTCATCTGTGCCTTGCAGTGTGAGAATCCGTCCCAAGTTTGGCCAAAGTGCGGATTTCCAGGGGGCGGGGAAAACAAGAATTGTCAAGTAAAACAGGGGCAGATACAGGGTTAAGGGGACATTCAGCTGTGTGTATTAAAAAGAAAACTGTTCACTTTAGCTTATTAAACTATATTGCAAAAATTCTTATCATGGCCTAAGCTAACTAAAACTAAATTAGCAAAATATGTACGCTTTAAGGACCTGACATCTTTTATTGGCCAATAGGAGAAATGTGACTGGATGGATGTTGTTAGACATTGAGTGAAGGATCTGCGAGTTGGCTGCTACACGTCAAGCTAGTTGTATGTGTGTTGTGATTGGCTGGCTACGGCAGTGCTGTGGGATATTTGAATTTATGAACATTATGCTATTATTTTCTAAGGGAAATTTTTGGTCTATAAACGTTCATTTATTAAAAATAGACAAATCCGATCAAATCCCAAAATACTTAGCACACCTGTCACTGCCAAGGGCTTCAAAACACATCTTAAAGGGAACCTGTCACCCCCCGTGCCGGGGTGACAGGCTCCCGACCCCCCGTTAGAACCCCCTATACTCACCTCATGGCGCCGGGTCCCGCTTCTGAAGATGGTCGGGTCACAGAGATCCCAGCCGCTGCAGCCCGGCGCGCGCTGAGAGATGAGCCCAACGCTCATAGAGAATCACGGAGCGCTGGACTCTCCTGTCATTCTCTATGAGTGTTGGACTCATCTCTCAGTGTGCGCGCCGGGCTGCAGCGGCTGAGATCTCTGTGACCCGACCATCTTCAGAAGCGGGACCCGGCGCCATGAGGTGAGTATATGGGGTTCTAACGGGGGGTCGGGAGCCTGTCACCCCGGCACGGGGGGTGACAGGTTCCCTTTAAACAGAGCCTGTGTGCAAAGTGGTTTGGGCTGTATTAATTGAGGGATTAAAGGGAGGGAAAAGGAGTAACAATATAGTGCTTTTTCAAGCACTATAATATTTGCCAGATACAGGCACTAATCTAACAAACTTTAAAAATATACATTTTTTCATAATACAAATGATAGTAGTAGACATAGGCACACTAATATTTGTGTGTGTACCATCCATCTTTCTTTTCTCTTGTCAATAAAATAGTTGTGATGGCCAAATGAATTCATGTACGTCTTTCCTATTACCACAGTTTCACTGTAACAGATTATTTCATTTATTGGCACATCTTCCTTGAATAAAGAAAAGGATACATTTGCCAGCATGCTGTTTGTAATTTATCAAACTCTTTAAGTCACTGTGAGTTAATTTTCGCAAAACTGCCTTGACACGTTAAAGTGTTTGATGAATCATCCCCTCAGAAAATTATTTTCAATCTGGAGAGGACTTCAGGAATATATACAGCTTGAGAGTGTTTATTTATGGTAATGGAAATTACAGCACTTCTCTGCATATGTCTAAATCATAACTTAAAGTTAATAATAGAGACCCACATTAAGGCTATGTTTCCACACAGTATTTTTGGTCAGTATTTCACAACCAAAACCAGGAGAGGACTGAAAACACAGAAAGGCTATGTTTACACACAGTTTAAATTGAGGTGATGGCCATCATTTAATGGCAAATAATGGCGGTTGTTTTGAAATAACGGCTGTTATTTGCCATTAAATGACGGCCATCCACTCAATTTCAAATATATGTGAACATAGCTTTTCTGTGTTTTCAATCCACTCCTGGTTTTGGTTGCAAAATACTGACCAAAAATACTGTGTGGGGACATAGCCTAAATAATTTGACTTAAATAATCTTTGAAAAAAGAGGATACCTCAGCTTATACCTTAAGAGTAACTGGACATTTGAAATGAATGAAATGGCAAAAATATTCCATTCTGTTTTTCAGGGAATATCTTACACGCCCTTTATATATAACCAGAGGTCTAATTCCTCTTCTCGGTGAAAAAGGGAGGAAGAAGGTATCTTGTAGCATTCTTATATTTCTTGTCTCCAACAACTGATGCTTAATTAAAAACAAAAAGATAATGAATGCATTTTTGTGACATCGGTTGTCATCAGTTCCTTGTAAAATTAGGACGCTGAACCACTTGATGTATGTTATGTTTGACTCGGATTTGTCCTTCACTCCTCATATTAAATCTCTTTCACGTTCCTGTAATCTGCATCTAAAAAACATCTCTAAAATCCGTCCCATCCTTACTGTCGAATCTGCTAAAACTCTCATTGTCGTTCTGATTCACTCCCGTCTAGACTATTGCAAATTCTTACTAATCGGCCTTCCTTCCTCTTAACTCTCCCCTCTCCAGTCCATTGTTAACGCAGCAGCCAGGCTCATGTCCCTGTCCACCCGCTATACAGATGCCTCCCCCCTGTGCCAGTCACTACACTGGCTCCCTAATAAACACAGGATGCAATACAGACTCATCCTGCTCACACACAAAGCTCTCCACAGTGCTGCACCTCCGTATATCTCCTCCCTCATCTCTGTCTACCGTCCTACCCGTCCCTTATGCTCCTCTAATGACAATACTAACATCCATCTTGATCCACACCTCTTACTCCCGCCTCCAGGACTTCACCCGAGCTGCACCAGTTCTATGGAATGCATTACCCAAGACTGTCAGACTCACCTCCAATACCCAAAGCTTCAAACGTGCCCTCAAAACACATCTGTTCAAGCAGGCTTACCAGGTTCCCTAATTTGACTGCTATCCTCAACCCCAGACCCCACCACACACACACACACACACACACAGACGCATACATACACACACGCCAAGCATTTAAGCATTTAGACCTGTGCATGCAGGCGTTAGCTGGTGACAGGTTCACCCCCCTTACCTGCACTACCTTATTTATAAAGATGGCCGGACCATAAGAACAATGAAGCATTTTGCCCCTCTGCCATTTTGTCTCAAACCCTCTCCTTATAGCCTGTAGGCTCATGCATGGGAGCAGGGACCTCACTCCTCATGTATGGATAATTATTAGTGATGAACGAGCATACTCGTCTGAGCTTGGTACTCGATCGAGTATTACGGTACTCGATGGTACTCAATACTCAAAAAAAACTCACCATCTGTTTCCTGTAAGTTTCGGCGCTATTTCTCAGCCAATAAACATGCAGGAGACTCTTTGGTACATCCTGCGATCACATGGGACCCATACATGTCGATAGCAGCGATTGGTTGGCCAGATCAGATGACCCTGCCATATAAAACGCGCAGCCAGCAGTGCTTGCTTCAGACGAATGCTGTGAGAGATTAGGGACAGAGCTGCTGCTTCTCAGGGAGAGTGCCAGTGTAGGATTTAGCGTTCCAGTAGGCAGGGAATACTAACAATACAAACAAACAGCCCTTTTAAGGGCTTCAAATCATTTTTTAATAGTATTACTACAGACTGCTGGCTGGGACTTGCAGTGCTGCTACCACAATTTCAGCAGCACACTGTGGTGACCGGCTGCTGGCAGAAAGGGGACATTAGGTGTTGCATACACAGTGCTCAGTGTACTACTTTTCGATTTTGTGGCTGGTGGTGCTGCTGTACTACATTGTATTGCTGGGATTTGTAGTACACCTGCATAGAACTTCACTGCTCATTGGAAGGGGGTGTCAGAGAGTGTGTATAGGTCTTTGATGAGACAACAGCTTTTAAAGTTTCCTGTTAACCCCTTAACGACAAAGGGCGTATAGGTACGCCCTATTGCCAGTAAGGGCGTTCAGAGCGGGGCCGCAGGGCGACCCCACTCTGAACCGCGGCGGTCCCGGGTGCCGCTTGTAGCCCGGGACCGTAGGTATTAGCGGGCACGGTCCGATCGCCGTGCCCGCTAATACAGTAATCAGATGCAGCTGTCAAACATGACAGCTGCATCCGATTACCGGATCCAGCGTCTCCCTGGTGTCTAGTGGCGGAGATCGCTCCTCCGGGATGTTATCCCGGAGGAGCGATCTCCGTTTCTGAAGCCGGCCGGGGACCGCTCCAAGATGGCGCTGTCCCCGACTCGGCACTCGTTTACTTCCGGCTGCAGCAGCTGAAAGCAAACGAGTGCCGATCTCACGGATCTCTGCAGCATATCTATGCTGCAGAGATCTCAATGAGAGATCAAAGTGTATATACTAGAAGTCCCCCAGGGGGGCTTCTAGTATATGTGTAAAAAAAATATATAAAGTGTTGTTGTCAATAAAAAGCCCCCTCCCCTAATAAAAGTCTGAATCACCCCCCTTTTCCCAGGTTATAAATAAAAGTAAACAAATAAATAAACAAACATGTTTGCTATCGCCGCGTGCGTAATCGCCCAAACTATTAATTAATCACATTCCTGATCTTGTACGGTGAACGGCGTAAGCGCCAAAAAATCCCAAAGTGCAAAATTGCGCATTTTTGGTCGCATCAAATCCAGAAAAATTGTAATAAAAAGCGATCAAAAAGTCGTATATGCGCAATCAAGGTACCGATAGAAAGAAAACATCATGGCGCAAAAAATGACACCTCACACAGCCCCATAGACCAAAGGATAAAAGCGCTATAAGCCTGGGAATGGAGCGGTTTTAAGTGACGTATATTTGTTGACAATGGTTTGAATTTTTTACAGGCCATCCGATACAATATAAGTTATACATATTATATATCGTTTTAATCGTAACGACTTGAGGAACGTGCATAACAAGTCAATTTTACCCCAGGGCGAATGGTGTAAAAACACATTTCCCCCAAATAAACAAAATGCGTTTTTTTTTTCAATTTCACCACACTTTGAATTTTTTTCTTGTTTCGCAGTGTACTCTATGCAAAAATTCAGCCTGTCATTGCAAAGTACAATTAGTGACGCAAAAAATAAGGGAAGGGCTCATGTGGGTTTCTAGGTGAAAAATTCAAGTGCTATGGCCTTTGATGCACAAGGAGGAAAAAACGAAAACGCAAAAATCGAAATTGGCTCTGTCCTTAAGGGGTTAAGCATCATTTGCAATGACAATAAACAAGGCCCAAGATCAATCATGACAGGTGGCGGCATAAATCTAGATTCTGCATGTTTTTCGCATGGACAATTGTATATTGCCTCCTTCAGAGTTGGATCAGGTAAAAATCTTTGTCTATGCAATAACACTGCCAAAGTTGTTTATAAGCAGAATCTGCCATAAAGTCTTATGACATGACATGTCAGTTTTGATATAAGATACTTAGGATGTTAAACATTTTTGTTTATTTCTAATGTGCGTAAGTTACAATTTACATAATAGTGCAGTATAGCCGGGGTATATAGGGCTCCTGGCTATTTCCCCTTAACCCCTTCCCCCAATGTGACATCCATGGACGTTATGAAAGGCGCTGCATCATGACATCCCCGGACATCATCGGTGTGGCTGTGATCACATGGCTGTAATCGGTGGCAGGAGGCTGCCGCAGATTGCCTCCTCCCGCCGCTAACACCTGGAGAGGAGCCGTGCTCCCCCGGGTAGTTAGCCCCATAAACACTGCAGTAGGTGCGACCATAGCATCTATGGGAAATCCGGAGGAAGCTCTTCTCCCTTCGACCCCCCCCCCCTACCCCCCATTGCAGCTGCCCAGTGCATCTGGGTTGCTGTGATTACTAACGATCAGGCTCCTGCACTGAGGTGTGTAACACTGACAGCTCATACAATATATAATACATTACAGCACAGATCATGTGCCGTAAATTATCATATATGCAATCACCTGAAAAAAAGTAAAAAGTAAAAGTTAAAAAAACACACAAATAAATAAATAAGGTAAAAAAATTAAATAAATAAATAAATAAATATATACATTCCCCATCCCCCCATTATAAATGATCCCCCTATAAATAATACACTTTTGGTATCATCGCATCCGTAATGACCCCGTGTATTAACCCATTACATTAATTATGCCGTCTAAATAACAATGTAAAAAAAATAAATAAAAAAACTAACCAACATGAAAATTATTTGTTAATTCTGCCCCCTAAAAATATAGAAAGAAGCTATCAAAAAGTCACATGTATCGAAAAAGTGTACCACCAAAAACGTCAGCTTATGCTGCAAAAAAAAAGCACTTACATAACTCTATTGGTAAAAAAAATTAAAAATATCACCGCTCTTACAATATGGAAGTCACAAACAGCTTTTATAGTATAAATGTCATAAACTATAACAAAAGCTATATAAAATGGATGTCACTGTAATCGTATCGACCTGATGAATAAAGATAACATGTCATATGTAACATATAGTAAATGGCGTACAAGAAAAACAGCTGTTAAATTGTGTTTTTTATTCGTACTACCTCACTAAATAAATAAATAAAAATGATCAGGGTGTCACATGTCCCCAGAAAGGTAAAGATGGAAATGTTTTGGCACCTCAAGGCCTCTGTGACATGGTATGATGGCTATATAAAAAAACATGAATTAAAAAAAGGCCTCAACATTAACCAGGCCTCTGTTATATCGTGTGGTTGAGTCAGGTAATGCACGGCCACAAGTGAGTTGCATTTTTCAGTTAGTATTTGCTGTGTAAGAGAAAAATGGATTAAAATAGAATATCTGGCAAAAAAAATGTAATTTTAAATTTCCCCTCCAACTTGCCTAAATTCCTGCGAACCACCTAAAAGGTTAAAGGGGTAGTGCGGCGCTAAACATTCATTCACAAATAACACACATTACAAAGTTATACAACATTTTAATGTGTGTTATGTATGTGAATGGCCCCCTTCCCCGTATTCCCCCCCCCCCCCACGCTAGACCGGGATGTGTGGTGCATTATACTTAACGCATTTGTGTCGACCCCCGGCCGCCATCTTGTGACAATGACGTCATCTTCGGGCTGAGCAGCTGATGATGCCCCAGAGGGGGGCCGGCATGAGGGATGGCTGGGGCGGTCCGGCTGGCCTCCCGAAGATGACGTCATTGTCACAAGATGGTGGCCAGGGGTCGACATGAATGCGGTAAGTATAATGCACCACACTTATGGGTCTAGCGTTGGTGGTGGGGGACACGAGGAAGGGGGCCATTCACATACATAACACACAATACTAAGTTGTATAACTTTGTAATGTACTGTATGTTATTTTGGGACTAAATGTTTAGCGCCGCACTGCCCCTTTAATAAACGTATGAAATGTCACTTTGAATACTTTGAGGGGTGCAGTTTTTACAGTGGAGGGGTTTGTGGAGGTAACTAACAAAAATGCCTTACAAATCTATTTTAGAACTGAACTGGTGCCCAATAAAATCAGAATTTGCAAATTTTCCTGAAAATTTGAAAATCGCTGAAAAATGTCAAAGTCCTCTAACATCCTAAAAGGAAAAAGGTTGTTTAACAAATGATGTTAACATAAAATAGACACGTTGTAGATGTTGCATTATAATTAGTTCATGTTGCATGACTACAGATAAGTGAGTACTAAAATGCTTGGGTGCTCGATACTCAAGACGAATATTTCCCGATGCTCGGGTGTGGTTTCGAGTAATGAAACCCATTGAATTCAATGGGAAACTCAAGCATTTTTGCAGAGGACCAAAGCTCTGCAAAGGGAAGGTCGTGTGAAAACCTGGAAACCTCAGAAAATGATGGCAACAACACGTAAATGGAAAGGAAACAGCAGAGGCAGCAGGCATGGATGCCTCTGGGGCTGGCCAATTGCAACATTACACCAAATTATGGGTTCCCGTCTCTCTTCCTGTACCTCCTCCCTCGCTCCAACTTCTGTTCAGAAGTTATACATATACATATACATATACCTGCATCGACTAGGGCACTTCAAAGCGGGGCCCCCGCGGTCCCAGGCTATTAGTGGGCATGGTCCGATCGCCGTGCCCACTAATTAAGTATTCAGATGCAGCTGTCAAAGTTAATGATATAGTGGGGGATCGCCCCCCCCCCCCTCAACGTTGTCGCGGAGGAGTGATCCCCATGTCGGTCACCAGCCGAGGTCTGCGCCGTAATGGCGCTGATCCTGGCTCGGCACTCGATTGCTTTCAGCTGCAGCAGCCGGAAGCAATACAGTGCCGATCTCCTTGATCCATGCAGTATAACTATACTGCATAGATTTCAATGAGAGATCAGTGTACTTATACTAGAAGTCCTCCTGGGGGGCTTCTAGTATAATTGTAAAAAAAAAAAAAAAGTGTTATTATTAACCCCTTAAGGACAGAGCCAATTTCGATTTTTGTGTTTTAGTTTTTTCCTCCTTGTGCTTAAAAGGCCATAGCACTTGCATTTTTCCACCTAGAAACCCACATGAGCCCTTATTTTTTGCGTCACTAATTGTACTTTGCAATGACAGGCTGAATTTTTGCATAAAGTACACTGCGAAACCAGAAATAAATTCAAAGTGTGGTGAAATTGAAAAAAAAAGCATTTTATTTATTTGGGGGAAATGTGTTTTTACGCCATTCACCCTGGGGTAAAACTGACTTGTTATATATGTTCCTCAAGTCGTTACAATTAAAACGATATGTAACATGTATAACTTATATTGTATCTGATGGCCTGTAAAAAATTTAAACCATTGTCAACAAATATACGTCACTTAAAATCGCTCCATTCCCAGGCTTATAGCGCTTTTATCCTTTGGTCTATGGGGCTGTGTGAGGTGTCATTTTTTGCGCCATGATGTTTTCTTTCTATCGGTACCTTGATTGCGCATATACGACTTTTTGATCGCTTTTTATTACAATTTTTCTGGATTTGATGCGACCAAAAATGCGCAATTTTGCACTTTGGAATTTTTTGCGCTGACGCCGTTTACCGTGCGAGATCAGGAATGTGATTAATTAATAGTTTGGGCGATTACGCACGCGGCGATAGCAAACATGTTTGTTTATTTATTTATTTATTTATTTACTTTTATTTATAACCTGGGAAAAGGGGGGTGATTCAGACTTTTATTAGGGGAGGGGGTTTTTTACTATTAACAACACTTTTTTTTTTTTACTTTAACACTTATACTAGAAGCCCCCCTGGGGGACTTCTAGTATAAGTGCTTTGATCTCTCATAGAGATCTCTGCAGCATAGATATGCTGCAGAGATCCATGAGATAGGCACTCATGGATCACGGGGCCGCGCGGCCCCGCTCTGAACGTCATTACCGGCATCAGGGCGTAAATTTACGCCCGATGTCGTTAAGGGGTTAATAAAAATCCTCCTCCCGTAATAGAAGTTTGAATCATCCTCCCTTTCCCATGGTATAAATAAAAAATAAATAAATAAATAAACAAACATGTTTTGCATCGCCGCATGCGTAATCGCCCAAAATATTAATTTATTACATTCTTGATCTCGCACGGTAAATGGCGTAAGCGCAAAAAAAACAAAGTGCAAAATTGCGCATTATTGGTTGCATCAAATCCAGTAATTGTAATAATAAAAATTGTAATAAAAAGTGATCAAAAAGTTGCATATGCGCAATGTAGGTACCGATAGAAAGTACACAGGGCGAACAGTGTAAAAACAAAAACCCTCCAAATAAAAAAATGTTTTTTTTTTTTTCAATTTCATCACTCAAAACGCAAAAATTGAAATTGGCCCGGTCCTCTAAGGGTTAATCAACTTTGTTTTCCAGATCTATAATCTTTCCTTTACACTGCAATACCTTTAACACTGAATCCTTCTGTGATCAAGCAAACAATAAATGCAGAAAAGAAAAAAAACACAAGAAGGGTCACAAAAGGAAAGGATGAGTTCCTGAATTGTGCGCAAAACAATCTATTGCAAGAATCTTACTTTATGATATTGCAGTATTGAGGATATATTTGTATGGAAAATATAATGGTCTTTTAAATTTTTCTCTGCATACTTCTAAATAACAACAATCATAGTAAGGTCAAGGTTGTATTTTTGTTTGGAAATAAAAGGACTTACACAGTCTGAATACTTCCATTGAAATCCAGGGACAATGTGAATAGATGATACTTGAAAACCTTTACTCAATTACAATGGATTGTATCTTCATTTTTCTCACGTGTCATTATTATTTTACCATGTTAAGTACATCTTACATTAAAACATTAAGCAGCTTACTAGTCTGTTCAATGCTATTTAGATTTTTTTTTTAGTCAACCAGACAGGAAAACATCTAGTTAACGTGCAATATTTCTTGACTGCAAGCTCCAACTGCTTCTGTACCTCCCATGGAAGTCTTTAGAAATGCAAATGCAGCAGTGCTAACACTTAGAATTGCTGTGCTAAAATGCTATGACACTGACTGACCTTCCTAAGCTGCCAGTGTGCTGTAGCTGGCAGTCCCCGGTAAGCATGGTACTTTTTGGTAATTTGTCTGTGCAGTGGATTATGCACAATCTCAGGTCTCCTGTAATGAAATGTCAAAGAGTAGTTGTTTGCTCCACACTCTGGCACTCCTCACCATTTCTTCCTCCTCCCTCATCTTCATGAATAATCAATGCTGCCCGGCCTCCTGCTCGCTCAGCTGTCATTCAGTGTCTCTGATTGCAGATTAGTCCTCTGTAGGCAAGTTATGTCTGAAAGAAACACTCAGATATAGTTGAATATCTAAGCCTAAATGTTTTGTAGCTGTGGTCTAATGATGAAAGCCATTTAATGGCAAATAATTACTGTCATTTTAAAACAACATCCCTTGCTTTGAAATAATGGCTGTTATTTGCCATTAAACGACGGCCATCCACTCAAGTTTAACAATTTGTGAACATAGCCTGTTTTTTTTGCTTTTTTTATATCCCCTCCTGGTTTTGGTGGCAAAATACTGACCAAAATACTGAGTAATAATACTGTGTGTGAACATAGCCTTAAAAATGATACAATAATGAGACAAACAATAAGGACCTATATTTTATTTCCATCAGGGGATTTGACCCAAAGGGTGAGCTGCTGGGTGAGTTACCCCTAAACCACAGCTCCAACAAATTTGGGTTCAGAGATTCAATTATACCTGGAGTGTTTCTTCCAGACAGAAACTGCCTACAGAGGAGTGATTTGCAATCCGAGACACTGGTTGACAGCTGAGCGAGCAGGAGGCCGGGCAGCATTAATTATTCATGAAGAGGAGGGAGGAGGAAGGAGTGGTGAGGAGTGACAGAGTGTGGCACAAACAACTCCTCTTTAAACACTTCATTACAGTAGGATTATGCATAATCCACTGCACAAATTACCAAAAGATACTATGTTCACTGGAGGACTCCCAGCTACAGCACAGTCAGCACCTTAGGTAGGGCCCAGGTGCTGAAAAATTGTCTTCAAAGAGAACCAAATATGGCCAAAATGCCCAGGAAGCTATAAGAATAGTGTAATGAAGACCCCTGCATTGCTTCCAAATGTATAACTGAGCTTGGCATAGGGGTAGGCGATAATGGCCTAAATCAATATGGCGGTTTATCGCACAAGTAGCCGCGGTAACGATAATTGAATGATAATTATGACACGCCCCTTTTTGAAAACCACACCCACTTGACATGCAAAACTGGCGATATTTTGATTAAAAAAAGTAAAAGAACTCACTGAGCAGCAACTCGTGGTTAGTTTATAATCATTATTATTTGTTAATATTAGCAGAGACCTGGAAATGTGCATACACAGGGGGTCACATAGGGATAGGTGTGTATGACTATATGGGGGGGTTGGATCGGGGTTTATTATTATACAGGGGGTCACATAGAGATAGAACTGTATGACTATACGGGGGACAGATAGGGGTATATGACAAAAGGGGGGTGGACAGAGGTGTATGACTATACAGGGGGGCAGACAGGGGTGTATGACTATACTGGGGGCGGACAGGGGTGTATGAGTATACGGGGGGAGGACAGGGGTGTATGACTATGGGGGGTGGACAGGGGTGTATGACTACAGGGGGTGGGACAGGGGTGTATGACTATGGGGGGGGGAAAGGGGTGTATTGCTATATAGGGGGGCGGGCGGGTATTACTATACAGGGAGCTGCATGCTGGGACCTGTAGTCTCCTCAGTACCAGTACAGGGCTGTAACATAGGAGTAATGGATGGGCTGCAGCAGGCAGGATGCCACACACAGCAATAACTTATCCTGCCTGCTGCAGCACATCCATTCCTCCTATGTTACAGCCCTGTACTGGTATTGAGGGGACTACAGGTCAGCCACCCCCTGATGCTGCGTCTCCACCTTCAGCTCTCACATGCCGGTGTTCCTGCATACACAGGACATTAACGTGCAGCGCTCGGCGGCCGGGTGGGGGTCGGGCGCTCGGACTGGACTGATGCCGTGGGGGGGGGATACCGGCACCAGTCCCGTCCGAGCACCCCTCTCCCCCGGCCACCGAGCACTGCACCTTTAATGTCCTGTGTATGCAGGGACGCCGGATGGGACAGGTGCGGCAGAACGGGCCTCAGACCAGACGGATGGGGAGGGTGGGCGCTCAGACGGGATTGGTGCGAGGGGAGGGCTGTGCACTCAGGCATATTCTCTCCTGGACTTTGCTGCAGCGATCACGCTGGGCCGCGAGTTTGTGTGCAGGACCGCTCTGAGGAGACAGGAGAGGGCACTCTGGGAGATAAAAATACAAAATTACCGCAGATACCGTCCTGGCTAGGTTATCGGCTAACCAACGCCAGTGACGGTATCTGTATTTTTGCGGTATACCGCCCAGCCCTAGCTTGGCACATACTGTACCTCCCTAAAAACAAAGTGGAGGAGATTTATCAAAGGGTGTAAAATTTAGACTGGTGCACACAGACCACAGCAACCAATCACAGCTCCTCTTTCCTTTCACCAGAGCTGGAAGCTGAGCTGTAATTGATTGCTGTGGCCAGTTTGCACCAGTCTAAATTTTATACCCTTCAATAAATCTCCCCCAGTGTTTGAATGGCCCGCACTGTATGTAAATTACCCTAAACTAGTCAAGTGGGCGTTCTTTGGTGCCAAACTGGTCACAGATGGTGTGCTCAAGCTGGCTGTAGTCCCACCTTTCTGAGAGCATTTTAACTCAGGGACAGCCTTTTTGTGACATGCAGCAGGCTCCTGAGAGACTAATTTGGCACTGAGGAACGTCCATGTGACTAATTAGTTATACGTTTGGAAATAATGCAGAGACATCATTACGCTGTACACATAACTTCCTGGTCATTTTGGCAGTGATTTGTTCCCTTCAAAGGCCCTATTATACAGCACGGTGGCTTAGTGGTTAGCTTAGTGGTTATACGTTTTTCCTGTGGGTTTTCACCAGGTACTCTGGTATCCTATGACACCCAAAACATATAGATTGTGAGCCCTAATTGAGACAGGGACCAAATTGAGAAATCTATGCAAAGTGCCATAAAATTAAACAAAAAAGAAAAAAATTACACAGGTCAATGGGGTTCTGACCCCCTCCTTCAAAATTAATAGAGGTACAAGACAAGGGTGCCCTCACTCCCCCACCCTATTTTGCTTATATATAGAGCCCCTGGCAGAATGGTTGTGTAAGTGCTGTAAATTTCAAGGTTTTGGGGTCAGAGGTAAGGATGAGAAAATATTCCTTTACGCTGATGACTTGCTTCTCTTTGTCTCCAACCCCAGGGAAAGTATACCAATTATTGTGGAGGGGTTTCGTAATATCGGTGGACCTATGGGATTGGAGATAAACTGGACCAAGTCATCAGTCCTCCCATTGGATGGGAAACTGAGCACACCCATAGAGGGACTTAAAATTCTTAGGCCAGAACAGGAACTAGATTATCTAGGGATTGCTATTACAGTGGACCCCCATAGGTTTATAAAATGCAACTTGAAGAAGGCCTTAGATAAGATTAAAGGTAAAGCTAAGATATGGGGAAAATTACCTATCTCTATGTCGTCTAGAATTGCCTTAATAAAGATGGTGGTGCTCCCCCAGATTAACTTCTATTTGTCGGCCTCTCCGGTCTGGATTAAAGACAAATGGTTTCGAGGCCTGGAGGTTGTCCTTAATAGGTTAATCTGGGGGAGAAAGAGAGCCAGATTAAAATACTCCCATTTTTGTCCCACGATAAAGGAAGGTGGACTGAATTTACCGGATTTTAAATTATACTACTTGAGTGCTCAATTAGCGTTTCTATTAGACACTAAGAATCTCACTTTTCTTAGGGACCAAGGTTTGGTTAAGCAGGATAAAGATATAATTACACAATGCGAGTCAGGGGGGATACAAGTTAAAAGTCAGGGGAAGGATTGGTTTGGGGAACACTTAGCCAAAGTTTGGAAAGAGATAAAAAGGATTTGTAGAGTAAGGGGCAGTTTGGATTTCACAGAACTATGGGATAATAATGGTTTTGAAGAGTTTGTTAAAATTCCCACACAAAACTTTTGGAAAAAAACACATAAGTTTAAAGTAGCAGATTTTTTCAAGGGGGGGGGGGGTTCTTAAAGATGAAGGTGAGTTAGGTAATGGTGAGGATTGGGGGCATAGATTTAGATACCTTCAGCTGAAAAATGCCTTTGCTAGGACCCAGGATAAAGAGCTTTTTAGGGTAGATTTTAGTGAGGGCATTGAACAGCTGAGGTGTATGGATATTACTAGGCACTGTATTTCCAAAATATATAAAATTTGGGGGAAGCAAAAATATAGAAACGCACTGTGTGGGTTTAGGAATCAATGGGAAAGGGAAATAGGGACACTATCTGATAGGTTTTGGGAAAGCATTGTGGGCAGTATATCTAAAGTGTCTTCCAATCCGGAGTATCAATTGACACAGTTTAAAATTTTACATCGGTCCTATTATACACCTGTATTAATGAAACGTATAGGACTTAGGGAAGACTCAGTCTGCACTCGGTGTAATATGGAGGATGCTGGCCTGAGACATATGTTCTGGTCATGTCCGGTGATTGGGAAGTTCTGGTTGGAGGTTATGGATGAACTTAAAGGAAGGGGAGTGATATGCGAGCCCCTTAGTTTCGAAGGTGCTGTATTGGGAGAGAATAGTGTAATGGGGAAGCATAATGCCCTTGCCAACGCTGTTCTGTTTCAAGCGAGATTAATAATTTTAAGGAATTGGTTAAACCCCGCAGGGCCTACTAAACAGGAATGGATTAATCAGGTTAGCAAAATTAAGAGGCTGGAAGCTCCCGAAGGAGGGAAGGAGAGCTCGGGATGTGGAAGGTTAATTAGGATGTGGAAAGATTGGATCTGAAAAGATGGATTATAAGCATGTGTGTGGTTATACTATTTGGGTAAATTATAACTATTTCCCATCATCCCCCACTTCCCCTTACTTCCCCCCCCCCCCCCCCTTTTTTTTTTTTTTTTCTTCTCTCTTCCCCCTTTTTTTTTTTTTTTTTACCTCTTTCATGGCTGATCAGGGGTTGGGATGGGTGGGAGTGTGGGTGGTTATAGGGGGGGAGGAAGGGGGGGGGAAGGAAAAAAAAGGAGAAATGTTTATATTTTTTTGTATGATGTATGAAGATGGTATGGTAATTTCATCTTTGTTCTCTTTTTAAAGATTGTTGAATTTGTTAAACTGAAAAGAATAAAGAATTAAAAAAAAAAAAAACACAGGTCAATTATTGGCCAAACCAGGCAGAAATCTAAACAGACCTGGCTGCATGATTACAGAGCTGTTTAACCCCTTCATGACCGAGCCCATTGATGCACGGATTGTCCAGGTCAAATTGAAGCAGTGTTTCTCCCCACCTACAGGGCTGGTTGTGGTGTAATTTTTTGCGCCATGATAAGAAATTTGTCATGGGTTCCTGTCTCCCAACTACACATCTCCTCTCGGCGTGCTATTTGTTGAACTTTATCAATCCATTCACTTAATGTAGGTTGAGTTTGTTCCCTCCAATGCAGAGGAATTAGAAGTTTTGCTGCCGCTAGTAACAAAGTTGGTAAGTGTTTTTTGGCTGGTGAGAATGAAGGGTTGGGGCCCATAGGAGAATAAGTGAAGGGTCTAGTGGTATGGTACTACCACAAATTGATAGTATATCAGCAAGCCACCTGCTGAAATTTTGGAGTTTCGGACAAGTGAGCCAAATTTGGGAAGATGTCCCTGAGCATGTATTACATCTTGATATTTTTTTTTTTCTAATATATAATTTAAAAAATTTGCAGTCTTGTTTTTTTTTTTTCACTTTTCATTTACGCCATACACCATGCAGGAACAATATTGCTATATTTTAATAGATCAGACAATTCCGCAGGTCACCATATATAATTTTTTTTTTTAATATTTTATCCGTATAATGGGAAAGGGGGTCATACAAATCTTTATTGAGGTAATTTATTAGGGATTTTTTTTTTTAATAGGTTTGAAATCTTTTTTCTTTACAAATTTTGCTAGTGATGAGCGAATACTGTTTGATGGAATAGATATTCGATAGAATAGTAAGGTATTCGATAGTATCGAATATTATCGAATAGTACGCCGAATATTCAATAAATATTCACAAGCCAAAAAGACAAAAATGGCTGCACATCACACCCATGGCTGACATGAAAGCTTATTCAGCTACATTTAAAACCAACATCAGAAGTTAGTATATAATTTGGCCAAACCATATTGCCTCATGTACCACGTGCAGATCTTCTGATACACATGAGTCCCTAACCAAAACACATCACTGTGTCGGTCAGCGACCACAATCCCCGCAAAACGTGCACAAGACAAGAAGGGGGGCCACGGAATGGCCCTGCAACCCCATTGTCACAGGACCAGACCCTAAAGGGCCCCCCGAACCCCGCAGGCGCCACCGGCGGAAAAAGTGGATGCCAAGCAACACAAGTGTGAACCGTATTTTGTTTCTCTCTTTTCTCAGTGTTTTTGCACTCCTCCTGGCAACCCACATGACCGCAATTAGCAGGAGACACCCGAGTGCTCATGGTTTTAATCCCTCCTGTCTTTTCCCATTCTGTCTGCAGCAGCTATGGTGAGCGCAATACCTCATCCAGACTTGTGCTGTTTGGGGGCGACCTTTTCGCAGGCGGTGCTGGCCGGGTTCTGGTGTGGTGTTTTTGGGTCTGTTCCTGTGGCATGGGGGTTGCAGGGCCGTCCCATGGCCCCCATTCCCTTACTGTGCACGCCTGCTGGGTTGGTAGCCACTGACTGGCACGGTGTGGACTTAGTGTAGGGACCCATGTGTATCAGATACCTGCACGATGGTACATGGGGCAGTATGGCTTGATCAATTCATACACAAAATTCTGATGTGTTTTTTATTTAGCCTAGGGGCATTAGTATCAGCCATAGGTGTGAGGTGCAGCGCTCTTTTTCTTCCCTGAACCGTATTCGATAAATATTCGATAAGCGTTCAAATCCCTCTTGCCTTTTCCTGAGGTGTCATTGTGGACTTGGTGACCTCCAAGTGGTCGAATAGATGTTTTTCAATAATCGCATACTTGTTCCCATAGACTTTATTGGGATCGAATAGTCGAATATCAGGGAGATATTCGTACGAATATTCGAATATTTCACTATTCGCTCATCACTACATTTTGCTTGCATATATAAGTCCCTTAGGGGACTTGATGTATATAGCAAGGGGATTTGACATAGTATAGCATTCATCAATATTATCAGCGATCTGTTCATAGAGCCTGCCTGAGCGCGGACTCAATGGACGATCCGAAAGGACGGAGGTAAATGGCTTACTCCGGCCTGTTGGGACATATGATCACTGACGATCAGTCAGTGGCAGGTGCTTGTCCTGTCACTGACTACCTTAAATGCCGCGACTACTGTGCATTGCGGCATTTAAGTGGTTAATGAAAGGCAGCTGTAGGACCGCGGTTGCCAGTTATTAGCTCTTGAGTCGGCTACACTGAGGTGTGCAGGACCGCCCGCATTGAAGTGGCCCTGCAAACATTTAAAGCCCTTTCAGTCCAGGAACATATATATGTGATACTACTGCATGGAGCATGTGCAGTAGGAATGTATATATACAGATTGTAGTCGTGAAGGGGTTAATAAGAACAGAGCAGCCTTCCAACAAGCTTTAATGCATTTCCACAGCCTTAATAAAGTGTACCTGTATAAAGTGTTCCTTAAAGTGGTCGTTTCTCCATTGGTAAGGAATCATACATTATCGTCTGATGCATTTCCGTATCCATGGAGACCTGACCTTCTGGATTAGCTGAGAATCTCTCCATTGATCCAGAAGGTCTGATTTTGATAGGTACACTTTAAATAACATGGGGAGGGGGCAAGGAAAATATACTCACCGGAGTGTTTTTTTTACTGTCTTCAGTAGTGCAGCTCAGCCAATCAGGGGCTGAGACAGATGAGAGACCGGAGCAGTAAGAATAATTTCCCCAATTTCATCCCCCTCAACAGAGCAAAGTCTGGCCCCTGGGGTTAACTTGAGCACCTGGAGGCCAAAATGTCACTTTCGGATTAACCAGGTACTCTGTCCTCTGCTGAGCGAAAGGCATCTGGTTAAATACACAAATCCCCCATTGATTCTAATGGGGCTCATTACTCACATCAAGCACTCAAGTTAAAAAATATTTGACTCGAGTAATAACCATTTAAGTATTTTGGTGCTTGCTCATCTCTTGTCTGCAGGCTTATCATCAGTAACATCATCGGAAGTTCAGTGGTTGATGTACTGTAACCTTTTACTGTACTGCTGCTTCTGTTTTTTTCCTTTGAGTACAAATCATCACAAATTATATATGAACATGCATGTGTTTGTAACTGATTTTTTGATATTTACTTAATGCAAGGGTTTTGGTATTTATTGTATTGCATTTTGCTTAATGGCTTGATTTTATTTAACCCTTTGAGGACCAACCCCAAAATGACCCAGTGGGCTGCGGCAATTAAAATTTTAGTGTTTTCGTTTCTTCCGCCTCCCCTTCTAAGAGCTCTAGCACTTAGATTTTTCTATCTACAGGGCCACGTAAGGGCTTGTTTTTTTTTCAGAAACGGGTGTAATTTTTAATGGGGTCTTTCATTCTCCCATAACATGTATGATGGAACCCCAAAAATATTATTTATGAAATTATAAATTGGTTAAATCATAAAAAAGAATGCAATATGGTAACTTTTAGGGGGTTCCTGCATCAATGTAATGCACTATATGGTAATGAAATCCTTTTTTTTTTTGCAATTAATTATTAATAAAATTGTCCTATTGTGACTCTTATAACAGTGTAAGTTTTTCACCTACAGGGCTGTATGGGGTTTCCTTTTTTGTGCCATAATCTTTAGTTTTTATTAATACCATATTTGTGTAGCTCGGACGTTTTGATCACTTTTTTATTATATATATATATATATATATATATATATATATATATATATACATATATATGTGTATATATATATATATATATATATATATATATATATATAATCAAACAAAAAATAGGAAATCCTGGAACGTTTTTGTCCTCTTTTTGTCTACGCCGTTCAAAGTTTGCGATGAAAATTGTTACATTTTAATAGATCAGACAATTACGCACGCTATGATATGTTCATTTATTTAATTATTTTTGTATGTTTTATTTGTAAAACGTGATAGGGGGGGATTTTAATTTTTATTGGGGGAGGGACTTTGGGGTATTTTTAAAAAACATTTTAACTTTATTTTCTTTACACTTTTTAAGTCCCCCTGGGGAACTTTTACACGCAATCATTAGACTGCATACACTGTACAAGGCTATGCCACAGGCATAGCATTGATCAGTTTTACAGGCGCTCTGCCCTGTGAGCCTGCCTGTGGCGGACTCAATCAGCAGAGCACCAATTGGACCAAATGAAGGAAGGTAAGAGACCTCCGGGGGTTCATGAAAGTGATCGCAGCCCTGATCAGTAAGTGACAGGAGCTGCTCCTGTCACTTACACCTAAATGTTTAAGGGGTTAATGACAGGCTGCAGCCTGTCATTAACGGTGAGGGCCCGGTTGCAGCAAGCTACCTGCTATTAAGCGCTCCAGAGCACTTTAAAGACCCAGGACGTACAGTTACGTCCAAAGTTGTCTGGTGACAGACACCCGAGATATAACTGGACATCCAGGGTAGTCTAGGGTTTAAAAAAAAAAAAAAGTCCTTTTGGGATTTCCCGTCTTTGAAGTACATAAGCAGAGAAACTGTTCAGCTGTTCCATGTAGGTTTACAATAAATAATTTAGTTCAATTCTGACTATACACTTCTACATCCAAATATAGTATATTATAGTCATACATATTAAAGTCATACATTTTTTAGAAGGAGCAAGCACTGAAGATTTCATGTCTTTGTTTTTATTCATGGAACACCCTTGTATGTTGGACTAATCTTTGCATCTGTCAACATAGCAGGTTGGCAACTGGGATATTTCTATACTGCTTCTCTTAATTTTAATAATGGGATTGGAGGAATAGGACTTTGTTTGGAGGGTAAAATTAAATCCTTAGGGAAACTGGTCAATATGCATTATTAAGCATGTATAGAATTAGATTACTTTCTGCTTTATAGAAAAATAGCATTCCTTTCTAAGTGCAGATAGCTAAGTGTTGTTGGGGTTCAATAGCACATTACCTCACAGTTTATACTAAGTGATTTCCAATGTATTTTGCTCTCACTGTATTCAATAATTACATTTTTATAACATTTGAAACATCCTGCACAATGTATGCCCCCTGATGTAGAAAACTGTATATCTTTATATTTCAATACTGTACATATGAGTTGTGGAAAAAAGTTATTATGCTTTTGATAATAATAAATAATGCTTTTATTTTTATAGAGTCTGATATTGGATACACTTAAGGCAACTGTACACTGATTTAAGCCAATGGAACATTTGCCAAATGAATCCAACACAAAATAAAAACAGCAGTGGTAACATAACATAACTTTTCTATTAATCATGGCCATTATTGCTGATTTACAACAATGGCCCTAACTAATAGAAAAGTTATGTTGCACTGCAGTCAGAAGGAATCCCGGACTGTACACTCATAGAATATACTCCGGCCAGGATCCCAAGTGGCCGCAGGAAAAAACAACATTGAATAGCGGGGGCACAACACTGACAGCTCACACAATAGAGAGTGCGGCTCCTGCCGCACTCTTCATTGTGTGCTATGGTGAATTGGGATGCAGGTGCAAAGGGATGCACCCGCATTCCCAATTCAGCACAAATAAAGTTCATCCGACTGGATTCACAGTGGCTGGGTTCACACTACGTATATTTCAGTCAGTATTGTGGTCCTCATATTGCAACCAAAACCAGGAGTGGATTAAAAACACAGAAAGGCTCTGTCCACTTAATGTTGAAATTGAGTGGATGGCCGCCATATAACAGTAAATAACTGCCATTATTTCAATATAACAGCCGTTGTTTTTTTTTAAAAAAAACTGCAAATATTTGCCATTAAATGGCGGCCATCCACTCAATTTCAACATTGTGTGAACAGAG
This sequence comes from Dendropsophus ebraccatus, assembly GCF_027789765.1. NCBI lineage: Eukaryota > Metazoa > Chordata > Amphibia > Anura > Hylidae > Dendropsophus > Dendropsophus ebraccatus. The sequence continues at coordinate 85,287,850 of NC_091460.1, read as the reverse complement.
CCTTTCTGTGTTTTTAATCCACTCCTGGTTTTGGTTGCAATATGAGGACAACAATACTGCCTGAAAATATACGTAGTGTGAACCCAGCCCGAAAGCCATGCTCAGTAATGCTAGAGGTAACAGACAATTGCCTGAAAGCCAGAAGTCTGGGAAAAGGCTGTCGTCTGTTAGTTAAGTAGGGCTTAAGCTCAGAGACAAGTCTTGGGAAAGAGATAGGTGATGGTGGGCTGGAGACAATACCAGGAAAAAAAAAAAAACACACAGCTTTTAGGGATCAAACAAAAATATCCTGACTCTCCTCAGCTACTGATTTGATTTGCAGGTATTTTCTCATGTTGAGTCACAACCAGGAAGGATGGCATGATTGGGGGATTTATCTTTATCATTATGGGGGCAGATTTATGTGACCAATTTTGGAAGCCAAAGTCAGGAATGGACTTGAAAAGACAGGGAATCCCAGTCTTTCCTTTATGACCTGCACCCTGCGGGTGGCCGGACTATCGCGTGACGACAGTTTAAACAAAACGATTGGCAAATTTCTTGCGAACGACGATCGTTCGTCGATCGTTCGCCGTGTTTACTTGTACGATTATCAATCGAATTCCTTGCACTATAATCGTTCCGTGTAAACCCAGCATAAGGGTCCATTTACACACACAGATTATCTGACAGATATCTGACAGATTTTTGCAGCCAAAACCAGAAATGGATTTGAAAAAAAGAGAAATCTGTCTTTTCTTTTGACCTGTTCCCTTTTTACCGTAGTCGATTCCTGGCTTTGGCTGCAAAAATCTGGCAGATATTTGTCAGATAATCTGTGTGTGTAAACGGACCCTAATGCTAAGTTTACACCAGGCGATTATTGGCCCGATCGCACAATTTTTTTTATAACGATCAGCGTTTAGACGGTACAATATATCGTACGGAAAAATCGTTTTGCGATCGCGCGCCCGCAGCCCGGATCGCCTGCAGGCCCCCCCCCCCCGCGCCGGCCCGATCGCCACCCCCGCCGCCCCGATCGCCACCCCCGCCGCTCCGATCGCCCCCCCCGCTCCCGCTCCAATCGCCACCCCCGCCGTCACTCCGATCGCCCCCGCCGCCCCGGCCACCAGCATACGTTACCTGCTCCGCGTAGCAGGCCTTCAAATCCCCGACTACCCTCTTCAGCGCATTGATTGGCTGAAGAGATGAGTCGGGAATTTCAAACGGCTCCTCTTCAGCCAATCAGTGCTCCTCTTCAGCACTGATTGGCTGAAGGGGAGGCATTTGAAATTCACGGCTCCCCTCTTCAGCCAATCAATGCACGGCAGCACTGATTGGCTGAAGAGGAGCCGTTTGAAATTCCCATCTCCCCTCTTCAGCCAATCAGTGCACTGAAGAGGGGAGTCGGGGATGTGGAAGACCTGCTACACAGAGCAGGTAAAGTGTGGTCGCGGCCAGGCCGGCCCGGGGCGATCGGAGCGGCGGGGAAAATCGAAGCGGCGGCGGGAATGGCGATCGGAGCGGTGGCTTTCTAACGATTTATTCATCTAAACGCTGATCGTTATAAAAACCAAATCGTTGCTTCTAAATCGTTAAACGATCGAATGGTCGAATTGTCGCTTCTTGTAAACGCAGCATAAGTTTCTCTTATTTCCTTTTTGACCCAGCCTGAACACTTTTAACCCCTTAAGGACCTCCTCATATTTAAAAAGCCATATTGCTTGAATTTTTTCACCTACAGACCCACATGAGTCCTTATTTTTTGCACCACAAATTGCACTTTGCAATGACAGACTTAATTTTTCCATAAATTTTGTTGTGCTTTGAAATTGAAATTAAAATGTATTTTTTTTTTATTTGAGGAAGTTTTGTGTTTACACTGTTCACCCCATGGTAAAAGTAAAATGTGATCTATGTTCTATCGGTATGATTACAACTATGTAACTTGTACAGTATAACTTTTATTTTATTTGATGGCTTCTAAAAAATTAAAACCTTTTTAAAAAGCTAAATGTTCCTTAAAATTGCTCTATTACCCTCCAGATAACGCTTTATTTATTGGTCTATGGAGCTGTGTGAGCTGTCATTTTTTGCAACATGATCTGTACTTTCTATCAGTACCTTTCTTGCGTATATGCAACTTTTTGATAACTTCTTATAAATTTTTTTTTCTGGATTTGATGTGACTAAAAATCAGCAATTTGGCTCTTTTTGGCAATTTTTTTTGCGCTTACAATGTTTACCCCGAATGATCAGAAATGTAGTAATTTAAAAGTTTTGCCGAGTTTTTATTTATTTATAAAATGGAAAAAAGGGGGGGGGGATTCAAACTGTTAGCATGGGAAGGGGATTTTTATAATCAAAACTGATCAAAAATTAACTTGTAGCCCCACTAGGGGCAACACTGTACACTTTACAGATTTTTCATAGCATTCCATGTAGCATTTCATGCGGGGTCGACACCCTGGCCTGCTTCTGTGGCTCCTGGCTCCCTGATGTCCCACTCAGCAAATCAGTGCCTGCGGTGCGATAGCGCACTGATTTGCTGATCGGGATGTTAGAGAGTGAGGAGCCCCAGATGCAGGCCGAAGCGTGGATGAGTGGATTCACCAAACAGTGGTGGGTTAATGGGGATGGGGCTTTACATACTCACAGCGTGAAATCTGCTGCGATCCTGTACATGTGAAAGTGGCCTAATCGGCAGAATATCCCTAAATCACCAGAACAGCAAATTAATATGCTTTTTTTTGCCAATGATCTAATTTTATACATTCACATAAACACAGCACCTTTTGTCACCATTCTTTCTCCGTTTTTAATATTAAATTCAATGGACTTTTCAATTAAGCCACACCCAAAGGCCAATTAGTTACCCCAAACTAGAATAATGTACAAACACCAGTCATTGCACTAAGGGGAGGCTAGACAGCTAAATAACGTCCGTTATTTTAGACGGACGTCATTTTAAATGGAGCTGAAAAAAAATTGTGTGAACATAGCCATATTCAGATATCTATAGCATATACACATACCCACATACCAACAAACCCAGCATACACACATATAGCTGGGAAAAACCCCATCCTTACCATCTAAGATAACTCCAAATTAATCTGTATGCTTAAAGGACACTCTTTTGGCATACTGTTATGAATAGTGGTACCACTCGTTCAGGGAAAAGAAGGGAAAGACACAGACAATGGCTCTGCACTTGTCCCTACCCACTGTCCCTTCCTACTTGCCACTATCAGCCCTAGGTGGCTGCGGACAACTGGGCAATCATCCCTGACTTACTGTACGTGGCACACAAAACACGGACACTTGAGAAAGAAACCAGATTGGTTTAGAAATGCTCTGTGTTGCCATTTAATGATTTTTTACAATAAATTTTTAGTTATTAATATCGTGTCTCCATCTGGACCTGCACCCGGAAAAAAACAGAGTTGAAGTGGAGGTGTTTTTCCTAACTGTGATCCATCGTGCATGGTGATACATGGTGAGTGGCTGCGGTTCCGTTGCAAGCATTTTTTGAGTGTTGTGCCTCCCTTTGCACAACACCATCAGGTGAGAGCCTTTCACTCATTGCTCTGACCTATTATCCAGTTAGATCTGTGCTATGGAGCACTGTTCTATTTTCTTTTGTCAAAAGAAGACACACGTAGGAACCCGGGTCAAAACCAGAGGCACAAAATTTGATAGCCAAAGAGCAAATGCAAGGGGTCCTAAAGGTAGAACGTAAACACAAGATTAAGGCAGAGGGAGCTGGCTTACAAGTAAGGACCAAGACTCAATAGCCAGCGAGGGGTTAATACACTGGGGTGGTCAGGTGTCTGGTCCAGAACGAGATTGGACCAGCCACCTGATCTCCAACCACAGACACCTGATAATATTGCACACTGATTGGCAGAAGACCTGCCAGTCACAGAATCATCAAAGTAAAACAAAGTAAACTTTGAAGTGACCACACAGAGGTAAGCAGAGCGTGTCAGAGGAACCAATGAGCCAGCATAAAGAAGACAAGAGCAAAAGAAACTAAAAAAGCACAATAATATTGCCAAAAAGGCAGTCTTTGTAGCACCTTATAAAGCACCAGGTACCACACCATGCCCCAACTTGTACATTCAAAAAAACCTCACCTGAATGGTGCATTTATGAAAGAATGCACAATAACTAAGGCAAGGTAGCCTGCCTTCGCAGAACAGCTGCTAGCAGTAGCTTTAAAAATTTCATATATTTCCTATACAGTGAAACCACTCAAGAAACTGTGAGAGGTTAAAACCTCACACAACAATATCCTACCCTCCTAATATCTTTAAAACCCCAAGAACACTTATCAGCCACTCACTATTAGAGATGATCGAACAGTGCAAACTCTTATGGTGCGTTTACACAGGCAGATTTATCTGACAGATTTTGGAAGTAGGGATGAGCGAACTTTTGAAAAGTTCGGTTCGATCCGGCGAACTTTCGTGAAGTTCGGATTGGTCCGAACAGAAACGAAAACGAACCTTGCTCTAATGGCTGAATAATTGCAGCTACAATAGTGGAAATGTTATAGGATATAGTTTCGTTTGGTTGCAGTTGATATTACAATGAAAAAAGTGTGTGTGTGTGTGGGGGGGGGAGTGCAAAAATAATGAGGAAAAAAAATAATTATAGAAATAATAATAAAATATAGTAAATAAAAGTGCCAAAATAGTGACAAAAAATATTGAAAAAAAAAAGTTTACAAGGAGGATGCCAGGCTAGTATTATCGAGGAGAGGCTTCTTGAGGAGGAGGAGGCAGCAGTTGATCGATTCAAGGCCAGTATTATTGAGGAGAGGCTACTTGAGGAGGAGGCAGCAGTTGATTGATTCCAGGCCAGTATAATTAAAAACAGACTACTTGAAGAGCAGGAGGAGGCAGCAGTTGATCGATTCCAGGCCAGTATTATCGAGGAGAGGCAACTTGAGGAGCATGAAGAAGCAGTTGATTGATTCAAGGCCAGTATTATCGAGGAGAGGCTACTTGAGGAGGAGGAGGAGGCAGCAGATTATCGATTCCAGGCCAGTATTATGGAGGAGAGGCTACTTGAGGAGGAGGCAGCAGTTGATCGATTCAAGGCCAGTATTATGGAGGAGAGGCTACTTGAGGAGGAGGCAGCAGTTGATTGATTCAAGGCCAGTATTATGGAGGAGAGGCTACTTGAGGAGGAGGCAGCAGTTGATCGATTCAAGGCCAGTATTATCGAGGAGAGGCTACTTGAGGAGGATGAGGCAGCAGTTGATTGATTCCAGGCCAGTATTATTGAGGAGAGGCTACTTGAGGAGGAGGCAGCAGTTGATCGATTCAAGGCCAGTATTATCGAGGAAAGGCTACTTGAGGAGGAGGCAGCAGTTAATCAATTCAAGGCCAGTATTATGGAGGAGAGGCTGCTTGAGGAGGAGGCAGCAATTGATCGATTCAAGGCCAGTATTATGGAGGAGAGGCTACTTGAGGAGGAGGCAGCAGTTGATTGATTCAAGGCCAGTATTATCGAGGAGAGGCTACTTGAGGAGGATGAGCCAGCAGTTGATCGATTCAAGGCCAGTATTATGGAGGAGAGGCTAATTGAGGAGGAGGCAGCAGTTGATCGATTCAAGGTCAGTATTATGGAGGAGAGGCTACTTGAGGAGGAGGCAGCAGTTGATTGATTCAAGGACAGTATTATCGAGGAGACGCTACTTGAGGAGAAGTAGGAGGCAGCAGTTGATTGATTCAATGTCAGTATTGTTAAAAACAGACAAGTTGAGATGGTAGCTTCCGCAGCTCTTGATTCCACCCAGTATGTTTCCAAATAGGGTTTTTTTTTAACAACTTTGTGGGTTGCAGCTATACCGAGTTGACAGCACCCAACAATTTTATTTAATTTTTTTTAAGTTTTTTGGCATTTTTTTTTTATGAAGTTTTTTGGTTGCAGCTATACAGGGGTTGACCGCACCCACCACAGCAGCAACAACTAGCATCTCCTCTCAGCCACAGAAGGGTAGCTGGTTCTCACTCTTCTCACTTTTCTCTGTCTTTTTTTTTTATATTCCTATCTCTGCCTTGATATCACAAGTTTTTTACTTCCTATCTCTGCCTATCTCTCCCTCTCTCTACCTCCCTGTAGCTATCTACTTGTTTGCCTATCTATGTATGTGCTTTCCCTCCCTAACTAGCACCTCTCTCTCTCTGCAGTCTAGACACACAATGATAAAGAGCATGGACGCTCAGGCACTTTCTCTTCCTGTAGTGACGTCACTCACCTTGATATTCACATAATAGGATAAAAGGGATCATAGGAGTAATAATTCCTTATATCCTCTTCCATTCTTTTAAAACAATACAGTTTTGCGACGCCGTTGCGGTTTTAACGAACTTCGTAACAAACTTTTTGAAAGTTCGCTTCGGTACCGAACCGAACTTTTTGCAAAGTTCGTAACGAATCTGGTTCGGAACGGTTCGGTTCGCTCATCCCTTTTTGGAAGCCAAAGCCAGGAATGGATTTGAAATGAGGAGAAATCTCAGTCTTTCCTTTATGACCCGTTCCCTGTTTATGGTCTGTTCTTGGCTTTCGCTTAAAAAATCTGTCAGATAAATCTGCTTGTGTAAACACACTATTAGGTTCTATCGAACTCGAACCTAGCCGAACCTTCAGCAATTGATTCCTGAGGCCTTCATGGTCCGTGGGGAAGGAGAAGACATCCCACCTGGAATTCTGGGATACAGCCTATTTCCTAGCCTAAATCACAGAATTCCAGGCAGTAACCAGGATGTCCCATCCTTCCCCACAGACCGTAAAGGCATCAGGAATAAAATGCAGAAGTTTCGGCTAGGTTTGAGTGCGATAGAACCTAAGATTTTCCACTGTTCGTTTATCTCTACTCACTATGCGTGTCCGAAAAAAAAAGAATGGAACCCCACGGCTATGGTTAACAGGAAGGGGTATGTCCTCTTTGTGAACCATAGTCATGGGGATTTGTACCTGGATATTACGGTTCTTGAGGCATGGGTTGCACATTGTACTTTACAGAGGCAAAAGCTTGTGTGGCTATATATGCCTGTGTGTGTGGTAAATAGTGTAATTTGGCCACACCATGGGTAATTGATGTTGGAGTTGTTGATTTACTAATTTCTGAATTTACTTTGGTAAATTTAATTCGGCACAGAACTGTACAGGCTGCTGGCTTGGTTCCTTCCCTAAAGGGTGTCAATATTTGCTTTTAAGCGAATGCAGTCGCAAGCGGCTAACACAGCTACTACTGCTGCTCCTCATGCCTCCACTACCAGTTATGGGAGTAGAGCACACTGGGTCCCCCAAGGAGATCTTATTGGGGACAACCGCTAATCGTGATGGAATGCCTTGAGCAAGCAATTGTCCCACAGGCACAATGTCATCTGCAAGGGGGTCACTTGCTGTCTCTCCTCCCCAGTCTCTTCGGAATACCTCCATGGTGTGCTAGGGTCATAATCCTCCACCACCTCTACCACTATCTCCTCCAGATTTTTTGATATAACACCTAGTGTTTTATGAAGAGGCTGTCTGTACAACTTTTCCTTTGCCACCTCCTCCACTACCACTTGATCCATCTCCTGACTCTGATCTGCCAATGGGTAACCTGAAAATTGCAGCCTTGCGTAAAGCTGCCTGATAGTCTAATGAGAAGTCAGCCACCGTCGTTCTCTGCTTGTACAGCTGTTCCAACAATTGGAGAGTTCCATAGTGTCTGCACGTCACAGATCAGCTGATGTCCGAATGGCTGAAATGTGAGCACATATTGCGTGACATGTTCATCAGCTCTTTCAGTCCAGTGAAGAAAGATAGGACATTGATGACATGATCCATGCACACTGCATGAGTCAGCCCTCCCTGCTTCAGTGCCGACAGGATGTTTCACCTGTTGTCAGTGACTACTATTTGAATCCAAAGTTGGCGATGAGTTAGCCAGTTAGCGATTTTCTCCTTGATGCAGCCAAGCAGTTCCTGCCTTATGTGGCTGTGTCCGCCCATTCTGCACAAATGCATGTCTGAAATCGATGAGCTTGGCAGCGTTGTTAAGACACAAGGACAGGGTGTACCCCCAACTGCTGAGAAGCTAAGGCCAAGGTTGTGGAGGAAGAGGGTAAGGATCCTGATGATAGCCCCCTAAGGCTCAACAAGTCAGACTTCAGATGCTCCTGGTTGGAGACAGAAAATCCCAAGTAGTTCTTCTGCAGGTAGCTGTGAAGTGATGGAATGGCCTGTTTGGAATAATAATGCATACTCTGTACTTTCCACTTCGGATGTGAAAAAGTCATTAGCTTCCAGAATAGTTTTGAATCCACTACCAGCTGCGACTGCAAAGCAAGCAGTTTAGCCAGGTGAGCATTCAGTTTAAGTTCTGTGCTAGTAAACTGCTGTCTTCTGCCCATGGACTCAGTCAGAGATTGCTGTCTAAGCAGTGGTGGTGTTTCACCACATGACCCAATAAAGGAGACAGAGGTAAACAGTAATGAGTGAGAGCTGCTTCCTGCAACAGAGGTAGAGAAACCCTGTGCTTGTGCTGATTGAGTGTTGTGCAAAGGTACAGTAGATGCTGCCATTGGTGGTTGCTGACAAACTGTGGCATTGATTTTGCCAGGCAGTGAAGTAATGTCATTTCAGATGCTTTCTCATGGCTGTGGAACCAAGGTTTCCACTTGACCCACGGCTGACTTTCTGTTTACAGAGTAAGCACACCAGTTGACTGTCATTGTTGCCGCTGCCAAACTTTTAAAACTGTATTGTCGGCTCTTAGTAGCAGGTGGAGTGTGTAATGGCTGTTGACTTCTGCCACTGCCTGGGAATACCAGGCATCAAAATAGATATTCCTGACTGATAGTCGGCTGACTGAGGGTGCACACCTATTGCCTTGGGGAGGTCCACCTCTTCCTTGACGCTTGCTTGCTGGCACAACCATACCTTCCTAACGATACCTTCTGCCTGTCACGCCAATAAAAGTCTATGAAATCATCATCTTTGTAATTGGGGATAAATTTTTTCCTCGCCAATGCTGTCATCCTCTGGTGTCAGGCAGGGTGATCCACAAGGTTCACTGCTAAGCGCTTATGACTGCCTTGAGGGCAAGGAGAGAGTGCCCTTGCAGTGTAATGGTTGTGTCTGATAATTCCACTGATGGTTGGCTCTGAGTATGGCTACTGCCTGGTGTGGAGCTGGAATGCTAGAGGAGCCAGTCCAAGACTGAAGGCTGGCTGGTCAAAACTTGACCACTGGTTCATATAGGAAGCTTCGCCCTGTTGCTATTGGCACTACTACTACGACCACTTGTTTCTCCACTTCTCCCAACCTGACTTCCACTTCTGCTGCTGCTGTTGCCCATACCTCGGAAAGACCAAACTTTTGCTGCTTAGACATGATGTTCTTAATGCTGATATCCTTGATAGAAAACGGACGTAATAAGCCACATGCAGGTTCATTTCCCCCCCAATTTCCCCCCAGATGGCCAGATGTTATTGGTTGATATGACTCTTAGGACAGTGCCACAATTTATCCAATCAGAAAATGGTCATATGCCTCTGTGGATTAACTTCACCCTAGATAGGCAGAAGGGACTTTATTGGTTGATCTGACAGTGCCACAATTTATCCAGACAGAAAAATAGCCAGCAAAAATGTTGTTGAGAACAGTGACACAAAAAGCACAAACTAAGCACATGGAACTGACGTAACTTGAAAGTGTGTCAGTTAGTCAATAGATAAACAGAGTAACAGCTTCTACACTAAAGCCCCTATTACACGGGGCAATATTGAGGCGCAAACTAGGACTGTCAGCGCTCGTTTGCTCCTTGTTCCCCACTCGCTGCTGCCGCTGTTGCATGGGTCGGCAGCAAGCAGGCGAGTGTCGGGGTGGTGGGGCATTGACAGGTGCAGGGGGACTGCTCGGGTGATCGCTAGATTGTCCGGGCAGCCCATAACAGATAGCAGCAGTCTGCTGCCACTGTTGCTATTCCACAGTGTGATGGCAGCAGATTGCTGCTATATGAGTCTTTTGTCTTTCAACATGACTACAATGATCAGCAAAACCAGAAACAAAATTCAATGTCTGGTGAAATTGAAAAAAACCCCCAAAGAAACAAAAAAAACACATTTCTTTTATTTGGAGGGTTTTTGTTTTTACGCCGCTCGACCTGGGGTAAAAAAATTATTACAATGATATGTAACATGTATAACTTTTATATTATGTGATGGCTTGTAAAAATACAAAGCATTGTTAACAAATATATGTTCCTTAAAATCGCTCTATTCCCAGGCTTATAACGCTTCTATTCTTTGGTCTATGGGGCTGTGTGAGGTGTCATTTTTTGTGCCATGATCTTTAGTTTCTATCGGTACCTTAATTGCGCATATGCGACTTTTTGATCGCTTTTTATTACAATATTTCTGGATTTGATGCAACCAAAAATGTGCAATTTTGCACTTTGGGATTTTTTTGCGCTTACGCCGTTTACTGTGCGAGATTAGGAATATGATAAATTAATAGTTCGGAGGTGATTCAAACTTTTATTAGAGGAGGTTTTTTTTTTCATTAATAACACTTTTTTTTTACTTTTACACTTATACTAGAAGCCCCCCTCGGGAAACTTCTAGTTTAAGCACACTGATCTCTCATTGAGATCTATGCTGTATAGTTATACAGCATAGATCAATGAGATAGGCACTAGATTGCTTCCGGCTGCTGCAGCCGGGGGCAACTAAGTGCCGAGTCAGGAACAATGTCCCGGAGGAGCGATCGACCCTACTAGAAACCAGGGGTGGGCTGCAGTAAGTAATCGGATGCAGCTGTCAACTTTGACAGCTGCATCTGATTACTTAATTAGCGGGCACGGCGATCGGACCTTGCCCGCTAATAGCCGCCGTTCAGGGCTATGAGTAGCACCCGGGACCACGGCGGTTGCGTTGAGCATCCCTAGGCGGCCCGGAATGTACAGGTACTCCCAGGGTCCCCTAGGGGTTAAGCAATCCTGTCTCACTGCAACCTATGCTATTGCCCTGCCTGAACCTATAATGTCATTTTTTCTCTCACTTTCTCTCTCTCTGTCCCTCACTGTTCTATCCAGATATTTCTCTTCCACACTCCAGCAACTAAATGACGACTTCCTGTTCCCTTTTACACTATATTGAGGGGGAGTGGACGTCAATAGGGGGAGACTTTGAGCTCTATTAACACTAATAAAAGTGCCACTTTTCTAAAATACCTTAAAAACTTTTTTAAATGACTTTTTTTAAAGGTTCAATCGAACTCGGCCAAAAATTCGGTTAATGAACCAAATTTTTTACAAAGTTCGAAATGAACCCAGGTTCGACAGGTTCTGTTCGCTCATCTCTACTTCTAAGGAATCCTAATGATGATAGGTAATACTGGGCTATCCATTTTTGGTTACCACCATTAGAGATAGTGTTTAATAAAATAAAGGTTTATAAAATACATTTCTGACATCAGTATAAATGATAAAAATCCATTCACTGGGTTTAGAATTCGCTAATTAAAGACTAATTTAGAAAAATGATAAACACAGGTTCGTAATAATATTTTAGCCAGAATAACATGAGATTGAGAGAGTGAAAAACAAATACACATACATAAATATTGAATTTCTAGAATGATTTTCTTGACTGTAATGAAAAAGCATAGGTTATCCTTAACACACCTATAGCTGCTGCAACAAAGGATGACAGGGTGGAAGCTTAAAACATCCTTCTTTAGCAGTGACCTGACAAACCTTCAAAGGTTGTTGCACAGATGGCATTCTTGTAAAATGAAATGTCTTACTTGTGAGATTTGTGTGCATCAAACTTCATCTGACTCTAATCTGTCAGAAGCTTTGTGCTTTTATTTTCCTGACAGATAATAAATCTTTAATTTGAGTAACTTCATTTCTCCCTGTAAATCTGGTGTTATTACTGTTTGGTAAGAATAGCAGATTACTAGCAGATACAAAGACTTCAGTGCTGCAGAAATATTTCATTGCATTTCTTTATTTACACAGATCCCAAAGATTTAGAAAGCAAATTGTAATTTCCATTCTTTGAACACAGTCTGTGTTTAGATGAGTTCAGCTGCCTTCTCTGAACCAACAAGCGGGTTAGTTTTTTAATCTTTAAAAAGCATTTTTTTTATTAGGCATTTAAAATAATAATACTAAGGCTATGTTCACACGTCGTATTAGACCAGCCGTTCCGTGACCCGGCCGGGTCGCTGCCCGTATCATCCCGGCCGGTACATCAGTACCGGCTGGATGTTCTTTCCGGCTGCAGGGTTCTGATGAGGGCGCGTTGGCACACACCCGCATCAGGACCTCCTACAGCACACAATGAAGCAAGCGGCCGGAGCCGATGGCTTCATTGTGTGAACTGACAGGGTTCCTACAGCCGCAATTCATTGAATTGCAGCCGCAGAAAACTGACATGTCAGTTATTTGCGGCGCCGCACGGGATCCCGGCCGGAGCGTATAAGATGTGTATACGCTTCGGCCGGGATCCCATAGAGGAGTAGGCAATGTGCAACACTACATAAAGTACGGCCAATGTTGACGATGGCAACAACAGCCATACTTTTACGTAATGTGAACATAGCCTAAATGTGTAAAACAATATAAACAACAATATATTAAAAAAAAGTGTGCTATAGTGCAACCAACAATCCATATTCAATACATAGAAATTTTGCAGTACAAGAATATTATAGAAAACACATAGCAACTTGATTACAGTGGGCATTATATTCCATTAGATCCATTGGACCTGCCATACATGCAAGTTCGTACTGCTAGCGATATTTACTGTATGCCTATCTACATTGCTCTGCTCAAATGGCCAACGTTAAGATCAATCTAATGACTTCACCTCTGTACCCGGACACATTATGCTTTTATGGCAGGAACTCATTATGGTAGGCAGTAGTGGTGTTACCTTGAGGAATATCAGAAGTATATTGTCTATTTGTAACACTTCAATGGGACGTTCTGATTCAGTAACAATGACTTGAAAGCTCTTTATTTAGGTTTTGCTGACAATTATAATAAGCAATTTTTTGAGTTTATTTTAAATTAAACTGATATGTGGATAGCTTATTAGTAACCAGGCATTGAACCCCTTCGTGCTGCATCTAGTTTAGGCCGTTTTGAACAAGCTAATTTTTTAAAATCTAACCTCTCTTTTTTCAGTTATAGCTCTGTGATGCGTTCCCATATGCTAGGCATTCTGAAAGCTTGTGCCATAAAAAACTGTCAGCCTATTCTGAAGCTCCTTAGTTACCACTGTAATAAGACATATGGGCAGTATGGGTAAAAGGGGTAAATTTAATCATTTGAGTTATATTTTCATTTTACATTGGTGAAGTCTGATACAGCAAACCCCACTTAAAAGAGAAGTCTGGCAATTTATAAAATCCGGCAGCTGGCAGTGGGGAAATTGATTAAAACTTATGAACGTACCTCTCCCTGTGCCCACTGCGAGCGGTGGAACTGGCCTTGGGACCCTCGCCAGACTCTGGGATCTCCACCGGCCCTATTCCACGGAACGATTATCGGCCATTATGCCCGAGAATTGTTTTGTGGAATAGAATGCAACGATCAGCCAGCATCGTTCATGTTGGCTGATCGTTGCAGTTGTTTGTTTTTCAACATGTTGAAAAGCAAACGGCTCGTATAGCAGCAATCTGCTGCCGTCGCTCCGTGGAATAGGCGCGTCTGCAGTAGATGCTGCTATTTGATATGGGCTGCCCGGACGATCTAGCGATCACCTGGGAACCCCGCCGCACCTCCATGGCTGACATTATCCTACAGTGTTATGAGAGCAGGTGACTTTATCTAATCTCACTGTGTGTGATGCTATTTGATGGGGCTCTTTATCTAATCTTACTGTGTGATACTGTATGCTGAAATACTGTATCTGATCCCACTGTGTGTGATACTATCTGCTTAGGCACTGGTCAGTGAATGGAGGGACTTAGCAATGGAGAGGAAAGGGATAGGCCACGCCAACTTTTAGACTGCAAGAAGAAAATTTCATTTTTCTTTCGCATTCAAACAACATTTTTTGACTACTTAAATTATAGTTATGCTTCCTATTCATATTTCATGGTACCACTAAAGCAGAACACAAAGCATTACTAGTAACATGAATGTCATGATTGCCCCTCCATACTGATGAGGGGCAATACCCTGAAACAGCTGTGTGTGGATGGATGCCTGACTTTGGTAATCCCTTGCCATGTCACAATACTCGCAACTGAGTTAGACATAGACGCAAAAGGTTTTCCAGAAAAGAATAACATTATAGAAGTTATCTAGATGTTTTATGCATTTACAGGCAAAGAATATAAAAGTTTTCCTAAAAGAGCATTCGGGGAACTCTGTTTTCAGCTATGTTCACGCAGCTTTTTTAAGTTAAAAAACTGCCTTAAAATATCATTATTTATTGCTGTCACATAATATATATATATATATATATATATATATATATATATATAGCGTGTGAACATACCCTTAGGTTATTGAAGAAATAAAGTCGGTTATTTGGCTTGAAATGGTTAAAAAAAAAGCCAGTGTGTGATTTTCTGGATTAATGTGTTCTTCTGTCCTGATTCTGGACTTGTTTTCTAATCATCTCTTTATTGAATCTCCTTTATGGTTCTCACATTTATCTAAACTACATCCTTAGGTTATCCTTTAGCATCTTTGACCCTGGATATATTTCTTGATAATGGCCCAGCATAATGCCCACACAGTTTCTGAACCATAATCTTGCAGTTCAAGGCTATGTTCACACTACGTATATTTCAGTCAGTATATTTCAGTCAGTATTGCAACCAAAACCAGGAGTGGATTAAAAACACAGAAAGGATCTGTCCATACAATGGTGAAATTGAGTGGATGGCCGCCATATAACAGTAAATAACTGCCATTATTTCAATATAACAGCCGTTGTTCTAAAATAACAGCAAACATTTGCCATTAAATGGCGGCCATCCACTCAATTTCAACATTGTGTGAACAGATCCTTTCTGTGTTTTTAATCCACTCCTGGTTTTGGTTGCAATACTGACTGAAATATACATATACTGACTGAAATATACGTAGTGTGAACGCAGCCCAAAAATTGTGTTTATATTTTTTTTCAATATAAAAAACAGGCTGTTTCTGCAGATGTATATTTCTGCATTTCAGTTTAAAAGATAAACATTTTTTTTTTGCTCCCCCCAAAAAACTATGCAGGAGTCTGAGGAGGGGGGGCAAACTACAGCAACCCTTTACTTACTGCTGTAAGATGGTATTATTTGAGAACATATAATATTATGTTGAACGTATATATGCAGTATTATCTTTTGGAGAGTCTTATTTAGATACTGCATATGATCCCTTTTATAGTGTTCCATGCTACAACCCCTGGTAAAAATTATGGAATCACCAGTCTTGGATGAGCACTCATTCAGACATTTCATGCTGTAAAACAAACTCACATAAAAAACATGATACAATATTAACCCCTTCCCCCAATATGACGTCCAGGGACGTCATGAAAAGCAGTGGCAGAACGCATCATGACGTCCCTGGACGGCATGGCTTCCCTGCCTCCCCCCGCTGACCCTATCTAAGATCAAGCAGCAAGAGGAGGCTGTGTGACACAGCCTCCTCCTGCTGCCTCTGCCCGGAGGGGAGCCGCGCTCCCCCCGGGCAGTTAACCCCATAAACGCCGCGGTCAATGCGACCGCAGCGTCTATGGGGAGATTCCGTGTCCTCCCGCCGATCGGGCGGCGGAGGGAGGCTGCAGAACGTTGCCTCCCCCCACCGCCACTAACAGTGTGTCCCCCGGCCCCCTCCCCTCGTCCTCCGATACCGGCGGATCGCCGCTATTACCGTTATAGTGGCGATCCGCTGGTACCGGGCATTACCGGCGCCGGCCCCGCCTTACATCTCCCCCCACCGTGAATCCACGGTGGGGGAGATGAAAATGTATCCCCCAGACCCCAGATCAGCCCCCCTAGTGGGCGATCACTATCCCTCCCCGGGCGGCCATCACATCCAAGATGGCCGCCCCCATCCCTGCGAACAAACGATGTTTGTTCGCAGGGATGGAAATGAATAAATGATCAAAGCCCCATGCTCTCCGCCACCGGAGGTAGCGGAGAGCATGGGGCAGTGATCGGGGACCCCCCCGCGTGGTCCCGGAGCAGGCGATCAGCGGTATATACTATATACCACTGATCGCCTGTTCCCAGTGCAAAAAAGCACTTTTTATCCCCTGTCACCATAAATCATTGGTGACAGGGGATAAAAAGTGATAGTGACGCCCCCCCAAGTCGCCCCCCACCCCCCCCCTGTCACCCCCGTCCCCAGTCACCCCCCCTTCCCCATATACGTTACCTGATCCTGGAGCTCCGTCCTCCTCGGCGTCCAGGCTGATTCTGAAGTGCGCATGCGCTCCAAAATCAGTTATCTCGGAAAATTTAAAGTGACAGAGACCAATTTGGTCTCGGTCACTGAACTATGATTACTGTGATAGAAAACACAGTAATCATAGTAATATAGTGAAAATGAATATATAAAGTACAAAAAGTGAAAAACATACAAAAAAATTAAACAGACACTTTTTATTATAGTAATAATTGCAGTTTACTCCCAAATTACCCCTAACCCCCCCAGGTTGCCCGTAACCACCGCAGGTTGCCCGTATCCGCCCCAGGTTGCCCGTAATCACGCCAGATCACACGTAATCACCGCACGTTGCCCATAACCACTGCACGTTGCCCACAACCACCGCATGTTGCCCATAACCACCGCACGCTGCCCATAACCACCGCACGTTGCCCATATCCACCGCAAGTTGCCCATAACCACCGCAAGTTGCCCATAACCACCGCACATTGCCCATAACCACCGCACGTTGCCCATAACCACTGCACGTTGCCCATAACCACCACACGTTGCCCATGACCACCGCACGTTTCCTATAACCACCGCACATTGCCCATAACCACCGCACGTTGCCCATAACCACCGCACGTTGCCTATAACCACCGCACATGTTGACCGTAACCACCGCACGTTGCCTGTAACTACCACATGTTGACTGTAACCACCCCGAATTGCCAGTGACCCCCTCCAGATGGTCTGTAATCAGTCCCGATTGCCCGTAACCCCCCAGATTGCATGTGACCACCGTACGTTGCCTCTGACCACCGTACGTTGCCTCTGACCACCGCACGTTGCCTCTAACCACCGCACGTTGCCTCTAACCACCGCACGTTGCCTCTAACTCACACACGTTGCCAGTGACCCCCTCCAGATTGCCCGTAACCACACCAGATTGCTGTTACCACCCAAAATTACATGTACCCACCCCTGATTACCTATAAGCACTTCAGTTTATCCGTAACCACCCCAGATTGTCTGTAACCACCCCATGTTGCCCGTAACCACCACAGATTGTGTGTAACCACCCCATGTTGCCCGTAACCACCGCAGATTGTCTGTAACCCCCCCAGGTTGCCCCTAATCACACGTAATTCCTTCCAGATTGCCTCTGACCACCGCACGTTGCCCCCGACCACCGCAGGTTGCCCCCGACCACCGCACGTTGCCTCCGACCACCCCAAATTGCCAGTGACCCTCTCCAGATTGCCCCTAACCATGCCAGATTGCCTGTAATCTCATTTTTTTATTGTATTTTACTGCGCTATTCTAATAACTATTACAAACTGCGGTTTTGCTCCAGCAAATTGGCGCTCCCTTCCTTCTGAGCCCTGCTGTGTGCCCATAAAGTGGTTTATGCCCACGTATGGGGTACCGTTTTACTCAGAAGAAGCTGCGTTACAGATTTTGGGGTACTTTTTTTCTCCCATTCCTCGTGAAATTGAGAAATTTTAAACTAAACAAACATATTATTGGAAAAATTCGAGTTTTTCATTTTTACTGTCTTATTTTGAATACTTTCCTCTCATACCTGTGGGGTCAAACCGCTCACTGCACCCCAAGATGAGTTCTTTGAGGGGTGTACTTTCCAAAATGGGGTGACTTTAGGGGGGTTCTATTCTGCGGACACTACAGGGGCTCTGCAAACACAACTGGCGCTCAGAAACTACTTCAGCAAAATCTGAACTGAAAATGCTAATTAGCACTCCCTTCCTTCTGAGCCCGGCTGTGTGCCCATACAGTGGTTTATGCCCACATATGGGGTACCGTTGTACTCAGGAGAACCTGCGTTACAAATTTTGGGGTGCGGATTATCTCATGTTCCTTGTGAAATTGAGAAATTTCAAACTAAACGAACATATTATTGGAAAAATTTGTGTTTTTCATTTTTACTGTCTAATTTTGAATACTTACTCTAATACCTGTGGGGTCAAAATGCTCATCCTACCCAAAGATGAGTTCTTTGAGGGGTGTACTTTCCTAAATGGGGTGACTTTTGGGGGGGGTTCTATTCTGCTGACACTACAGGGGCGCTGCAATTGCACCTGGCGCTCAGAAACTTATTCGGAAAAATCTGCACTGAAAATGCTAATTGGCGCTCCTTCCCTTCTTAGCCCCGCTGTGTGCCCATACAGTGGTTTATGCCCACATATGGGGTACTGTTCTACTCAGGAGAACCTGCGTTACAGATTTTGGTATGCAGCTTCTCCCCTTTTCCTAGTGAAATTGAGAAATTTTAAACTAAACGAACATATTATTGGAAAAATTCGAGTTTTTCAATTTTACTGTCTTAGTTAGAATACTTTCCTCTAATACCTGTGGGGTTAAAATGGTCACCACACCCCAAGATGAATTCTTTGAGGGGTGTACTTTCCAAAATGGGGTGACTTTAGGGGGTTCTATTCTGCGGACACTACAGGGGCTCTGCAAACACACCTGGCGCTCAGAAACTACTTCAGCAAAATCTGAACTGAAAATGCTAATTAGCACTCCCTTCCTTCTGAGCCCGGCTGTGTGCCCATACAGTGGTTTATGCCCACATATGGGGTACCGTTGTACTCAGGAGAACCTGCGTTACAAATTTTGGGGTGCGGATTCTCTCATGTTCCTTGTGAAATTGAGAAATTTCAAACTAAACGAACATATTATTGGAAAAATTTGTGTTTTTCATTTTTACTGTCTAATTTTGAATACTTACTCTAATACCTGTGGGGTCAAAATGCTCATCCTACCCAAAGATGAATTCTTTAAGGGGTGTACTTTCGAAAATGTGGTGACTTTTGGGGGGATTCTGTTCTGCGGACACTACAGGGGCTATGCAAACGCACCTGGTGCTCAGAAATTTCTTCAGCAAAATCTGCATTAAAAAAGCTAATTGGCGCTCCTTCCCTTCCCGGCTCTGTGCCCATACAGTGGTTTACGCCCACATGTGGGGTACCATTGTATTCAGGAGAACCTGCGTTACAGATTTTGGCATGCTTTTTTTCTCATGTTCCTTTTGAAAATGAGAAACTTTAATCTAAACGTATATATTATTTGAAAATTTTCATTTTCGATTTTTTTACGGCCTAATTGTGAATACTTTCCTCCAGCCCCTGTAGGGTTAAAATGCTCAATATAACCCTAGATTAATTCTTTAAGGTGTCTATTTTCCTAAATGGGGTCACTTATGGGGGTTTTCAGGATACCAGACTTCTAAATCCATTTAAAAAAAAAGAACTGGTCCCTAAAAAAAATCAGTTCTGGAAACTTTCACAAAATGTGATAATTTGCTAATAAATTTCTAAGCCCCATAAGACCCTAAAAAAAGTTAAATATGTTTCCCAAATTATGCCCGAATAAATAGGACATATAGGTAATGTGATTTAGTAACTAATTTATGTGCTATGCCTTCCTTTTTTAGAAGCAGAGAATTTCAGAAGTTCATAAAATGAAAAATTTCCAAATTTTTCATGATATTTTGATGTTTTTCACAAAAAACACACAAAGTAGTGACCAAATTTTGCCACTAATATAAAGTGCCATATGTGACGAAAAAACAATCTCAGAATCGCCAGCATACATTAAAGCATCACTGAGCTATAAGCGCATAAAGTGAGACAGGTCAGATTTTGAAAAATGAGCCTGGTCATTAAGGACAAAACAGGCTGCGGAGGCAAGGGGTTAAGGTTATTCCAAAGTGCAACTTGTTGGCTTTCAGGAACATTCAAAGAAATGAAGAGAAAACATTGTGGAAGTTAGTGAATGACACTTTTATTGACCAAGCAGAGGGAAATAAATATGGAATCACTCAATTCTGAGGAAAAAAGTGTGGAATCATGAAAAACACATAAACAAAAGACCATTCAAAATACATCACTAGTATTTAGTTGCACCACCTTTGGCTTTTATAACAGCTTTCAGTCTTTGAGGCATGGACTTGATGAGTGACAAACAGTATTCTGCATCAATTTGGTGCCAACTCTCTTTGATAGCAGTTGCCAGATCAGTTTTGCAGGTTGGAGCCTTCTTGTGGACCATTTTTTTCAATCTCCACCACAGGTTTTCAATTGGGTTAAGATCTGGACTATTTGTAGGCCATGACATCGACTGAATGTGTCTTTCTTCAAGGAATGCCTTCACTGTCTTTGCCCTATGGCACGATGCATTGTCATCTTGGAAAATTATTTCATCATCTCCAAACATCTGTTCAATTGAAGGGATGAGAAAACTGTCCAAAATGTCAATGTAAACTTGTGCACTGATGGAAGAATTAACCACAGTCATCTCCCCAGTGCCTTTGCCTGACATGCAGCCCCATATAATCAAGGACTGTGGAAATTTGGTTGTTTTCTTCAGGCAGGCCTCTTCATAAATCGAACTGGAACGGCACCAAACAAAAGTTCCAGCATCATCACCTTGTCCAATGCAGATTCTTGACTCATCACTGAAGACATCTTTCATCCAGTCATCCACAGTCCATGATTGCCTCTCCTTAGCCCATTGGAGTCTTGTTTTTTTATGTTTAGGTGTCAATGCTGGTTTTCGTTTAGCTTTCCTGTATAGAAATCCCATCTCCTTTAGGCGATTTTTTACGGTTCGGTCACATACATTGACTCCAGCTTCCTCTCATTTGTGCTTCATCTGTTTAGTTGTACTTTTTCGGTTTTCAAGACAAATGGCCTTAAGTTGTTGGTCTTGACGCTTTGATGTCTTTCTTGGTCTACCAGTATGCTTGGCTTTAACAACCATTCCATGCTGTTTGTATTTGGTCCATATCTTGGATACAACTGACTGTGAACAGCCCACATCTTTAGCAACCATGCGTGAAGGGTTACCTTCTTCAAGAAGTTTCACAATCCTCTCTTTTGTTTCAAGGGACATTTCTTTTGTTGGAGCCATGGTTCTCGCCACTCCACTTCATCCAGCAGCCCTCCAAGGTGTCATGACTGCAGGTGTTTTTAACTGCAGACTAACGGGCACATCTAATCTGGGGCAGGTGTCCATTTAGGGAAAGGAAATAGACTGGGTGTGTCCTTTTTTTCTACCTCCAATTTGAGTGATTCCACACTTTTTTCCTCAGAATTGAGTGATTCCATATTTATTTCCCTGTGCTTGGTCAATAAAAGTATCATTCACTAACTTTCACAATGTTTTCTCTTCATTTCTTTGAGTGTTCTTGAAAGCCAACAAGTTGCACTTTGGAATGACCTTAATATTGTATCATGTTTTTGATCTGAGTTTGTTTTACAGCATGAAATGTCTGAATGAGTGCTCATCCAAGACTGGTGATTCCATAATTTTTACCAGGGGTTGTAGCTCCAAATTAATACAAAAAGTAGCTGTCAGTGAAAGATAACCTGAGGTGCAGAAGAAAAGGTTGTCTGACAACACTGGTCTCCAGTGAAAACATTTTATTGTAGCAATACAAATCACAACATTACAATACTTTGGCTCGTATACACAGTAGAGCCATTCTCAAACGGTGCTGAACTTTCGCCATAATGTGATTTGTATTACCACAATGCAATTTATTCGACAGAGACCAGTGCTGTCAAACAACTTCTGGGTTTTATATACAAGGGGATTACGTAGTGATGTGACATAATTCCAGAGACAAGGCAGTGGCAATGTTCCAAAACCTCTATGTATCAAATCAAGACAAGAAGTTACATATTTACAAAATGCATACTACAAATACACTGGTCAAAAAAATAAAGGGAACACTCAAATAACACATCCTAGATCTGAATGAAGGAAATATTCTCATTGAATACTTTGTTCTGTACAAAGTTGAATGTGCTGACAACAAAATCACACAAAAATCATCAATAGAAGTCAAATTTATTAATCAATGGAGGCCTGGATTTGGATTCACACACAAAATTAAAGTGGAAAAATACACTCCAGGCTGATCCATTGATTTGCTGTAACGTCCTTAAAACAAGTCAAAATGAGGCTCAGTATTGTGTGGGGCCTCCATGTGCCTGTATTACTTCCCTACAACGCCTGGACATGCTCCTGATGAGGTTGCAGATGGTCTCCTGAGAGATCTCCTCCAAGACCTGCACTAAAGCATCCGCTAACTCCTGGACAGTCTGTGGTGCAATGTGGCGTCGGTGGATGGAGCGAGATGTGTTGTCCCAGATGTGCTCAATCAGATTCAGGTCTGGGGAACAGGTGGGCTAGTGGATAGCTTCAATGCCTTCATCTTGCAGGAACTGCTGAAACACTACAGCCACATGAGGTCTAGCATTGTCCTGCCAACCGCACCAGCATATGGTTTCACAAGGGGTCTGAGGATATCAGCTTGGTACCTAATGGCAGTCAGGCTACCTCTGGCGAGCACATGGAGGGCTGTGCAGCCCTTCAAAGAAATGCCACCCCACAAAATTACTGACCCACTGTCAAACTGGTCATGCTGAAGGATGGTACAGGCAGCAGATCGCTCTTCACGACATCTCCAGACTCTGTAACGTCTGTCACATGTGCTCAGTGTGAACCTGCTTTCATCTGTGAAGAGCACAGGGAGCCAGTGGTGAATTTGCCAATCCTGGCGTTGTCTGGCAAATACCAAGTGCCCTGCACGGTGTTGGGCTGTGAGCGCAACCCCCATCTGTCAGGCCCTGATACCATTTTCATAGAGTTGGTTTCTAACCAGTTGTGCAGACACATGTACATTTGTGGCCTGCTGGAGATCATTTTGCAGGGCTCTGGCCGTGCTCCTCCTTGCACAAAGGCGAAGGTAGCAGTCCTGCTTCTAGGTTGTTGCCCTCCTATGGCCTCCTCTACGTCTCCTGGTGTCTTCTTGTAGCACCACCAGCCTCTGGAAGCTACGCCGACAGTCACAACAAACCTTATTGTCACATCTCACAATGATGTGCCATCCTGGAGGAGCTGCACTACCTGAGTCACTTGTGTGGGTTGTAGAGTCCGTCTCATGCTACCTCGAGTGTGAAAGCATCACCAAGATTCAAAAGTAACCAAAACTAAGGAAACTACAGTTGTGAAATGTGTGAAATAAATGCTACTGTTTTGTTTTTATTACCACTGCAAAGAGACACAGTATTAATGTATATGAATGTTTAAAAAGTGTAATAAAACCCTTTCAGGGTAGTCATACACTCCATGATTCCATCTCTGTTTGTTTCATTTGTTTCTTTCATTATTTTCATGAAATCCTTCTAAACTGCATTTTTTTAACCCCATTTTTCCACCTTGCCTTCTAAAACTCATAATGTTTTACAGGGGAACTATCAACAGGTTAGACAACACTAACCTGCTGATAGCCCCCTATGGAACCGGGGTCCCTCGGGAGGAAGGTATGTGTCTTGCCTTTGTTCTCGGCTCCGGTCCATGCTAGTAGTCTGGGTAAGCTATGTTCCAGAGTATTCTTAGGAGCACTGCTGCATCATCCGGCCCGCCCTTTTCTAAGGATAATCAGTGGAGGGGGCGTGCTGGATGGTGCAGCAGTGCTCCAAAGAGTGTTTTGAAGTGGAGTTTACCCCTACTAACAGTGCAGGACCGGCGTCAAGGGGGAAGATAAGACACATAACTCCCTCCTCAGCGTCCCTGGCAACATAGGGGGCTAACAGCAAGTTAGATTCTTCAAACCTGCTGATTAGGGATGAGCGAACTTTTCAAAAGTTTGGTTTGGTTCGATCCAGCGAACTTTCGTGTAGTTCGGATTGGTCCTAACCGAAAAGGAACCTTGCTCTAACGGCTGAATAATTGCAGCTACAATAGTGGGAGTGTGATAGGGTATAGTTTCGTTTAGTTGCAGTTGATATTACAATGAAAAAAGTGGGGGGAAAAAAAGTGCTAAAATAATGAGAAAAAAATAATAATAATACTAATAGGAATAATTTTAATAAAATATAGTGAATTAAAGTGCCAAAATAGTGACAAAAAAATATTGAAAAAAAAAAAAGTTTACAAGGAGGATGCGGCAGCACTTGATTGCACCCAGGCAAGTATTGTTGAGAAGAGACATGTTGAGCAGCAGGAGGAGGCAGCAGTTGATTGCTCGCCTCTCAGGCCAGTATTGTTGAGAAGAGAAAAGTCAAGGAACAGGAGGAGGCAGCAGTAGATTTCTCGCCTCTCAGGCGAGTATTGTTGAGAAGAGACATGTTGAGCAGCAGGAGGAGGCAGCAGTTGATTGCTCGCCTCTAAGGCCAGTATTGTTGAGAAGAGACAAGTCAAGGAACAGGAGGAGGCAGCAGTAGATTGCTCGCCTTTCAGGCCAATATTGTTGAGAAGAGACAAGTCGAGGAACAGGAGGAGGCAGCAGTAGATTTCTCGCCTCTCAGTCCAGTATTGTTGAGAAGAGACAAGTCGAGAAACAGGAGGAGGCAGCAGTAGATTGCTCGACTTTCAGGCCAGTATTGTTGAGAAGAGACAAGTTGAGCAGCAGGAGAAGGCAGCAGTTGATTGATTCCAGTCCAGTATTATTGAGGAGAGGCTACTTGAGGAGGAGGCAGCAGTTGATTGATTCAAGGCCAGTATTATCGAGGAGAGGCTACTTGAGGAGGAGGCAGCAGTTGATTGATTCCAGGCCAGTATTATCGGGGAGAGACTAATTGAGGAGGAGGCAGCAGTTGATTGATTGATTGGTGGCGGAGGCAGAACTTGTGCTACCCGCTGCTGGCCCCCTAAAGCACCGTGGAGGTGAGAGTGGCAAGAATGGGCCGACTTCATGATGGTCTCCTGGGAGGATGTTGACCCAATGGGCAGTAATGGACATGTACTGCCCTTGCCCATAATTAGAGGACCAGACATCAGCACTCCGGTGCACGGTCTTGGACACAGAGAGTCCCAATGAGTCGCCAACCTTTCTCTTCACATAACTGTACAGTGATGGGACAGCTTTGCCAGAGAAGGCGGCTGAGGACTCGCCATCTGGGGTGCCCACACGCCACAAAATCCCTGAAAGGCTGGGAGTCCACAACATTTAAAGGCAGGGACTGGAGCACCAGCAGTTTAACCAGGTGTCCGTTCAGTTTCTGTGCCATGGGATGGCTGCTGGAGTACACCTGACGTTTGGCCATAGACTCAGTCAGGGATTGCTGCCTCATTAGGGGTGTAGATGGCAGGGAGACTGTGCTGCTGCTGGCAACTGAGGCTGACGAGCCCTGAGTTCCAGTGAGAGGATGCTGCATGATGGGATCTGCAGTGTATGGTGCATTCTGACAGGAGGTGGTATTGGGGTCACGGTTTTTCCAGGCCTGTTGGTCAGGGGCGGATTAACTTTACCATAGGCCCCGGGCTGTTCACCAAGCCTGGGCCCCCCATCCCACTGTAACTATGTCAGCACTAGTCTGGCGTTCATAGTACAGTATAGATAATGTCATGATGTCCTGATTTGTGCAAAATTGCCATAAAAAAAACTGTGCTTTTTTGCAAATCATGGCGGAAGTGTAGCCAGGAGACAGTACACCACTGAAAGTATAAGTCTTTTTGGATGGTCATGAGCCCCCCAGGAGCTCAGGGCCCCGGGCTGCCGCCCAGAACGCCCCTATTATGATCCACTACTGCTGTTGGTGTTGCCTTTCCATGTGCTTCCTCATGGATGTTGTCCCAAGATTATCACCCCTGCCACGACTGACCCTCTCATTGCACAGCAGGCACAGAGCGATGTGCTTATCTGTCCCCAGCCGAAAGAACTGCCAGACGACAGAGGACCGTGGTTTGCTGCCAGCCACGGGGGGTCTTGCTGGTTGTTCCCTGCCACCGCTGCCTGAGGGTCCCCTCTCAGGACCAAGGCTTGGAGGTAATAGACTCTGCCTGGTAGATTGTCTTCTACCCCTCCCTCTTGTGCCTTGCTTCCTTGCACCAGTGGGATGTTGCTGTCTCGGTAGCACCTCAATTTCCTCCCCTGATGATGAGGATAATGGTGCTTGGGGATGCCACGTCCGATCAGCGACGACATCGTCACCACCACTGCTACTGTCCTCCAGTGGCTGGGACAGGATCTCAGGTGTGGCACTGGATGCCCCTCCCTGGCTTACAGCCAACACCTCCTCTGCAGTCTCTGCACGTTCCACCTGCTGCCTTTGGGGGACTACCTCCTCCTCCTCCTCATTACTAAAAAGTGGTAGAGAATCCAAAGCCAGATCAAGATTTGCCAACAGTTCCCTGGCAGAAGGTGCCCCAGAGGTGAGTGGCATAGTAATAACAGGGGACGGGGCAGAGGACTTTCGCTGACCGTCCCATGTAAGGGTAGTGTCGGATGATCCAGCAGACCTCGTTTGGGAGCTTTGAGCGGTGGAAGTGGAGGATTGGGTAAGCCAATCTAGAACCGCTGGCTGTGTGGTTCTTACAGAACCACTGGGTGTCTGGGGTAGCTGCACCCTTCTGCCACGCCTGTTGCCCCGGCTGCCACCGGGCCTGGTGCTGCCACTTCTCCTAGCCTCACCGCCTCTTTCAGTCCCTGCCTGTGAAGTGCTGGATGTAGGACGCTTGGACATGGTTCCTTTGTTGGGGGAAAATAAAAGAAGCTACTGGCCGCAAGGCACAAACTTTCAGTGACAATCTTGTGAGTTGGCAGCACCCAGCAAAGTAACAATGTACAGGTAATCACAAAACACTTTTTTTTTTTCATTTTTACTTTTTTGTGTTTTTTGTACTTTTTTTAAACTTTTTTTTTAATGAACTAAAGAACTTTTGTGGTTGCAGCCAGCTATACGGGGTTGACATCACCCAGCAAAGCAGCAATGTACAGGTTATCACAAACGAACAAACAAACAACCTTTTTTACTTTTTTTTTTTTTTTTTTACAACTTTTTGGGTTGCAGCTATACGGGGTTGACAGCACCCAACAAAGCAGCAACGTACAGATTATCACAAACAAACAAAAAAACTTTTTTTTTTTTTTTGTAAACTTTTTTAGAGTTTTTTTAACAACTGTTTGGGTTGCAGCTATACGGGGTTGACAGCACCCAGCATAGCAGCAATGTACAGGTTAGCACAAACGAAGAAACAAACAATCTTTTTTTTAAGTCTCTTAGTTTTTTTTAAACTAACTTTGTGGGTTGCAGCGATACGGGGTTGACAGCACTCAGCAAAGCAGCAATGTACAGGGTATCATAAACAAACAAACTTTTTATTTTTTAGTTTTTTTTTTGGGGGGGGGGATTAGTTTTTTTAAAGGTTTTTTTTTTTATTAACTTTTTTGGTTGCAGCTATACGGGGTTGACGGCACCCACCACAGCAGCAACAACTAGCGTCTCCGTCTCAGAATGGTAGCTGTTTCTGACTCTTCTCATTTTTCACTTTTTTTTTTATCTCCCTATCTCTGCCTGGATATCACAAGTTTTTTTACTTCCTATCTCTGCCTATCTATCCCTCTCTCTACCTCCCTGTAGCTATCTACTTGTTTGCCTATCTATCTATGTGCTTTCCCTCCCTAACTAGCACAGAGCTCCTCTCTCTCTGCAGTCTAGACACACAATGAGAGAACATGGACGCTCAGGCACTTCCTGTTCCTGTAGTGACGTCCCACACCTTGATATTCACATAATAACAGGATAAAAGGGATTATAGGAGTAATAATTCCTTATATCCTCTTCCATTCTGTTAAAACAATACAGTTTTGCGATGCCGTTGCAATTTTGACGAACTTCGTAACAAACTTTTTGAAAGTTCGGTTCGTAACGAATCTGGTTCGTAACGGTTCGGTTCGCTCATCCCTACTGCTAATAGTTCCCCTTTAAAAAACATGTGACAAAAATATAAAAAAAAAACATATTCAAATCCACCTCAAAACCTTCCCAACCCCTGTACAATAAAGTACCCAAAAACCCTTCCATCCTCCTATTATTAGGGTACATTTGTGTCCTGTCCCATCTATTGAGGCACCAGTGGTGGCACTATCCCACATATAAATTATTTATTAAGCTTCCTCAATTATTCATGTGTGAATGAACACTAAATAAGATTGCTGCTGGTAGTAGCTTTAGAAAGTTGTTATATCACAGTTAGAGGACATCACCCTCTATGATATACACCCTTCTTGAACCCTTCCGAAAGCCTTATACCACTCAGGAAACCACTAGAGCCATTAAAACCTAACATAATAAGTACCCTTTTGCAAACCATTGTACGACATGGCGACATTGTAAAAACCCCAAGAACAATTATGAGCCAGTCACCATGCGTGCCTGTAAAAATAGGACATGGATGCTACTATTCATTGCCACAAGTGCCAGTGAATAAAAACCCCACGGCTATGATAAAAAAAGAAGGGAAATGTCCTCTTTGAGAAACATAGTCACGGGCATTTGTGCCTGGGTAATACTGTTTTTGGGGTATGGGTTGCATGGTGCACTTTGTTTAGGCATTTAGCTGTTGTGAAAAATATATGCCTGCATTGGAAATGGTTTAATCAGTCTACACTAGGAAGTAGACAATGAGGTCTCTGAATGATGCCCATGCAGATCTAGGAGGAGATAGCGGTGTGACCCCCATCTCTTGTTGCTGTTGCAGCAGCTCTCGGAGATGGACTGTTATCCAGTGGGCATTCACAGACATATACTATCCCTGGCCTTAGCTAGAACTCTAGACATTTGTGCTTAGGTGCACCCGACGCCAGACAGAAAGCCACAAAGAGTTTCTGACCTGATGTAAATTTTGGTGGTTTTTTGGGTGGTATTAGGTCATGCCCAATGCAAATGGAGTTCACATTTAGTTAGTTATATTGTTTAATGGTATATAATAGTGTGTTGTATATAGTAGTGTATATAGTTCATTAATTTGTTACAGTTATTAGTTAAAAAAGTTGGGGGGTATATTGTAAATATAGATTTTATAGGTGTGGTTAATTATGTTTTGTTAATTTTTATTATTTTGTTGAGTTAAGAAATGGTACTGTATGTTTATTTTTGTATTTAGTTATTTTTAAATAAAAAAATTGAATAAAAGAAATACATGACAATCAACTTAGCCAGTTGTTCATTTATCATCATTTACGTTCAGTGGTTGTTTGAGTAGTGCTTGTAATGGTTTCCTTGTAATGGCTTCAGACAGTAACTGTTGTCTCAGCAGTCATGGTGTTTTCTCCCTGTTCTAGATGTAGGAGACAGAGGCAGACAAGGGACATACTCCTTCCAACCGAGGCTGTATATTCCTGACTTGCAGAGATGGGGCTGTGCGATGGTAGCTTCAACTGTTGTTGTTTACAGGCAAGAAGTGGCGTGGGGGTCCCCCTTTTGCTTCTGGAATCATGAGATGTGGATAGGACCTGACGCTGGCTCTGTGGAACACATATATCTTCATCCCCTGATGATGATGATGATGATGATGATGATGATGATGATGATGGTGATGATGACTTCTGGGGACCAAGATTTCATGTAGGATCTGCTACATCATCATCGTAGTCTGGGACAAAGTTATCCT
This sequence comes from Dendropsophus ebraccatus, assembly GCF_027789765.1. NCBI lineage: Eukaryota > Metazoa > Chordata > Amphibia > Anura > Hylidae > Dendropsophus > Dendropsophus ebraccatus. The sequence continues at coordinate 85,258,041 of NC_091460.1, read as the reverse complement.
CTCCTAATCTCTCTTCTTCCAGTGGCATGCAGTACAATCCCATACTTTTGTCTTAGGCCCCTCCCATGTTCTCCTGACTGCTTTGTGACCTAGAAACCCCTGGAGTCTCAATGCTGCCTTCCAATGGCTGATTGTCATGACATTCCTCTACAAGATCTTCAGAGTACAGCAGTTGAGATTCTGGAAAGAGTTCTAGGCTTGACAGAAGCTCCCTTGCTGATGTTCCTCCAAAGCTGACTTACAACAGACACACAACAGGAGACAGGGCAGAGGAAATGTCCTGCCCTTGGCATGGATTGGTGTTGGTACTTTTTTAGGAGGACCCTTCTGATGATTGCTGGCTCCGGAAATGACTCCTGACAGCGGTGGGGCTGGAACTTTGAAGGCTCTTTTCCAAAATACCAGCCTGGCTTGTATTCACCTGAGTCTTACTGGTAGCTGCAACCTTCTTCCAGCCCTGGAACCCACTACAGAAGGTGATCAGGCTCAGCCTAATCGAGCTTAAGGGTATATTCACACGGGCGGGCTCGCAGCGAGATTCTCGCTGCGAGCCCGGCGGGTCCTGGCAGTTCCCATACACTACATACTTGCTGCGGTCTAAACGACCGCAGCGAGTATGTAATTATACCGCCCTTAACCCCTTCTACTCCCGCCGGCTCCCCCGCTGTAAGCAGCATACATTACCTGTCCTTGCTGCACGGGTCCGGCGTCCTGCTCTCCCGCCCGGCCAATCAGTGGCTGCGGCTGGGCAACACACTAATTGGCCGGACAGGAGAGCAGGACGCCGGACCCGTGCAGCAAGGACAGGTAATGTATGCTGCTTACAGCGGGGGAGCCGGCGGGAGCAGAAGGGGTTAAGGGCGGTATAATTACATACTCGCTGCAGTCGTTTAGACCGCAGCAAGTATGTAGTGTATGGGAACTGCCAGGACCTGCCGGGCTCGCAGCGAGAATCTCGCTGCGCGCCCGCCCGTGTGAATATACCCTAACACAGAAAGATTTGACAGATTTTTTTTTTTTTAAACCAAAGCCAGGGACAGACTATAAACAGGTCAAAAAGGAAAGACTGAGATCTCTCCTCTTTTGAAATCCATTTCTGGCTTTGGCTTAAAAAAATCTGTCAGCTAAATCTGTCTTTGTAAACGCTCTATAAGGATGAGCCTGGTAAGCCTTGCCTTGCAATGCAAAATTCCTGTAATCAGGCAATACCAAAGTGGGATGTACAGTATATACAGTGGTACCTTGGATTACAAGCATAATTAATTCTGGGACCGTGCTTGTAATCTGAATCCACTCTTAAACCAAAGCAAATTTTCCCATAAGAAATCATAGAAATGCAGACAATTGGTTCCACACCCCAAAAATAATGATTTAATATTCTGAATATCTTGCAAAACTAATGAAACAAACATTCATAAACAGCAGAATATATGATATTATAAGTTACTATACAGTAATGGAGAGGATGGGAAACAGCTATGAAGAGATTACCTCTGAAGTCCTGTCCCCTGATGTGAGCCCCATCCTGAAGTGGATCTGCTATGATTAGGAAAGTGAGGGAGACTTCCTGGGTCAGAGTACAGGGCTGTAGACCCCGCTATGCAGATCATTCCCCTCCTCCACTCATGCTCCCACCCTGCTCTTGCTCTTAAACCAAAGCAATGCACAATTTTGAAAAACTGTTTTTCTTAAACCAAGGTACCACTGTATGTATGTATGTATGTATGTATGTATGTATGTATGTATGTAGTGTGTGTGTGTATATATATATATATATATATATATATATATATATATATATAGTAAAATACACATAATCCCCCAATAATAAGTGTAGAAAAAAAAATGTTAAAAAATAAAGTTACACAGTAAGATTATCTGACGGATTATCTGCCAAACATTTGAAGCCAAAGTCATAAAGGAAAGCTTTGGCTTCAAATATTTGGCAGATAATCTGTCAAATCATCTTTCTGTGTAAATGGGCCCTAACTTAAGGATTGTCAAGATCAGTGGATGTGAGCCCTATCGTGCCTATCACGTGCCTATCTATCCCTAAGGGCGTTGTCTAAACATATCCTCTATTTCTCACGAGATACTCCTGATGGTGGAAATAGGCTTTCCCAGAGGAAACCCCAGGTCGTAACCTCTTGTGATGGATGAAACAGGGGACAGCTGGTCCAGGCAGACACATGTTTGGACACAGGACATGCCTGATACAGGCTACAGGTGCCATGACAGATACTGGGAACGAAGACATGGGTGCAGGTGATATGAAGCGGGTAACTTGGTGCAGGAACGGGTAGCAGATGCAAACACAGTATGGGTCAAGTTCCCAAAAAAGCAAGAATACAGGGACCAATTGGGAGTGCAGGACCAGGCAGCAGGAGCACTAGGAAAGAGGAACACCTCAGTGGGACCACAGGGACCAAGATGGAATGTGCAGGAACATAGTATTAAGAACAAAGAAACGCTTTAGCAAAACAAACACACAGGAATACCTTAGCTGGACCAAAGGACCTTCACGCTCATGCAGAGCACATGTGCAGGAAGCCATCCTCCTTAAATAGCCAAGCCACAGGTGCTGAATAATTAAGGCATTGAGCCTTAACTTTGAGAAGGTTGTACGCACACCCCTAGAGTGGCCGGATCTTCACTACATGTGGAGATGATGCATGCTGCTCCATGAGGCTTGGCCCGAAGGCTAGCAGTGGTGGGTGAATGCGCGGCGGCTGGGATGTCCAACCGCTGGTACAATAGGGGTACCACTTTGAAGTGTCCACTACTGCCCTGAAAGAAAGCGTCATTTTAAAACGTTCATCTACCGAAACAGTCAATACCATCTGCTACTGACAACTTCAATGCTGCAACATTTTTCAGGTATTGTATCGGCAGTAGTTGTGGATCTGCTGTACCACTGATACCGATGGCATAAGCTGCACCAGGGAGCGGGGTCTAAGGGGCCACTGTTTTTGAAAGGTTACTTGAAAAGGGATTGGAAATTGTTAAATGGTTTATTAGAAAATTTATAGATTTTACCTCCACTCACTGATCCACCAAGGTCCACTGATTCTAGAGGAAAAACTGAACGATTGACTGATTTGATCATCTCAATTGATATATAATTACTTTGCTATATTTTTTAATTTGATATATTAAAAAATGGTTTTATCTCTTTTGGCATTTTTCTTTCACTTTTTATTATTCCACTATTACTCAACTATTATTGTTTATGTGCTATACCATGAGAATAAATATTTATTGTGGCACTCCAGAGGAAAAAAATATATTTTTAAATCAACTCATCTCAGAAAGTTATACAGATTTGGAAGTTACATCTATTAAAAAACTCAGCTCTTCCTGTACTTATTAGCTGCTGTATGTCCTGCAGGAAGTTGTGTATTCTTTCCAGTCTGACACAGTGCTTTGCTGCCATCTCTGTCCATGACATGAACTATCTGGGGCAGGAGAGTTTTTTTTATAGGGATTTGCTACTGCACTGGCCAGATCCTGTCATGGACATGGGTGGCAGCAGAACGTACTCAGAATGGAAAGAATACAACACTTCCTGAAGGATATACAGCAGCTGATAAGTATTGGAAGACTTTTTTTTTTAAATGAAAGTAATTTACAAATCTGAATAACTTTATTACACCAATGGATATAAAAATATTTGTCTCCGGAATACATAAAGCACACCATTGTTTTTCTAGTTAAATTCTCAGTTTTTACATCACACGCCTACCTTCCCATTTTAAAAACTAAAGCAATCCAAGATGGTTGCATTCAAAAGGACTTACAAGTTGGTGTTAAGGCCTAACATTTCCTCCTTTTCCACACAGCTCAAGTTTAAAATTGGATCATCCTCTTGCTGTAGTAGTAATTATAAATGACACTGATGATATCTTATTGGTATACAACCTTCTCATACTTTGGCTCCTTATTATTGTAAATTACTTTGTCAAAACTTCAATGGAAAGAAATCAACAACACAAACAAATGAAAATAAATTGCTGATTACTGCAGTTTATGTTTTATTGAGACACTCCATACTTTTTTGTCAGATTTAAATCAGTCCATAAGTTCATCCCCGCTCAGAACCATGAAATATTGTACAAACAATGTACTCTTCAGTATGAGTTGTTTTTCTAAAAAAGGATAAATATATTTTTGTGCTTGTTTCTCCCGTGTTATGATCACAGAAGAGAATATGACATGAAACAAGAGAAAAAGGAGGAAACTCTATATTAAATCTCTATTTAAAAAAAGAGATACACATTGATGCATATACAGAAGATTTGTAGAATACTTTTATTTAAAAAGTTTAAGTCTTCCAGTACTTAGCAGCCGATGTATGTCTTCCAGATTGACATGGCCCTCTGTGCTGCCACCTCTGTCTGTGACAGAAACTGTGCAAAGCAGTAAAAAATGCTTTTGACAGTTCCTGTCACAGACAAAGGTAGCAGCAGAGTAATAAGTAAAGTAAATTACAAATCTATGAAACTTTTTGACAACCCTTGATATGTAAAAATATTTTAACCCCTTCACGACCGAGAACGTAACTGGACGTTTGGGCTGATATGGTTCCGTTAAGCATTGTATAAAGCACCTGGAGCGGCCCCGGCACGACCCGAAGCAGGTGCTTTATACGGAGAAAATGACTTTTATTCCCCGGCTCGTGACTAGATATGAGCGGGGAAGTAGTCATGGTGGGCGGCTCCCCGCTCGTATCTAGTCAATACGCTCTGCCTGTCAGCGCGCTCGGCGGGATGATTGACAGGCAGATAGGCCAGTAACTGACCTCTCTGCCTGTAAATCATTACCCTCTGAGTGCGCTGATAGGCAGAGCGCAGTGACTAGATACAAGCGGGGAGCCGCCCACCATGACTACTTCCCCGCTCGTATCTAGTCACGAGCCTGGGAATAAAAGTCATTTTCTCTGTTATAAAGCACCTGCTGCGGCTGTGGCCGGTATGTGCCGGGGCCGTCCAGGTGCTTTATACAATGCTCAAGGGAACCATATCAGCCCAAACGGGCTGATTGGTTCCCTTTAAGCAATATCTTATGTAAACAAGGTACCAAGAGAAACTACAGATTATGGCGCAAAAAATGACACTCCACAAAGTCCCATAGACCAACTAATAAAAGTGTTATAAGGTAATAGAGCAATTTTAAGGAACATTTAGTTTTTTTTTAAAAAGGTTTTAATTTTTTAAAACCAATAAATTAAAATAAAAGTTATACAAATTACATAGAGGAACATAGACAACATGTCAGTTTTACCATAGGGTGAATGGTGTAAACACAAAACCCACCTAAAAAAAAGTGTTTTCTTTTCAATTTCACAGTGCAAATATTTTTTCTCTGGTTATTTTATGTAAAAATTAAGTCTGTCCTTGCAAATTACAATTAGTGGTGCAAAAAAAAAAAAAGGCTCATGTGGGTCTGTAGGTGAAAAAGGAAAACACTAGGAGAAAAAAGGAAAAAGCAAAAGCGAAAATTATCCCTGTCCTGAAGGCAGGGTCGGCGTCAGCACCAGGCATACTCGAGCAAGTGCCGGGGCCCACAGTGCCTCAAGGGGCCCCCCACACCATTTTTTCACCTCTCCCTCCCCTCTCACTGCGCGCACACACACTGACACACATAGCACTGTGTGCAGGTGGTGCTGTGCTGTGAGCGCACACATAATTACAGGAGGCTGTGGGGGTAGGGGGGGAATGAACCAGGCACAGGGATAAGGGAGACGAAGGTGAGCCACCGAAGTGTTATTGTGGCTCCTCCAGGCCTACTCCTTCAGCGTTGGACCAGAGGAGAGGGGGGCGAGGCTTACTGCACGGCAGCCTGTAGAGGCTGAACAGCAGGTCAGGGCCCAGCTGCCTGTGCTTCCCTGCCCCCTGCTACAGCTGTATTCCTGTGTCTTCTGACCTTCACAGCGGCCCAGGGCAGAGGGAAAAGTGGTGACAGGTGACGGGACTGCTGCCTGACAGATCCAGACAGAGGTGAGTGTATGGTGTGACTGTGTGTGTGTGTGTGTGTGTCTGCTGGGAGTAGGAAGGTATGTTTTAGGGTCACCTGTGGCATATCTGCTGCAGTGGATTTATTGCAGATTTTCCCCTTTACTTTCCATGGGGGAGTCACAATATGCAATAAATTGAAATTTTTTTTTCTGTTAAAATGTTTTGCAGGACTTTGTAGGGCAGCATCCAACTTCTGTACCCACATACAGATGTAGCCTTGTGTGTCAGGGATCATGTTAACCTTGGCTACATCTGTATATATCTCTCCATTCTGTGTAGGTATACAGCAGTGTATTATATACTTATTATCCTCCTGTATGAGTGTGTATATAATACACTGCTGATCACCTACACAGAATAGAGAGATATGTACACACTCATACAGGAGGGGGATAATAAGTATATAATACACTGCTGATCACCTACACAGAATGGGGAGATATATATACACTCATACAGGAGGATAATAAGTATATAATACACTGCTGATCACCTACACAGAATGGGGAGATATATACACACTCATACAGGAGGATAATAAGTATATAATACACTGCTGATCACCTACAGAGAATAGAAAGATATATACACACTCGTACAGGAGGGGGATAATAAGTATATAATATACTGCTGATCACCTACACAGCATGGAGAGATATATACACACTCATACAGGAGGATAATAAGTATATAATACACTGCTGTATACCTATAGAGCATGGAGAGATATATACACACTCATACAGGAGGATAATAAGTATATAATACACTGCTGTATACCTATAGAGCATGGAGAGATATATACACACTCATTCTGGAGGATAATAAGTATATAATACACTGCTGTATACCACACAGAATGGAGAGATACTGTATATACACACTCATACAGGAGGATAATAGGTATATAATACACTGCTGTATACCTACACAGAATGGAGAGATATATACACAGTCATACAGGAAGGTAATACGTATATAATACACTGCTGTATACCTACACAGAATGGAGAGATAGAGACCCTCATGTGATGCCACATTATTTGCTATACAAAGGGGCCCGCTGAGGCTCTGTCGCCCAAGGGCCCTCCAAAACCTGGAGCCGGTCCTGCCTGAAGGGGTTCCATTACAGAATCTCAGAATCTGCTGCAGATATGATTTTGCAGATATCAGTGCAACTAAATGATTCAACACTGCATTAAATCTGCTGCAGATCCTGTATGTGTGAATGTACTCTTAAGCCATTTTCAAATGTGAACTTCCTCAAAAAGCTTTTGGCTTAAAAACACTTTGGCCAGTTGTTTGGTGTTTTTTTCCCCCAGGGCATTAAGGCATTTTTCTGCACTGGGGCCATTTTCCAAAATCACAGGATGCACCGAGTTTGATCTTTTTTTCAAGACATTTGACATTTTTTTTCTCCCATAGATGACTTCTATGGAAGAAAAAAGCTAAAATGTCATGTGTTTGTTCTTACCGCTGGCAATTTTCCAGGCATTTTTCGAGCTATGCCATGCAAATGAAAGCCTAAAAAAAGCTCACAACATTTGCAGAATGTTCGAAAAATCTGTCTCAAATATCTTAGCAAGCTACTCTCAAAGTATAGAAACATGCATAGCTTTGATTCTTACAGTGATTAAACATTACTTTACATAAGACTGGATGACCCCTTTAATTCCTGTGTTTTATTTTTTCCTAAAGAATTCTCAATTCTGTGCAGATATTTAGATTGACAAAATGTTACTTCCACCATTGTGAAGTATAAAATTAGAACAAAACTGACTATAGAAGTAAAGTTTCAATTTGCCCTATACCGTAGCTGTATCTGGGTCACTGAATAATTTTCTCTGGTAGGATCAGAAATTCCTGTTGTAGTTGTACTCAGTTTTTCCACTCTTGAAAATAACTAAAGGCCCTATTCCACCAACAGATTATCTGCCAAAGATTTGAAGCTAAAACCAGGAGTGGATTTGAAAAGAGGAGAAATCCAGTCTTTCCTTTATGACCTGTTCCCTGTTTATAGTCTGTTCCTGGGTTTGGCTACAAATCTTTGGCAGATAATCTGTCGTCAGATCTGTTGGTGGAATAGGGCCTTCAGAGATAAGCAAGGCAGCTGAAAATTTGTTTTGTGAGGTTCGTGAATTTTGGGTTGGATTCTTTAAAAATTCTGAATCAAATACAAAATAATTATAACACGCAAACTATAGTAGCTACAATAGTGGGTCTATTACAGAGTAGTGATTTTTTTCAACAGATGTAGTTATGGTGTCAAAAATTGGAAAATGACAGTTAAAAAAAAAATCAACCAGCCAGTCAATCACTCAATTTCCGCTATGGACAGCAGGGGACATTGGTGCATTAACAGTGTAACATCAAGTTTCTCGAAGTACAACAGTGGACATTGCTAAATGAGCGGCGTAAAATGACACTTTCTCCCAGGACAAGAGTGGACAAGAGTGGACATTGGTGGACCAGTGGCACCAAATCAACTTTTCTTCTAGAACCGTAATCGGAATAGACGTTGATGAATCAGCAGAGTATACTTACCTTTTCTCCATGGACATCATCAGACATTGGTGGATCAGTGGCACTTTCAATGACACTTTCTCCCAGAACAGCAGTAGACATTCTAAAGTTAAACCCCATTAGGGGCAATGATCTTAAAAGGCCTCTGAACAGACATGGGAGGTGGTAGGAGCAGAATTCTGATTCTCTTTAACCCTGTGGGGCTTAGAAAAGACACAGGGTGGTGGCAGCGGCAGCACTCGGACTCTCTTCAACTCCGAGGGACCTATAACAGACACCAGAAGGTGACAGTTAAAATATTCGGACTCTCTTTGACCTTAAGGGGCTTAGGACAGGCACCGAAAGGTGGCAGCAGCCGCACTCTGTCTCTCTTCGACCTCGAGGGGCCTAGGACAGACACTAGGAGGTGACAGGGGCAGTACATAGAGATGAGCGAACTGTTCAGACTTTTGGTCCCAAAGCTCTCCCGAGAATATGCGGCCAGGATATTCCAGGGAATCAATGGTGAATTCCCTGGAATATCCTGGCCGCATATTCCTGGGAGCGCAACTACGCGGCCGGGATCTCAGGCATAATGAGAGAGCGCCGATGCCGGCGGACCAAAAGTCCGGTAGTCAGCTCATCTCTAGCAGTACTTGAACTCTATTTGACCCTAAGGGGCGTAGGACAAACACCGGGAGGTGGCAGCGTACTCTCTTCGACTCTGGGAGGGCTAGATCAGACATTTGTGGGTGGTAACTTTCCTTTTTTCTTTCAAATATATGAAAAAAAAGAAACCCCCCCAATTAATACACTTAATAGAACCTTATTTTTATTATTATTATTATTATTTTATTTTTTTTACCATAGTAGAATTACTATAATCCGACAGTTGAGCTGAATGGAACATCCAACTGCCGTTAAATGGAAATGAACACCTAGTCAATTGGAAAATACTTAAATAGACAAGAAAAGTCCTCCCGCAAAAGCATGTATCATGTGATGGAGGGAAGAAAGAAAAGTCCAGATTTAAGAAGGCTTTACATTGATTATCTAATGGGGTATGGTAGTGATATTCCCTCCCTCGCTTTGGTTATTCCAAAAAACCTCACCCTAATGGTACATTCACATGTCGCTCTAGGGTTGCTGCGTAAAACCATCTGCAGATTTTTATGCCGGTCAGTACTATGTAGACTATGGGAATTAAACAATTTAAAGTGACACTGTCACCCCCTTTTTGCATTTTGACTGCTCTCCACAGGAGTAAAGGATAAATGTTACAGCTTTCATTACTTATTTTATATCACACCTCATGGTGCTTGTTCTGGTAAAAAGAAGTTTTTATCACCTGTGGATTGGTATATGTGGCTCCGCCCCTAGCACCACTTAGCCCCGCCACCAACCGTGACATCATCACCGCATAGGCCCTGCCCCCTCAGCGCCATTGGTATGGGGCAATTTAGGCAGGTGGGGCCTAGAGCTTTAGGTTGGCCCTTCCAATGGCTGCTGAGGGGGCGGGGACTATGCAGTCAAAATGCAAAAAGAGGGTGACAGTGTCACTTTAAGTGTTGCACTAGGTAGTTTCGCACTGAACTAAGTAGTATTGCACTACTCCAAAGATTTGTTTTCGAGTATCTGAAAATTCGAACCTAAGCAATCTTTAATAAAACAGCTAAACAATTATTTAGCTTTTTTTTTGTAAAGTATACCATTATTAAATTTAAGCTATTACCGGGAGCGGTATTAGCTAATATTTCTCCCTGCAACAGTTAATATTTCATTAAAACATCAAATTTTCATTTTCATATTGCTATTTTTCATTTACAATAGCAAAACTGAAACGAAAAAAAAAAAAAAAAAAATGCTGTTTCAATTAAATATACTGTAATAAAAAAAATATATATAATTTATTTATTAACAGTATATTTAATAGAAAGAGCATTTTTTCATTTCATTTTTGCTATTGTAAACAAAAAATAGCGATATGAAAATGAAAAATTGTTGCCAGGGACCACTAATTACTGCTCCCGGTCATAGTGATTTGAGACAGTCCTACTTTACACCAATTTGAGAAATCTCCCCTTATATGCAAATTGACTATGGGTTTTAGCTACGTAATTATCCTATTAATCTTTGACATAAGGGGTAAAATTACTTGCTATGTTAAAAAAAAAAAATAAGATTACTTGGGGAAATACTTTATTGGGGGGCTTTAGTTTGTTGGACACTGCCACATGCCCTGGGGGTCCTGGGTCCTGGTCCCTGATGCATAGAAGTAGTTCCTGGGTTTGGACCCAGTTATAGATGTTAAAGATAGCGGAATGGTCTTTTCTGCCACCAAGACAAAAGAATTCCCACACCACTGATTTCAGTGGACGGTTCTTCTGAGCAGGCACACTGGTGTCCTTCTCTAGACTGCTACTGCTGCCACCTTGTGTTACCCGTTGAATACCCTTTTTATGTATTTTGGCTAAAGCTCTATGTCTACCCCTTTTCCCACCTGACCCTGAATCTTTGGAAATATAGAAAAAAAGACAGAGAGCCACATCGGGTCATATGTATCGAAAAAGATAAATATATCTATGTAATACATTCAAGGCTCACCTGACAGGGTTGTGTAAGTCACAACCCCCTGTATAAGTATTTGATAATACCACAGTATCATCTCCATCCAGTTGGGAGGGTATTCGATCCAAATATTCAAAGAATATTTCGACACTGTCAGCGCAGGCCTAGTATTAGCATGATTTATTTAGCAAAGTTCAATACTAGGATGTCAGATGTTGTCAGATAAAATAGACATGAATGAACATGTGCCTGAATGGCCATATGTAAAACAACACTGATCCGGAAGTGTGTGGATCACTCAATTGCATAAAATCAACCTAAATTGCTCCTCTAAAAATGTAATCTCCACACAATAATCATATGTCACCAATGCAATAAAAATTAAAGTAAAAAGTATATAACTCACAATATAAGCATAATGTTCAGCACAGCACATGTTCAGCACATGGTATTACCGGCAATTAACAATTGCCGGCAATAATACCACACCCTGTAATAGTTAATATTTAATTAATAAAACAAAGTTTTGTTTTAAAAAAGATATTTTCGTTGTTCAATAGCTTAATTAAATGAATCCATGCTTTTGCAATTAAATATACTGTTAATAAAAAAAATAAAAAAATAAAAAAAATATATATACATTATATATATAAATAAATGTATATATATATATATATATATATATATATATATATTTATTTATTTATTAACAGAATATTTAATTGCAAAAGTATATATTTGTTTTATTAAAACTATTGAACAACTAAAACAACTTTATTAGAACAAAAGTATGTTTTATTAATTAAATGTTAATTACTACAGGAAGCTGTATTAATGCCAGCAATTCCTATTGCCGATAATACAGCTCAATGTACTAATTAATACTTTAATTTAATTAAAACAGCAAATGTTTCTTTTAATGATGCTATTTTTTTTATCACAATAGCAACATTAGAAGAAACATTTTGATTTATATGTCCGCTCAGCTGATTGGCTGAGCGGACATATAAAGAGCCGGTCCCGTCACACTAAGCTCAGTGTGCCAGGGATAGGCAAAGAGAGAAGATAGAAGACATCGGAGGGTGAGTAGAAAGCTCTCTCCCTGCACTGCACCCATCCCAGCAAGGAAGTGGGGTCACTTAACCCTTCCTTGCTGGTATGGGTGCAGTCTGACATCAGTCTGGCCCCCAAGGGGTTAAGTGGGGATCCTTACTTAACCCCCTGGGGGCCAGGTTGTTCAGTATGGCACCCAAAGGGTTAAGGGGGATGCAATGCATCCTCCGTTAACCTCTTGGGTGCCACACTGTAAGCAGTGATCTGTAAAGATGCTGCATACTGTAAGGTGTACAACACCGCTCACAATGATGGGTGTTGTTCTCCTGTTTGTGTGTTTTTTTGTGTGTTTCTCCCTTTTCTGATTTCGGTATCCTGTGTGGCCGGATGATATGGCCACATGATGTGAGCATGGTGTTTGTGTGTGTTTGGGGGGGGGGGACTGATTCGGGTTTCAGATTTCACCTCAGGCAGAAAACCTAGATGCAGCCATGGTCCTCCTGCAGTGTCTCTGGGTCCCCCACTGACCACTGCAGCCGCCACTTCCAAGACCACTGCAACGCTGCATAGATGGACTCTGGGGAGGAGCACACTGGGGGAGTGGAGTGAGGTAAGAATAAGATGTTTATTATGTTGTATATAAAGGAAGCATTATATAAAAAGTTTTTAAGTGCCAGAATACTCTATTAAGTTTATTTTATTCATCCCCCCACATGCAACAAATCATTTCTTTTTTTATGCATTCTAGCAGTCAGCCAAAATTTTGCATGTGGGTGCTAGAAGAAACTCTTTAATGACTGTTCTTCACTTTGTTAGCACATACAGTAGTTTGATCTGAACCCACACTGTACAATCAGAGTAATGAGTATTACATGGTCAGAGATCCTGACTTATTACAGTCATATATTTTTTACAAATGAAATGATTGGGTAAAATTGGGAGCATCCAGGTCCCAATGTAATTTATTAAGGTGGTTTGTGTAAAGTTTATCCTGAGATAATAATAAATGCTTGAAATAAGTAAAACATAGATTTCTTGAAGTATTTTTAGTAGAAAGGACAATCATCATTAATGAGCTGTCCTAATTAAAGGCTTCAAACTTTTGGTTATTTTTACAACTTCAGTTGTGAAACAAAACTCTAGTAATTGCAATCATTCTGTGATTCACAAGAAATACTGGTATACTGGAAGATAAAAGTATTATATGCTTTGAAAATATAGAAAGTAACAGAGGATTTAAGTTCCAGAACGGTTGGTACATGTTTCCGTACATTATTTATTAATAATTTACTGGCATTGAATATTGCTTCAAGCAGTTACAACTCAGATTTAAAACTTGCAGTTAAGTTTATTTTTAAATAAATCAGACTTGTACTGTAACTTGAACTATAAAATCCAAGCCCATGGCATTGCATGGCATACATAGCTGTTATTTTGGCATACTATGTCCCTGTGGATCTGTATTATGAACCCTTAAGCTGGCTATACATTATAGATTTTAAACAGCTGTTTTCTGAATAACTTTGTTGTTCATGGTTAGACTATGATGGCTGACAAATCTCAAACTGAGCTGTTCAGTGATCTGTATACAACACCAAAGAAGTGGATGATAATCATGGTCTGAATGGTCTGATGGTCTAAATTTGGCTGTCTAAAATGTATGTTTAAAAAAATCTCTTTAATTAATTCATGAGGTGATGCAGCCAATCATTTTACTGATCAGAGATTCATATGTAATAGAGATACATGGAGGTACAGAATATTGCCTTAGGGGGCTTCTATAAATCTACCGTGTTTTTGTGTCCTTCAAATAACACATATAAAGGAGTAAAACAAACTAAATGAACAAGTTAGATGTATTATAGCTACACCATGGATATTGTGTGGTATGTATCGGAATAACTTTTTGACCATAATATGATGTAGGCTGGTAGAGTACAGATGTTAACAGTTATATTGTTATTTGTAATTACTACTTTATGTATATCACTTCATCAAAAGCATCTCAATGTACTGTATCTACACACCTAACAATTCAGACTTACTGTATACATGGATATATATATATATCACGACTGTATCTCTGCGGAGTGTGATCCCCCCCCCCCCCCCCCCCCCCGGCTCATGCTGTGTGGCCAAAAGGGTGCTGATTTCTTGTTTTTTTTCTGTTTTGCAGTGTCTGAACACTGCTTTATCTGCTCACTTTGTTTGGTGGACACACCCGACTTCACCTGCTTATTTCTGGCTGGCCATGTCAGGGTTAATCTGTGTTTTGGTTCTTCTTTGACTGACAGGTGTTTCTGAAAGTGGATCTGTTTTGTTTTCAGGTGTCTGTGCTTAGAGATCAGGGGGATGGTCCAATTATGTCCTGGACCAAAACCCTGGTCTCCTATATAACTAACCCTAGTCTGTGCACTCATTGCTGGTTATTGACTTTGTCTCAGCCTGCTAGTGTCTTCTGTTATTTACATCTCCTAATCTTTGCTTTGTATCGTTGACCTCCCTTGCTTGCCGCCTGCCCCTGACCGTATTGCCTGGACTTTGACTACACCTATTGGATCCTGATTTTGTACTTTTGCTGCCCAACTGTTGTGACCTGGTTTGCTGACTTTTCTCATTGTGTTTGTTTGTCTTGTTCTGTGTGCACATATCCAGCGCAGGGAACGTCATTGTGGTTGTCCACGGCCGCCTAGGGCTGGTTGAGGCAAGTAGGTAGGGACAATTGGTGGGTTCAGTGTCAGGGTTCACTGTTTTGTCTTTGTTCCTGCCTCTCCATCCTTGAAAATATGGAATCAGCCTTTAAAATTGTTATTATTTGATTTATTACTACACAAAGAAAATACTCCTATACTTGCCCCAACCCACTTGCCCTACCAAAAGAAAAACAAAATCAGGTTATACAGTATATGGGACCAGCTTTTAAAATTGTTTTTATTTGATTCATTATCACACAAAGACATACTCCTAACCAACTTGCCCTTACAAAAGGGAAAAAAAAATCAAAGATCAAAATTAAAGAAAATCAAAGAAATTCACCCACTTTTCTTGCCAGTTTTAAAAAGGGGCAAGCAGAATAAGAATCGGCTAATTGTACTGCAAATATGGAGTGTGCCAAAGGTTTAAGATTTACATTTTTTTTAAAGTATTTATTGCCGTTCCATACATGCTTCAAGTGAATTATAATTGGCTGGTAAAACATACCTCTCCCATTTTAGGAGGAAAAAATATTTTGTTTGTCTTCACTGTAGGAGATCTCTATATTTCCTTATGCTGGGTTCATCTTTTTTCTTGTTTTGATCTAGGGTTTTATGGTGTAATAGAATGGTTGAAAATTGGCATACAGTTTATATTCTTTCACTTCAGGTTTAGTGTTGGAGCCTTGTTAGGTTCGGTTCGCATAAGAGCCCTTCTCTAAGCGACAGAAGATTTGATTAGTGAACCTAATTTTGTCATATGCTGTGTTTTGGTCAATGACTGTGCAATGCTTGCATGACATGCTTCCGTCAAATCTGTATAGGGGGGGGGGGGGGGGTGTATGGGAGGCAGTCATGTGTGAAATGAGCGAGTATGAAGGGTTAAGTTTCTAGAAGCTAGGTGGGTATCATGGGCTGGCATATCAGAATCAGAGATGGGAGAAGACCCATCAGAAACCTTGAATGGACTGATTTGCAGACTAGGGGAATGGCTAACACATGTTTAATTTACACATTTAATTTTATATATTACTGTATATGTCGAAAAGTGTGAACAACTTGTCTATCGCTGTACATTTTGAAGTTATTCTTTGACCTCTTTATGTCAGCAATATGTGCATATATGCATTCCTGTGTGTAAATACTTTCCTGCTGTGAGGGGGTTTTAATGTGTGTGGGGCCACTTCAATGTGAACAGCTCCACACATGTTCGTGTTCCAGAAGCCAGCCATAATGGCAGGCAGTCGTGATCACACAGCGATCTATAGCGATCACAGCGTTTAAAGAGAACCAAAAAGTATACTCTGTTATTTTACAGTAGGGAGGAAGTAAATATAACCACACATAAAACAAATCATCCCTGGAAGAATTAGGTCTATTAAATCTGTCATTATATTGAAAGAAAAGAAAGAAAACTACCATGGAAAAAGCTTATAGAAGTGGCCATTATGTGGATGGCATCTGTACACATAGGCTGGCAGTTGCACACACAGGCCGGCAGTTGCACATTTAGGCCACACCCCCAGATTTCAAGCTTGTGTACACTGCAGCCTCTTATTAGCAGCAGAGTTAGTACTTTGGACTGTATACTTTTTCCAGTGTACATAAACCTGTTATTTGTGATACTGTCTGCTCAAAAGCGGTATGTAAACACACTACGGAATCCGGGCAGATAACCTGCTGCGAATACTGTCGCTCGCGTGCATTTCCACCCGTGTCATAGACTCCATTCTATGGTTGGGGAGATTCCACCGTCCATCCAAAGAATTGACATGTCAATTCTTTGGGCGGATGCCCGAACCTGCCCAACCAAAGAACGGAGTCTATGGCACGGGCAGAGATGCGCGCAAGCGGGGGCAAGGAACAGAATCCACTGTGGGTTATCCACCCGGATTCCGTAGTGTAAACGCACTCTAAAGTGACGCCTCCTAATGTGCCACCGTGTTCTAATGAACTGTCGCTGTCCTTCTCATGTACTGTGCTACTGCCTTTACCTCTTGCATTGTGTCACTGTGTCCCCCTCATGTACTGTGCCATTGTCCCTTATTATTAATGGACTGCTTTTCTAATTAATGTTTCCCAATCTTTGAATCACCAGCTGAAAAACGATAAATCCCATCATGAACTGGCAGCAGACATGATGGGTGTTGTAGTTCTGCGACATGGAGAGACACAGACTTCAGAACTACAGCTCCCATCATGAGGTGCCAGCAGGACATGATGGGTGTTGTAGTTCTGCAACATGGAGAGACACAGCTTTTTTTGACCAGCTTTTTTTTTTTTTTTTTTTTTATAAAATGGTCAACGAGGGGTTTAGGGGTGTTTTTTTAATAAAAAATATTTATCAATTGTGTGTTGTGTTGTTTTTTTTACATTACAAGCTTAGTACTGGAAGCTGTCTGATAGACGGAATCCATTGCTAAGTCGGGGCTTAGTGTTGGTCGGTATAAAATGGCTAACACTAACCCCCCCCATTATTTCCCCAGTACCCAATGCCACCAGGGGTACTGGGAAGAGCCAGGTGGCAGTAGTCCCAAAGTGTCAAAATTGGTGCTCCTGGACTGGGCGGTAGCAGGCTGGTATTATTTGATGTAAAGAAAAAAAACACAAGACACAATTGATAAATATTTTTTAAAAAAAGACACGCCTACACCCGTCGTTGACCATTTTATTAAAAAAAGAAAATCTATTGGTCATCAATGTAGTCCACGGAATCCGATGTAATCCACTGGATAACGGTATCTAAAAAACAAAAAGGCAGCAGTAGAACACCCATCATTGTGACAGGTGCTTACAGTGGCAGCATCTTTACAGATAGCTGCTTACCATCTGGCAACCAAGGGGTTAAGTATGGATGCATTGCATCCACACTCCACCCCCTGGGGGACAGACATTTCACACAGCACCAATACCAGCAAGGAAGGGGGTTTAATGCCCCCCTCCCTTGCTCCCTTGGCTGGGTGCAGTGTAAGATACAGGCACAGGGGAGAGATAGTACCTTCCCTGTGTCTGCAGCTTCAGGACACAGCCTGGCCCGGGGAGGAATGGGGTTTTGAGTTTAAGTTTGACTTGGAGGTGCTGAGCTGCCCTGCCCCTAGCGTGTTGTCAGTGCAGGTCTTCAGTGCAGTTGGTGGCATCATAAGCGCACCCGCCTGTCAAGTGACAGTGCTGACAGGCTGACGTTTATTAATTTTCTTATTTCTTCTTTCTTATTACAGCCAAGTCAAATTCAATTTAGCATGCTTGTCTTGTCCATTTCAAACCATATTATGTGTGGATGTCATCTTACAGGTGTCCTCTGCCGTCCTTTTACCAGTACTTTCTACCTTCTTTGGATGTCATAGCCATTTTGCAGGCATAATTGGCCAGGTCTTTTTAATAAAATTCCGGAGCCTCTTAAGAAGACTGTATTGTTATTCTTCATTCCTACCTCCAAAGATATACCTCTCACACACAACTGCATGAGGGTGTGAGGCTAAATCTAGCCATAATCTGACATTTTTTTATTGGATGATTGTATTGTCCATCTTGGTTAGTCATCTTGGGTCAGTTGTCTCAGGCTAAGTTTTTAGGTGGCCCATATGCTACCTGTGTTTTAATGTTTCTCTGTGTCCTCACTGCCATGCTGTGTTAGGCAAATTGTTTGGGTGGTCCATATGCTACCTGTGTTTGAATGGTTCCCTGTGTTCTCACTGCCATGCTGTGTCATGATAAATTTTTTAGCACGTTGCCTTCAGTTGGTAGCTTTAGGTGCAGCAGCACTGCCTTGGGTAAGCGCCAACAGGCGGTGCTCAAACAGCACCTTCTACCTTCCTTGGATGATTTAGCCGTTTTTAAGGCAGGATTGACCAGGCCTTTCACCAGTACCTTCTACCTTCCTTGGATGTTGTAGCCTTTTTGAAAAAAGGATTGACCAGGCCTTTCACCAGTACCTCCTACCTTCCTTGGATGTTGTAGCCTTTTTGAAGGCAGGATTGACCAGGTCTTTTTAATAGACAGGCTACCGAATTTGCCCTCTCTTAGATACTCTTTAAAGGATTAAAAGTGTAATTGTTCAAATTCCGGTGCCTCTTAAGAAGACTGTATTGTTATTCTCCGTCCCTACCTCCATTGATATGCCTCTCACGCACAAGTGTTTGGGTGGTTCATATGCTACTTGTATTTGAATGGTTCCCTGTGTCCTCACCGCCATGCTGTTTCTGGCTAAATTTTGGGGTGGTTCATATGCTACCTCTCTTTTAATGGTTCTCTGTGTCCTCACAGCCATGCTGTGTCAGGCAAAGTGTTTGGGTGGTTCATATGCTACTTGTATTTGAATGGTCCCCTGTGTCCTCACCGCCATGCTGTGTCTGGCTAAATTTTGGTGTGGTTCATATGCTACCTCTATTTTAATGGTTTTCTGTGTCCTCACCGCCATGCTGTGTCAGGCAAAGTGTTTGGGTGGTTAATATGCTACCTGTATTTAAATGGCTCCCTATGTCCTCACTGCCATGCTGTGTCAGGCTAAATTTTGGGGTGGTTCATATGCTACCTCTGTTTTAATTCTTCACTGTGTGATGACTGCCATACAATTGCCCATAATTTGGCATAATAGTGCAATTAGGCAGCCTCAGAGGCATCCATGCATCCTGCCCCTGCCATTTCCTGTCCATTTCTGTGGTGTTTCCATCATTTTCTGAGGTTGACAGCTTTTCACATGACCTTCCCTCTACTGAACTTGGGTCCCCTGCAATAATGCTTGAGTTTCACATTGACGAGCACCCGAGTATCGGGAAATGTTCGCCTCGAGTATCGGACACACGAGCATTTTAGTACTCGCTCATCATTATTTAAGAACTATGAAACCTTTAAAAAAAAAATAAGTTCTGGCTTTTTCATACATACAGTAATTATTTATTTATTAAAATGCTCTGTCACCAACTATATTGCTTAACCCTTTGAGGACCAGGCCCAAAATGACCCAGTGGACCGCGCAAATTTTGATGTTAGTGTTTTCGTTTTTCCCTCCTCCCCTTCCTAGAGCTCTAGCACTTTCAGTTTTCTATCTACAAGCCATGTAATGGCTTGTTTTTTACAGGAATAGTTGTACTTTGTAATGGCGTCATTCATTTTACCATAACATGTATGACGGAATTCCAAATATATTATTTATGAAGATATAAATAGGTGAAATCGTAAAAAAGAATGCAATATGGTAACGTTTGGGGGGTTCCTGTGTCTACGTAATACACTATATGGTAACAGCGACATGATACTATTATTCTATAGGTCAGCCCGAACACAACCATATGCAGGTTACACAGATTCTCTAATGTTATATATATATTTTTTTATGAAATCCTTTTTTTGACAATTATTAATAAAATCGGCCTATTGTGACGCTTATAACGGTTTTATTTTTTCACCTATGGGGCTGTGTGGGGTGTCATTTTTTCTGCCATGATCTCTAGTTTTTATTAATATCATATTTGTGAAGAGCGGACGTTTTGATCACTTTTTATTGATTTTTTAAAAAATATAATGTAACATAAAATCGGTAATCCGCGCACTTTTTTCCCTCTTTTCGTGTACGCCGTTCGCCGTTCGCAATGATGCTTGTTATATTTTAATAGTTTGGACAATTACGCACGCTACGGTATATTATATGTTTATCTATTTATTTATTTTTTTATGTTTTATTTATATAATGGGATAGGGGGGGTTATTTCAACTTTTATTGGGGGAGGGGTTTTGGGGTAGTGTAATAGTGTTTTGAACTTTTTTTTTTTTTACACATTTGAAGTCCCTTTGGGGGACCTTTACATACACTAGTTTGATTGCTACAGTGTAGCAGGCTCAGTGTAGCAGATCGCCGATCGGACCGCATGGAGGCAGGTGAGAGACCCCCGCAGTCACGCGGGGGTCCCGATCGGTAAGTGTCAGGGGACTCCCCCTGTCACTTACACTTAAACGCTGTGGCCGTTAATGACACGCGGCAGCGCGATCGTTGCAGCGTGTCATTACCGGTGAGGTCTCGGCTGCTCACTGCAGCCAGCCCCCACCTCCTATGAAGCGCGCTCCGCTTCGGAGCGAGCTTCATAGCGGGAGAACCACCTAGGACGTACAGTTACGTCCAGGGTCGTCTGGTGATAGACTTCCATGACGTAACTCTATGTCCTGGGTCGTCTAGGTGTTAAAGAGGATGTTCAACTCTATGCAAAATAAAAAAAAAATTGCAGGGGTAATAGTTCTAGCTTACCCAAGTCCTCCTAGCAATATTTGCTGTTATCCGCTACATTTTGGGGCCACTGTGGACGTTTTTATTTTCACCCATCTTTTCTTTTCTTCCTGGTTTGGATCATTTAAGCAAGGGACCTGCTAAACTACATAGACCAGCATTCTCTGTGTGCCGGAACCTGTCCCCTTCCACCAGCCTGTTTCTTGTAATACCTCCCACGTTCCCTCCTCCCAGTGACCATTAGCCATTCTAAAGTAAGAACCACAAAAACACCAGTACCCAGCCATCATTTCCCCAGATGATTTCCCCAGATGCTGCTGCCTCTGCTGTAACATGATAGAAGTCGCCAACACAGACAGTCAGCTCTTCTGCATTGCATAAATACAGTTGGAGGATACAGATGGACCTACAACTCCCCCCCCCCCCCCCCCCCCGTCGCCCGGAAATCTGATATCACTACTTAGTTCGACTTCTCAGGAAAAAAGTTTCCATCCTCTGATACTCAGACCAGAGCTCTCTGCTGCGAAGCTGGTACATACCCATATAACTTTATGTAAGTGAATCATTGTACAGTTGCAAATATTTCACTTAGTTAAGCTCTCTTTGGATAGCAGATAAGTTACATACCATATCATTTTGAGGTTGCAATTAGAATTTAGGCAAACATGGACAATGATAATATTCTTATTTTTCAGGTGGTTCATAGGTGAGGGGATATGTTGTCATTTACTTCTGATGTTACAACTAATTTAGTTAGCTATGTCACACTGCAAGTGTATGCAGCTGATGGACTAATTCCTCTCAGTCGTTCATGCAGTAAAGCAAATTGGGTGTTAAATTGAAATTTTTTATACTTTCACAGTCAGTGATCAAACGTTTCAATCAGATTTAATTTGACAGTTATGTTTGTTTGCAGTGAATTTTCTTTACAAATTCGAAATTAACTTTTATGATGCATTTTAGTGTAATTGCTGTTTATGATTAACATTTGCTCTTAATGTACTTTTCGCTGAAATGTTATTTTTTGTTCACAGTCATCAAAAAGAGTGAACATCAGTCAATAAAATATGGCTTTAACACTAACAATAGACTCAGTTTATATAAAAATTAGTTCAGTTTAAAGCTACATTTTTAAGCTTATTTTTATCTTACATATAATGTTTATAATGTTAGGTGTAGAACGTAAGATTATTAAATTGATTCTTAGTCTTCTTGATCTTGTTTTATCTGATGTAAATAAATATAAACTTGGCCGGAAATAAAGAACTGTTTTGTTTTTCCCTTTTACTTCATGCATGCTGTGTCCCATCTGTTTAAGCGGTATACATTTATGGCATAATTGCCTTTATTAATGTAGGTAAGATGTTGCATAAGTTTGCATAATTTTCAGATTAAGCAATTCCATTCTCATGAGAATATTCTCATATATACTTATATTTTCACTTTTTAAAAGGTTGAATTTTAAGATTGAATCTACAGGGCCCTGAGTGTATTATCTTTATCCTTGGTGCTGTTTTTGTGCAATTTGCAGTGAAAGCCATATGCTAATAAGGCAGTTTTGTACACGGGGGTGGGACTGCTATGGAGTGTAATTAGACTCGTAAATACTCTTAGCCAGTTTCTGTGTCTCACACTCAAATCACAGATGGCTCCAGGGCCTATGGGCAACCTAAAGATACAGAGCTGATTCAGTTTGATGCTGAGCTGAATCTGCCAAGTGAGAGTACCCCTTTAACTACTTAAGAGGCTTCTCTGCAGATTCGTCTGCAAAGACATTAATACATGTTCTTAGGAACTGCAGGGAAGGACAGCTGGCTGTCAGAAGGGCATGTCAGAGAGAAGCACAAATATTGTATTGTCATTTGTAATTTTCCAATCACCGCATACACAGTACTCAATGAACATTGACTATACAGCTCAGCAGACAGCTATAAGGCTTCCTGCTTCCAATCCTGGCACCCAATGAGTGTCAGCAGATTGTTTTTCCTTCTTAACTGGGGCTATTATGTCATTCCCAGCTACAGGGGAAATAGAAAATAAAAGTAGTGCTGAAAAACAATACAGAAGTATTTTAAGACTTTATGTTGGGTATAGTAAGTTAAAAAATAAATAAATAAAACACATCTGATTGGCAAAACAACTCATACAACAAGATATAAAGAAACTTTAATTAACCCCTTCCCTCCATGACAAATCAGTACGTCATGGTAGGAAGGTAGTTAAGAGCACATGAAAGCCAGCTGCCACGTATTTCCAGGTTCCCAACTCAAGCTTAACGCTAAGTTTACACGGAGCGATAAATCTCCCAATCGATCGTTTGAAGCAACGATTTTGAAGCAACAATTTGGTTTTCATAACAATCAGTGTTTAGACTAATAAATCGTTAGAAAAATCGTAAGAAAATTTGTAAGAAAAATCGTTAATGCGATCATTTCTAAGATCGCTTAAGCCCATCTTTTACATAGGGTAAATCTTTGAAAGACTTGTGTGTGTTTACACAAAACGATCTGCGAATTTTTAGCGAACGATGAACAACTATTTAAGAACATGTTGAAAGATAAAAAAAAAAAAAAATTTGATTTGCCCTTCCACATCCCCTGGCGCTTTTTTCCCAGCCAATAAACATGCAGGGGGGAGGACAGGCACTGTGAATAGGAAGGATTTAAAAAAAACAACAACAAAAAACCTCTAACAGTGATTAGCTGGCTAAACCATGTGACTTTCTGAACAGAAGAATAGTCATTTGAGATTCGTGTCACTTGCTGGTTGTAGCTAGAGAGGGAAAGACTGTATACCAGGGAGAGAAATCTTTTAGGCGAAGTTAGTTAGGAAGGGACCCCCAAAAGCTGTTTTGAGGCAGTGTGTATACACTGTATAAGCTGTTGTGAGACAGGCAGTGTATATACACAGTGTGTATACCCACTGATAGTGTATACGGTTGTATACTGTAATTGTGGGATAATAGCTATTATCTTGGTGCTACTGGTTTGCACAGTCTACATCCAATGAAGACGTTGACCAGCCCTTTATTTCTATTGTTGTAAAAACAATTCTATATCCGCTATACGGCTGTATACTGTAAGTGTGGGATAATAGCTGTTATCTTGGTACTATTGGTTTGCGCAGTCTGTGTTCAGTGAAGCCATTGACCAGCCCTTTTTTTCTATTATTGGAAAAACAATTGTATATCCAGTATACGGCTGTATACTGTAAATGTGGCAAAATAGCTGTTATCTTGGTACTACTGGTTTGAGCAGTCTGCGGCCAGTAAAGGCGTTGACCAGCCCTTTATTTCTATTGTTGTAAAAACAATTCTATATCCAGTATATGACTGTATACTGTAAGTGTGGGATAATACCTCTTATCTTGCTACTACTGATTTGCGCAGTCTGCGTCCTTTGATGGCGTTGACCAGCCCTTTATTTCTATTGTTGTAAAAACAATTCTATATCCGGTATATGGATGTATACTGTTAGTGTGGGATAAATTAAACACTATCTGGTACAGTTAAGTTGTATTGAAAAAAGTTAAACTGCTACTACAATGCGTAGCGCAAAGCGAAGAGGACAGGGACGCAGAAATGCTGCTGGGGTTTCAAGTCACAGTCAAGTGAATAAGGATATACTGTAGCGTGTGCTTCAGAGGGATGTCCAGTATCGCACGCATCCCCCATCCCTGGCTTTAATAGGACAGTTGTGCAGGAGGCGGGGTACACAACTGTCGAGGCCCAATCAGCCTGACCAAGTGTTATGATGAATGGCAGAGAGTGCTTCCAGTCATTTATCCACTCACTCCAGTCTTGAGGCTAGCCAAGAGTCTGACACTCATGTCTCCAAACCTGCACAATTAGTCTTTCATAGTCATCATACCCTTGCCCACTTCGAGGAGCTCTTTTTGGGTCTTTTTCCCCAATTGGACAGTGTTCAAATACTTGATGAATCCCAGAAGCTACCTAAGGATTATATCTGTAGCGATGCACAAAATCTGGAGCATTCGACATGTCGCGAGGACTGACGATGTGGACACCCAATTGCCGTTAAGCCAAACAGTTGACATGCCCAGTGTTAAGGAGGAGTAGCACAGTAAGGAGATAGAAGAGGAGGGGCTGGATGATAAAGTGAACGACCTAACCTTGCAAGAGGTTTTGTCTAGTGGGGAAAGTAGTGAAGGTGTGGATGGCCGCACAGCACCAAAAAAGGCGCAAAGAGGCAGAGGGATGTCCAGAGGTAGAGGACAGACGAGTCATCAAAGTCAGGGCAGAGTCACCAGGGCCGAAGCTTTTACCTGAAGAAGCCAGTCACGCCAAGCTCCCCCCTTGAGGTCACACAGTTCTTTGGTGCGAAGGTTTTTTAATGTTTGCACGGATGACAAGCTGAGCGTGGTGTGCACGCTATGTCACTCAAAACTAAGTAGAGGCTCAGGGAAGAGCAACTTGACCACTTTGGCCATGCGACGTCACCTGGAAGCAATGTACTGGGCTCAGTGAGAAAGAGCAAACGCAGGAGAACCTGCTGACTGCTGACTTTTCCCCTGTTCTCTCTGCTAGTGCTACAGTCCAGGCCACCAGCCAGGACAACTCGCCATCTGCCTGTGCTTCGGCCTCTTTGGTGGCTTCTTCACCTTACCCTTTGTCTACGTCTGCTCCTTCGCCTGCACCATCATGCACCTCTTCAGTGCTATTGTCTCTCAGTCACGCATTTGATCGCAGGCGTAAGTACGCCTCTACTCACCCCTCTGCCCAAGCCTTAAACTGCCACATCTCCAAATTGCTGGCTATGGACATGTTTCTATTTAGTCTTGTGGAGATGCAAGCCTTCCGTGACCTGATGGCAGCTGCAACACCTTGGTATTCCGTCCCTAGCTGACACTACTTTTCCAGGTGTGCCGTCCCCGCCTTGCACATGCACAAGTCCCAAAACATTGGGTGGGCCCTGAGTTACGAGGTTAGTGTGAAGGTTCACTTGACTACCACGTATGGATAAGTGCTTGCGGCCAGGGACCCTATATCTCACTGATGGCACACTGGGAGAATGTTGTGGATGTGGTTACCGGATCTCAAGCAGGGACAGCCTCCCTCTTCCCCCCGCCTAAGATTGCCAGCACGAGCTATGACAACCCCTCCTCCTTCTCCTCCATAAAATCGTCCTCAGCGGTTACCTGGAAACCCTGCAGCACTGGCGTGGGGAGACGTCAGCAGGCCGTGCTCAAGCTTTTCAGCCTGGGTGATAAGAAGCACAGCGCCCCAGAGGTAAAATATGCCATCTTGCAGTTGGCAGAAATTTGGCTGTCACTGCTGCCGCTGGGACCAGGCATGGTCGTGTATGATCATGGCCGTAACTTGGTGGCAGTTCTGGAGCTTGGAGAACTCAAACACGTTCCATGCCTGGCCCACGTTTTTAATTTGGTGGTGTAGTGCTTTTTAAAGACCTAACCCAACCTGCCGAAGCTACTGCTGAAAGTGCAGCGCCCCACTTTCGGAGGTCCACCATGGCTGCTGCTAGCCTTAAAAAGCTACAAAAACATGTGCATTTGCCCGAACATCGGCTGTTGTGCGATGTCACCACTCACTGGAATTCTACATATCATATATTTTCCAGGGAGTGTGAGCAGCAGAAAGCTCCCATGGAATACCAGCTTTAAAACCCACGGGTGCCTTCAGCACAGCTTCCTCAGTTTGCCAACCATGAGTGGCCATGGATGGCAGACTTATGCGAAATTTTAAGGAAATTTGAGGAGTCCACCAAGAGTGTCAGCTGCGACGATGCCATAGTGAGTGTAACCATCCCTCTCCTATGAGTTGTTAAAGAATCCCTCCGCCTCAGGAAGAATGCCTTGAACGCACAGGAGGCCGGCATAGGAGGAGACGTCACGGAACTAGACAGTCAGACTACACTCCTGTGAGCTTCTCAGCGTCGATTCCTGGAGGAAGAAGAGGAGGAGGCTGTTGGCCACACTGTCGGCGAGGCTAGCGATGCAGTTGTGTGCATTCCATTGGTCCAGCGAGGATGGGGCGAAGAGGAGGAGGAAGAGGAGGAGGAAATATTGAACGATCCTTTTTCTGGGGGCAGCAAAGTCAATTCACAGCCTGGCACACATGGCTTAATTTATGTTGGGCTGCTTTGCAAGGGACAAACGCGTTGTCGTTGTTGCTGCAGAATATGATGGAGATATTCCCACCTTCCATTTCTGGTGGCCGAGAAGAGAGTTACTCCCAAAGCTGGACAACATCCATCAGGTCCACAGCCGCCAGGGGAACACTCGCTAAAGTACCATCACTGCAGGGCCTAGTACGAACAGGAGGGACAAGTATCAGCAGATGTTGCGGGAGTACCTGGCCGACCACAACCATGTCCTCCCCGAACCTTTATTCTTAAGCGTAGCTGGGGGCATCATCACAGATAAGCGCAGCCGCCTGTCAACTGACAGTGCTGACTGGCTGACGCTCATCAAAATAAATGCCCAGTGGATAGACGGTGGAATTTGTTCTCCACCAGTTCCTCCTCAGTCATTTCCTCCTCCTCTACTATAGAAATTGGCCATTAAATTTTTTTTTATCAAGGCTCACCTGAGGGGCCATGTTCACAATTTTTTAAGGGCTCACCGCATGGGACTAACTTTATAGGCCTCCATACAATTTTTTTGAGGGCTCACCTCATGGGCTGAAATTCATAGGCCTCTATACAATTTTTTTGAGCGCTCACCTCATGGGCCTCAAGCTAATTTTCTGAGAGCTAACCTCATGGGCCTTGTGAGAAGATACTATTTGTCATTTTAGAGGACAGCTACGTGTCACCGAGGTGCCTGGCCTTGGTGAAGTGAACCGGTAGCTTTAGACAGTAACTGTAGGTTACTGACACTTTTATTAAATGCATCAGCTGTTTCTACAGCTGATGCGGGGCCGGAATTACTGGACCAGTCAAAGACTGCTCCCACGTATTCCAGGCTTTTCCATTGCCTCAAAAAGTAAAAGGACTTCTGTTTGGCTGAACAACATGTGGAGAGAGACTCTATAGCCATTTAAACTAAGCCCTACACCAACTTTGATTTTTGTGATTTAACTCTTGGAGGACCGGACCAATTTCAATTTTTGCATTTTTCCTCCTTGTGCTTAAAAAGCCATAGCAGTTGCATTTTTTCACCTAGAAACCCAAACGAGCCCTTATTTTTTGTGCCACTAATTATACTTTGCAATGACAGACTGATTTTTTTTCATAAAGTACACTGCGAAAGCGGAAAAAATTTGTGGTGAAATTGAAAAAAACAAAACAAAACAAACAAACAAAAACACTTTTTTTTTATTCGGAGGGTTTTTGTTTTAACAGTAAGAAGGAGGAGAAGATCCACAGCGTCCAAAAAAGTTTTGTTGTCTTTATTATGAGGCATATAAAAAGTTACAAAAGATAAAAAGGTAGGCCTACATGTTTCGGGGAAACACACCCCCTTGATCACGGCAGTACAGACTTTCACAGAATCACAGGTATATATGCCAAACATTCAGATGCAGTGGGGAAGGGAACGCCCCGTGGGTGGGTGTGTTTACGTATGTGATTAGACACAATTGCTAAATGCTGGACATAACACATGACTACTAGTGTGCACAATGCATATCAGACAGATGAGAGAAACATGAAAAAAAAAAAAAAAAAAGGAAAAAAAACCCGTGGCCTGAACGTCCACCATCACACAACAAACCACCTATGGTGAGCTGAGTTTTTTCTTTGTTCATGAGTTTTTGTTTTAACGCCTTTCGCCTTGGGGTAACACTGTTATATATGTTCCTCACGTTGTTACGATTGTGATAAGTAACATGTATAACTTTTATTTTATCTGATGGCTTTTAAAAAATTCAAACCATTGTTAACAAATATATGTTCCTTAAAATCGCTCTATTACCATGCTTGTAGTGCTTTTATCCTTTGGTCTATGGGGCTGTGTTAGGTGTAATTTTTTGTGCCATGATGTGTACTTTCTATCAGACACTTTTTGATCGCTTTTTATTAATATTTTTCTGGATTTGATGCGACCAAAAATGCACAATTTAGTATTTTGGGATTTTTTGGCGCTTACGCCGTTTACCATGCGAGATCAGGAATGTGATAAATTAATACTTTTGGCGATTGCGCATGTGGCGATATCAAACATGTTTATTTATTTATTTTTATTTATAACATGGTAAAAGGGGTGATTAAAACTTTTATTAGGGGAGGGGGCTTTTTATTAATAAAAACACTTTTTCCTTTTTTTTTACACTTATACTAGAAGCACCCCTTGTTGAAAACAACTGAGTGCTGAGCTGGGATCAGTGCCATTACGGCGCAGACCCCGGCCGGGTGAGGACCTGAGGATGGCGGGGGGGCATCCCCCCACTAGACACCAGGGAATCGGCTGCAAGAAGTAATCAGATGCAGCTGTCAACTTTGACAGCTGCATCTAATTACTTAATTAGCGGGCACAGCGATTGGATAGTGCCCGCTAACGAAACCAATGGAATGGCAATAGATGGGGATGGGGATAAGCCTGGTTCAGATGCAAGATGCGATAAAATAGCATCTCCTGGCAAATTAACAGATGTGACCACCTTAGGTTCAGGATCAGTTGAAGAAGTGTCAGCCACAGGTATAGCGTCAGATAGCAGCTTCCACCACTGTGAGACTAAGATTACCAACTATGCAGGATAATATGTCTGATAACTTAGCGCACTTGGCGGTATCAGCTGCCTGACCTTTCTTCCTTTTTTCCCTGACCTTTCTTTTTTTTTGGTTGACTTTGGATCCATTTTACATCAACTGAAAAACACAAAGTAAGATAATATTATGGTACACTTCACCTATGTTTAGTGAATGTTTACACTGGGTATTAACTGCTAAGAAATTTATATTTTAGCGTAGTTAGTTTTTTATTTTGCTGCTTCTTTTCCCTCCCCAGTAAATAAATGTTTCCTGTGCTAACAGACTAATGCTACGCTTACACGAAGCGATAATTCGCCCAATCAATCGTTTAACGATTTTGTAGCAATGATTTGGTTTTCATAACGATCAGCGTTTAGACGAATAAATCATTTGAAAATTCGTAAGAAAAATCGTTATTGCGATCATTTTTAAGATCGTTTAAGCCCATCTTTTATATAGGGTGAATCTTTGA
The DNA here is from genome assembly GCF_027789765.1 of Dendropsophus ebraccatus. NCBI lineage: Eukaryota > Metazoa > Chordata > Amphibia > Anura > Hylidae > Dendropsophus > Dendropsophus ebraccatus. The sequence continues at coordinate 85,227,853 of NC_091460.1, read as the reverse complement.
AAGACTGTTTACATGAAGTGATCTGCGAATTTTTAGCGAACGACGAATGATGATTTAAGAACATGTTAAAAGATCAAAATGAACAATTTTTCACTCATCGCTCGATCGTTTGCTGTGTTTACATGGAACGATTATCGCTCAATGCGATAGTTTTTGCGAAAATTCGACCAATAATCGTTCCGTGTAAAATGCAGCATAAGGATAACAACTCTCATGCCAGCAGCAGTAGACCTAGGACATAGTTGCAGATGGCTCTAATTACAGCCACAAAGTATCTATTCCCTTTGATGGTGTCGATTTACTGTCCGGATTAACCTAATTCCTTTAGAATTGAAATGCAGGCACATTCCGGTGTGCCTGCATTTCAAATCACCATAGCCGACAATGGAATTCAAAGAATAGCGCCAAAAAAAAACTGACATGTCACTCTTTTCTGCGGCCGCAAGGGATTCTGGCTGTAGTGAATAAAACATAATTTCTTCATAAAACAGCGCCTAACCTGTACTCAGCCTATATATAGAAGTCAATGGTACTCATTGACTTCTATATATAGTATGCCCCTGCTGGCGATCCATTGTAATTACACCCCCGGTTTGTGATTGCAACCACAAATCAGTGAAATGTGAACATACCATAAGACTTTGTCAGACCTTTTCTGGTGATAAAAAACATAACAGCATCCTTAAACAGATCACAAAATGCCTTCTGCTTGGAACTACTAGAAATTGCTCTTTGCAAACTTGTCAGTAAGGGTAAAAAAACATAAGTCGTTTTTCACATTTGGCAAACATACTAATTCTGGCTACATACAGCCGCCGGCTTATTTTTATTCATGGTGGCGCACATATCCACTGGCTCCATAGACACCGTTTTATGGCCGGGCCGATGCCGCGCTCCGCCAAAAGAATAGACATATCGGGACTTATCCGCGTCGATTCCGTAGTGTGGACCTACCCTAACAAAGCTCCTCTGTAACATCTCTACACTCTGAACAACAGATAAGAATTCTGAACATGGGACCTCTGACAAGAATGAGACAACCCCTTTATTTCAGTTACCCCTAGCAATCAATCAGATTCCACCTTTCATTATCTAAAGAATCTGTGAAGAATAAGAAGTGAATATTGAATGGTTGCTAGGAAAATCTTAGCCAGTTCTACTTTACACCCCTTTGATAAACCTCCCCCTTCTTTAAATTTAGTGCCCATGTCAAAACATTTCCAACATAGCATATTATCCACACCAGCTTAAAGGGGTATTCCCCCCAAAATTATTTTTGCATTAATACGTTGCCCACCCATAGCTTTCCATATTTCCAATATCAATTTATTATGGATTCTGCACAGTTTTGCTGTTATCTAGGTGCATTCACCCCCACCGAATGCATAGAATCATCAAATCTCAGTCCAACCCGACACGCTCCCTGCTCCTGGCCCGAGACGGTATCACGTGTCCTCAGTCTCTTCAATGGGCTGGCTTCTAAGCCGGCTCACTGAAGTGAGGGAGGACAGTGAGACGCTAACAGCTGCTGCAGCTGATCACTGTCTCCCTATCTGACAGCAGAGTGTAACCCCATTCCCCCCTCCCCACTGTGTAACCCCATTCCCCCCCACCAGCTCACCCCACTGTGTCCCCCCCCCCCCCTTGCCCTGGAGCTCACCCGCCCCGCATCCTGCATCCCCCCACCAGGAGCTTCTGTGAGTGCAGCATACCCCCCCCCCCCCGCAATCTCACGGTGGCCACCCCCCCATCCCCCTCTTAGTAGATTCTGGAGTCCCCGGAATCGCCCGATGGCTGCCCGCGGCCCCCCCATAGTAGAGTTGGACCAGAGCTTGCCCGGTGAATGCAGGTCCTGCCCGCCCCTGGCCTCCCCATCGACCCCTCAGTAGAGCTGGACCGGAGCTCACCCGGTGAGTGCAGGCTCTGTCCGCCCCGGAATCGCACAATGGCCCCCCCCCCCGGCCCCCGCATCCCCCCTCTGTATAGCCGGCCTGGAGGTCACCCAGTGAGTGCAGGCCCTGCAATCTGCCGCCCACAATCTCCTGGTGGCCACAGCCCCCCCTGCAGCTCACCCCCTGACTGCAGCCCCCAAGCGCCCCCCCCCCGGGCGCACAATCTCCTGGCCCCCCATCCCCTTCAGTACAGCCGGCGGCCACCTGACATCCGCACAAGACCCCCCCCAAATCTCACCGGGTGACCGCCCGTGGGCCCACGGCGCTCCTGCACTCCCCCCAAGTCCCACCCCCCTGCAAACTCACCTGCGGCTGCCCTAAGACCCCTCACAGCCACGCAGACCCCTGGATGCCGGCAGTGCTTCACCATTTCAGCTCTTCTACATCATGCCACCAGGTCAGCTCAGCTTCATCATGCCACCAGCTCACAGGGCCGGGACAAGGAATTTTGGTGCCCTAGGCAGAGAAGGCAAATGGCGCCCCCATACACCCCCTCCCATAGTATAGCCCCCAGTGTATATACATCTTCATATACCCCCTCACATAGTATAACCCCCAGTGTATATAGAGTCTCCATACACCCCCTCAAATAGTATAGCCCCCAGTATATATACATCTCCGTACACCCCCTCACATAGTATAGCCCCCAGTGTATATACATCTCCATACACCCCCTCACATAGTATAGCCCCCAGTCTATATACATCTCCATACACCCCCTCACATAGTATAGCCCCATTGTATACACATCTCCATACACCCCCTCACATAGTATAGCCCCCAGTGTATATACATCTCCATACACCCCCTCACATAGTATAGCCCCCAATGTATATACATCCCCATAAAGCCCCTCAGATGGTATACCCCCCAGTGTATATACATCTCCATACACCCCCTCACATAGTATAGCCCCCAGTGTATATACATCCCCATAAAGCCCCTCACATGGTATACCCCCCAGTGCATATACATCTCCATATACCCCCTCACATAGTATAGCCCCCAGTGTATATAGTCTCCATACACCCCGTCACATAGTATAGCCCCCAGTGTATATACATCTCCATACACCCCCTCACATAGTATAGCCCCCCATATACATCTCCATATACCCCCTCACATAGTATAGCCCCCAGTGTATATACATCTCCATACACCCCCTCACATAGTATACCCCCCAGTGTATATACATCTCCATACACCCCCCTCACATAGTATACCCTCCATTGTATATCCATCTCCATACACCCCCTCACATAGTATGCCTCCACTGCCTAATCGAGAAGCAGCTTACCGGGTTACTACCATGCCACACTCCTCTTCTCTCCTCCTTGGCTCCAGACATCATGTGACATATTAGTAAGAAGCTCATTGGTCAGAAGGTCCAGAGCCAGGCAGAGGGAGGAGAAGTGTGTGTAGATGTCTGCCACCGCGGGACCACTAGATGGCGCCCTAGGCCATCGCCTATGCCTGCCTACCCTTTGTCCCGGCCCTGCCAGCTCAGCTCAGCTACATCAAGCCACCAGCTCAGCTACATCAATCATCAGCTCAGCTCCATCATGCCACCAGCTCAGCTCAGCTACATCATGCCACCAGCTCAGCTATATCATGCTATGGCTATGTTTCTCAAAGAGGTTATTTCCTTTCTTGTTACCACATTGGTGGGGTTTTTAGTCACTGGCCCTAGTGACAGAGAATAATAGCATTCATGCTCCATTTTTATGGACAGGCATGGTGACTGGCTGATAAATGTTCTTGGAGTTTTTACAATATCACCAGTTGGATAGTTTAATGGTTTACAATGGTTTAACAAAGAGTACTTATTATAAGAGTTTTTAATGGCTCTCATCGGTTCTTGAAATTGTATAAGGCTATAAAGTTTTATCCTGGGGTATATATCATGTAGGATAATGTCCTTTAACTGTGATAGAACAACCTTGTAAAGCTACTACCAGCAGCAACTTGTTGCTGAAGAGCAGGTTACCTTGCGTGATTTAGTGATCATTCACACTTGAATGGTTGAGGGAGCTCAATAAATTAAGAGTGACCCAAATAATTTATTTATATGGGGGATAGTGCCACTTTGATTTGAATGTGTTCTTTTTTTTTTACTATTTTTGTCATGTGTCTTTTTCAGGACAGTACAGTAAATATTTACATGAAGTGACTATCCAGTAAACCGATAGCAGGAACTTCACTGAGCAGGCACACTGGGTTAACTTCAAGCAGCACACCCACAAACTGGTTTCAGTGGACACTGAATTCACAGCACTTACTGACTGATAATAGGACATTTTTTCACAACACCCATTGACGTGGTATAATGCCCAGCTAGCACCCATTGACTTGGTATAATGCCCAGCTAGCAGCCATTGACTTGGTATAATGCATAGTCAATATATATTGACTTGGTATAATGCCCAGCCAGCACACAGTGACTTGGTATAATGCAAAGCCATTGACTTGGTATAATTCCCAGCCAGCACCTATTGACTTGGTATAATACACACCCATTGACTTGGTATAATACTCAGTCAGCACCCATCGACATGATATAATGCACACCCATTGACTTGGTATAATGCCCAGCCAGCACCCATTGACTTTGTATAATGTCCAGCCAGCACCCAGTGACTTGGCCTAATTCACAAGAGCATCACCCAGTAACTTGTGATACTGGACACTGGCTTCCCTGCTGCCACAGAAAACCACCCACAATCTACTCACAATCCATCCTCCTCTCCTCTCTGTCCCTATCTCTCTGTTTTACTCTTCCTGCTCTATACTAACTTCCTGTTGCAACCTCACTCTCTAATACACATACAAACGACTGCCTGCAACTTACCTTATATAGAGGGTGAAGGGTAGATGCTGACATCACAGTGGGGCTGTCAGGTGATTGGTTGGGGCGCAAGGGATTGTGGATAATCCCTTGCTCCCGCCAAACAACAGTACTGTAAAGGCCCTATTCCACGGGCTGACGGCTATCAACGCTCGTTTGCTCCTCGTTCCCCGATCGCTGCCGTCACAGTTCCGCGTGGCAGCAACGAGCCGGTGAGTCTGAGGGGGGACGCAGGAAGGTGTGTGTTTGGGGGGGGGGGGGGTAGACCAGTGCTTTTAGAGGAGGGTGAGGGTCAGTAAAATGGATAATGAGCTGTCAACAATAAGAATCAAAAAACAGCAGTAGTAATATTTCAGAAATAGGATTATACAACTTTGTAATATACATATAACATAAAGTAAAGTATTGAGAAGAAATGTATAAAAAATTACTAGTATTTTAAACAGGATTGTTTCCATGCCTGAAAATCAATGCAAAGTGTTCTTCAAAATGAAATAGAAACATACCAAAATCACTAGTATCCTGAAAGTACAGCCAAGGAAGCCATGCCTTAGTAAAGTGTCTCATGTTGTCAGCCCTGATTGTTGCAATCGTTTCATTTAATAAAATTGTATTGACTGGGCAACTGCTGAGAAATGAAAAACTGACAATTTCGATTTGGAAGCTACATAATACGTGCTGCCAGTAATATAAATTGTGTTAACTTAAAGGTTGCATAAGGAAAATAAGTAAGCCCATCTCCTAAAAGGTAAATAGCAGATCAATATGGGATGGCTAAATCCAGTTAGAACTTTTCATTTAAAGCCTAAATATGTCTCCAGATCCCGGCCACCCACTGAGCACATCCACCAAATATAGTACATTTAACCATCGTCAGAACAGCCTTAGAGGCAAAGCAGAGAGACTATAGGATAGATAATGTTTTAAACTCTGGTCCTGTTTCTGTTTCAGGTTTTTAGGTTTTTTTTAGGTGATCTGCTAACTACCATTACCAAATTGTTCTCAACAAATTATACAATTTCTTTGAGTGTATAATGAAGTTCTATTTCCCAATGTACCATAAACTGAGGTTTGCAATCAGGGGGGTGGGCTACTGATGTTAGGGTATAAACACACACACCGTATACGCAGCGTATTTACTGCTGCGAAACGCAGCAAATACGCAACAAATACGCAGCAAATACGCAACAAATACGCAGCAGATTAGATCTAAATAACTGAACACAGCATCAAATCTGCACCATCAAATCTGCTGCAGATCTGCTGAGTATACGGTGTGTGTGTTTGTACCCTTAAAATCATATATCATCGAAAGCATGCTGAATCTCACAGACAAATTATACAGTATGTCAGCTTGTTCTAAGGGTATAAACCCACACACCGTATAAGCTGCGTATTTACTGCTGCGATACGCAGCAAATACGCAGCAAATACGCAGCAGATTAGATCTAAATAACTGAACACAGCATCAAATCTGTACCAACAAATCTGCTGCGTATTTGCTGCGTATTTGTTGCGTATCTGCTGTGTATACGGTGTGTGGGTTTGTACCCTAAGGGTATAAACCCACACACCGTATACGCATCAGATACGCAACAAATACGCAGCAGATTTGTTGGTGCAGATTTGATGCTGTGTTCAGTTATTTAGATCTAATCTGCTGCGAGTTTGCTGCGTATCACAGCAGTAAATACGCTGCATATACGGTGTGTGGGTTTATACCCTTACTATATAGTATTAAAATGTATATTCCCTTTTAACATCCCTACTGCATATGATTGTCAGATTTGAGAAGACCTGGGTAATCCTGACGTTCTCCATAAATGCATAAATACAGTGTATAGTGAGCTATGAATTATGTAATAGTCACCATATAAGAATGTATTAAAAAGTTATGCAATCTAATGAGATGGTTGACCTTCCAACATTGGAAGTCCTGCCTTTTTAGCTTTCATGAGCTGGGGTAACACAGGGCCATTTTAACAGCATTATGGGCCTCTGGGCAGAGCTGTGAACCTACTCCCCCGACAGAAATACCTAACCTTGCGACCCCTCCCACCTTCCTAGTCACATCCGAAGCCACCTTACTTCCTGCCCTGGACTGCCCCTAGCCACTTCGATCGCTTACAATAAAACAATATATATATAAAATATATTTGTGTCCCTATCTGTATATATGAGACCCTGCGTACATATCATATATACAAAGGGGCCATCGCCATCAACATGGCTCATATATTTAATATGAGCCATGTTGTTGCCTGGCCCCTTTGTATAGAGGAGCCATGTTGTTGCCCCTCTGTATATACTCTAATGCTTGGCAATAGTGTAGTCCGACAAGATATAGATGACAATATACCACTTATTGTTGATGGCCCATAAAGTCGCCTTAAAGTGAAACTGTCACCCCCTTTTTGCATTGTGACATCTCTACACAGGTGTAAAGGGTAAATTTAGCGGTTTTCATACCTTATTTTATATCATACGTCATGGTGCTTGTTCAAGTAAAAAGTGTCCTTTTATGAACTGCAGATTGTATTAAGTGGGCGTGGCCTCGCGGCATTAACACCACTTACCCCGCCCACAACAACACAGCTGGCCCCGCCCCCTCGCCGGCCATTGGAACAGGCTCGCCGAAAGGTCTAGACCCCACCCCCTTTACGTCGCCCAACCAATGGGCGTCAAGGGGGCGGGGTCAACTATGCCAATGCCGTGGGGCCATGCCCACTTAATATAATCTGCAGTTGATAAAAGATCACTTTTTACCTGAACAAGCACCATGACATATGATATGAAATAAAGTATGAAAAACGCTAAATTTACCCTTTACACCTGTGTAGAGATGTCAGAATGCACAAAGGGGGTGACAGTGTCACTTTAAGATCTCAAAAGAGAAGTGCTCCATGACATTGGCATTTAGTTTAAAAAAGGAACAACTCCTTATCATGATTGAATATTAAACTAAAAATTCTTAAGGAGTTGTATGTTGCCTGCTCCAGACAACAGGTTCTATGATGAAGTTTTACAGCAATATTTTTAACCAGTTTAGTCATGAGATATTTAGCAGGTTAAAAATAAAATAATTCCACAGAAGAAATATAGACTCCCTGTGTGCTGCCCCCAGTTGTTTATACCCCCTGTGTGCTCCCCCACTAGTATATAGGCCCCCTGTGTGCTCCCTCAGGGGTATTTAGCCCCCCCTGTGTGCTCCCCCACTTGGATATAGACCTCCTGTGTGCTCCCCCACTTGGATATAGACCCCTGTGTGCTCCTCCAGTAGTATATAAACCCCCTGTGTGGTTCCCCCAGTAGTATATAGACCCCCTGTGTGCCCCACCAGTATTATATAGACCCCTTGTGTGATGCCCCAGTAGTATACAGACCCCTGTGTGCTCCCCCAGTTATATATAGACCACCTGTGTGCCTCACAAGTAGTATAAAGACCCCCTGTATGTTCCCCCAGTAGTATATAGACCCCCCTGTGTGCCCCACCAGTAGTATATAGACCCCTATGTGCTCCCCCAGTAGTATATAGCCCCCCTGTGTGCTCCCCCACTTGGATATAGACCTCCTGTGGGCTCTCCAAGTTGTATATAGACCCCATTCTGCTGCCCCAAGTAGTATATAGACCCCCTGTGTGCTGCCCCCAGTAGTATATAGATCCCTCTGTGAAGCCCCAGTAGTCTATAGCCCCCCTGCGTGCTCCCCCTGTTATATAGCCCCCCTGTGTGCTCCCCCCATTTATATAGACCCCCCGATGTGTGCTCCCCCAGTTATATATAGCCCACCCTGTGTGCTCCACCTGTTATATAGCCCCCCTGTGTGCTCCCCCCATTTATATAGACCCCCCGATGTGCGCTCCCCTAGTTAAACAGACCTCTGTGTGCTCCCCCTCCCATATAGTATATAACACAATAAAACAAACACTTATACTCACCTGGGTCCAGGCGTCTCCTCTTCTCTTCACTCTTGTGGCCGCAGGAAGGGCTTTCCCTGCGATCACAAGAGGCCGCACTCCCCTTGTCCTGGCGCCGGTGCTCCAGTGATGTCACTGGAGCGCCGGCACCACAAGGACAAAGCTGCCACTTGTGACCGCAGGAAAAACCCTTCCTGCGGCCACAAGAGTGACTGACAGGAAGGGGGCCAATGTCTCCCGCCCTGTCAGTGCTGCTGCATGTAACTATGACCGCTCATTACGAGTGCTCATAGTTACAGTTCAGATGGCAGCAACGAGCGGGGCAGAGGCCCTGTCCAGCAGTCTTGAGCACAAGAGCCGGGCGTGGGGGCCCCCCTGGATGTTGGGGGCCCCAAGCGATCGCTTGGGGTGCTTGGTGCCAAAGACCGCCACTGCGTGGGCTCCACCTCTTTTGCTCTGTGTCACAGGCTTTTATTGCCTACTGAGCTTTAAAAGCTGCTGGCTAGATTAATTAAGCAATTTGAGCAAATCTTTTTTGCCTGTGTTTGCAATTTCATTTTCATGAAAAAGCACTTTTTTAGGCCATAAATAATGTGAACCCACCTTAGGCTACATTCACACAATGTAAATTTTATATTAATCACATCCGTTGTTGTCAATTTGCAACAACGGCCATGATTAATAGAAAATTTACATTGTGCTGTGGAATCACGGCCGGAGTGTATACACATAGTATACGCTTCAGGTGGGATCCCTAGTGGCCGCAACGAAAACTGACGGCCGCACAACCCTGACAGTGCACACAATGGAGAGTGCGGTTCCGGCTGCACTTTCCATTGTGTTTAATTGTAAATTGGGATGCAGGTGCACACAGGCTGGGTCACAGAACGATCGGTGTCATACATTGTGTGAATAAAGCCTTCCTGTGAAGCATTGTTTAACTGTTGCAGATGGATCTTGGCAATATGTGACAGCTGGGTCTCACCAAAGATGATATAGACACTGCTTTTGTGCTGCTCTGTGTTCTGTGGACATACATGCAAGCCTATTTGCAGTAAGTGAGCACTAAAATAGATGTACATGTATGTCCATTTACAGGAATAGGTTAATGATGTCACGTGTAATTTAGCACAAACATGTAATTGTAGGGTACTGACCTGTTTTCATGGCAGCCTGAGGCCTTCCCCTAGGCCTCTGTGGCTGTGGTGGTACTAATAGAGGCTGTCTATGTTAGACTGTACCATTACTGCATGAATTGTATAGTTCATATCGTTGCATGTGCATCATAAAAATAATTGCAGGAATATCATGGTGTGTAAACTGTCCTTCAATGCCTTTCCTCAGAACTTGCTCACATAGACAATATTCTAAAAGTATGAATGTCCTGTGTTCAGTATGATTATACCGTAATAAAATATGCACTATCTGTATGAAGTTAACATCTAGGTATTGTATGGTGTGGTATGCAGGCGCAAATATTACATGACAATAAACAATTCACAGTTACAAGCAGAGTAGAAGAACTATATATCTTTTAGTTAAGGAAAAAAACAAATCAATACAACTTTATCAATCTGTCTCACACTGAGTAATTTAAGTACTTAAAAGAAGCACCCCACTGATTCGTTCTAAAACTGTCCAATAAAACAAAACATAGTGATATACAATAAATTGAAATTGAAAAGACACTTCTTATAGATCAGGTAATTGTTGTAATACAGATTTAGGCACTTAGGTTCACACAACGTAAGTTCAGTAGTAATCACGGACGTTGTTGTCTATTTTCAACAACTGCCGTAATTACTACTGAATCTATATTGTGCTGCAGGCTAAGGGAATCCCGACCGGAATGTATACACTAAGGGGGACATTTATTAAGTCCGGCGTTTTCTGCGCCGGACTTAAAAATGTCCCCACAGCGCCGACAGTACAGAGATTTTTGTAGAGGCGCACTGCCTCTACATAAAGCTTGTGCGCACCAGTGCACCCACCAGGAAACCTACGCCAGCTCAGAGCTGGAGTAGGTTTCCTGACTATTTTTAATCGGAACAAATGATGAATAGAGCAGACTGTGAGTCTGCCCCCCCCCCCGTTCCGCCTCCTCCACACACCCTCCCCACCCCCCTGGCGTACCGGGCGGAAAGTGTCGAGATGAGAATATTTTATTCACAAAACGGTCATTTGCCAATAAATTTATTCGCATCTGGCCCATTTCCGCAGAAAAATATGCTTCTTTACCTTAATAAATGTCCCCCATAGTATACACTCTGGCCGGAATCGCTAGCGGCGCTGAAAGAAAATGACGTCAGTTTTCTTCGGCTGCTAGTCATTAAATAGCAGCCGCAGAGAACCTGTCACTGCAGACAATGGAGCATGCTCAATTGTTTGCAGTGGCGAATTGGGATGCGGGTGGGCACGGATCCGCCTGCATCCAAATTCATCACAAATGAAGTACCGGCCGGGATGCATCAAAATTTATCACAAGTGCAGTACCGTCCGGGATGATATTCTCTGACACCAGCTGTTCTGTGACCCAGCCGGGTCACGGAATGGCCAGTGTCTTACACCATGTGAACATGGCCCTACTATGGAAACTTTTGAAAACTTTGAGGCTTTGGGAAGGCATGCATTGCCACAGCCTTAAAGAGTACCTGTCACTACAGATGCTTCCATATTAGTCTCCACTCAGCCAATCAGCTGCTAAGGCTGGACACCTGGTTAAATGATCAAATCTCGCATTTTTTTGCAATGGGGCTTATTACTAAAGTTGAGCACTAGAGCACTTTTATAATGCTTGAGTAACAAGCACTCAAGCATCAAGTGCTCACTCAACTCTACTTCTAACACTAGATTCCTTAAAACAGCTGCACAATTTACTGAACAGTTATTGTGCTAACAAATCCAACAAACAAGGTTAATACAGCTTTTACGCTTTGATGGAGGAATATTTGGTCACTGTCCCTTTAAAGTTATTTGCAGGTTAACTTAATTTGGCCTTAAAGAGAACCAATCACCTGAAATTAACTGTCCCTATAATAAAAGTTTCTCTCTCCCTAAGTCTATTCCTGAAGATACAGACTGCCTTTGCAGTCTGTATCTTATACTGTACCCAATCCTGTATAGCGGTGTAGTATTGCTGGGCGACACCATCTTGATGAAGTCACTTGCGTTCCAGTGGTGCGTTCCAGCGGTGGAACGCAACTGACGTCATGAAGATGGCGGTGCCCGGGAATACTGCACCGCTATACAGGATTAGGTAAAGTATAGGATACAGACTGCAAAGGCAGTCTGTATCTCCATAAAGTCTACTTATAAAGATACAGACTGCCTTTGCAGTCTGTATCTTATACTTTACCTAATCCTATGTAGCGGTGTAGTGTGCCGGGCGCAATCTTGATGACTGGAACGGACTGCTGGAACGCAAATGATGTCATCAAGATGGCGCCCGACATTACTGCACCGCTACAAAGGATTAGGTAAAGTAAAAGATACAGACTGCAAATGCAGTCTGTATCTTCATGAGAAAACTAATAAATTTAATTAGGACAGATGTACACAGCGATCTCGCGCTGTATAGCGCAAGATCATTGTGTATTTACAGAGCGGCGGGCAAGGGCTCATGGGAGCTTCCTGTCACGCGCCGGCTCTTTTGAAAAGAACTGGCACGTGACAGTGAAGAGAGACATGAATAAATTAAAAACACTGACAGAAAATGTATTAATTCTATTTATAAATATTAATAAAAAAAAGTAATTTAAATAGAATTAAGGAATAAAAAAAATAATAATTCTTCCGTGATTGGTTCTCTTTAAGGCACTTTGGTAGCAATATGTAGCATAGCCGCCATTGGTTATAGCTCTACTTAAAGGGAACTCAAGACAAGATTTTGCTTACAAATATCTTCATAGTTTGGCTGGCTGTAAGAAACATTCATGGTCACAGGTGTAATAGCCGATTAGTAGCACCTCTGACCGAAAGCCTATTAAAAAAAAGCAATAAATGCCAATGTGCAACCCTGGATTGCAAGAAGAAGTCATCTTCACAGTGTGGACCAGAGTAGTGACTTGCTTGTAGCAGATTTGAGGGTCTGAAGTGGGAACAAATCTCTTACAAGAGACAAAATCTTCTCATACAGCTCGACCTTTATGGATGATCAGGTGGAGCTAAGATGGAACTTCAGGAGCTTGAACTTGTAGCTGCACAGAGGATTGTTCTCTATGCTTCTGAGTAATATGCATCCGCAGTGAGATCAGATGTGGTTGGAACAGAAGGTTGTGGGCCCCCAGGAGCTTTAAAGGAGAAGTCCAATGAAAATTTTTATTAAAGTATTGTATTGCCCCCCAAAAGTTATACAAATCCCCAATATGCACTTATTACAGGAAATGCTTATAAAGTGTTTTTTTCCCTGCACTTACTACTGCATCAAGGCTTCACTTCCTGGATAACATGGTGATGTCACAATCCGACTCTTAGAGCTGTGCAGGCTGTGGCTGCTGGAGAGGATGATGGCAGAGGGATGATCAGTATCCCTCCAGTGCCCTATGTCCCTTAGTGTCCCCCTGCCATCATCCTCTCCAGCAGACACAGTCGCACAGCTTTGGGAGTCGGGTCGTGACATCACTATGTTATCCAGGAAGTGAAGCTATGATGCAGTAGTAAGCGTAGGAAAAAAAGCACTTTATAAGCATTCCCCGTAATAAGTGTATATTGGGGATTTGTCTAACTTTTGGCGGCCAATACAATACTTTAATAAAAATTTTCACTGGACTTCTGCTTTAAGCTACTGCCTAAGCCGTCTACATAATATTCCACCACTGGGTCCTTTCCTTTATAGGTTAACAAGGAGCTGGATATTTATATAGTTATATTACTTCACTTGTATGTTTTATAGTATTTGCTGCCAAATCTTTACCACTAGAATAATGTGTATACAGTTTTTTTTTTTTTTTGTGCAGTGTTGTGCTGGGATTCCTTGAGCCCATTGAAAACATGTTGCAAAATTGCACGTAGGACATGCTGCACACTTTCAGACTGAAAAATCTGTAGCATTTCTGAATTTTAATCCAGAGCAGCAGATCTACACCAAATCATGTGGATTTCATTGCCAATTTTTGTGGTTTAAAAATGTTTATAAAGGGAATTTATTTAGATACAGCAAATATTATTTATCCTATTTTTATTTTATTTATTTTTTTTGTGTAGGTGGGGGGGGGCTTTTCTTTATTCAGTGTGTTGCATGTTATCGGTATGATATTTTTTCTTGTTTTGGCTGTGATCCCACAACAGGTTTTTGCTGGAGTCTTCTGTTAATGACAAATAATAATTATGAATAATATGAATTTGCTGCCATCATCATAATCAATAGACTGCTCCATAAGACATAGATCATTTTAACATAGTGGTAGCCTAAAATGTAATGATAAAAAAAAGATGCATAGACCATGGATGAAACGGATATATAGAGATAAATTTTCTTTTGTGACCTGAGGGAATAACGGACGAGGAAATAAACTTGTAATAAAAATTTGCATGAAGAAAATAGTTAACATCTAAATTCAATTTCATATTCTTAAGATTTGATATAATATTCATTTTCAATGACATTGCCTTCTCCTGTTTTCCTTTCTTAATATTTTCTCTTTTAGAATCTACTTATTTAAAATATGACACATTTGTCAAGCCATGTGTCAGAATTTATAAATGATTATTGCACTACAGTTGGTTCATTGAAGAAAGTTATTTCCATACTTAAACCTAATGCTCACTATGCAAGAGCATTCTAAAATACTGAGATGAATCTTCATAGAGAATTTTACAACAACAGTAAACTAGTGTATAGCCGAAAAGGTAATTGAAATGATAAGAAATCTAGATAGGGAGGATAAGCACAACTGACTCGTGTTAAAAAAAACATCCTGCTTCATTAAGTTTTAATTGCTTGAAAAAACGCCATGTAATTCTACCAAGCAAACCACAATTGGAAAGAAACATATCGAGGGATATGTGTGGAAAAAGAAATTGACCTTAACAATAAAACTTAATATACTAGCAATAAGTAGCACGTAAATACTAATGAATTCACTGCAAGAAATACAATGAAGAAAAAAATAGAAGAACACACTGATAGTAATTGTTCTACAGAAGTACAGGCTTTCTTTTATAAGCAGAATTATATTTTTCTCCAATGACCTAAACAGTAAATATGGCCTTAACATCAATTGTATATGTACTTAAATTAGTTAAATTAGTTAAATAGAGAAAACCACATTATACTGTGGGGACACATTATATAAACTTACAGAGAATCTGTAATGGAGGTATAGTACATATTGCAAAAATCATTAGCTGAAAACCAGGAACCTGCTGTTGTAGGGGCTCCAAAGTCTGTGGGGTACATAATACTCTAATCACAAATGTCTTTAAAAACATTTCTTCTAATTTAAAAGTCCTTAGTTATTACTATATCACTAGATTAATACATATTCAACAGTATTTCCTCCCATTCAAAGTCAAAATGGGCAAAAGAGGCTAGTGTTGGCAGGAGTTTAAGGGGTTAATCAGTTTTTTCTCTAGTCCATTTTTTTATGTGCAGTTGACTATTCTCTATAGACAAAATAAAGAAAATATGTAGAAGCAGAAAAGTCTGAATAAGGCTAGAGAAGAAGGAAATAAAGTGACAAGTAACTAAAATAAATGAACAATGACAAAGTAGAGAGATACTCTATTCAGAACGTTGGCACTTAACAACATAGTAAGTGTGGACAAAGGCTATGTATGAGCCTCGGTGTGTCCAGTGTGGCCTTGTGATGTATATTTATTAGAGATGAGCGAGTACTAAAATGCTAAAATTATTAGAGCCGAGTATTTTCTGATACTTGAGTGCTCAATTTGAGTAACAAGCCCCATTAAAGTCAATGCAAATAATTTTTTCAGGGGCCTCTCCTTCTCAGAGTGGTCTCAAAGAGGGTGTATGGTGCACCTGAAATGCTCAGAAATTAATGGAAACACCATGGAAATGTAACTGACAAGGGGGGAGATGCATGGATGGATTAAAGACTAGAGCATCTATATACCCAGGTCACCTTACGCATTCGGCCAATCAGCAGCTAATGTAGAAGGACCTCTCAGCCCCTTCCCTGCATGTTTATTGGCTATTTAAAGCTGCCAAAGTGGGGAGGAGACTATCAATTTCATTCAAACACTGCATGGTATTCGTTCGAGTATCGAGTACTGCTACACTTGAAGAAATAGTGAGTTTATACAAATATAGTCGCTCATCTCTAATATTTCATAAAGGAAGCATATGCCAAAAGAGAGTGAGTGCTGTGATTCTTAGAAAGATCACAGCCGATAAGATCTAACAATTAGAGATGAGTGAAGCAGTCAAAAATTCATTTCGTGAGGTTCGCAAATTTTGGGTCAGATTCATGCTAATTCGCAAATCAAATGCAAAGGAATCTCTTTAAAACAGGTAAACTATAGTACTTTTAATAGTAGGACAATAACTGAGCAATGCCTTTTTAAACAGATGCTGTTGGAACAGTGTCAGAAATTGATAAATGACAATTAAAAAAAAAAAGTCAATCAGCAACTAAATTATTCAACTTCCGCCATGGACAGTAGTGGACCTTGATGAATCCATGGTGTCAAATAAATTTTCTCCCAAGACAGCAGTGGACATTGGTTAATGAACGATGTAAAAATGACAGTTTCTCCAGGGACATCAGTGGACACTGTTGGACCAGTGGCATGAAATCAATTTTACTCCTAGGACAGCAATAGACAGTGGTGAATTGGCGGTGTATACTTAGATTTCCTCTATTGACATCATTGGACACTGGTGGATCAGCAAAGTTTAATGACACTTTTCCCAAAACAGCATTAGACATTTTAAAGTAACAATGTATCAATTCTAGAAGGCTCTAGAACAGACATCTGGACGTGGCGGTGGCAGCACTCTGATTCTCTTTGACCTTGAAGGGCCTAGAATAAACACCAGGAGGTGGCAACGGCAGCACTCGGATGCTTTTCAACCCTGAGCACAGACAGCTGAGGGCAGTAACTGTAGAGGGACTTTCCCTTTTTCTTTAAAATTTAAAAGAAAAAAAGAAAGCCTCCAATGAATAGACACACACACACAGAACCTATTGTTTTTTTCACATGTAAAGTAAAACTAGATTTGCTTTTCCAGGGAAATACCTAGTGGTTGAAAAGAGCACCCCTTTAACAGTGACTTCCCTTTAAGAGAAACTTTAACCATTGATACCTTCCTTTTAAGAGTGACTTTGGTACAGTGTCTTTAAGAGCAACTTTGGTATAGTCTTTTTAAGAGCAACTTTGGTACAGTCCCTTTAAGAGCAACTTTTGTACAGTCCCTTAACCAGCAACTTTGGTACAGTCCCTTAAGAAGCGACTTTGGTGCCAATGCTTTGAGTGACCTATATACTTTCCCTTTAGTACCAGCTTAAGTATTGTCCCTTTAAAACAGACTTAGGTGCCATCTCTTGAAAAACCAGCTTAAGTACTGTCCCTTTAAAAGAGACTTAGGTGCCATCCTTCAAAAAACAGCTTCAGTACTGACCCTTTAGGAACGACTTGGGTACCATCCCATTAAGAGCGACTTGGGTACCGTCCCTTTAAGAGCGACTCGGGTACCGTCCTTTTAAGAGTGACTTGGGTATCGTCCCTTTAAGAGCAACTCGGGTATTGTCCCTTTAAGAGCGACTTGGGTACCATCCCTTTAAGATCGGCTTGGGTACTGTCCCTTTAAGAGCGGTTTGGGTATCATCCCTTTAAGAGTGGCTTAGGTACCGTTCCTTTAAGAGTGACTATTGTAATGCCCCTTAAAGAGCAACTTGGATACCGTCCCTTTAAGAGTGGCTTGGGTATCATCCCTTTAAGAACGGCTTGGGTACCGTCCCTTTAAAAGCAGCTTGGGTGCCATCCCGTTAAGAGTGGCTTGGGAACCATCCCTTTAACCTCTTAAGGACATATGACGTACCCCTACGTCATATGTCCTCACTTGCACTTCAAAGCGGGGCCGCGCGGCGGCCCCGCTTTGAAGTGCCGCGATCCCGGGTGCCGCGTGTAGCCCGGGACCGCCGCTAATTAGCTAATCGGAGGCAGCTGTCAAAGTTGACAGCTGCCTCCGATTACCGGAGGCAACGTTTCCCTGGTGTCTAGTGGGGGAGATCGCTCCTCCGGGACCTTGTCCCGGAGGAGCGATCTCCGTTACTGATGCCGGCCGGGGACGCGTCCAAGATGGCGCCGTCCTCGGCTCGGCACTCGTTCGTTTTCGGCTGCAGCAGCCGAAAGCAAACGAGTGCCGATCTCATGGATCTCTGCAGCATATCTATGCTGCAGAGATCTCAATGAGAGATCCAAGTGTATATACTAGAAGTCCCCTAGGGGGGCTTCTAGTATATGTGTAAAAAAAAAAAAAAAAAGTGTTGTTAATAGTAAAAAGCCCCCTCCCCTAATAAAAGTCTGAATCACCCCCCTTTTCCCAGGTTTTAAATAAAAGTAAACAAATAAATAAATAAATAAACATGTTTGCTATCACCGCGTGCGTAATCGCCCGAACTATTAATTAATCACATTCCTGATCTCGTACGGTAAACGGCGTCAGCGCCAAAAAAATCCCAAAGTGCAAAATTGCGCATTTTTGGTCGCATCAAATCCAGAAAAAATGTAATATAAAGCGATCAAAAAGTCGTATATGCGCAATCTAGGTACCGATAGAAAGATCACATCATGGCGCAAAAAATGACACCTCGCACAGCCCCATAGACCAAAGGATAAAAGTGCTATAAGCCTGGGAATGGAGCGATTTTAAGGCACGTATATTGGTTAACAACGGTTTGAATTTTTTACAGGCCATCAGATACAATATAAGTTATACATGTTATATATCGTTTTAATCGTAACGACTTGAGGAACATGCATAACAAGTCAGTTTTACCACAGGGCGAATGGCGTAAAAACACATTTCCCCCAAATAAAAGAAATGCGTTTTTTTTTTTCAATTTCACCACACTTTGAATTTTTTTCTTGTTTCGCAGTGTACTTTATGCAAAAATTCAGCCTGTAATTGCAAAGTACAATTAGTGAAGCAAAAAATAAGGGGTCATGTGGGTTTCTAGGTGGAAAAATGCAAGTGCTATGACCTTTTAAACACAAGGAGGAAAAACCGAAAACGTAAAAACGAAAATGGGCCATGTCCTTAAAGGGTTAAGAACAACTATTGGAATACCCCTTAGAGAGCGACTTGGGTACCATCCCTTTAAGAGCGGCTTGGGTACTGTGCCTTTAAGAGCGACTTGGGTACCGTCCCTTTAAGAGCAGCTTGTGTACCGTCCCTTTAAGAGCGACTTGAGTACCGTCCCTTTGAGAGCGACTTGGGTCTAGGCTCTGCTACATCACTGACTCAGCTCTGCTATTTAGTGCGGGTATTGGCTCTGCTACACAGCTGGCTCAGCTCTTATCGCTCTGCTACACAGCTGCATAAGCTCTGCTACGTAGTGTGGGTATCATCTCTTCTACACGGCTGGCTTAGCTCTGGTTTATAGTGCGGGTATAGGCCCTGCTACACGGCTGTCTCAGCTCTGCTACGTAGTATGGGTATCGGCTTGCCTACACGGCTGGCTCAGCTCTTCTATGTAGTGCGAGTATCAGCTCTGCTACACAGCTGCATCAGCTCTGCTACTTAGTGTGGGTATTGGCTCTGCTACACGGCTGGCTTAGCTGTAGTACGTAGTGCGGGTACCGGCTCTGCTACACGGATGGCTCAGCTCTGCTATGTAGTGCGAGGATCAGCTCTGCTACTCGGCTGGCTCAACTCTTCTACGTAGTGCCTGTATTAGCTCTGCTACATGGCTGCCTCAGGTCTTCTACGTAGTGCCGGTATTGGCTCTGCTACACAGCTCCCTCAGCTCTGCTATGTAGTGTGGGTATCGGCTCTGCTACATGGCTGGCTCAGCTATGCTACATAGTGCTGGTATCGGATCTGCTACATGGCTGCCTCAGCTATGCAACGTAGTGTGGGTATCAGCTCTGCTACATGGCTGGCTGAGCTCTGCTACTTATAATGAAAGATCATTGCTCGGTTACTATGACAATCTTACTCAACCAAAAATAGATAGCACACTTGTCACCACCGGGTCTGTGTGCAAGGCGGTTCATGCTGCATTAATCGCAGAAGAATTTATGGAAGAAGAAATGGAAGAAGAAGAATACAGATTACAATATAGTGCTTTTTCAAGCACTATTATTGCTATAATTTGAAAGTTGAGCTGAATGGACCATCCAACTGCCAAAAAATGGAAATGAACACCTAGTCAATTGGAATTCACTTAAAGGGGTTTTCCAGAGACAAAACAAAAGAAATGCCAAAAGTGTCAGGATGCTCTTACTGGACCTCACATGAAATCTCCATGCTGAAATTGTGGCATTCCACAGACCCAACAAGCCTTTGTTCCAGCTGTCAGGTTTCACTCTACTCCATAGTTTCTTACTTTTGCACCTGATGACAACATCTACCCCTTCCCAACATGCATTGCGCTGTTCAGCTTCCATAGAGACCAGCCTATCTCACTGCTCATATATAGAAATCCCCTCCCCTTATACATTACTATGCTCTCCGCCCAGACTGCTGTGAGCTATAGTAAAACGCTTAAAAAGAAAACACTTCTTTTATATCATGGGTTAAGATTTTCACTTTTGCGCTTTTATTTTTTCCTCCTCGTGTTTAAAGGCCATAGCACTTCCTTTTTTTCCACCTACAGACCCACATGGGCCCTTATTTTTTGCGCCACTAATCTTACTTTGCAATGACAGACTTAACTTTCCATAAAATATGTTGCAAAACCGGGGAAAAAATATTTGCGATGTTAATTGAAAATTCACGGCTAACTGCCGTGGTCCCTGGCTACTGGTGGCCCCTCTCTGACCCCCACCACCCATACCTGACCCAGGATGTACAGTTACGTCTTGGGTCGCAAATCCCACTGTATATATATTTTTTTTAATAAAAATTATTTAAAAAAAAAAAAAAAATTTATAGCGGAAATAATGTGTTCAAAAACATTGCTGAATTTGGCACTCAGGCTTTTTTGAGGCTTAACACATGCATACATGTCTGCACTGGGTTATTTATTCGACAAAGTGCAAGACACAACCCATGCATGCATCTTTTGGGGTGGTTAAGCTGTTTTTAGCTTAAATGAGCAGGGAAGGGGGATATTCCTTATGGAGTGTGGTAGTGACCCACCCACCCTCGCTTTGGTCACTCCCGAAAAACCTTACCCTAATGCCCTAATGGGGCATTCACATGTCGCTCCTGCACGTAAAATCATCTGCAGATCTTAATGCCTGTCAGTACTATGTACACTTTGCAAAATATGCAGTTTAAGTGTTAAAATATGTAGTTCTGCACTGAACTTTGTACAGTTTAATCCGCCCACCCAATAATACCGAAAGGTGGCTTGAAAAGAGCGGCACATCCACTGAGTGTGTCAGAAACCAAAAAGCGACTATTCATGGACGAATGCACTATAAATAGGGCAAGGTAACCTGCCTTTCAGCAACACATAGCTTTAGAGGTTTAGAGGACATCATCCTCTGTGATATATACACCATAAGGAACCCTTCCTATTAGGGATGAGCGAACCGAACCCAAACAAACCAGATTCGTTACGAACTTTGCAAAAAGTTTGGTTCGCCACCGAACCGAACTTTAAGAAAGTTCGTAACGAATCTGGTTAAAATAACAATAACAAAAATAAAATCAAAGACATCTTTAAAAAGTGATGCAAACACCTCTGGAATGCATCTGGGAAGCAGGGAAACAGTATTCCCGAGGAATCAGCATTACGGGGTTAGCGATCCTCGGCAATAATGCCGATGCCTCTAATGATTAATATATTTAATAAATAGAACACATTTTCGTTGTAATAAAGTCAATTTCGTTGTTCAATAATTTAATTAAAACGATTCCATCATTGTGCAATTAATTATACTGTTAAAATAAATATATATATAAATAAATGTATATTTATATATATATATTTATTTTTTTACAGTATGGATTCGTTTAAATTAAATTATTGAACAACGAAACTAATTTTATTACAACGAAAATGTGTTCTATTAATTAAATATTAATTATTACAGGAAGCTCTTTTAAAGCCGTTAATTCATATTCAAGAGCTCACTGTAATAATCAATACTTTACTGAAAACATCAAATGTTTCTTCTAATTATGTTATCACAATAGCATTATTAGAAGAAACATTTTGAATCATAAAATTTACGGGTCCGCAGCACAGTGACTTCATTGTGCTGCGGACCAGCGAAGAGGACACATGGGGGTGAGTATACAGCTCTCCCCATCCCCTCCCCAGCACTGCACCCATCCCAGCAAGGAAGGGGGGTCACTTAACCCCTTCCTTGCTGGGATGGGTGCAGTCTGACATCAGTTTGTCCCCCAAGGGGTTAAGGGGGATGCAATGCATCCTCCCTTAACCCCTTGGGGGCCAGACTGTAAACAGCGATCTGTAAAGATGCTGCATACTGTAAGGTGCACAACACCGCTCACAATGATGGGTGTTGTGCTCCTGTTTGTGTGTTTTTTGTGTGTTTCT
The DNA here is from genome assembly GCF_027789765.1 of Dendropsophus ebraccatus. Classification (NCBI taxonomy): domain Eukaryota; kingdom Metazoa; phylum Chordata; class Amphibia; order Anura; family Hylidae; genus Dendropsophus; species Dendropsophus ebraccatus. The sequence goes on along the minus strand of NC_091460.1, from coordinate 85,205,500 downwards.
CCCTTTTTGTTTTTCAGATATCGGTATCCTGTGGATTACGTCGGATTCGGTGGACTACGACGATGACCAGCGGTTGTTTGGATTTTTGTTTTAAATAAAATGGTCAATGAGGGGTGTGGGGGTGTTTTTAACTGAATAAAAAAAAAATTCACTTGTGTCTTGTCTTTATTTCTTTACTTTATAGACTTAGTAGTGGAAGCCGTCCAATAGCCGTCGTTTTTTTTAAAAATAAATAATAAAAAAAAACGCATAGGATCCCCCGTATTTTCATAACCAGCCGGGTTAGAAACCAAGCAACAGCAGCCTGGTAACACCAGGGTGGGAAGAGCCATTGGTTTAGGCCCTCCCCAGCCTAAATCTTACCAGCCTGCTGCCGCCCCAGTCCAGGAGCGCCAATTTTGACGCTCCGGGACCACTGGCACCTGGCTCTTCCCAGTACCCCTGGTGGCATTGGGTACTGGAGTAATAATGGGGGGGTTAGTGTTAGCCATTTTATACCAGCTAACACTAGACCCCGACTTAGTAATGGATTCCGTCTATTAGACGGCTTCCACTACTAAAGTCTATAAAGTAAAGAAATAAAGACAAGACACAAGTGAAATTTCTTTTTTATTCAAATAAAAACACCCCCACACCCCTCATTGACCATTTTATTTAAAAAAAAAAAATCCAAACAACCGCTGGTCATCGTCGTAGTCCATCAAATCCGACGCAATCCACAGGATTACCCCCTTCCTTGCTGGGATGGGTGCAGTGCTGGGGAGGGGGTGGGGAGAGCTGTATACTCACCCCCATGTGTCCTCTTCGCTGGTCCGCAGCACAATGAAGTCACTGTGCTGCAGACCCGCTAATTATATGTGCGCTCAGCCGATCAGCTGAGCGCACATATGATTCAAAATGTTTCTTCTAATAATGCTATTGTGATAGCATAATTAGAAGAAACATTTGATGTTTTAATTAATGTAAAGTATTAATTATGACAGAAAACTCTATTGCCGGCAATATGAATTAACGGCTTTAATAGAGTTTCCTGCAATAATTAATATTTAATTAATAAAACACATTTTCGTTGTAATAAAATTAGTTTCGTTGTTCAATAATTTAATTTAAACGAATCCATACTTGTGAAATTAAATATATTGTAAAAAAATATATATATTATAATAATAATAATAATATAATATACATTTATATATATATATATATATATATATATATATATTTATTTTAACGGTATATTTAATTGCACAATGATGGAATAGTTTTAATTAAATTATTGAACAACGAATGTGACTTTATTACAACGAAAATTTGTTCTAATAATTAAATATATTAACCATTAGAGGAGTCGGCATTATTTATTTATTTTTTCACAATTTTTGCACTTTGATTTTTTCCACTTTTTTCATTGTAGTAGCAACTGCAACTACACGAAACTATACCCTATTACACTTCCACTATTGTAGCTGCAATTATTCAGCCGTTATTGCAAGGTTCGTTTTCGGTTCGGTTCGTCAGTTCGCTCATCCCTACTTCCTATAGCTTTAAACCAATCAAAAACCCACAAGAGCAATGAAAACGTCACACAACAAGTACCCTCTCAAGGACCATTGTGCAAGCTCTAAGTACCCTTGAGTTATATTAAAAGCCCCAAGAACAATTATTGTCCAGTTACTATGCATGTCCTGAAAAATTGAACACGAATGGTAAGATTCCTTGGCACAATTGCCATGGTTGAAACCCTATGGCTATGATTAACAAGAAGGGAAATGTCCTCTTTCTGACTATGCATGGGGGATTGTGTTTGGATAATCCTGTGCTTGGGGCATGGGTTGCACATTGTACTTTGGCGAAACATCAAGCTTGTGTGGTTAATTAATGCTATGTTGGAAATGTTTTGGCATGGACACTAAATTTAAAAATGTGGGTGGGGGATTTATCAAAGCGGTCAAAATACAACTGGCTCAGTTTCCCCTAGCAACCAGCAACTAGAGTCCACTTTTCATTCTTCACAGATTACTTGGAAAATGCAAGGTGGAATCTGATTGGTTGATAGGGCCAACCCAGCCAATTCTACTTTACACAAGTTTGATAAATTTCCCCCCGGGGTGCAATTACTTGGTATGCTAATTACTTGGTAAGTAAAAAAAAAAAAAAAAAAGATGATTACTATTTGCACCTAAAAGACCAGGCTCATTTTTCAAAATCTGACCTGTCTCACTTTATGCGCTTATAGCTCAGTGATGCTTTAACGTATGCTAGCGATTCTGAGATTGTTTTTTTGTCACATATGGCACTTTATATTAGTGGCAAAATTTGGTCACTACTATGTGTGTTTTTTGTGAAAAACATCAAAATATCATGAAAAATTGAAAAAATTTGCATTTTATGAACTTTGAAATTCTCTGCTTATAAAAAAAGAAAGTCGTATCACATAAATTAGTTACTAAGTCACATAACCGATATGGCTGGGTCCTTCTCGGAGGGATATCTGGCTAGTCCTGTGTTTTGAGACTCTTCAATGAGGCTCCACAGACTCCTCTTTTGCATACTCATGTTTCCCAGGGGGCAATGCACCTAGGACTTCACTGCATTGAGCGCTTTCATTAGCAGCCGGCAGTGTTGTCATTTGTCTGTTCTCCCTGAGTTCAACATAACCGATATGTCCTCTTTATTCTGGCTTCATTTCATAAACATATTTAACTTTTTTAGGGTTTTACGGGGCTTAGAAATTTATAAGCAAATTACCACATTTTCGTGAACGTTTCCAAAACTGATTTTTTTAGGGACCAGTTCTTATTTTAAGTTGATTTAGGAGGTTTGTATACTGGAAACCCCCATAAGTGACCCCATTTTGGAAACTAGACACCTTAAAGAATTAATCTAGGGGTATAATGAGCATTTTAACCCTACAGGGGCTCGAGGAAAGTATTCACCATTAGGCTGGTTCACACTACGTATATTTCAGTCAGTATATTTCAGTCAGTATTGCAACCAAAACAAGGAGTGGATTAAAAACACAGAAAGGCTCTGTTCACACAATGTTGAAATTGAGTGGATGGCCACCATATAACAGTAAATAACTGCCATTATTTCAATATAACAGCCATTATTCTAAAATAACAGCAAATATTTGCCATTAAATGGCGGCCATCCACTCAATTTCAACATTGTGTGAACAGAGCCTTTCTGTGTTTTTAATCCACTTCTGGCTTTAGTTGCAATACTGACTGAAATATTCTGACTGTAATATACATATACTGACTGAAATATACGTAGTGTGAACCCAGCCTTAGGCGGTAAAAAAATGAAAAATTAAAATTTTCCAATAATATATAAGTTTAGATTAAAGTTTTTCATTTTCAAAAGGAACATGAGAGAAAAAGCACCCCAAAATTTGTAACGCAGGTTCTCTTGAGTACTACGGTGTCCCATATGTGGGCGTAAACCACTGTATGGGCACACAGCGGGGCTCAGAAGGAAGGGAGCGCCAATTAGCTTTTCCATTGCAGATTTTGCTGAAGAAGTTTCCGAGCGCCAGGTGCATTTGCAGAGCCCCTGTAGTGTCAGCAGAGAAAAAAAAAACCATAAAAGTCACCCCATTTTAGAAAGTACACCGGTCAAAGAATTCATCTTGGGGTAGGATGAGCATTTTGACCCCACAGGTGTTAGAGGAAAGTATTCAAAATTAGACAGTAAAAATGAAAAACTATTTTTTTCCAAAAATATGTTCGTTTAGTTTGAAATTTCTCAATTTCATGAGGAACAAGAGAAAAAAAGTACCCCAAAATTTGTAAAGCAGGTTCTCCTGAGTAAAAAGGTACCTCATATGTGGGCATAAACCACTGCATGGGCACACAGCAGGGCTCAGAAGAAAAGGAGTGCCAATTAGCTTTTTCAATGCAGATTTTGCTGAAGAAGTTTCTGAGCGCCAGGTGTGTTTGCAGAGCCCCTGTAGTGCCAGCGGAGTAAAATCTCGCCATAAGTCACCCCATTTTAGAAAGTGCACGCCTTAAAGAATTCATTTTAGGGTGTGATGAGCATTTTTACCCCACAGGTATTAGAGGAAAGTATTCAAAAGTAGACAGTAAAAATGAAAAACTCGGATTTTTCCAATAATATGTTCTTTAGTTTGAAATTTTTCTATTTCATGAGGAACAAGACAAAAAAAGTACCCCAAAATATTTAGCTAGTAATAGTTATTAGAATAGTGCAGTTACTAAAATAAAATAAAAAAATTAGATTACAGGTAATGTGGGGTGATTACGGACAGTCTGGGGTGGTTACGGACAGTCTGGAGTGGTTCCGGGTAATCTGGGGTGGTTACAGGTAATCTGGGGTGGATACGGTCAACATGGGGTGGTCACAGGCAACCTGCTGTGGTTACCGCAACCTGGGGTGGTTACAGGCAACCTGGGGTGGTTACGGGCAACGTGGGGTGGATACGGACAACCTGCTGTGGTTACAGACAATCTGGTATGGTTACAGGTAACCTGCTGTGGTTAGAGGCAACGTGGGTTGGTTCCGGACAATCTGGGCTGGTTACGGACAATCTGGGGTGGTTACAGACAATCTGGGGTGGTTACGGACAATCTGGGGTGGTTACTGATAATCTGGGGTGGTTACAGGCAACCTGGGGTGGTTACAGGCAACCTGGGGTGGTTACAGGCAACTTGGGGTGGTTACAGGCAACCTAGGGTGGTTACGGGCAACGTGGGGTGAATACGGACAACCTGCTGTGGTTACAGACAATCTAGGGTGGTTACAGGCAACCTGCTGTGGTTACGGGCAACGTGGGGTGAATACGGACAACCTGCTGTGGTTACAGACAATCTAGGGTGGTTACAGGCAACCTGCTGTGGTTACGGGCAACGTGGGGTGGTTACAAACAATCTGGGGTGAATACGGACAATCTGGGGTGGTTACGGACAATCTTGGGATGTTACAGACAATCTGGGGTGGTTACAGACAATCTGGGGTGGTTACAGGCAACCTGCTGTGGTTATGGATAAACTGAAGTGCTAATAGGTAATCTGAGGTGGGTACCTGTAATCTGGCGTGGTTACGGGCAATCTGGAGGGGGTCACTGGCAATTTGCGGTGGTTAGAGGCAAGGTGCGGTGGTCAGAGGCAAGGTGCGGTGGTCAGAGGCAAGGTGCGGTGGTCAGAGGCAAGGTGCGGTGGTCAGAGGCGACGTGCGGTGGTCATAGGCGATGTGAGGTGGTCAGAGGCAAGGTACGGTGGTCAGAGGCAAGGTGCGGTGGTAAGAGGCAACCTGCGGTGGTTGCGTGCAATCTGGGGGGTTACATGTAATCTGGCATGATTACAGGCAACCTGGGGTGGTTACAGACAATCTAGAATTGTTACGGATAGACTGAAGTGCTTATAGGTAATCTGGGGTGGGTACATGTAATTTGGGGTGGTTACAGGCAATCTGGGGTGATTACGGACAATCTGGAGGGGGTCACTGGCAACGTGCGGTGGTTACAGGCAACATGCGGTGGTTATGGGCAACATGCGGTGGTTACGGGTAATCTGGGGGGTTACGTGCAGTCTGACGTGATTACAGACAACCTGGGGTGGTTATGGGCAACGTGCGGTGGTTACGGGCAACCTGCGGTGGTTACGGGTAATCTGGGGGGTTAGGGGTAATTTGGGAGTAAACTGCAATTATTACTATAATAAAAAGTGTGTTTTTTATTTTTTTGTATGTTTGTCACTTTTTGTACTTTATACATTCATTTTCACTATATTACTATGATTACTGTGATATTTTCTATCACAGTAATCATAGTTCAGTGACAGAGACCAAATTGGTCTCTGTCACTTTAAATTTTCAGAGCTGGCTGGTTGTGGAGCGCATGCACACTTCATAACCAGCCAGGACACCGAAGAGGAAGGAGCTCCAGGATCAGGTAATGTATAAGGGGTAGGGGGGGTGACTGGAGGACGGGGTGACAGGGGGGGTGGGGGGCGACTTGGGGGGTGGGGGAAATCACTTTTTATCCCCTGTCACCAATCATTCATGGTGACAGGGGATAAAAAGTGCCTAGAGCACATGGCACAAGCGATCAGCGGTATATAGTATATACCGCTGATCGCTTGTACCGGGACCCCACAGGGGGGTCCCCGATGACTGCCCCATGCTCTCCGCTACCTTTGGTGGCGGAGAGCATGGGGCTTTCATTTATTTTTCTTTTTTGATCACTGTGAACAGACATTAGTCTGTTCACAGTGATGGCGGGAGGGGTGGTTAGTTACTGGGGCACTAGGGGGGCTGATCTGGCGTCTGATTTTATTTATTTCATCTGAAATAACAGCTGAAATACGGCGGCGGCACTGGCCCATTAGTGACCGCCGTTTCGGCGGTCACTAAGTGGTTAATGGGGGTCAGCTGCGGGATCGCAGCTGATCCTCATTATCTCCAGTGCTGTACTCAGATGAGAGCGGGATCGCTGTCCCTGCAGCGATCCCACTCTCATCACAAAGCCCCTGTCAGTCAGGAACGTATATGTACATTCCTACTGCACGGGGCATGTGCAATAGGAACGTATATATACAGATTGCTGACGTGAAGGGGTTAAGGTGGGTGACATAGAAGTGGTGCCTGGGTTTGGACCCAAACCCTTACCCACTTTATGGTCACAGATGTTACATATGGTTGAATGGTCTTTTCCGCCACCAAGACAGAAGAACTGCCACAATGTTGCTGCCATTGGGCAGTTTTTCCAAGCAGGGACACTGGTAGCCTCTTCTGGCCTGCCGCTACCCGTTGAGTGCCAGGGCCTTCCAGACCTCTTTTTGCTGATGCTGTACCCCTACCACTTTTCCCTCCTCACCCAGAATCTTTGGATGGGACCTGACTCCTAGGCTTTTCTTCTCCATAGTCATGCAATACGATCCCATACTGCATCCAGAAGCTGACCCTACCTGGCTCTCCCCACTGCTCTGGGGCATATCAATTCTGGGTGTCTCAATGCTTCTTTCAAATTCTTGCCTCTCAGGAGATTATCTAATAGATCTGCCAAATCCAGCATCTCTGAATCTAGCCAATCTGCTAGGCTCACCCAGAGCGCTTTTGCTGACGTAACCGGAAATTGGAATTGGGTCTCAGACATCCAATCAAGACTTTCACGAGTAGGTCTTTGAGTGGGATCACTTTTTGTGCCACCTTGGCCTATGACACTGGATGCACTCTGAGAAGGGCCAGATTTCTTTTGTTTCTTTTTAAATTGAACCAAAGGTTTTTTTTTTCTGTAATGTAAAATGTCTTAACAACACCAAATGAATTGGTACAATGCACAACCAGCACCCAGTCACTTATTGTGTACCCCCAGTGATTTGGTATAATGTACACCCAGTGATTTGGTTTAATGTACACCCAGTGACATGCTACAATGCACAACCTGCACCCAATCATTTGTTATGTACACCCAGTCACTTGTTATAATGTACACCCAGTGACCTGCTATAATACACAACCTGCACCCAGTCACTTGTTATGCACACCCAGTGACTTGGCATAATGTACACTTAGCAACTTGCTATTATGTACCACCTGCACCCAGTCACTTGTTTTGCACATGCAGTGACTTGATAAAATGTACACCTAGCAACTTGCTATAATGCACCACCACCACCCAGTTACTTTGTATACTGGACACTGGCTGTACAGCTCCCACAGAAAATCACCCACAATCAACCAAAAACCCACACTCCACCCTCCTATCCTCACCTCTTTGTCCCTATCTTTCTGTATTTCTCTAACAGCCTGCTGCAACCTATTCTTCACTATACATACAGACAACTGCCCGCCTCCAGAAAAGTGACTCACCCTAAATAAAGGGTCAGGGGGAGTTGCTTACATTACATAGGAGCTTACTAGTGATAGGACCCCTGCCCAGTGACAATACTGTATGCTAACATGTGTGGCCGCCATGTTCAGTGCAATTTGCTTTGCTCATCCCTTCTTACAATCTCAATTGAATGGGAAGAGTCATATGACTGCACTGTACATGCTGCCAATTATGTATAGGGACTAGTGATGAGCGAGCATGCTCATCCAAGCTTGTTCTCGATCGAGTATTAGGGTACTTGATGGTACTCGTTACTCGGGCGAGCATCTTGCGATACTCGAGAAAATCTCATCATCCATTTCCTGTAAGTTTGGGCGCTATTTCTCAGTCAATTAACATGCAGGAGACACTTTGGTAAATCCTGTGATCACGTGGGACCCATACATGTCGATAGCAGCAATTGGTTGGCCAGATCAGATGACCCTGCCATTTAAAAACGCGCAGCCGGCAGTACTCGCTTCAGACGCATGCTGTGAGAGATCAGGGACAGAGCTGCTGCTTCTCAGGGAGAGTGTCAGTGTAGGATTTAGCATTGCAATAGGCAGGGAATACTAGCAATACAAACAAACAGCCCTTTTCAGGGCTTCAAATCGTTTTTTAATAGTATTACTACAGACTGCTGGCTGGGACTTGCAGTGCTGCTACTGCGATTTGAAGAGCACACTGTGGTGATCGGCTGCTGGCAGAAAGGGGACATTAGGTGTTGCATACAGACCCCTAGGAAGTGCTCAGTGTACTCTTTTTTGATTTTGTGGCTGGTGGTCCTGCTGTACTACATTGGTACTTTTTGGCTACTAAATCTAGAGTGAAAACAGGTGGGTGTGTACTCGAGCGCTGTCTGTGTGATTTTAATGTGTACTAAGGACAGATGGGATCACCTGAATATCCCAATAGTAGTACAAACAAAAAACAAAGTAATTGTACCTGTTCCACGCATGTGATATATAGAATGTGCAATGGACTGTTGAAAAAGCCCTACACTATGGCTGTATAATCAGTACGAACCTCCAGATACACGTTCTATCCAGGTTGAGGTTTGTCAGGTAATCCACTGCATGTATCCCCTCTGGAATAGTGTGAAAAGAAGCTAGCAATCCTCACTCCAGGTGGTGGTGTAGTGATTGTTGAAGAGAGTTGCAGTCTGTTTGCTCCAATTGAAATATCCTCTTCACAAAGGACGCGCTCCGGCCGGTAGCGTGTGCAACACTTGTAATGTAAAAGTCTTTTGCTGGGTAGTGTGACGTCACAAACTACTTAAGCTGATGGGACACAAAACACCTCGACATGTTTCGGAGGATCCGCCCTCCTTTCTCAAGAGACTCGCTTGTTATTTTTTTAGAAACAGTGGATGATACAAGCAACTGTAGCCCGTAGTTGCTGAGGTTAACCTCTTTCCCTTTATACCAGAGGGAAATGGACAGGAGAAAACAGAAAACCGTGTAGTGAGGTCCTGATACAAATAAATAATCAATAATTCATAAATGGTAAATCGAATGAAAAATCATGAAAAAAATATATAAAATATGAAAAATAAAATATAAAAAGTGAGTGAGTTTATAGATTAGTCATTAATTGGTCTCATTCATATGTATGTTTTTTTCACTTTTTATATATTTTTTTATATTTTATATTTTAATTTTTTCATGATTTTTTATTCGATTTACCATTTATGAATTATTGATTATTTATTTATTTGTATCAGTATCTTTTTATCTTGAATTGTTGATTGCCTATTTATTCTTATTCTTACCAGTATTTATTTATCTAGATCATCTATCAGTATAGAATTTTAATCTGATAAGGTTTTCATACATTTGGACTTTTAATACTATATGACATATTATTGTCAACTTTGTTATTTTAAACATCCATAATAAATCAACTAATTAGACTTCAATCACACATTCATTTACTATTATTTTGTTATATTAATAGTTACCTGAGGACCTCACTACACGTTTTTCTGTTTTCCCCTTTATTTTTTCCTATATTTTATTTACTGCTTTTCATGGTTTGTTTCTGGACTGAGAATTTTTCTGAACATTTACAGGCAGCCTGGAGGTAGCGAAAGATAAACTACAGACTACTATGAAGTAAGAAATGTTACTTTTCTTAATAATATATGCTACAAAGTTTAATGAATTCATATGCGCTTTTGATGCATGTAGAGAATAATGACAAGTATGCTTTATAGTGCATATAAAACTAGTAATTTCATTTAACCTGTAATTCAATTTGTGCAGGTAAAAGCAACACAAAATTCTTACCTTTAGTAACACAATGATTCATATTCAAAGTATTCTATAGTGCCTCATATATTCTACTTTCTCTTACAGCTTATTTTATTTGAAGGTCTTCAGGTTAGTTTTTAATGCAATATGTGTTCTTTGAAATGGACCAGAGATCCTTGCTCTGAAAAATGATGGCAAGTGGTCTCCTCCCTTGGGGGAATTATTATTGGCTGCATATTCGATAAAAGATTCTGTGCATTCAGATGAGCATAGCGACTAACATCTTACAGAAATCAGTTTCACTGTTATCCTAGCGTGAAGGTCATACCAGTCAATGAAGTGCTCTAGTATTTATTGAAGAAAACTATTTCTTTTCTTTAATCTTTAATCAGATCATCCCCCATTACTTAAGTATTTTTCTATGCAGTGCAAAATCCATTAAATACTCTATATTAAATAATATGGCACTTATGTCAAGATTGGACTTATTTAACCAAAGTAAACAAGAATATAGATATTTTACATAAAAGTGGTCATTTCAATGTTAGAATGGAATATAGCACTTTGAGCTTACATAGTGAATAATCCAGCTTTTCAAACATATTTTTGAGCATACACAATGAGCAAATATCATATGGTAATTAGGGGTAAATTAGTGATTGCCCCTGTAAATGAGGAGCTCAATCTGTATGCAGGGCTTGTACTTCTATTGATAAAATGTTTAACCTGATCTGAGTTTTATTTTTCTTTAGCTGGTAAGTTTATAATTGAATTTATATCAAAACTAAAATGAAAATATATTTTAACCCCTTAGGGACCAAGCCTATTTGGACCTTAATGACCAGGCTCCTTTTTCAAAATCTGACCAGTCTCACTTTATGCGCTTATAGCTCAGTGATGCTGTAACGTATGCTAGCGATTCTGAGATAGTTTTTTCGTAACATATGGTACTTTATGTTAGTGGCAAAATTTGGTCACTGTCTTGTGTGTTTTTTGTGAAAAATATCAAAATATCATGAAAAATTTGAAAAATTTGCACTTTACAACCTTTGAAATTCTTTGCTTCTAAAAAAAGAAAGTCACATGACAAAAATTAGTTAGTAAGTCACATTATCAATATGTCCTCTTTATTCTGGCTTCATTTCGTAAACATATTTAACTCTTTTAGGGTGTTACAGGACTTAGAAATGTATCAGCAAATTATCAATTTTTCATGAAATTTCCAAAACTGATTTTTTTTAGGGACCAGTTCTTTTTTTAAGTTGATTTAGGAGGCTTGTATACTGGAAACCCCCATAAGTGACCCCATTTTGGAAACTAGACACCTTAAAGAATTAATCTAGGGGTATAATGAGCATTTTAACCCTACAGGGGCTGGAGGAAAGTATTCACAATTAGGCCGTAAAAAAATGGAAAATATAAATTTTCCAATAATATATTTGTTAAGATTAAAGTATTTCATTTTCAAAATAAACATGAGAGAAAATGCACCCCAAATTTTGTAACGCAGGTTCTCCTGAGTACAATGGCACCCTTATATGGGGGCGTAAACCACTGTATGGGCACACAGCGGGGCTCAGAAGGGAAGGAGCGCCAATTAGCATTTTCAGTGCAGATTTTGCTGAAGAAGTTTCTGAGCGCCAGGTGCGTTTGCAGAGCCCCTGTAGTGTCCGCAGAATAGAACTCCCCCAAAAGTCACCCAATTATGGAAAGTACACCCCTCAATGAATTCATCTTGGGGTATGGTGACCATTTTGACCCCACAGGTATTAGAGGAAAGTATTCAAAAGAAGACAGTAAAAATAAAAAATATATAATTGTCAGGACTGGCAGGCGTAGACAAGACAAGAGACAGTGACCCTAGATCTGAACCCACCCACTGTCACCTGCCTACTTGCCTCAGTCGACCCTAAACGGTCGCGGACAACCACGGAGTCGGTCCCTACACTGCGTAGGTGAATACACAAAACGTAGACAGACAAACAAAACACAATGGAGGATAGTCAACTAGCAGGGTCAAAACCAAACAGACAACGCAGTACAAAATCAGAAGGAGAGCGGATAGTCAAATGTCAAGCAAGAGGTCAGAACACGGGCAGAGCAATAGCAAGGGGATTAGGACAGGGATTGCTGGGAAAGGAGTAGGGGAGCTGGGACTAGTGACAACTAATAGCCAGCGGGGAACTGAGGATCTGACTGCTTTTTATCCAGGGTAAGAGCTTAGGTCCAGCAACTGATTGGAGCAGCCCTGATTCCAGCACCAAGCTCAGCTGAACAGACCTAGCAGTGCAGTAACCCCTGCACTGCCAGAAGTCTCACAGGCAAGGCAGGTGTGGCTGAAGTAAAACACAGTTCAGACACAATTCATATGCAAACACAGACAAAAATTCAGCGCTTCCTCGGCCGCCTGGCACAGACCGAGGAGGGCAAAGTCACATTCCTAACATTAATTTTTCCAATAATATGTTTGTTTAGTTTGAAATTTCTAAATTTCACGAGAAACAGGAGAGAAAATTCACCCCAATATATATAACGCAGGTTCTCCTGAGTAGAATGGTACCCCAAATTTGGGCATGAACCCCTGTATGGGCACACAGCAGGCCTCAGAAGGAAGGAAGCGCCAATTAGCATTTTCAGTTCTGATTTTGCTGTAGAAGTTTCTGAGCGCCAGGTGCATTTGCAGAGCCCCTGTAGTGTCCGCAGAATAGAACTCCCCCAAAAGTCACCCCATTTTGGAAAGTACACCCCTCAAAGAATTCATCTTGGGGTGTGGTGACCATTTTGACCCCACAGGTATTGGAGGAAAGTATTCAAAAGAATACAGTAAAAATAAAAAATAGAATTTTTCCAATAATATGTTTGTTTAGTTAGAAATTTCTCAATTTCTCGAAAAACAGAGGAGAAAACTCACCCCAATATATGTAACGCAGGTTCTCCTGAGTAGAACGGCACCCCATACGTGGGCATTTACCACTGTATGGGCACACAGCAGGCCTCAGAAGGAAGGGAGCGCCAATTAGCATTTTCAGTGCATGATTTTTCTGAAGAACTTTCCGAGTGCCAGTTGCGTTCGCAGCGCCCCTGTAGTGTCTGCGGAATAGAACTTCCCCAAAGGTCACCCCATTTGGGAAAGTGCAACCCTCAAAGAATTCCTCTTGGGGTGTGGTGAGCATTTTGACCCCACAGGTATTGGAGGAAAGTATTCAAAACTAGACCGTAAAAATGGAAAAAATTGAATTTTTCCAATAACATGTTTGTTTAGTTTGAATTTTTTCAATTTCACTAGGAACAGGGGAGAAAAAGCACCCCAACATTTGTAACGGAGGTTCTCCTGAGTACAATGGTACCCCATATGTGGGCATAAACCACTGTATGGGCACACAGCGGGACTCAGAAGGGAAGGAGTGTCATTTTAGTTACAGGCAATATGTGGGTGTTTACTGGCTATCTGGGGTGGTAATGGACAATCTTGGGGTGTTTACTGGCTATCTGGGGTGGCAACAGGCAATCTGGTGTGGTTATGGGCAATCTGGGGTGGTTACGAGCAGTCTGTGCCAATCTGGGGTGGATGCGGGCAATCTGGGGTGGTTATGGGCAATCTGCGGTGGTTACGGGCAATCTGGGGGTGTTTACTGGCTATATGGGGTGGTTACGGGCAATCTGGGGGTGTTTACTGGCTATCTGGGGTGGTTATGGGCAATTTGGGGGTGTTTACCGGCTATCTGGGGTGGTAATGGACAATTTAGGGGTGTTCACTGGCTATCTGGGGTGGTGACAGGCAATCTGGTGGTGTTCACTGGCTATCTGAGGTGGTGATGAGCAATCTGGGGTGGTGATGGGCAATCTGGGGTGGTGATGGGCAATCTGGGGAGGTTGACAGGCAATCTGGGGAGGTGACGGGCATTCTGAGGTGGTGACGGGCAATCTGGGGTGGTGACGGGCAATCTGGGGTGGTGTTGGGCAATCTGGGGTGGTGTTGGGCAATCTGGGGAGGTGACGGGCAATCTGGGGAGGTGACGGGCAATCTGGGATGGTTGTGAGCAATTTGGGGTGGTTGTGAGCAATCTGGGGTGGTTACAGGCAATTTGGGGCAGCTACGCGCAGTCTTTGGCAATCTGGGATGGTTATGGGCTGTCTGCGATCGTTACGTACTATCTGGTTTGGTTACAGGCAATCTGGGGGGGTTACGGCTAATCTGGGGAGATTACGGGCAATCTGAGGTTACAGGCAATCTGGGGTGGTTATGGGCGGTTACGAGCAGTCTGTGTCAATCTGGGGTGGTTATGGGTAATCTGGGGTGGTTACAGGTAATCTGGGGTGGTTACAGGTAATGCGGGGTGGTTACAGGTAATCTGGGGTGGCTACAGGTAATCCGGGGCACTTGACTTTGGTGACAGGGGTAAAAAAGTGCCGGAACCATTTGGAACAAGCGATCAGTGGTATATAGTATATACCGCTGATCACTTGTACTGGGACCACACCGGGAGATCCCCGATCATTGCCCTATGCTCTCTGACACCTCCGGTGGTGGAGAGAATGGAGCATTGATCATTTTTAGGAATCCATCACTGTGAACAGAGTCTGTTCACAGTGATGGTGGCAGCCATCTTTGATCAGATGGCCGCCCAGGGAGGGGAGGGTCAGTGACCACGTCACTAGGGTTAATTCTAAGGGACAGGGGGGACATGTTTTCATCTCCTCTCACCGTGGAGAACCGGTGAGAAAAGATGAAAGTGTTCAGCTGCGCTGGCAATGTCCGTTACCGGTGGCCGCCATTATACTGGTAATAACGACGATCGCCGGTGAGGGGACTGGCTGGGACTGACCCCGCACTCTGCCCCAACCACTCAGCTACCTCCGGTAGCTGAGAGGGAGGGCTGTGGGCATTGCCGGCGCTGTTGCACTATTCTGCGCCATTGCCATAAAGAGCTGATGGCAGCAGAATAGAGCCCATAAGTGATCGCCGTAAAAATCTGCATCGGCGGTCACTAATAACATAATACTTGTATTCTCTGGGTCGCTACGGTTACGGCGATACCACATTTGAGTAGGTTTTTTTTAACTATTATCACTTTGGCGCAATAGAAACTATCTTCCTAGCAAAAACCCACAGAAACTGTCGCCGCATTGCAGGATCCATAGCGTTCTTATCTTTTGTGCGACAGAGCTGGTTTTGGGCTTATTTTTTGCGGGAAGATCTGTAGTTTCTATTGATACCAAGTTTTATATGTATATGACTTTTTGATCTCGTTTATGACGTATTTTCTAAAGTGGATTGATAAAATACAGCTATTCTGGTACTGTTTTTTTTATTTATTTTTTACAGCGTGTGTCGTGCGGTATAATTATTGATATATTTTTATAGATTGGGTCGTTACGGACGTAACGATACCAAATATGTATAAGATTTGTGTTTTTGATCACTTTTGTGTAACTTTTTATTGTGTATAGGGGATGTAATGCAATTTTATTATGGGGGGAGGGCTGGGGGGGTATTGTGTGTGTTTGGTGCACTTTTTTTTCACTTTTACACTAGTGTACATTACTGTAAACTAGTGTACTACTGATCAGTGATCATTGATCACTGATCAGTAGTCATTGATCACTTATGCAATACACTGCATTACCGATGTAATGCAGTGTATTGTGTACTTTTAGACAGGCATCTGCTCGGCCATACCTCTGTATGGCCGAGCAGAGGCATATCCATGGTGAGCCCGGGGGCCTTCATTAGGACCCCGGGATCACCATGGAGACCGTCGGGGGACCGGACTTCGCCGCGGGACTTCTGATCAGGTCAGTATACCCGCGGCGCCGACCGGAACCCGTTAGATGCCGCTGTCATGCTTTGACAGCGGCATTTAACGGGTTAAACTGTCCGGAGCGGAGAATCCTCCACTCCGGACAGTTACAGGGGGCAATTTACAGGGCGGCAATTTATTCCGATGCGTCCGCCGTTAAAAGGCGTACGCATCGGAATAAAGCCCATTAGTGACCGCCGTGAAAAGGCAGCATGGCGGTCACTAAGGGGTTAAAGAGATTTTTAAAGGGCTTTTTGATATTTTATCAATACACAAATATAAATAAATACATGGGATAATATACTTGGGATATATATGGCTTTCATCAAAAGAAATTCCAAGGTGATGTCTAATATTCTTTTTAACTTTGGAAATATTATTAAACAATGCCTAATATAATTTTAATAGTTTTACTACTTACACAATCAAATCAATAGGATGAATTTACTATTCCTAAATTGTCACATTTTTGCATTATGCATTTTGTTTGCCATAGTTTGATATACACCAAATACATGCCATTTGCTAATAATGTACATGGTCTGAGAAACCCCTTTTTGATCTGTTCGCGTTCAGAGATTTTTCTCCCAAAAAAGAGGCATGGCTAGAGGGATGTATGTTTTCCTGATGAATTTACTAATGAAGAGGGATCAAGTTTCACATATGCAAAAAGACTTAAGAATATAAATTTGTATTGTCTTGAGTTAAACCATTAAACAGAGGACATGATCAAAACTTTTAAATATGTTAAAAGCCTAAAGTAGATTAAGAAATTCTCTCCTTGTTGTGGTTTTTGCTAAACCGTGACTCGAATCCATATCTGGATAGTTGAAATCACCAATTATCACTACTGACCCCTCCAGGCTGTCTGCTCTATTTGTATATGCAGCTGGGGAAAAAAAATCAGTTTAGTTTTACCCACATCAATTTCACATCCGCAGAATCATCACCCACTAGTGAATCTTTAACACTCACTTTAATAAAGTTTGTAACATAGAGACACACATACCCCACCTTCCTTCCTGCCTACCCTGTCCCTTCTAAACAATGTAAATCCTTCAATATTGACAGCCCAGTCAGCCACTTTATTATATACTTTATTTGTACTTTGTCTCCCTCCCCCCCCAACAGGAAGTACTATGTGGGACAATAACCTTATACATATTTAAGCCTATATTCCCACACTTCACACACGGCCATTATTTCATAAGGATGGCAGGTACTGTAAAAATAAGGACTGTGTATGGAGCAGCCGGAGGGAGATCCACTACCTCCGACCCCCCACTTCACCCCCCAGAGCAGAGCGAGCGTTCGCGCGGCTCCGGGGGTTTACCATAGCAACCCAGATGCTGCTTCCTGTGTCTGGGCTGGATGAGACAGATCAGGTCCTTGCACTGAGGCAGGGACCTGATCTATGAATGAGCTGTCAGCTTCTGAGAGCTCATTCATTCTCGATAATACATTACAGCACATGATAGATGGACCTGTAAAAGTGAAAGTACACCCAAATACACACATAAATAAATAAATAAATGAATACACAAATAAATAAATAAAATATAAAAAAAATAATTAATTAAATATACACATTCCCCATCCCCCTTTATAAATGATCACCTATAAATGAGATACATATATTTGGTATTGCCGTGTCCGTAATGACCCCATCTATTAACCCGTTTCATTAATTATTCCGCCCAATTAACACATAAAAAAATAAATAAATGAAAAAATTATCAAAATGACAATTTTTTTGTTAATCACGCTCCCGAAAAAATAAAGATAAAAGCTATCAAAACATCACATGTACCCAAAAGGTGTACTACTAAAAATGTCAGCTTATGCCGCAAAAAAAAGCCCTCACATAACTCCATTGGCGAAAAAATTTAAATATTACTTCTCTTACAATATGCAAGACACAAACAGTTTTTATAGCAAAAATGCCATGAACTATAGCAAAAGCTATATAAAATGGATATTGCTGTAATCATACCGACCTGACGAATAACAATAACACTTCTGTAGAAGAGTGCTGACGTCACGCGAAACAGCTGTTACGCTGCCACGTTGATTAGGAAGTGTTGGTGTCCTGTTGTATGCTTGTCCTGCAATGGCGAATTTTGTTTAGAAGATTTTGAATAAAGAAACAAAGTTTTTAATGGTGAGTGCCCTCTACGTTTCTCCTTTGTCTTTTTCACATTGATCCACATCACTTTAGTAGAAGTGAGCACCTCATATACTGTGTTAACAATAAGAACTTGCACTCTCAGGAATAAGGAGATGATATAAGGACTTAAGCTGCTATACAAGCAGTAGTGCCGGTATATTTTTTTTTTTTGTATTAGATAACGTCATATGTAACGTATAGTAAACTGCGTACAAAAAATTGTGAAAAACAGCTGCTAAATTGTGTTTTTTATTCACAACACCTCATAAAAATTTTTATAAATCAGGGTGTCACATGTCCCTCAGAATGGTACCAATGGAAACGTCAACTTGTCTTACCCAAATATTTTGCCACCACAAGGCCTCTGTGACATGGCATAATGGCTAAAAAAAAAACTGAAATAAAAAAAAGGCCCCAAAATTCACCAGGTCTCCATCATTTCTGCACTGCTGTGACGCACTGCGACCACATATGGGGGATTTCTAGAAACACTGGAATAAGCAGAATAAATAGTGAGTGGTATTTCTCAGTTAGTATTTGCTGGGTTAGAGGAAAAAAATTCTTAAAATAGAATATCTGCCAAAAAAATGAACATTTAAAATTTCCCCTCCAACTTGCTTACATTTCTGCGAAACCCCTAAAGGGTTAATAAACTTATGAAATGTAATTTGAATACTTTGAGGGGTGCAGTTTTTACAGTGGAGGGATTTATGGGGATAAATAACATCCAGTCCTCACAAATCCACTTCAGAACTGAACTGGTCCCTAATAACATCGGAATTGAAATTTTCATGAAAATTTTAAAAATCGCTGGAAAATTTCGAAGTCCTCTAACATCCTAAAAAGTAAAAAGAAGTTCACCAAATGACGTCACCATAAAGTAGACATGTTGTAGATGTTGCAGTAATAATTAGTTCATGTGGCATGACTATCTTTCTTAGGAAAAGAGAATTTTAAATATAAAGAAATGTAAATTTTTCTAATTTTTGCGCAAATGTTTTTTTTTTTTTTTCAAAAAACTACTGAGTGTATCAACCACAAACATAAAGAGGAATGTCACAAAAAAATATTCTCAGAATAACCACGATAGTTTAAAGCATTGCAGAGTTATCACTACATAAAGAGAGACAGGTCAGATTTGAAAAATAGGCCCTGAGCATGAAGGCCAAAAAAGTCTGAAGAGGCAAAGGGGTGAATATGTTTTTGTGCTTGAGAATGCATCAGAATAGGATGAGACATTATATGTTTGGTCAGTAAAATAACATTTCCAAATCATCAGGTGCTATATTAAAAGACTTTTATAGAATGAGTTTTAGAGGCATGTAACCATTTTTTTTTCTTGTTGCTCGTCTATTCTTGTGAGACATAATCTATTCAGTCACAACAATGTTTAACTGGTCTGTCACCTTGACATGTATTTTTACATGTACCCTTTGGGCTATTTCATGATTACACAGTGTGAATTACATCAGAGCTTCTGTTCTTTTATGCAAAGTGACAAAGAAAGAAAAACAACAGCAAAATCACTTGGTATTTCTTGCAATACTCTAAATTAGCATAATGAAAACTGCCAGGAAGCCAGTCAGCATTTGTTTTACGTGTCATTAATGTTGTATTCAATTCCTTGCATCGTGTAGACCATAAAAAGATTAATTTTAGGAAATTAATCCCATTCTAATTGCAATTTAATTTGAACTTCTTCCAAAGGAAATTACCAAGAAATGTTCTTTTCATCCTTAATTACCTGCCTTTAACACAGAGGTTAAAGCACAGCCAGATGTATTTTTTTTTTTTTTTTTTACTTTTTCATTCTACCACATGAAGAAATAACTAGGGTATTAAATTGCATTTCCATTAATTTACGCATTATGTTCTTACTCTTCTGTATGCGAGAAATTGTTTAAAACTATTCTAAATGACTAAAGAAATAACTAATTTTCAAATCAACTAATCATGTCATCTTGAAAGATAAGAAACATGCATTGGGGAATGTATATGCCCATCTGAGACACTTATGTCATTTTTACAGGAAATGCCGTAATTATTCCATAGATGTGGGGTTGCAGGTCCTGCTGCAAACATCAACGAGGGGCCAGAGAGCCCTCAACCTGAAGATAGATGTGGGTTCCTGAGGTTGGACCTGCATCTAGAAGACACTTATAGCATATCCTGAGGATACCCCTCAAAGGGGTTGTTCGACGCTCACTTTCTTAGATCCCACACAATGCCGGCACAATGTCAAATAGCTGCCACAGTATCTCCGATATTGTCATATGATTGTAACTTAGTCCCACACCCTCCCCATATCTTGGAAAGGAGGAGGGAGAAAAAAAGTTTATTTCTGGCAAGGAAGCTTTAGCCAAGCCAACAACCGCCAACAACCGCAATGTCCCTACTGCTATTTTGGTATTTACTAAAGATGAGTGAGTACTAAAATGCTCGGGTGCTCGATACTCGAGACGAATATTTCCTGATGCTTGAATGCTCGCTTCGAGTAACGAACCCCATTTAAGTCAATCGGAAACTCGAGCATTTTTGCAGGGGACCAAAGCTCTGCATAGGAAGGTTTGCGTGAAAACCTGGAAACTTCAGAAAATGATGGTAACAACATGGAAATGGACAGGAAACAGAAGGGGCAGCATGCATGGACGTCCCTGGGGCTGGCTAATCACAACATTATGCCAACCAGCCAAGAGAATGTCAGTTACTACTAATTGACTACTAACAGCAGTTTTGGGGGTAGGCGTATAGAGTAGAGATGAGCGAACTTTTCAAAAGTTCGCTCCGATCGGACTGTCAGATTTTTTCGGAAAGTTCGGTCCGACCGAATTTCGGATTTCTTCGGATTTCATAGTTTAAAGCATCTATATGATACGGGGGTAGTGTATTTGGTTGAATTTAGGGCTCTACATGTCAGTAACATCATTATCTTTTCGATATCTCAAAGTCAATTTTTTTTTTAGACTTCAATATTCACCATTACAGGGTCTATGCAGGAAATTCACCATTACAGGGTCTATGCAGGAAATTTACCATTACAGGGTCTATGCAGGAAACTCACCATTACAGGGTCTATGCAGGAAATTTACCATTACAGGGTCTATGCAGGAAATTCACCATTACAGGGTCTATGTAGGAAACTCACCATTACAGGGTCTATGCAGGAAAAAGGTCACAAATGCAGTGAAGGATCAGCAGTAGTAATTGGAGGCCAGTGGAGGTCCAGCAATAGTCATTTGAAGCAAGTACAGGAGCAGCAGTAGCCTACATGGAGGCCAGGCAGGATCAGCAGTAGCCAACATGGAGGCCAGGCAGGATCAGCAGTAGCCAACATGGAGGCCAGGCAGGATCAGCTGTAGCCAACATGGAGGCCAGGCAGGAGCAACAGTAGTCAACATGAAGGGCAGGCAGGATCGGCAGTAGCCGACATGGAGGGCAGGCAAGATCAGCAGTAGCCAACATGGAGGCCAGGCAGGAGCAGCAGTAGCCAAAATGGAGGGAAAGCAGGATCAGCAGTAGCCAACATGGAGGCCAGGCAGGAACAACAGTAGTCAACATGGAGGCCAGGCAGGAGCAGCAGGAGCCAACATGGAGGCCAGGCAGGAGCATCAGCTGCCAACATGGAGGCCAGGCAGGAGCAACAGTAGTCAACATGGAGGGCAGGCACGATCAGCATTTGCCAACATGGAGGCCAGGCAAGATCAGCAGTAGCCAACATGGAGGCCAGGCAGGAGCAACAGTAGTAAACATGGAGGGCAGGCAGGATCAGCAGTAGCCAACATGGAGGCCAGGAAGGAGCAACAGTAGTCAACATGGAGGGCAGGCAGGATCAGCAGTAGCCAACATGAAGGGCAGGCAGTATCAGCAGTATCCAACATGGAGGCCAGGCAGGATCAGCAGTAGCCAACATGGAGGCCAGGCAAGATCAGCAGTAGCCAACATGGAAGACAGGCAGGAGCAGCAGTAGCCAACATGGAGGCCAGGCAGGAACAACAGTGGCCAACAAGGAGGCCAGGCAGGATCAGCAGTAGCCAACATGGAGGCAAGACAGGAGCAGCAGTAGCCAGCAAGGAGCCAAGGGCAGACACACCAGTAGTCTACCTAGATGCCAGTTAAGGCCCAGCAGTAGCCAAGATTGAAGCAAGGGCAGGCACAGCAATAGTCAACCTAGATGCCAGTCAAGGCCCAGCGGTAGCCAACATTGAGGCAAGGGCAGGCACAGCAGTAGTCAACCTAGATGCCAGTCAAGGCCCAGCAGTAGTCAACAAGGAGGCAAGGGCAGGCACACCAGTAGTCAACCTAGTTGCCAGTCAAGGCCCAGCAGTATCCAACATTGAGGCAAGGGCAGACACAGCAGTAGTTAACCTAGATGCCAGTCAATGCCCAGCAGTAGCCAACATGGAGCCAAGGACAGGAGCAACAGTGGCCAACATGGAGGCCAGGCAGGAGCAGCAGTAGCCAACAAGGAGGCTAGTACAGGAGCAGCAGTAGCCAACATGGAGGCCAGGCAGGAGCAACAGTAGCCAACAGGAAGGCCAGGGCAGGATCAGCAGTAGCCAACATGGAGGCCAGGCAAGATCAGTAGTAGCCAACATGGAGCAGCGGAAGCAGAATAATGAGGTCCATGGACAGGCGAAAGGTAGCAGGGCGGCAGCAGCAGCAGCAGGAATGGTGGAATGACTAGTACGGTCTAGTTCACATATAGGCCATAATAGAAGCAGAAAAGGTTCTACATCTTGGTGACAACACGATTAAATCCTACTCTGTGGTATCAGGAGCAGGTGTCACAAAGTCCTTATTTATCCATGTGGCTTTCATTTTGATGAAAGTCAGATGCTCCACACTATCACAGGACAATCTGGTTCTCCTGGGACCGACAATATGACCTGCTGCACTAAAAACTCGCTCGGATGACACACTGCTGGCCGGACAGGAGAGTATGTCCAAAGCAAATTCAGCGAGTTGTGGCCAGACATCTAATTTTCCCACCCAGTAGTCCAGGGGTTCGGGGACGTTAGGTGGCAACGTAGAGTCCAAAAACACCTGGACTTGCTGTTTGAGGTGTGCCACCATGTCCTGCTGCTGTGCGGGTGCCTCTGTTACCCCAGCCTGTGGCTGCATGAAAGTGTGCATCATGGACATCAGGCTCAGACTGGTGCCACTGCTCATGCCACCCAAGCTGCTAGAGGATGTGGAGGAGGCAGCGCTGCTGGTGTGGCCCTGGTGGGAATGGCGTGAATGAGAGCGTCGTGTTCCAAAGGCTGCCACTAACTGTGCACCCAGCTCCTCTCTATAATAGTTCATTTTTTCCTCCCGTTGGGAAGGGTGAATGATTTCACACAGCTTGTTGCGATACCGTGGGTCCAGTAGTGTGGCCAGCCAGAACTCGTCCCGCTGACGAATCTTTTGCAAGCGTGGGTCGGCCTGAAAGCATATCAACATGCGCTTAGCCATTTCCACCAGGGAGTGGGAAGGAGTCCCCGCCTCCGTCTCCACAGCATACTGCCAATGGGTACTGCCTCCATCCTCCTCATCCTCCTCATAGCCCTGCATATGGTCCTCTGGCCCCACAGTGGTCTGGCAGGAAGGCTCATCTCCTTCTCCTCCACCCGTCTCCCCTAAGAGTTCCTGTGCGTTCCTCCTCAACTTCCTCTCCCTCCTCTTCCGCCAAGCCTTCCTCCAGTGACCCAGGCTGTGACAGTGGCAAGACCTTTTCCCTCTCGCCACTGAGTCGCATCAGCATCAGCTCCAGTACATGAAGCATGGGTATGATGGCGCTCAGTCCTGTGTCTTGCCCACTGACCAGAAAGGTGGCCTCCTCAAAGGGTCGTAGCAAGCTCCAGGTTACACATGGGAGTCGCCGTGTCCTCCTGCATCAAGAGGAAATCAGTCAAAGCCTTCCTCTGCTCATAGAGCCGGTCCAGCATGTGAAGGGTGAAGTTCCACCACGTGGCTACATCGCAAATGAGACGATGGTTGGGAAGACCATTCCTCCACTGCAGGTCGAGGAGGATGTGGTGAGAGCCATTGACAGCAAAGTCTGTAAATGGGATGAAGACTTTAGGTTTAAAACATGTGCCATACACGGGGGCGTGCCTTGACGCAGCGCTGAGAGAATGTTGCTCACATTGGCACTCACCACCGTCCCAACTTTAAGATGGCGTGGAATCATGAGAGTATTTCCGTCTCGAGCAGGCGGTGCAGATCTTCCCCTGTGTGTCTCTTTTCACCCAGGCAGGCTAGATGCAGCACAGCATGACACCTCCGTGCTACACCCAAGGTGGAGAAGGTGGAAGAAGGTGGAAGAGGACCGCAACACAGGAACCGTGCTGTGACAATGGGGTGATGTCATCGCCCTTCCCTGGCTAAATTGCTGGGGGTCAGCCGGCCATATTACATTTACCCACTGAGCAGTAATGGACATATACTGCCCTTGCCCGTAATTACAGCTCCAGATGTCTGTGGTTAAATGTACATGCCTGCTCACTGAATGGCTCAGTGAGTCAGCAACCTTTTCGCAAACATAGCTATACATGGCAGGGATAGCTGTGTTGGAAAAGTAGTATCTACTCAGCACCTTCCACCGTGGCTCCGCACACGACATCAGTTCACGAAAAGGTGCCAAGTCGACAACTTTAAACGGCAGAGCCTGGAGCACCAGCAACTTGGCCAGGTGGGCGTTCAGCTTGACTGCTGCGGGATTGCTGGGTGCATATGTCTGCCTCCGGTATAGGGACTCAATGATGACAGGCTGCCTACTGCTAGCAACAGAGGGGCCACCAGCCGAAGAAGGGAGTGAAGACACACTCCCTTCCACAAAGGAGGTCTGACTCTGTGAAAGGCCCCCTGACTACTGCTGCTTCCTGCTGCGGTTGACCGCGGCTCTGCCTGGGCCTGCTGTGACCAACTATCACCCCGTTTCTCCCAGGCAGAAAGGTGGTGGCGCTTCATATGGGCAGCCATGGCGCTGGGCTTGTCCTGTCACTGACTACCTTAAACGCTGCAATTGCTATAGATCATGGCATTTAAGGGGCTAATGAAAGACAGCTGTGGGATCGCAGCTTCCTTTCATTATGCCTGGGACACTGATGTGTGCAGGGCCGCTCTCACTGCAGCGGTCCCACGCACATCAAACCCCTCACAGTAAGGAACATATATGTACATTCCTACTGCATGGGGTATGTGCAGTAAGAATGTATATATACCAACGTTAAATACATTTAGTTTTCATATCGACTGACTTTCATACTGCATGCTTGTATCAATGATAATACTGCAGCCTGTCCGGAAATAACTCTCCGAGGGAGTGGTATGTAGCAATGTGGAGGTAGATCCTTGCGTGGATCAAAGGACCGAAGTGTTCCTCTCTGTGAATTGGTGTCGGTATATTTTATGTCAGCTGGGAAGAGTGTTCCATAGATAGCTCTCTCACTACTATGTATTGTTCTTGTGGTTCTTATTTATCTCAACACATTTTGGACTGTGTAATAAAATTAAAGGGGTATTCCCGCTAAAAGTGAAATTGAAGTATTGTATTGCCCCACAAAAGTTATACAAATCCTGAATAGACACTAATTACGATTCTGCACATATAGTGCTTCTTTCCCTGCACTTACCACAGCCGGATGTCTTGAAGTCCTTGCATAAACCGTTTCGTCACGGCATGGGCGCCATCTTGGGGCTGTGACGTGTGCCCTATGCTAATTTCCATGTAGGGCCGGGCCTGTACATAGGGGCGGGTTAGGAACTCCCCGCCCACTTCTAGCTGTCTTGAGCTCCGTGGTCCTACCTTCCCCCCATCCCAGCGATCTGTCCCCCCGCTGCCCGGCCCCTAAAGTGAAGGTCTGCCTGTGTCTCTGGCACTCCGTTACAGCAGTGCCATAGTGTGGATGCGGCGCCCCCCTTGTCCCTGCTCCCTCCGGTACCTGTACGGGGTGCTCTCTTTCTTGTAACTTAGTGAGTAATGAAAGGTATGCGGCAGCTGCTGTGGTGTGGGGTCCGCACGCTAAGGGGTCCGGCGTGAGCTGATGAAGGAAGAGATGTCAAGGGAAGCCTGGAGGTGCAGGCAGATGCAGGCTGTGTGGCAGCTGCAGGATGAGGAGTTCTGTATCAACTTCAGCATGCGCAGTCAGAGGGAGCCCGGAAGTGTGTAGTATTATGATCTCTGGTGTAAGCAGATAGAGGGAGGAAGAGTTGCTGGGATGATGATTCACATGTCACACCATCCCCACAAGGCCTCATGCTGGAGCTGTCATCTTTTGTGCAGATGATGTGCAGGATGTA
The DNA here is from genome assembly GCF_027789765.1 of Dendropsophus ebraccatus. Classification (NCBI taxonomy): domain Eukaryota; kingdom Metazoa; phylum Chordata; class Amphibia; order Anura; family Hylidae; genus Dendropsophus; species Dendropsophus ebraccatus. The sequence continues at coordinate 85,179,163 of NC_091460.1, read as the reverse complement.
CAGCTTGGCGGGGTCAAGAGGGAGAGAACAGGATGATGTGACATGTGACTCCTCATTATCCCGGTGACTCTGCTTCTCCCCCTCTGCTTACACTGGAGATCAAAACACTACAGAGCAGCTGCCACACAGCCCGCACTTCCGGGCTGCCTCTGACTGCTCACACCGAAGCTGATAACCCTGGCGCTTATCAGTCTGACAGCCCCGTACAGCCTCCACCTCCGGACTCCCTCAGCAGAAGCTGTCAGCACTGTCAAGTCTCCACACAGGCTCCGTGGATGGGACAGGAGGGAGAGCACCGGGATAAGGTTACAGGCTGTTAATCACTGCCACAAACATAAGGATGAGGAGGTCTATGGCCATATACACACACTACAGTTTGTATACACTGTCTGTATACAACCCATAGTGTGTGTGCATATGGCCATATAGGTATCTATTCTACTGTATAGATAGTTTTCTGTGTGTAATAAAAGAATGTGCTATCTACAGTATATGGTAGACTAGATCACTATATGGTCATATGTATACACACTACAGGTTGTATAAAGTGTATACAAGCTGTAGTGTGTGTGTGTATATAGCCAAATAGGTATCTATTCTACTATATAGATAGCACATTCTTTTATTACACACAGAAAACTATGTACTGTATACAGCCTGTAGTTTCAGTATAGATGAATCTACAGTATACCAAAGCTCTGTTCTGTATATTATTAGTGTGCTATGTATTTTATAGTATACCGTATATAGCACACTAATCTTATGCGGAACAGAGGTCTCCTAAACTGTAGATTCATGTATACTGAAATTACAGGCTGTATACAGTACATAGCACACTCATATTCAACATAAACATTCATCTACACTGATGGCAGGTTATATATAGTACATAGCATACTCTTATATACAGAATAATTACATTACATGTCCTGACCCCTGACTGTAAGCGAGCGGCGATCTACTAGATCGGGGCGCGCTTATCAAACATACATGCAGCTTGATTATCGTGCAGCAAGGGCTGTATGTACATCATTAGCGATGTCCATGCAGCCCTTGTTGTTTTACATGAAAAGTAATAAAGATTATACTTACCTATTCATCCATCAACATGTCATTGTACACTATTCCCCCATCAGTATGCCTTTTAATCAGGATATGATAGTGGTTGTAGTTATGCAAACTGGAGACTCACAGCTTGCAAAACTACAAGCAATGGCTCTCCAGTTTGCATCATTACAACACCCGTCATGTCCTGCTGCTTTCATTCTTAGCTGGTTAGCTCAGCAAACCGTCAGGAAAGGGTCAATTACAGTGCAGGTTGCACACAAGATGGGGGACGGACACAGAGCAAGGGAGGCAGGGAGGTCATCCCAACTAGGGAGAGAGGGCGGAGAATGGGTGGTGACTGAGTTGGAAGGGAGAGGGACAGTGCAGTGAGGCATGCTGGGAGTTGTAGGCACTCACAAAAATTCAGACAGTATGCAGAAGCAGCAATCAGCTAGAAGATATCAGGGTGCAGGGGGCACTGACAGCAGAGGAAGCCACTACTGATTTCTTAATGTGTGAATAGTTTTTATTTTTCAGGGGGGTGGGTGGAATTTTTCTCAAGCACAAACATCATGGCACAATATACTCCCTATAAACATGTGGCTACAATACAGAAATCACTTTCAGGTTACCGGAGCTCAGTTTACAACAAACAAGAACTTACATTACCAATAGACAATCATTTCAGCAGTTTCATTATTCCAGAAAACCTAAAAGTATTCAAAAGTACTCACCTAAACCGCTTAGCCAGCGTCATGTCCATACAGTTGTTGGATTCATGATATCACTACAACTCTTGTAAGATCGCGTAGCTTACACTATTCACAAAGGACAGTTACGCACTGAAGCTTGTGCTATTCACAAAGGTAGGTAGGACTATTTACTAACTCTTTGCTGCTAGGGAAGTTTCGGAATCCGCCCCATTTAATCAAAAACCATACCAGATTAACAAAAAAAGGAGCAGTTCCAATCCACTTTGGAAAAGAAAGGTACGCTTTATAATATCATCGCAATCATAGCTACTATATCAATACAATATACACATGATAATCAGTATTATATCAATTTAATCAATTGTCTCTGAGGTGATCCAAATACTACCAGCTAAATTAAATAAGTTCCTGTCAACCTGTAATGTATAGTTTGGGGTCCTATATACCTGTAGTATATAGTTGGTGGAGTTCCTGTATACCTGTAGTGTATAGTTTTGGGGTCCTGTATACCTGTAGTGTAAAGTTTGGGGTCCTGTATACCTGTAGTATATAGTTGGTGAATGTCCTGTGCACCTGTAGTGTATAGTTTTGGGGTCCTGTATAACTGTAGTGTTCTGTATACCTGCAGGGTCGTATTTACCATTAGGCACCCATGGTCTGGTGCCTAGGATAGTACCTTGCAGAGGGGCAGTACCCTCCCATTCAGACTTACCCGAAAATCTGGTGTCTTTTCGAGGGGGGCATGGCGGTATTGGTCAGGTCTGGTATAGCGGTGTTATCCAGTCACAGTATGGCGGTATTGGTCAGGTCTGGTATGGCAGTGTTATTCAGTCACAGTGTGTCGGTATTTGGTCAGGTCTGGTATGGCGGTGTTATCCAGTCACAGTATGGCGGTATTCAATGGCGGATTATAATGTAGGCGGTTTGGGCGGCCGCCCGGGGCCCGAGGCTCCGGGGGGGGCCATGCCTTGCCGCCCACATTATAATGCCGCCCGGGAGGCCCGGCCCGCCACTGCACTCTTGTGACCGCAAGCATTGTTTCGCTTGCGGTCACAAGAGTCTCCGGCTGCCTCCGGCTGATGCGCGGCTGCCGGGGGTGTCCCGTCCTCTCCCCGGCAGCGCGCGCATCACACAGCTCCTAGTGCCGCCTGGGGCCCTGACTTCCGGTACTGGGAGCGCACGTACCGGAAGTCGGCCCAGGCGGCACTAGGAGCTGTGTGATGCGCGCGCTGCCGGGGAGAGGACGGGACACCCCTGGCAGCCGCGCATCAGCCGGAGACTGCAGACGGAGAGAGGATCGACGGGGGAACGCAGGGCAGGTGAGTTGTATTTTGTTATTTTTGTGTTATAGGGGGGGAAAGGAGGACCAGCTATAAGGGGGAGGGGGGGAGAGGGGGACCATCTATAAGGGGGGAAAGGAGGACCAGCTATAAGGGGGGAGAGGGAAGAGGGGGACCATCTATAAGGGGGGAAAGGGAAGAGGGGGGCCAGCTATAAGGGGGGGGAGAGGGGGACCATCTATAAGGGGGGGGGAGAGGGGGACCATCTATAAGGGGGGAAAGAGGGGGACCATCTATAAGGGGGGAAAGAGGGGGACCATCTATAGAGGGGGAAAGAGGGAGACCATCTATAAAAGGGGACTATCTCCTATAGGATTAGCACCCTCCTCTCCTGACATCCTCTGTGCTGCTGGGACCTCCCCTATAGATCAGCACCCTCCTCTCCTGACATCCTCTGTGCTGCTCGGACCTGCTATAAGATCAGCACCCTCTTCTCCTGACATCCTCTGTGCTGCTCGGACCTCTCCTATAAGATCAGCACCCTCTTCTCCTGACATCCTCTGTGCTGCTTGGACCTCTCCTATAAGATCAGCACCCTCCTCTCCTGACATCCTCTGTGCTGCTGTGACCTTGGGGGGGGCAACATCAGGGGACCAGGTGAGGTGGCGATATGTTTATTGGGGGCAGTGGAGGTGGGGTGGGCAATGCTTACTGGGGGTAGCAGCAAGGGACCAAACATTATGTTTATTGGGGCCAGCAGGCAGGGGAGGCAGGCAGGCAGTGTTTATTGGGGACAGTGGGGGGGGGGGGGGGGCGCAGTAGCAGATTATAATGTGGGCGAATTGACTGGGGGGGGGCCCAGGTTGGGTGGACAGCCCGGGGCCCAGGGTACATTTACTCCGCCACTGGCGGTATTGGTCAGGTCTGGTGTGGCGGTATTGGTCAGGCCATGGTATAGTGGTGTTATCCAGTCACAGTATGGCGGTATTGGTCAGGTCTGGTATGGCAGTGTTATCCAGTCACAGTATGACGGTATTGGTCAGGTCTGGTATGGCAGTGTTATCCAGTCACAGTATGGTGGTATTGGTCAGGTGTGGTATGACAGTGTTATCCAGTCACAGTATGGCGGTATTGGTCATGTCTGGTATGGCAGTGTTATCCAGTCACAGTATGGCGGTATTGGTCAGGTCTGGTATGGCAGTGTCATCCAGTCACAGTATGGCGGTATTGGTCAGGGGTGGTATGACAGTGTTATCCAGTCACAGTATGGTGGTATTGGTCAGGTCTGGTATTACAGTGTTATCCAGCACAGTATGGCGGTATTGGTCAGGTCTGGTGTAGCAGTGTTACCCAGTCACAGTTTTGTATACCTGTAGTGCCCTGTAAATACATGTACTGTATAGATGGAGTAGGGGGCCCTGTATATACATGTACTGTATAGATGGAGTAGGGGGCCCTGTATATACATGTACTGTATAGATGGAGTAGGGGGCCCTGTATATACATGTACTGTATAGATGGAGTAGGGGATCCTGTATATACATGTACTGTATAGATGGAGTAGGGGGCCCTGTATATACATGTACTGTATAGATGGAGTAGGGGGTCCTGTATATACATGTACTGTATAGATGGAGTAGGGGGTCCTGCATATAAATGTACTGTATAGATGGAGTAGGGGGCCCTGTATATACATGTACTGTATAGATGGAGTAGGGGGCCCTGTATATACATGTACTGTATAGATGGAGTAGGGGGTCCTGTATATACATGTACTGTATAGATGGAGTAGGGGGTCTACCAGTTATTACTGTGGATGTTGTGAGGCAGCTTCCCTAGCAACCATTGCTCCCTGTGAAAATGAAAGCAGTAATCCTATTGGTTGCTAAGGCTCCAACTGCCGTGTCTGCTGCAGCTAATTATATCACGAGTTTGCAGTGAGGAGATTTTCCCATTCATTTCTATGGGACGCCGCTCTTTCCCCTCCCCCTCGCCTCCTGTACATCTGGCGGGGACGGGACCTTCGCTTAAACCTTCCCGGGCACCCAATGTATCTGTGTGCCAAATTTGGGGTCAAACGGTTTAGGCGTTTGGAAGTCTATTTGGGACAGACAGACAGACAGACAGACTTTGATTTTTATTATATATATATATATATATATATATATATACAAATATTAAAAAATATAAATAGCAACTTAAAAGACAAAAAAACAACTGATCAGAAACACAAGTTTATACATGTTCAATGCACTCATTTAACCCATCGGGAATCAGACTTTGAACTTTATATATCCAATAAGATTCTCTTTTATTTAAACGAGACTGGCAATCTAACGTCGAGTCTGATATCTGCTTGATGTGAAAGATTTTAATTTTGCTGTTGAGTTTCTCATCTAAATGTCTGGAGACACTTTGTTTTAGATATCCCCTCTGTGTAAGGGTTAAACTGTTCTATCCACATACTGCATTCCGCACTTGCAGTGCAATAAATACACCACAAAGTACAGTCAAGATATTGTTTAATGGGAGAAATTCTGCCCGTAGCATTGAATATAAAAGTCTGTTCCTTGCATAGTGTTTTGTCGTACAAAAAAATACCAGTGTTTCTCACAGGATTGTCAGTAACCCTCATCTCTTTGTTTTTCAGGTTTTTGACTTTTGCTGGGAGCAATAAGACTGCATATTGTTTTGCCTTTGTGATAGGTGATTCTTGGCTTCAGTTTCAGTATCAGTTTTTAGGACATACCAACTTTGCTGTCATTGTACAGTATGTCGTAAAAAAAATTATAAAAACCTCAGAGGATTTTTTTTTTTCCTTTTTGGTTTTAAATTTTTTTTTTGGGGGATTCTCAGGTTTCTAGTGAAAGCCTCTGTCACCTATTTCCTCGGGTAACCTTTATCTAAAAAAATTGTAGCTTGATCCCCATATTCTTAAACTCTAGTACAGTACGGTAGAACTGACTTTTGGGAATATTCCTGATACATTTTATAGTGCCCACTTTTAAAATCTAAAAAAGCTGTTGAAATCTACTTTCTTAAAATTAGTTTTTGTACACATTTTACTGTTAGCCTTTAAAATCAATGGTTGGGGTAAACTGTAACCCCCAATCATTGGAATCTAAATGAAGAATAAAATCATTTACAGAAGTCAAATCTCCCTTCCAAATAATAAAAAGAGCATCATTATAATGCCTGTAATATACAATTTGTTTCCCAGACCATGGCGACCCCGCTATATATTTGGATTTTATCTGTCCCATAAGCAAATTAGCATATCTGGGTGCGGCTCGAGTACCCATAGTGGTCCCCCTGGTAAGGTACATGTAGTCTGGAAAGGAAAAAAAACATTGAGTTAAAACAAATCCCATACTGTGTACTTAAAACTCCACTTGAGATTTGCCATACTGTATGCTATCATTCAAGAAATAATGCATTTCCTCAAGTCCCCGTTCATGTGTAATATTAGAGTACAACGAGGTAACATCTAATATTAAAAATATAAAGCTCTCTTCTCACTGAAAAACCAATAGATCTAAAATGAAAGTACTTGCATCTTTTAAATAAGAAGGCATTTAGGTGACTATTGCCTATAAACAGAGATCAATCTAAAGGGATAGATTAGTTGTGAGGCTCCCAATCCCTGTAAATATGGGTCTACCTGGTGGACGTTCTAAATTTGTATAGACTTTAGGTAGATGGTAAAAAAAAATGAGTTTTGGGATGTTTAACTGTTAAAAAAAAACAACAACACTTTTTTATTTTTTTATTCAAAGGTCCCTTATTAAAACTATCATTAATCCATTGTTTCATTCTCTCACTTATTCCTCTATTGGTTCACAACTTAAAGGACAACTCCAGCAGGACCTGCAAAAAAAACCCCACAGACACACACATAATGCATACTCGCCATCCCACCGTCACTTCCGGGTTTGAGTTAAGTGAATAAGAGAGAAAAGGCTGGAGTGCCTTTTCTTTGGCTGGAGCTCATCACATGGCTTCCAGCAAGCTCAGCCAATCAGGCAGCAGCCTTTTCTTCCCCCATTCACTTTATCAGAAGACGTAGAGGAGGAAGAGGACCTTGCCCGCCCCCAGCTGTGATGACATCGTCACAAAATGGTGCTCGGGAGAAGAGGATGGAGTCAATGGTAATTGGGTATGTATGCTTTATTTAACTTCCGGGGAGGGAGGGATGTCGGGGGTCGGAAAGTGGGGGAAGGGGGCCACACAGCTTATTGACACACATTACAAAGTTATATAACTTTGTAATGTGTGTTAAATAAGCTAAAAAAGAAAATCACTGGAGTTGTCTTTGAACCACTATATTGTCTCATTTTTACGAAGTCCTTGCAGGGTTTGCTCTTTTTTTTTTAAGATATTTCCTTTTTTTTATATAGTGTTTTATCTGACAATTTTTAAGTCTTCTTGTACCAAATCAAAAAGGTTTAAAGATGGTGGCCATGATGATGCAGAGGGTAAAAGGTATATCGTCCTTTTACATCCTGATGGACTACATCATTATTCACATCCTGCTGAGTTGTAATCTTTTTCTCACTCTCATGGCCATTCTGTATGCTAGCCTGGTTCCCATTTAATTTCTTGATCTATAAGTGTCTAGCCAAAGTCAATTTCCTGACAAAGGCATTGAGATCGAGAAGAAGATCAAAATCATCTGCGTGTAGTGATGGGCATGCAGTATGTGGCTAGAACGGTTATACCGTTACATAAGAGGATTAACAATCATGAGTACAATACACAGAGGGGATATCTGAAACAGTGTCTCTAGACATTTAGCTGGGAAACACAACAAGGCATTCAGTAAAATGAAAATTTTTCCCACTAAGTAGATATCAGGCTCGGTAGTAGATTGTTTTTAAATTATTATTTTTGGGATATACACTACCGTTCAAAAGTTTGGGGTCACATTGAAATGTCCTTATTTTTGAAGGAAAAGCATTGTTCTTTTCAATGAAGATAAATTTAAACTAGTCCTAACTTTAAACAAATACACTCTATACATTGCTAATGTGGTAAATGACTATTTTAGCTGCAAATGTCTGGTTTTTGGTGCAATATCTACATAGGTGTATAGAGGCCCATTTCCAGCAACTATCACTCCAGTGTTCTAATGGTATAATGTGTTTGCTCATTGGTTCAGAAGGCTAATTGATGATTAGAAAACCCTTGTGCAATCATGTTCACACATCTGAAAACAGTCTAGCTCGTTACAGAAGCTACAAAACTGACCTTCCTTTGAGCAGATTGTGTTTCTGGAGCATCACATTTGTGGGGTCAATTAAACGCTTAAAATGGCCAGAAAAAGAGAACTTTCATCTGAAACTCAACAGTCTATTCTTGTTCTTAGAAATAAAGGCTATTCCATGCGAGAAATTGCTAAGAAATTGAAGATGTGTACTACTCCCTTCAGAGGACAGCACAAACAGGCTCTAACCAGAGTAGAAAAAGAAGTGGGAGGCCGCATTGCACAACGAAGCAAGAAGATAAGCACATTAGAGTCTCTAGTTTGAGAAACAGATGCCTCACAGGTCCCCAACTGGCATCTTCATTAAATAGTACCCGCAAAACACCAGTGTCAACATCTACAGTGAAGAGGCGGCTGCGGGATTTTGGGCTTCAGGGCAGAGTGGCAAAGAAAAAGCCATATCTGAGACTGGCCAATAAAAGAAAAAGATTAAGATGGGCAAAAGAACACAGACATTGGACAGAGGAAGTATGGAAAAAAGTGTTGTGGACGGATGAATCCAAGTTTGAGGTGTTTGGATCACAAAGAAGAACGTTTGTGAGACGCAGAACAAATGAAAAGATGCTGGAAGAATGCCTGACGCCATCTGTTAAGCATGGTGGAGGTTGCTTTGGTGCTGGTAAGGTGGGAGATTTGTACAGGGTAAAAAAGATTCTGAATAAGGAAGGCTATCACTCAACTTTGCAAAGCCATGCCATACCCAGTGGGCAGCGCTTGATTGGAGCCAATTTCATCCTACAACAGGACAATGACCCTAAACACACCTCCAAATTGTGCAAGAACTATTTACAGTAGAAGCAGGCAGCTGGTATTGGAGTGGCGGGCGCAGTCACCAGATCTGAACCCCATTGAGCTGTTGTGGGAGCAGCTTGACCGTATGGTACGCCAGAAGTGCCCATCCAACCAATCCAACTTGTGGGAGCTGCTTCTAGAAGCGTGGGGTACAATTTCTCCAGCTTACCTCAACAGATTAATAGGTAAAAAGTGGAAGTCCACAGCTCCAAGTAAAATGTAAAGTCTTTATTTAGAAATCCTCTTAAAATCCAAACATAACAATAAAAAACACGGCGTGTTTTTTATTGTTATGTTTGGATTTTAAGAGGATTTCTAAATAAAGACTTTACATTTTACTTGGAGCTGTGGACTTCCACTTTTTACCTATTGCCACCGGAAAATGGCCCGGATCTCTGTTTCCTTCCACCTGCTCCAGACGTAATTGAGGACCAGCACCACTGACTATTGCACACATGGTGAGCTGATTTGCCTTTCTACAGTCAACAGATTAATAGCTAGAATGCCAAAGGTGTGCAATGCTGTAATTGCTGCAAAAGGAGGATTCTTTGACGAAAGCAAAGTTTGATGTAAAAACAATGTTATTTCAAATATAAATGATTATTTCTAACCTTGTCAATGTTTTGACTCTATTTTCTATTCGTTTCACAATGTATGGTGGTGAATTAGTGTGACTTCATGGAAAACACAAAATTGTTTGGGTGACCCCAAACTTTTGAACGGTAGTGTATATCAACTTCCGTTGAGTGGCAGCATTAAGGGGTAACATGACACATGACATTCATGACACCTAACACCTGCTTTGTATCCCTGAACCCTGACACCTGCTCTGTTTCATTAACGCATTGCTGCAGCACTTGATTAGAGCAGGGAATCATTAGCTGCAAAGCTTACACAGCGTTTTAAGCCAACTTACATCCACCAATTGGATCAACCTTTCAGCACTGGCGCAAAATAGGGACTCTTGTTGCTAATAAAAGTAGTTTATGCTTGCTGTGGCTTTTTTAAAATTTTTCATTCGGAGGGCGTGTGGCTTATATTAGCTACTTTTTTTATCCAAGTTAATCATGTACAATTTTTTATTTTTCAAAAACTGTACTGTGCAGCAGTGCTTCAGTCAGACCTTGGAGCCTTTTTTTTAGCCCACAAAAAAGTGCAAAAAGTGCTCCTGTTGATAATTTTTGCACATGGGCTGGAGTTTTTTTTTTCTGTGTGTGTTTTTATTGAAATGTTTACGTTTTCCAAAGAAAGAAATACAACAGGAAATCAATATTTGCATAAGAATACAACAAAATTACAAAGAAAATGCGTTGCATAGTTTGTTTTATGCCACAACAAGTCAGGTGGGATCAATGAAGATGCAGTCCTTTGGACCTAGCTGTTATGAAAACCAGTAGGGGGGATTAGACAGGACAAGAAACAAGGGAGGGGTTGGGAAAGGGTCTGCATAGAGTCAAGTTTGAACCCGGTGGGAAGCCCTAGCGGTGGCTGATTCCTGCTCTGCCCAGTACACATCCCACAGACTGCAGACTTTTTTAAGGTGTTCTAGTCTGTCATTGATCATAGCTGTGAGTTGTTCCATGTTTCTAACATCCAAAATTCAAAGGTACCGTGCGGTGATGAGTAGAAGGAGAACGATTTATCCCTCGGGTGATTAATTCTCCACAAGTCATATAATGAATGTTTGCAAATTAATTTGCGGAACTCTGCAGCTAAAGCAATGGAAGAAGGGGGAGTGCGCGTTTGTGTCGGGGAGAAGCGGTCTATCCGGTCTGAGAAGATCATATTAAAATCTCCTCCAAGAATAAGTGTGGAAGGGGGCAAGCGCGAGAGCTTAAGTAGGAGTCTATTTAAGAACTGAATTTGATGGGTGTTGGGGACATAGACATTACATAGGGTAATAGGGGACCCTCTATGGGTCCCTTGAAGAATCAGGTAGCGGCCACCAGAGTCTAGTCCTGTGGCAGTGACCCGGACAGGGCAGAGCTTAGAAAGTAATATTGCCACTCCAGCACGCTTCTTACTGCAGAAAGCTGAGTAAGAGGTGGGGTAATTATTTTTGGCAAAACTGAAGTTACCTGCAGAGTCGTAGTGTGTCTCTTGCAGAAAGATTATGTCGGCTTTAGCCGCCTTAAACTCAGTCAAAGCTAATCTGCGTCTAGTATTGGTATTGAGTCCAGGAGTTTTTTTTTTTTTTAACAGTGCATGAAAGGAGCACTAGCGGGGGGAAAAATTAGCTAATAAAACACAACCCAACACAACCCCCCCCCCCAGTGTTTTTAAGAAATGCATTTGATAAAGCATTATCCAAGCATTAATATAATATACTTGTACTGCTATACATCACAATGCCTTTAAGATCACAATGAACATTTTCAGTCAGATGAGTCAACTACATTTATGAATAGAATTAATGAATACATTCATTTAAAAGAATTACATTTGAAGTTAAGCGGATATTAATGAATCATTAGTGACAAAACAACTTGTTTTATATTATCAGGTTAAACGTTCAAATCCTTTTAACACATTTCAATAATATTATTAAATTATTTTTGTATAATGTTAGATTAACTAAAATGTATTCATAATTCTTAAAATGACATGAAAATGACTTCTTAGTTTAAGACATGTATTTGTGATTAACTCCATAGCTTAATAGACTAAAAAGATATACAGTAAAAGGATTTACAACTAAAAATATTGTTATACAGTAAAATGTATGTGATCTAAAATCTTTGAGAATACTAGAGATGAGCGAGGTTAATCTGGTGAATCAAGATTCGCTACAAATCATGCTTCCAGTTTGCTTCGTTCTACCAAGCAAATTCACAGCAATTTGTTCCAAATTCGCTAAACATGGTGGCTAAGATGGGGGATGCATATGTTAGCCTTCAGTACTGTCACTTGGCGGAATCAAGGGATTATCCATCATTCCTTGTACCCGTCCAATCACCTAGAAGCCCCACTGTGATGTCAGTACCTTCCCCTCTATATAAGGGGATTTGCTTTGTGTAGGTGGGCAATTGGCTGTGTGTGTAGAGGAGAGCAGGATCACAGCAGGCATTTAGAGCAGAGCAGGGAGAGTAATAGCGAGATATAGGCACAAAGAGGAGGGGATAGGTGGGTAGATGGATGGATTGTGGGTGGTTTTCTGTGGGAGCAGGGAGGTCATTGTCCAATATACCAAGTAACTGGGTAACTGTTTTGCATCATACTAAGTCACTGGGTGCTGGTTGTGCACTGTACCAATTCCCTGGGAGCAGTGAAGTGTCCATCTGGGAGAAAGTGTCATTTTATGTCACTCATTTACCACTGCTGCAAAACTAAAACCCGATATTTTCCTGGAAAAAACTGAATACCCAACAATATGGAATTACCTGGGGATTTTTATCATTAAAACCAGATACCAAATAAAGGAAAAAAAACAATTATCAAGCAGCTGGGAACAGAAAAAAACTTTACTACACTTTCGTTTTATCCCCCAACTCCCCCTATTCCCCCTTCTTAATAGTAAGATGCTGCTTCACTACTGTCTCTTTTGTAAAATATTTACTTTTGATACATAATCTATTTGTGTTTTTGTATTTTTTTAATTGATGGGCAATCGATTATTTTATCTGGCACAACCCCTTCAAGGATAAGGCTCACACTGGAAGTTAAAATTAAGTTTACTAAATATAGTATGGGCAAGATGGGTTACACAAAGAACTTTGGATAAAAGGCTCATATTTAGAAAGTTAACATATTCCACAGCTGACAGTGATGACTCTCTAATGCTTTTAGGAAATTTTGAATAATTTAAGCATTCACACTCATATTGTCTTTCTGTGGATTTTTGATAGCTTAGCAGGACTTGCACATGCACAATCTGTTTTGGATGCACAAGCCTGGAGGACAAAAATGGCTGCACATGGCACCCATGGTTGAATCTTACGCCTAAAAGCTACATTAAAAACCAACATCAGAAGTTAGCATATACTTTTATCAAACCATATTGCCTCATGTACCACATGCAGGTTTTCTGATACACATGAGTCTCTACTCTAGCAATGGTGCAGTGCTGACTGTCGACCATCACCACCTCAAAGCAGTTCCCACAGGGTGAGCATCCTCCAGCAGTCCAGCAACCCCAGTGTCGCAAAACCAAGCTCCCAGGGCTCCCAGGACCATAAGTTTAAGGAATTGCAACACTTGATAATGAGAACACAAGGATACAAGGAACATGCTGACTGCCGGGATAATAAGGCAAATCCATGTAAAGTGGGGAGTTAAAATGCCACTGTCATTGTAATTTTCAAAATCTAAATCAACAGGGAATGTTATATAAAGCATGTTTGCAATTTACATTCATTATTTATTTTTATTTATTTATTTTTGTTATCATGCTGTAAAAGAAAGCTATACTTTCTTGAAATCAAGGCCCAGTCTCCTGAAGGCAGCTTTTTAGTCTTGTGCTGATTGGGAAAAAAAATAGACTTATCGCAGGAAGTCCCGGTCATCTGCACGCTCACAGAGAAGCTAGTCATTTGATTGTTAGAGAAATTGAGCCATGATACTCTGTACTGGCTAATGCTTCCTGAGTTTTATTTTTTTCCCCAACCAACACAAGACTAAAAAGCTGCCTTCAGGATAGGGATGGTCCAAACCTTCCGAGGTTCGGGTTCGTATGAACCCGAACGCTCAGCATCAGATTCCCGATGTCTGTCTGCTCCGTGGAGAGGGTGGATACAGCGGGAGGACCGCCTGGAAAACTGGGATACAGTCTATGGCTATGGCTGTATCCCAGTTTTCCAGGCGGTCCTCCCGCTGGATCCGCCCGCTGCACGGAGCGGGCAAACAGCGGGAACCATTACCGAGAGACTAGACCTGGATTTCAACTAAAAGACCTTTTACACAGGCCAATTATTGTCCAGGAGCATTGCAAGAAATGCTAATGCGGCCGACAATCGCCCCATGTAATAGTTACAGCGATCAGCTTAGGACAAGAAAAATGCCTGATCCTCGGCTGATCATGTCTATAGAGCTTGCGTCAAAATTTATTGAAATCGGCGGCGCACATTTCCCTGTGTAAACAGGTGATATAAGGTCAAAAAAAGATAAAGGTGAAATGACAGCATGAATATGCATATATCTGTGCTGTCAGTTTCCAAATCATATAGCAGTGCATACTTACAAAGTATTTTTTTTCCAAACAATAAATTCCAAATAATTTATTAAATTACAGAGTATGTTGCTGCTGTTATTAGACATCTTGTTCTCTGGCTCTTCCATCCATCTTCAGGTTGCCACCTCCTCCAGAATTATTGACAATCGGAGGAGGCAGGGACTAAAACAAAGCAGCTGGACAAAAGAGCTGGAGCAACAGAACGCATGTAGTGCAGTGTATTGCATTATGCTGATAGGCAGTCCACACAGTCATGCCTCAGAAGGCCGCCAGGCCATGGAGACTGATCAGAAGCCAGACCACATTGATAGAATTCTAGTCAGGTGAGCATACTTCCTCACCCGATCGGAACCCAGAACATGCCACTCTCTTGATTTGACAGCAGCGGTTTCTCCACTCCAGGTAGTTACAGCAAAAGATCATCTTTCATACTATGGGCAGCATGATGGTTTAGTGGTTACTACTGTAACTATAGAGCACTGATGTTCTGGGTGCAAATTCCACCAAGGACAAGATCTGCATATGTTCTCTCCATGTTTGTGTGGGTTTCCTCCAGGTACTCCAGTTTCCTCCCACACCCAAAACATACAGAAAGGTCAATTTAGATTGTGAGCCCTAATGGGGACAGGGACCAAAATTGGCAAAGTATGTAAAGTGCTGCAAAATCAGTTTGTGCTATACAAATAAAAGCATTACTATACTGCCATTTGCAGGAGCACGGCAAACACTTATTCTGATCCCATCTTAATACACTGATGGAATCAGAATAAGGACCAATAGTGACAGCCATAGAGAGCCATATTGGCGTTCACTAAGGGTTTACCACATTACAGATCTCACACCGTAAGTGTGAAAACCCTTCAAAGTACAAAATTGCTGATTATGCAGTTCAAAAAGTTGCATGTTTGCAAATCTAGTACTAATAAAACTACAGATCATGGCACAAAAAATTACCCCCCACGAAGCTCTATAGCCCCAAAAAAGAGTGTCATTAGGATCAGAATAAAACAATTTTAAACACATTTATTTTTAATGTTTTAATAAAATAAAATTGGTTACATGAATTGCCTATTGTTGTTATCCTACTGATTTGAAAAATTTAGATAACATGTTAGTTTTATCACATGGTAAACAGCATAAACACAAAATCCTCCTAAAATGTGATATATAGCTTTTTTTTTTTTTTTAATATCATCAAAATATTTTTTTTTTCTGTTTCGTAGCAAATTTTATGGAAAATGAAGCATGTCATTACAATAATAAATTAATACAATAAAAAATAAAAGCTCATTTGGGTCTGTGTGTGAACAAATGAAAGAATTATGTTTTTTTAAAGGGTTGTGCTTAGTTATCTCTGGGCCGGGATCCCAAGCGGCGCCGCAAAGAACTTACAGTCAGTTTTCTATGGCAGCAATTCATTAAATAGCCACCGTAGGTAAGCATGTCAGTGCACACTATGAAGCTACCGGCTGCGGCCGCTTGCTTCACAGTGTGCTAAGGTAAGTTCCGATGCGGGCAGGTAGCGATGTGCCCGCATCAGAACTCTACGGCCATAAAGATCATCTGATGATCTTTGCAGAGAATGGCCGTTCCATGATACTCCATGTGAACATGGCCTAATAATTACAACTGTTTGGGACTTAAGGGGCTACATATCAGGGTGGTTTGGTGATCTCAACACTAGGAGGCAACCCTTGCCAACAGGCTACCTTCCAAGAAGGAATATTTGGTTATTCCTGTAATTGTTGCGTTTTGTCAATTTGTCATTTTGATTCCTTTCTGTTCTTCTTAGCAGCTCTTTTGTACTGCACAGTCTGCTGCTATTTACAGAAATGGAGGAGGCATTCCCTTTAGCTAGGATGTTGCTTGCCTTCACATTTCACTGAACAGAGCAGCACTGGGATTTAGACTCATCATCTACATTTTTGTATCTAATGCCCTCCTTTGTGTTTACTGTAGCACATACTCCACAGAGGGTAGGATATTACCCATGTTCCTTCATGTATTCAACACCTATAATATTGAGTTTACCTACATGGCTCCATATCAATATGACCCTGCTTCTATAACAATTTACAGGATCTACACAACCAGTTACTGTATTTGTGTTCAAATGATTCTGAAGGATAACAGAGAAAGATGTGGTAATGGCGGAAGGCATAGGGTGTTCCTTTCCACACCCCAACCCGCTACAAAACTGCCACACATGGGGAATTATATGCCATTAAGATGTTGTATGCTACATTTGTTCTACCCTCTGTTCATAATGGATGATTTGTGATTGATCCATGGTGTTTTTTCTAGTCAGAAATCCAGAAATCCTTGCTTGGATGCAAACAGGATATGTATTTGACATTTTAACAGTTTTTTTTCTAAAAAAAAAACATACATGGTAGTTGTTTAGAAGGCTTGCCTGCCTTCTAACTGCTGATGTTAGTATTTTTTTGCCTAAGGTATTGTTCTAAATAAAGATTTAATGGTGTACAGCCATATGTGTATATGTTTTTACTTTTTGAGATTTTGAACAGTTTTCTATACACAGGCTTTGGCACTCAAAATGTCTATTAAACGTCCCATAATATATGTGCACTGACTGTATTACTGTATGAGCTGTGTGAAGTACACATGGCCGACACTCAGGCCCGTATCTGCCATGAGGCGAGGTGAAGTGTTCGCCTCAGGCGGCAGATAACACAGCCCTTGAGAGGGGCGGCATCAGTGTCCTGTGTCCTTATCATTACAACTAGTTACGGCTCAGTGCCCAGCCGTGTTTCCTGTCAGTTGCTTCATGAGAAGCGCTGAGGAGGCACTGGAAGCCTCTTATTCACAGGTATTCACATCACATAAGACATAGATATAGTGTCTCCTGTTGTTAACCCTTTCAATAATGCAGAGTTATTATACTCTGCATCACTTACACACTGTAGAAAAGAAAAAGCTAACAGCAGCGGGGACGCTATATTATGTCTTCTCTGCACTGCCAACCTCCAAGCTGACCTCAGCATAGTGCAAGAGCAGGAGAAGAGGCATAAAAGTCATGTTCTGCTCTGCTGTTAACTCTTTCTGTATTGCAGAATGTAAGAGATGCACAGTAATACTCTACATTCTGCAGTACTGAAAGAGTTAACAGAGCAGCACGTTTTATGGCTCTTCTTCGGCTCCTGATGTCAGAGGTCAGCAGTTTCAGATTGTTGTTTGTTTTGAAGCTTTCAGGGGGCCCATAGTGGCTCAAACAGTTAAAAAATCTGGTCACCGCAGGGCGCACACTGTTATCTATAGTGCTGTCCCATACACACTGCGATGCTACACTGTGCCTGTCCTGGATCTTCTCTCCCTGACTATTGCTCTGAGGTCCCTGCAGTTCAGACTGCTGTCAGGTCACAGGATAGGATATTCAGCTGAGGCATTAATCATGTAGGATGGGGGGACCTGGGAGTGCTGGAGTTCTTGTATGGGGAGTGTGAGGGGCACTATGCACATGGTAATATTACAGGGAATGTGAGGAGGGCAGGGGGCATGATAATCTTGTAGGGGGAATGTGAGGGGCACTATGCACATGGTAATATTACAGGGAATGTGAGGAGGGCAGTAGGCATGATAATCTTGTAGGGGGAATGTGAGGGGCACTATGCACATGGTAATATTACAGGGAATGTGGGGAGGGCAGGGGGCATGATAATCTTGTAGGAGGAATGTGGGGGAACAGAGATATAATGCTGAAATGCAATTTTTCAGCTCATTCAAGCACAGCTGCTAGTACTGCTTTATCTGTGTCTTGGTGTATTTTTTCAGCTTATTTAACATAAAAATTTAAAATCGAGATTTAAATCGAGAATTGTGTCACAATTAACCCATAGCTGCACCAGGACGTTATTGAACGTCCTCGTGCCGCTATGGGAGTTCAGAGGGGGGTCGCGCGGCGACCCCCCTCTGAACTGCCGCGATCCCGGGTGCCGCATGTAGCCCGGGATCGCGGCTATTAGCGGGCACGGTCTGATCGCCGTGCCCGCTAATTAAGTACTTAGAAGCAGCTGTCAAAGTTGACAGCTGCTTCTAAATACTTGCTCAAATGCATACCTGGTGGTCTAGTGGGGGGATCGCCCCCCTGCGATTGCTCCGTAATGGCGCTGATCCCGGCTCGGCATTCTATTGCTTTTGGCTGCAGCAGCCAAAAGTAATAGAACACCGATCTCATGGATTCATGCAGTATAACTATACTGCATGGATCTCTATGAGAGATCAGAGTGCATATACTAGAAGTCCCCCAGGGGGGCTTCTAGTATATGTGTAAAGTAAAAGAAAAATGTATTTTTAATAACACAAAATCCCCTCCCCTAATAAAAGTCTGAATCACCCCCCTTTCCCCATTTTATAAATAAAAATAAATAAATTAATAAACAAACATGTTTGCTATCGCCGCATGCGTAATCGCCCGAACTATTAATTAATCACATTCCTGATCTCACACGGTAAACGGCGTCAGCACAAAAAAATACCAAAGTGCAAAATTGCGCATTTTTGGTCGCATCAAATCCAGAATAATTGTAATAAAAAGCGATCAAAAAGTCATATATGCGCAATCAAGGTACCGATAGAAAGATCACATCATGGCGCAAAAAATGACACCTCACACAGACCCATAGACCAAAGGATAAAAGCGCTATAAGCCTGGGAATGGAGCGATTTTAAGGAACATATATTTTCTTTAAAAGGTTTTAATTTTTTACAAGCCATCAAATCAAATAAAAGTTATACATGTTACATATCGTTGTAATCGTAACAACTTAAGGAACATATATAATGAGTCAGTTTTACCCCAGGGCGAACATAGTAAAAACAACCCCCCCCCAAATAAAAAAAAAAACATTTTTTTTTTCAATTTCACCACACATATAATTTTTTTCTGGTTTCCCGGCACATTTTAGGCAAAAATTACATCTGCCATAGCAAAGTACAATTAGTTGCGCAAAAAATAAGGGCTCATTTGGGTCTCTAGGTGGAAAAATGCAGGCGCTATGGCCTTATATACACGAGGAGGGAAAAACGAAAACGCAAAAATGAAAACTGGCTGTGTCCCCTAAGGGTTAAAAAAATATATATATATATTTTTTTGGCTATATCGCCCGGTGGGGGGTGGGGGGGTGGGGGGAAGCGCTTTGTCAGTTCTCGCCTCAGGCAGCAGAAAAGCTAGAATCGGCCCTGCCGACACTGCTTTGAGAAAGACAGTACAGGAACCCAGACAGAGCTCCGACTGTATCTCCAAAACTGCCGGCTTTGCACACAAGCTAGCCGTTGCATCAAAGATCTGTTTACAATGGCCGGTAGGCAACAAAGCCATGGAGAGCTCCCCCTTATGAACAGGAACATAACATAACAATAATATTTTTTAAAAATGTCAGTTACAGAAATGTTCAAATAGGATGGTTCTTTAAAATCAGTATAAGTTGTTTATAGAAACAGTGTCTATTTCAGTACATTTCATAGTGATATTAGCCTAAAGTTTATTGGTTTATCAAATTCATTCATTTTACCATTAGGGCTTGTAATATTTCTTGAGGAAGATTATCAGTGTTGAAATCTGGTGAAAATATGCACTAGCTGTGGAACAATAATAGGATTTATACTGTATATTTTTTATTGTACTTGTAAGTAAAGCCATTTGGCCTTGAAGATTTCTTTTTTGTTTGATGATAATGTGGATTTCCTATACTTAATTTTGAAATTTAGTTTTGCTACATCATCAATGGAAATAGATGGGAGATAAAGGATTTGTCAAAAACATTTTAATGTTTGTGATTACAATCATTTTTAAATTATGAAAGTTTTTGGTGATAATTAAGGCAACAAGTTCGGTCTTAAGTTAAAGAGGTTATCCAGCAAAAATCTGTGTCTTTCAAATCACCTAGTTTTAGAAAGCTATATAGATTTGTAATTTACTTCTATTTAAAAATCTTCCAATACTTCTTAGCTGACGTATGTCTTGCAGGAAATGTTGTTTTATTTTCAGTCTGACACAAGAACTGTCCAGAGCAGGAAAGGTTTTCTATGGGGATTTGCTACTGATCTGGACAGTTCCTGTCTCGGACAGAAGTGTTAGCAGAGAGCACAGTGTCAGACTGAAAAGAAAGCAACATTTCCTGCAGGACAAAGCAGCTAAGAAGAATTGAAAGACTTGAGATTTTTAAATGGAAAATAAATTACAAACCTATATAACTTTCTGAAACAAGATAAAAGAAAAAACTTTTTGCTGGATAACCCCTTTAAGCATTTTGTTTCTTTTATTATTGAATATTACTATTATGTTTTAATTGTAGATTTGATTTGTGTTTTTATTTCAATCCATTGCTCAGAATATTTACAGTTTTATTACTTAGCATTTTATTTCTTCTTAGGGTATGTTTGCATTTCTGTTGTAATCTGTAATAACAATCTCTGGGATTCTTGGAGAGTTTGAGATAAAAATTAAGATACACTACCGTTCAAAAGTTTGGGGTCACCCAAATAATTTAGTGTTTTCCATGAAAAGTCACACTTCTTTACCACCATATGTTGTGAAATGAATAGAAAATAGAGCCAAGACATTGACAAGGTTAGAAATAATGATTTGTATTTGAAATAACATTGTTTTTACATCAAGCTTTGCTTTCGTCAAAGAATCCACCTTTTGCAGCAATTACAGCATTGCACACCTTTGGCATTCCAGCTATTATAATGTTGAGGTAAGCTGGAGAAATTGCACCCCACGCTTCTAGAAGCAGCTCCCACAAGTTGGATTGGTTGGATGGGCACTTCTGGCGTACCATACGGTCAAGCTGCTCCCACAACAGCTCAATAGGGTTCAGATCTGGTGACTGCGCTGGCCACTCCATTACAGATAGAATACCAGCTGCCTGCTTCTGCTGTAAATAGTTCTTGCACAATTTGGAGGGGTGTTTAGGGCCATTGTCCTGTTGTAGGATGAAATTGGCTCCAATCAAGCGCTGTCCACTGGGTTATGGCATGGCGTTTTTAAAATTGAGTGCTAGCCTTCCTTATTCAGAATCCCTTTTACCCTGTACAAATCTCCCACCTTACCAGCACCAAAGCAACCCCAGTCCATCACATTACCTCCACCATGCTTAACAGATGACGTCAGGCATTCTTCCAGCATCTTTTCATTTGTTCTGCGTCTCACAAACATTCTTCTTTGTGATCCAAACACCTCAAACTTGGATTCATCAGTCCACAACACTTTTTTCCAGTCTTCCTCTGTCCATTGTCTGTGTTCTTTTGCCCAAAGCAACCCCAGACCATCACATTACCTCCACCATGCTTAACAGATGGCGTCAGGCATTCTTCCAGCATCTTTTCATTTGTTCTGCATCTCACAAACGTTCTTCTTTGTGATCCAAACACCTCAAACTTGAATTCATCCGTCCACAACACTTTTTTCCAGTCTTCCTCTGTCCAATGTCTGTGTTCTTTTGCCCATCTTAATCTTTTTCTTTTATTGGCCAGTCTCAGATATGGCTTTTTCTTTGCCACTCTGCCCTGTAGCCCAAAATCCTGCAGCTGCCTCTTCACTGTAGATGTTGACACTGGTGTTTTGCGGGTACTATTTAATGAAGATGCCAGTTGGGGACCTGTGAGGCGTCTGTTTCTCAAACTAGAGACTCTAATGTGCTTATCTTCTTGCTTAGTTGTGCAACGCGGCCTCCCACTTCTTTTTCCACTCTGGTTAGATCCTGTTTGTGCTGTCCTCTGAAGGGAGTAGTACACACTGTTGTAGGAAATCTTCAATTTCTTAGCAATTTCTCGCAAGGAATAGCCTTCATTTCTAAGAATAGACTGTCGAGTTTCAGATGAAAGTTCTCTTTTTTCTGGCCATTTTGAGCGTTTAATTGACCCCACAAATGTGATGCTCCAGAAACTCAATCTGCTCAAAGAAAAGTCAGTTTTGTAGCTTCTGTAACAAGCTAGACTGTTTTCAGATATGTGAACATGATTGCACAAGGGTTTTCTAATCATCAATTAGCCTTCTGAGCCAATGAGCAAACACATTGTACCATTAGAACACTGGAGTGATAGTTGCTGGAAATGGGCCTCTATACACCTATGTAGATATTGCACCAAAAACCAGACATTGGCAGCTAGAATAGTCATTTACCACATTAGCAATGTATGGAGTGTATTTCTTTAAGGTTAGGACTAGTTTAAAGTTATCTTCATTGAAAAGTACAGTGCTTTTCCTTCAAAAATAAGGACATTTCAATGTGACCCTAAACTTTTGAACGGTAGTGTATATTAGTGTCCTCCATGAGCCTGATGTTAGTTAAAGGGGTATTCTCATCTCAACTTACATAGTTATACTTGTAGGATACACAAAGTTAAATTGTTTTGCAAATACAGTGGTACCTTGGTTTAAGAGTAACTTGGATTAAGAGTTTTTTGCAAGAAGAGCTCACAGTTTTTCAAAATTGTAACTTGGTTTAAGAGCATTGCTTTGGTTTAATAGCTCCCTGTACTGAGTGGGAGGGGAGTGAGGAAGCGACATGGTCTGCATAGCATGGTCAACAGCACTGTACACTGACTCATGAAGTCTCCCTCACCTTCCAAATCATAGCAGATCCACTTCAGGCTGGGGCTTACATCAGGGGAAAGGACTGTGGAGGTAATGTCTTCATAGCTGTAACCCCTCCCTGCCTGGACAGAAAGTGCTGCTATACTGTGCCCACTTATGCCTTGCTCATTTCCTTATGCTCTCTGCAGTCTCTGTCAGCCCTTGCGTTTCCCATTCTCTCCATTCTTGCTATTATGTGTCTGCACTTACACTCAGCTATACACACTGCTGGTATAATGTGCCTGCAATTGCTATACTGTACAGTAACCTATAATATGAAATATTCAGCTGTTTCTGATCCAAGGCACCACTTTAGATTAATTTAGCAAACTTATACCAATGTTAATTATTAGAGATTGAAACTGGATTGTGGTCAATTCAAGTTACAACAACCATTGAGGAATTGGTGATACGTTAGAATGTCAACTACCCCCCCCCCATAGTGGACAATCTGGCACCCAAGGAGTTAAGTGGCCATGCATCCATTGCATACACACTTAACCCCTTGGGAGCCAGACTGATTTCACACTGCACCCATACCAACGAGGAAGGGGTTAAATGATGGGGGAGGGGGGCTTATTACTCACCTCCGATGTCTTCAGCACCTTGTTCTTTGGCCAGGTGCCCCTGGACAGCCCCACAGTCTGTGATTGGCTGAGCAGGCTGTCACTCTTTTCTGGAAAGTGACAGCCACTCGGCCAATCACTAATTGAGGTGCTTTTCCATCTCAGTCAGTCACTGATTGGATGAGCAGCTTTGAGTAGTGAGATGGGACAGCATCGCAGCCAGTGATTGGCCGAGCGGGCTGTCATTCTCCACATAAGAGTGACAGACTCTTTTGAAGTAGTGCAATACTTGATCGAATAGCAACTTGATTGAGTATTGCTCGCTTATCTATATAGATCACCAAGTCATTTCCAGGTAAAAAGAAAAAAGCTTCTTTTGTACCAGACCACTATGTTGCCTGACAACCCCTTTGATGTTTATTTTTGTGAGTTTAATTCATAAAATTCTGATGTAATCTTATTGGCTGTAAGCATGAATCATGTAATCCCTAGAAGCCAATCGGAAATTCTACTCAAGTGTCAATATGAAGCAGCAGCTGAGGAGAACAAAGAAACAGTACCATTGCTAAGGAAAATGTTTCTCTAGAACCTACTCTTAAAGATATATTATTAGAATTACACCAATGTGGGTCGGCTATCAGCTCTCTTAATCTGCAAATAGGAGCCATGAGGGAAGATATTAACTTCCTCAGACATGATATACAAACAATATTTGAATGCATAACAGCAGTAGATGTCAAAGTCAGTACAATAGAGGATTAATTTACCCCTCTAAAACAAGATGTTCAGAGAAAGAAACAGACTGTAAATGTTTTATTAGCCAAAGCGGATGACTTAGAAAATAGACTTCAAAGAAATAATATTCGTATAGTTGGTTTGCCAGAACAAATAAAAGGCACTAACCCATCTGGTTTATTTGAAAAAATGGCTTCTATACCTTTGGCCGGGATTACCTCACACTTTTGTTGCAGTACAACAATCACATTGCAATCCAATAAAGCTTCTTCCACCTAGATCATTCCTAGTAAACCTACTACCTCATAAAGATTGAAGTGCTGGTAGACATTTACTAAGAGCGTTGTCCCTTAGGTAAAATTCAATCTGCAGTGCTGGATTTACTGATGGACAAGTCTCTAAGTAAATCCAGCACATCTGAGGCTTCCCATGCAGCAGCCTCAGAAATCTGTACCACGTTTGAGCTGGTGTAGACATTAAAGCAACTCTGTACCCACAATCTGACCCGCCCCAAGCCACTTGTACTTTCGGATAGCTGCTTTTAATCCAAGATCTGTCCTGGGGTCAATTCGGCAGGTGATGCAGTTATAGTCCTAAAAAAATTTTTTTAAACTGGCAGCCCCGTGCCCAACGACCGGGGCTTAGGATGCCCATACATTAGGCTGGTACCCCCCCATCCCCCCGTCCTTCCTTCCCACCCTCTTCATCATTAGAAATGCCACTGGAACATTATCTCCTGTCTGAACATTGTACAGGTGCCTTAAAGTCACACAGCTAATGAATTGTAGACAATCTGCCTGGAGAATTCCTAAAGATGAGGAGGGCGGGATGGAGGGACAGAAAGGTTGTGCCAGCCTAATGCATACACAATCTGAGCCCGGCCATTGGGTACGGAACTGCCAGTTTAAAAGTTGTTTTTTTAGGACAATAACTGCATCACCTGTCGAATGGACCTCAGGACAGATCTTGGATTAAAAGCAGCTATCCGAAGGTACAAGTGGTTTGGGGGGTTAAGATTGTGGGTAAAGAGTCACTTTAAGGGTAGCTTCACACTATGTTCACACTATGTATATTTGAGGCTGTATTTGGTCCTCATGTCAGGTCCTCATAGCAACCAAAACCAGGAGTGGATTGAAAACACAGAAAGGCTCTGTTCACACAATGTTGAAATTGAGTGGATGGCCGCCATATAACAGTAAATAACGGCCATTATTTCAATATAACAGCTGTTGTTCTAAAATAACAGCAAATATTTGCCATTAAATGGCGGCCATCCACTCAATTTCACCATTGTGTGAACAGATCCTTTCTGTGTTTTTTAATCCACTCCTGGTTTTGGTTGCAATACTGACTGAAATATACTGACTGAAATATACATATACTGACTGAAATATACATAGTGTGAACGCAGCCGTAACGTAGGCTGGGTGCACGCACAGTATATTTCAGGCAGTATTTGGTCCTCATGTCAGGTCCTCATAGCAACCAAAACCAGGAGTGGATTGAAAACACAGAAAGGCTCTGTTCACATAATGTTGTAATTCAGTGGATGGCCGTCATTTAATGGCAAATATTTGCTGTTATTATAAAATAACGGCTGTTGTATTGAAATAATGTCAGTTATTTACCATTATATGGTGGCCATCCACTCAATTTCACCATTGTGTGATCATAGCCTTTCTGTATTTTCAATCCACTCCTGGTTTTGGTTGCTATGAGGACCTGACATGAGGACCAAATACTGCCTGAAATTTACTGTGTGTGATCCCAGCCTTAAGGAGAAATCCGGCAAAAATTTGTATTAAAGTTTTGTATTGCCCCCTCAAAGTTATACAGATCTCCAGTATACACTTATTACGGGAAATGCTTACAAAGTGCTTTGTTCACTGCACTTCCGACTGCATCAAGGCTTCACTTCCTAGATAAAATGGTGATGTCACGACTAGTGTTGATCGACCTGTTTCAGAAAGGTTAGAAAAGTCAAACATCTCGATTTTCTTGAACTTGAACCGAACTGAACATTTTACTGTTCGTTCAATTTAGCGTTCGAGTTAATGTTCGAGCCCTTTTCTGCCAGCCAATAAGTGCAGGGCACATAGAAGAGTCAGAAACATCATTAGTGAGGTGTAGGGGTATCATTGGCTTCTAAAATCACATGACCATCTTATATATATATCACTGTGATGCGTTTTGGATGCGATTTTCAGCTCACTCACTGTGCTTGATAGACTGCTCTCTCAGTGTCTCATTGTTTCCCTGCATGCCACCATTTTGATTAGACAGAAAGGTAATTAGTAGGAATGAGCGAATCGAACCAATACGAACCAGATTCGTTACGAACTTTGCCAAAAGTTCGATTCGGTACCGAACTTTGAGAAAGTACGTTACAAATCTGTTAAAAATAACAACGGCGACGCAAAATTGTACTTTTTTCACAAAATACACCAGGATACAAGGGATTATTACTCCTATAATGCCTTGTAACCTGGTTTTCTGTGAAATTCAAGATGTTTGACGTCACTCCCCAGCACCAGGAAGTACCTCAGCATGCTAGCAGGTTCTCATTGTGTTGCAGGACTTCAGAGAGAGAGGAGCTCCACAGTAGATAGAGGGAGAAACTAGATAGATAGATAGATAGATAGATAGATAGATAGATAGATAGATAGATAGATAGATAGATAGATAGCCAAACAACTAGATAGATACAGGGAGAGATAGAGAAGGAATACAAAGTGTTGGTGAGAGAAGCAGGAGAAGCAGAAGAGAAAAAAAAAACTAGCAAGATCCAGGGAAAGCTGAATATAGAAGATAAGTTGATGCATTGGGAGAGAGGCTGAGAAATCAAGAGATAGGGAGAGATAGGCATCTAATAAAAAAATTGTGAGATCTAGGGAGAGTTAGGGAGAAAAAAAAAAGACATTTTGAGAGAAAAGGGAGAAAAGAGGACAGGTAGCATTGATCCAGTGCTGTCCCGTGACTGAAAGTACACGCTACACGTTGCTACTCTACTGGGTGCCATCAACTTTGTTTAGACGCACCAAAAAAAGTTTGTCTATCATAAGCTGTTATAGGTGAAGTAACGTATAGCAGCAAAAGTTATTGAAGCCCAATAGAGTGTGAGGCGAAGTCAGCGGGCCACAAAAACTGTCCGTTTATGCTTTGCTGGGTGCCGTCAACTTTGTTTAGCTGCACCAAAAAGTATTTGTTTCTCATAAGCTGTTATAGCTGAAGTAACGTATAGCAGCAAAAGTTAGTGAAGCCCTCCATAGAGTGTGAGGCGAAGTCAGTGGGCCACAAAACCTGTCCGTTTCTGCTTTGCTGGGTGCCTTCAAGCCACAAAGCATTACTCATTGAAACCTTGTGCCTTCCGGCCAGTAACTCACTTATTAATTTTTTTTTTTTAATTCTCATTTCATTTTCCCCCAACCAATTAATTATGTCCAAGCGTCCTACTTCCAGCACTTCACAGGCAAGGACTGCCGCAGCAGGCAGTGAGGGTAGGAGCACCAGGCCTGGTGGCAGCCGTGGTAACAGGCATGACAGCAGTGTGCAGCTACCCCAGACGCCCACTGGTCATGTAAGAACCACACAACCAGTGGTTCTAGATTGGCTTACCCAATCCTCTAGTTCCACCGCCCAAAGCTCCCAAATGAGGAGTCAAACATCGGCTAGATCATCCGACACCACCCTTTCATGGGACGAGTCCTCTGCCCCGTCCCCTGTTATTACTATGCCACTCACCTTTGGGGCACCTTCTGCCATGGAGCTTTTGGCAAACATTGATCTGCCCTTGGAAGTTCTACCACTTTTTAGTGATGATGATGAGGAGGAAGTCCCCAAAAGTGAGTGGGTGGAACGTGAAGAGACTCCAGAGGAGGTGTTGGCTGTAAGCGGTCAACAGAACAAGGGAGGGGCATCCAGTGCCACACCCGATATCCTGTCCCAGCCACAGGAGGAAATTAGCAGTGTTGAGGATGATGATGTCGCTAATCGTGGCGCCCTCAATCAGCATTATCCTTGGCATCATCAGAGGAGGAAATAGAAATGCAACCGATGCAGCAACATCCCACTGTTGCAAGGAACCGAGCCACAAGAGGGAGGGGTAAGAGACAACCTACCAGGCAGAGTTCATTACCTCTAAGCCTTGGTCCTGAGAGGGCACCCTAAGGCAGCAGTGGCAGTGAACAGGCCCCAAGACCCCCCGTGGCTGTCAGCAAACCACGGTCCTCTTTCATCTGGCAGTTCTTCTGCCTGGGGAAAGATAAGCACATTGCTCTGTGCCTGCTGTGCAATGGGAGGGTCAGTCGTGGTAGGGGGTGACAATCTTGGGACAACATCAATGCAAAAGCATATGGAAAGGCAACACCGACAGGCCTGGAAGAACCGTGACCCCAATACCACCTCCTGTCAGGATGCACCATACACTGCCGATCCCATCATGCAGCATCCTCTCAGTGGAACTCAGGCCTTGTCAGCCTCAAGTGGCAGCAGCATCAACACAGTGTCAGTGCCATCTACTCCCCTAATGAGGCAGCAATCCCTGACCGAGTCCATGGCTAAACGTCAGGTGTACTCCAGCAGCCATCCCATGGCTCAGAAACTGACAAGGAGTATACAGCCTTATGCCCTGACTAATGTAATGCAAGAATTATCTACAGCAGGCAACAGGTGTTTGACTTAATAATATGGTGCACAGCGAACAGTAGCACCACGCTTAGATCAGTACACCTTGTTCCTATACCTGGGACTACATGTATTTTCAGCTTGGTTCTGCTAGTGGGCCGAGATTATAGCACACCTTATTGTGGTTGTACTTCATGTATATGTTTTAAAATGTTTTTAAAGATTTGTTTTTTTCTAATAAGGCTGTCTAGTGTCTACCCTTAATTACGGTGTGCTTAGCCTATAGAGCTATTCTATTTAATTTTTTCTTGTTTAGTTGTTGCTTATTTGCACAGGCAGTACCTGACAATATTGGATACATTATTTAGGTGGTACCCTCACTATATTTACCATTAAAAAAGAAGGACATTAACCCTTTGAGGACCAGGCCCAAAATGTCCCAGTGGACCGCACAAATTTTGATCTTAGTGTTTTTGTTTTTCCCTCCTCCCCTTCTAAGAGCTCTAGCACTTTCAGTTTTCTATCTACAAGGCCATGTAAGGGCTTGTTTTTTACAGGAATAGTTGTACTGTGTAATGGCATCTTTCATTTTACCATAACATGTATGACAGAATTCTAAATTATTATTTATGCAGATATAAATAGGTGAAATCGTAAAAAAGAATGCAATATGGTAACGTTTGAGGGGTTCCTGTGTCTACGTAATGCACTATACGGTAAAAGCGACATGATAACATTATTCTATAGGTCAGCTCGAACACAACCATATGCAGGTTAAGTCTATGTTCGCACTACGTAAGTTTTTGGCCGTAGTGCGTTCCGTGAATAAGCGGCCAGAGACTTACGTAGTTTGCGTATAATGGAAAGTATGCGAAGTACGGCTGCACAGTTCACACTACGTCCGAACTTACGCCCGGATCGTACGCGGTGGCGTAAAAAATGAACCAGACCATTGTTTGCGGACGAAAATGCCGTAACTTACGCCCGTAGCGTTACATGCGGTCCCGTACGTAGTGGTGATTTCTTCATTTTTGCAGCTTTTTGTGCCGATCCAAAAGGTTCTGTGGGGTGTCCGGGGCTAGGCGAAGATTTCCAAGTAAAAGACCGCTGTCAGATCGCTACTTAGGGCGCTCGGGAAGCGTAAGAAGACTTTGGGCATAATTTCGCGGTCCGTACGTAGCCGGCCACAAGTAGCGTAAATCTAGCGAAAATATGCGGCCGGACATATACGCAGTGTGAACATAGCCTTACACAGATTTTCTAATGTTATATATATTTTTTAAATGAAATCCTTTTTTTTGGCAATAAGTTATTAATAAAATGGGCCTATTGTGACGCTTATAACGGTTTTATTTTTTCACCTACAGGGCTGTATGAGGTGTATTTTTTTCCGTCATGATCTCTAGTTTTTATTAATACCATATTTGTGAAGATCAGACGTTTTGATCACTTTTTATTAATTTTTTTCTATATATAATGTAACATCAAATTGGTAATCCGCGCACTTTTCCCCCTCTTTTTGTGTACGCCGTTTGCCATTCGCAATGATGCTTGTTATATTTTAATAGATCGAACAATTACGCATACGGTATATTATATGTTTATTTATTTATTTTTATATATTTTATTTATATAATCGGGGGGTGATTTAAACTTTTATTGGGGGAGGGGCTTTGGGGTAGTGAATTGGTGTTTTTAACTTTTTTTTTTTTTTTTTTACAAATTTTAAGTCCCTTTGGGGGACATTTACATACATTAGTTTGATTGCAGACACTGATCACTGCTATGCCATAGGCATAGTATTGATCAGTGTGATAGGTGATCTGCTCATTGAGCCTGCCTGTGCAGGCTCAGTGAGCAGATCGCCGACTGGACCGCACAGAGGAAGGTAAGAGACCTTTGACGGTCCAATACAGCGATCGGGACCTCCGCAGTAACACTGCGGGGTCCCGATCGGTAAGTGACAGGGGACTCCCCCTGTCACTTACACTTAAACGCTGCGGCTGAGCCGGCGTTTAAGGAGTTAATGACACGCTTCAGCGCAATTGCTGCAGCCTGTCATGAACGATGAGGTGCCGGCTGCTGATTCCAGCCGGCCCCCACCTGCTATGAAGCGTGCTCCGCTCCGGAGCATGCTTCAAAGCAGGAGAAACACCCAGGACGTACAGTTACGTCCAGGGTCGTCTGGTGACAGACTTCCATGACGTAACTGTACGTCCAGGGTCGTCTAGGGGTTAAACCTGATGCTGTACTCAATATAGACATGGACTTATTCTTACACTTTGATTCTTCCTGACAATAAAAAAAATTCTGTAATATTGATTCCCATCTTTTCTTTCATAGATTGCCCAGCTACATACCCAGTCCAGAAAAGGTTCCTACTAGTGATAAGGGAGCATGCTCGTCCGAGCTTGGTACTCGATCGAGTATTAGGGTACTCGATGGTACTCATTACCATAATGGTGCCATTAGCCTAATGCCATTAGGCAGCCTCAGAGGCATCCATACATGCTGCCCATGCTGTTTCCTGTCCATTTCTGTGTTGTTTCCATCATTTTCTGAGGTTGACAGGTTTTCACATGACCTTCCCCTTCCGAACTTGGGTCCCCTGCAAAAATGCTTGAGTCTCCCATTGATTTCAATGGGGTTCGTTACTCGAAACAAGCACTCGAGTATCGGGAAATATTTGTCTCGAGTAACAAGCACCCGAGCATTTTAGTACTCGATCATCACTAGTTTCTACTTTACCAGCAGTTTTTGACAGCCACAATTTCAAGTTAAGGTGGAAAGTGAAACAATGTATAACTCTAAGCCATACATTTCAAGCAATGGTTAAAAATTGAAGATCTTAGCCTGTAATTTCTGACTGACATCATTAACAGCGCATTGAAAACATAAAGATTCTGTAGAGTAAAAAGTTTTAAAGGTGCAGCTTCTAAGTATTTGTTCAGGCCAGGCCTTCTTCCAGTGCTTGAGTACTGCTCTAGTTTTTTCTTTTCTTTTTTCTCTTGAATATTTAGGTGTAAAAATATTTCAGAAACATTAATTTTCTTTCTAATCTCTCATGTCCCTTATTGCAAGAGGTTTAAGACAGGTTGACACCCCTTTCCTCTTTATCAAAATCCTCTCGAATGAATTGGTATCCTCTTCTTCTTGTTAATATAATTAATGCCCTAATCCAGTGGCCTCTCTGCATGCTTAGCAGAATATAATGGGACATTAATTCTTTACATATCTGCTGTCACTTACTAATATAAAGAGGCAATCTGTCATATAAGTCTATGATCTCCACAGCTCTTCTCTACATCTGAAGTAACTTTAAGTTAACACATTACATTTCATAAGTATTCACAATGAATATTTTAAGCAGCATCCATAAACTACAGTCTACTTGGGTCTGGGTTATAGCTAATTTAGCTATTTTTGAGATATTGTAGATACTGCAGAACTCAATACATTATCATATTTGTTTTCAAAAGCTTTACATGTTTATTGTAAAAATTTAGACTTCAATAACAGATGTTTCCCATGATGGAAAGGGATAGCGTGTAGCTATTTTTATTTTTTGCACCATGATCTGTATTTTCGATTGGAATCTTACTTTGTATGTAACTTTTTGACCACTTCTTTTTCCTTTTTTGTTTCTGGATGCAATGTGAAAAAAACAAAATCACCAATTTTTCATTTTAGCAGTTTTATGCCCTTACACGGAATATGATCATTTAATAGTTCGGGCGATTCTGCATATGGCAATAGCAGATATGTTTATTTTTACACTTATTTATAATTCTCCCAGGGACTATGTATTGCATTGATCAATGCTATTTATGCTTGATTACTAAGGGATGCTGAAGCCCATAGTATTCAAGCACCAAGCCAGGACCAGTGTTATTGTGTCTCTGAGGCCCAGCAAATGGCCGTGGTCCCTGGCTGCTGAAAGCACATACTGAGCCCCCCTGTACCCTCTTAAGGGCATAATGCCGGATATACCCCCTATCCTTAAGGGGTTACATTTAACCCCTTGCCGCATAAGGACGTACCGGCACGTCCAAATCTGCAGTCCGTTCCTGCAGATGGACGTGCCGATATGTCCTCGGGATGACAGGGGTGCAGGAGCTGCGATCCTGTCATCCCTGGCGGAGCCCCGCTGTCAGTGATAGCCGGGCACCCGCCGCAACTGCCGAGATCCGTGCCGTGCCCGGAACCCGGCAGTTAACCCCTTAGTGACCGCCGATACGGCGGTCACTAATGGGCCAGCGCTGCACTGCCTTTCATCTCCCCCCACCGTGAATCCACGGTGTGGGGAGATGAAATAAGTCAATCAGACCCCAGATCAGCCCCCCCTAGTAGGGCAGTAACTAACCCACTCCCTCCCCCGGTGGCCATCGGATCCAAGATGGCCACCGCCATCGCTGTGAACAGACTTATGTCTGTTCACAGCGATGGAAAATAAATAAATAATCAAAGCCCCATGCTCTCTGCCACCGGAGGTAGCGGAGAGCATGGGGCAGTGATTGGGGACCCCCCTGTGGGGTCCCGGTACAAGCGATCAGCGGTATATACTATATAGCGCTGATCGCTTGTGCCATGTGCAGGGATGCACTTTTTATCCCCTGTCACCATAAATGACTGGTGACAGGGGATAAAAAGTGTTAGTCTCCGTCCACCAAGTCGCCCCCACCCCCCAGTCACCCCCCGTCCCCCAGTCACCCCCCCCCAGTCACCCCCCCCCAGTCACCCCCCGTCCCCCAGTCACCCCCCTTCACATTATACTTACCTGATCCTGGGAGGTCCTTCCTCCTCGACGTCTTGACTGCTTCTGAAGTGCGCATGCGCTCCAGAAGCAGCCAACTCTAAAATTTAAAGTGACAGAGACCAATCTGGTCTCTGTCACTGAATTATGATTACTGTGATAGAAAATATCACAGTAATCATAGTAATACAGTAAAAAAGAATGTGTAAAATGTGTGAAAAACACTTAAGAAAATAAAACATACACTTTTTATTATAGTAATAATTACAGTTTACTCCCCGATTACCCTAACCCCCCCTGATTACCAGTAGCCACCGCAGGTTGCCCGTAACACCGCACGTTGCCTGTAACCACTGCACATTGACTGTAACCCTCGCACGCTGCCCGTAACCCCAACACGTTGCCTCTAACCACCACACGCTGCCTCTGACAACCGCACGCTGCCTCTGACAACCACACGCTGTCTCTGACAACCACAGGTTGCCTCTTACCACCGCACGTTGCCACTTACCACCGCACGTTTCCCCTTACCACCGCACATTGCCTCTGACCACCGCACATTGCCTCTGACCACCTCACGTTGCCTCTGACCACCGCACGTCACCACTGACCACCACACGTCGCCTCTAACCACCGCAAGTTGCCTCTGACCACCGCACGTTGCCTCTGACCACCGCACATTGCCACTCACCACCGCACGTTGCCTCTAACCACCGCAAGTTGCCTCTAACCACCGCAAGTTGCCACTTACCACCGCAAGTTGCCTCTGACCACCGCACGTTGCCTCCAACCACTGCACATTGCCTCTATCCAACACAAATTGCCAATGACCCCCTCCAGATTGCCCGTAACCACGCCAGATTACAGGTACCCACCTCAGATTACCTATAAGCACTTCAGTTTATCCGTAACCGACCCAGATTGTCCGTAAGAACCCCAGATTGTCCGTAACCACCCCAGATTGTCCGTAACGTCCCCACGTTGCCCGTAACCACCCCATGTTTCCTGTAACCACAGCAGGTTGCCTGTAACCACCCTAGATTGTCTGTAACCACAGCAGGTTGCGCGTAACCACCCCACGTTGCCTGTAACCACCCCAGGTTGCCGTAACCACAGCAGGTTGCTCATGACCACCCCATGTTGACTGCATCCACCCCAGATTATCCATAACCACCCTTGGTTGTCCGTATACACTCCAGATTACCCGTAACCACACCAGGTTGTCGGTATCCACCCCAGATTACCCTGAACCACCCCAGACTGTCTGTAACCACCCCGCATTACCTGTAATCTCATTTTTTATTGTATTTTAGTAACTGCGCTATTTTAATAACTATCACTAGCTGAGGGTTTGCTCCAGCAAATTGGCATTCCTTCCCTTCTGAGCCCTGCTATGTGCAGTGGTTTCTGCCCACATATGGGGTACCGTTGTACTCAGGAGAACCTGCGTTACAGATTTTGGGGTACATTTTTTTCTCCTGTTCCTTGTGAAATTTAGAAATTTCAAACTAAACCAACATATTATTGGAAAATTTTGAGTTTTTAATTTTTACTGGCCAATTTTGAATACTTTCCTCTAATACCTGTGGGGTCAAAATGCTCACAACACCCCAAAATGTATTCTTTGACGGGTGCACTTTCCAAAATGGGGTGACTTTTGGGGTGGTTCTATTCTGCTGACACTACAGAGGCACTGCAAACGCACCTGGTGCTCAGAAAATTCTTCAGATAAATCATGCACTGAAAAAGCTAATTGGCGCTCCTTCCCTTCTGAGCCCTCCTGTGTGCCCATGCAGTGGTTTATGCCCACATATGGGGTACCGTTCTACTCAGGAGAACCTGCTTTACAGGTTAATTTTTTTCTTCTGTTCCTGGTGAAATTGAGAAATTTCAAACTAAAGAAATATATTATTGGAAAAATTCGAGTTTTTCATTTTTATTGTCTACTTTTGAATACTTTCCTCTAATACCTGTGGAGTCAAAATGCTCACCACACCACAAAATGAATTCTTTGAGGGGTGTACTTTCCAAAATGGGGTGACTTATGGGGGTTTCTCTCTCTGCTGACACTACAGGGGCTCTGCAAACGCACCTGGCACTCAGAAACTTCTTCAGCAAAATCTGCATTAAAAAAGCTAATTGGCGCTCCTTCCCTTCTGACCCCCGCTGTGTGCCCAAACAGTGGTTTACGCCCACATATGGGGTACCATTGTACTCAAAAGAACCTGCGTTACAAATTGTGGGGTGCATTTTCTCTCATGTTCCCTTTAAAAATGAGAAACTTTAAATGTATATATTATTGGAAAATTATAATTTCCAATTTTTTTACACACTATGTATCTGTGCGGCTGTATTTTTTATGCGGCTGGAAATGTGTGGCTGAAACTACGGCCGTGGGAAAAAATAGACATGCGGCTGAAAACATACGGTCATTTACTTGGAAATCTGGTTCAACTAAAAATAACAAATAAAATCTTTAGAAAGTGATGCAAACACCTCTGGAATGCATCTGGGAAAGCAGGGAAACAGTTTACAGGAATCACTATTACCGGGGTTTGCGATTCTCTGCAGTAATGCCGATGCCTCTCATGGTTAATATATTTAATTAATAAAACACATTTTTGTTGTAATAAAGTCCCTTTTGTTGTTCAACAATTAAATTCTAACGAATCCATCATTTTGCAATT
Organism: Dendropsophus ebraccatus; assembly: GCF_027789765.1. NCBI lineage: Eukaryota > Metazoa > Chordata > Amphibia > Anura > Hylidae > Dendropsophus > Dendropsophus ebraccatus. Next base: position 85,142,938 of record NC_091460.1, on the reverse strand, counting down.
AAATATACTGTTAAAATAAATATATATATAAATAAATGTATATTTATATATATATATATATATATATATATATATATTTATTTTTTGACAGTATATTTAATTGCACAATGATGGATTCGTTTAAATTAAATAATTGAACAACGAAACTGATTTTATTACAACGAAAATGTGTTTTATTAATTAAATATTGATTAGTACAGGAAGCTCCATGAAGCCGTTAATTCATATTGCCGCCAATAGAGCATTCTGTAATAATCATCACTTTACTTTAATGAAAACATCAAATGTTTCTTCTAATTATGTTATCACAATAGCATTATTAGAAGAAACATTTAGAATTATATGTTCTCTCAGCTGATTGGCTGATCGGCTGAGCGCACATATAAAGAGCCGGTCCGCAGTACAGTGACTTCATTGTGCTGCGGACCAGCGAAGAGGACACATCTGGGTGAGTATACAGATCTCCCCAGCCCCTCCCCAGCACTGCACCCCTCCCAGCAAGGAAGGGGGGGGTCACTTAACCCCTTCCTTGCTGGTATGGGTGCAGTCTGACATCAGTCTGGCCCCCAAGGGGTTAAGGGGGATGCAATACATCCTCCCTTAATCCCTTGGGGGCCAGACTGTAAGCAGCGATCTGTAAAGATGCTGCATACTGTAAGGTGCACAACACCGCTCACAATGATGGGTGTTAAGCTCCTGTTTGTGTGTTTTTTGTGTGTTTCTCCCTTTTTATTTTTCATATATCGGTATCCTGTGGATTACGTCGGATTCTGTGGACTACGTCGATGACCAGCGGTTGTTTGGTGTTTTTTTTAAATAAAATGGTCAATGAGGGGTGTGGGGGTGTTTTTATTTGAATAAAAAAAAAATTTCACTTGTGTGTTGTCTTTATTTCTTTACTTTATAGACTTAGTAGTGGAAGCCGTCTAATAGACGGAATCCATTACTAAGTCGGGGCCTAGTGTTAGCCGGTATAAAATGGCTAACACTAACCCCCCATTATTACCCCAGTACCCAATGCCACCAGGGGTACTGGGAAGAGCCGGGTGCCAGTGGTCCCGGAGCGTCAAAATTGGCGCTCCCGGACCGGGCGGCAGCAGGCTGGTAAGATTTAGGCTAGGGAGGGCCTAAACCAATGGCTCTTCCCACCCTGGTGTTACCAGGCTGCTGTCGCTTGGTTTTTAACCCGGCTGGTCATAAAAATAGGGGGGACTTTATGCTTTTTTTTTTTTAAATAAATAAATAATTAAAAAAAAAAACGTATAGGGTCCCCCCTATTTTTATAACCAGCCGGGTTAAAAACCAAACGACAGCAGCCTGGTAACACCAGGGTGGGGAGAGCCATTGTTTTAGGCCCTCCCCAGCCTAAATCTTACCAGCCTGCTGCCGCCCAGTCCAGGAGCGCCAATTTTGACGCTCCGGGACCACTGACACCCGGCTCTTCCCAGTACCCCTGGTGGCATTGGGTACTGGGGTAATAATGGGGGGTTAGTGTTAGCCATTTTATACCGGCTAACACTAGGCCCCGACTTAGTAATGGATTCCGTCTATTAGACGGCTTCCACTACTAAGTCTATAAAGTAAAGAAATAAAGACAACACACAAGTAAAAAAATTTTTTTATTCAAATAAAAACACCCCCACACCCCTCATTGACTATTTTATTAAATAAAAAAAAAAACACCAAACAACCGCTGGTCATCGACGTAGTCCACCGAATCCGACGTAATCCACAGGATGCCGATATCTGAAAAACAAAAAGGGAGAAACACACAAAAAACACACAAACAGGAGCACAACACCCATCATTGTGAGCGGTGTTGTGCTCCTTACAGTATGCAGCATCTTTACAGATCGCTGCCTACAGTCTGGCCCCCAAGGGTTAAGGGAGGATGTATTACATCCCCCTTAACCCCTTGGGGGCCAGACTGATGTCAGACTGCACCCATACCAGCAAGGAAGGGGTTAAGTGACCCCCCCTTCCTTGCTGGCAGGGGTGCAGTGCTGGGGAGGGGGTAAGGAGATCTGTATACTCATCCCAATGTTGTCTCTTCGCTGGTCCGCAGCACAATGAAGTCACTGTACTGCGGACCGGCTCTTTATATGTACGCTCAGCCGATCACCCAATCAGCTGAGCACACATATAATTCTAAATGTTTCTTCTAATAATGCTATTGTGATAACATAATTAGAAGAAACATTTGATGTTTTCATTAAAGTAAAGTGATGATTAGTACAGAATGCTCTATTGGCACAATATGAATTAACGGCTTCATGGAGCTTCCTGTACTAATTAGTATTTAATTAATAAAACACATTTTCGTTTAATTTAATTTAATTCTAACGAATCTATCATTGTGCAATTAAATATACTGTAAAAAAATAAATATATATTTATATATATATTTTTTTTAACAGTATATTGCACAATGATGGATTCGTTAGAATTAAATTATTAAACAACGAAAGAGACTTTAGTACAAAGAAAATGTGTTTTATTAATTTAATATATTAACTATTAGAGGCATCGGCATTTGGAATTATTGCCGGCTATTTTTGAAGTACTCCATACGGACCGTTTGTCAATCCACGGCCATGAATTTGCACAGTTCCAGCCGTAAACAATGGTCTTGTTCATTTTTTACGGGTCCGTTTACGATCGGGCCGTAGGCTCATACATAGTGTGCACTGTGCAGCCGTATATCGTATACTTTCCAGCGTACGCATGAACCGGAAAAATCCGGCCGATGATTTACCGCCCGCAATACAGCCACACAGATACATAGTGTGAACCTAGCCTAATGGTGAATACTTTCCTCCAGCCCCTGTAGGGTTAAAATGCTCATTATTCCCCTAGATTAATTCTTTAAGGTGTCTAGTTTCCAAAATGAGGTCACTTATGGGGGTCTCCAGTATGCAAGCCTCCTAAATCAACTTAAAAAAAGAACTGTCCCTAAAAAAAAATCAGTTTTGGAAACTTTCACGAAAATGTGATAATTTGCTGATAAATTTCTAAGCCCCGTAACACCCTGAAAAAGTAAAATATGTTTATGAAATTATGCCAGAATAAAGAGGACATATTGATAATGTGACTTAGTAACTAATTTATGTGATACGACTTTCTTTTTTTAGAAGCAGAGAATTTGAAAGGTCATAAAATTTTATTTTTTAAAATTTTTCATGTTATTTTGATGTTTTTCACAAAAAACACAAAAAGTTGTGACCAAATTTTGCCACTAATATAAAGTGCCATATGTGACGAAAAAAAAATCTCAGAATCGCTAGCATACGTTAAAGCATCACTGAGCTAAAAGCGCATAAAGTGAGACAGGTCAGATTTTGAAAAATGAGCCTGGTCATTAAGGCCCAAAGAGGCTTAGTCTTGAAGGGGTTAAAGAGGTTGTCCAACTAATTTTTCTTATTGGAATAAAGAATCATTTGTAATCTGTCCATTTCCCTTAGTTGTTATTTCTAAATAGTTTTTCCTCTGTGTCCCTAGGCATCCTCTGTTGCTGCTTTTTGTATTTGTGTTTATTTACATAAAGAACTTCCAGGTCACAGTGGTCAGCAGTGACATCAAAGCTCTGCAAGCCCTTTGCTTCACCCCCTCATCCCTAAATCTAGTTCCACCTATTGTACCCATAGGCAGGAAATGTCTGCCTGGAGTTATGAATCTTTTAGTTGTTGTACGACTACAAACCCCACCACTCATGTACATATTAGGAGTTGTAGTCACAGAATAAAAACACACTACAGACTGTCAACCTACAGGTGGGTGGGTTGTCAGTGGGGTGGGTTTAAATGAGACAGAAATAGGTAGCAAAAAATAAAAGGCTTAAACAAGCCACATTAATTTCTCTGACATTTCTGCTGATAGAAGTCTAAGTGGTTTTCCCTAGGGCATAAAAAGTAATACAGTGGACAGCAGTTTAACTTACGGCCACAGTTAAAGTGGTTATCTAGCAATAGCAATATAATAGAAAAAAAATATATATATATATATAATTTCTATTATATTACTATTGCTAGTTTATTGAAAAATCCCATATAACTAGTGATGAGCGAGTACTAAAATGCTCGGGTGCTCGTTACTCGAGCCGAGTATTTCCCGATACTCGAGTGCTCGTTTCGAGTAATGAACCCCATTGAAGTCAGTGGGAGACTCAAGCATTTTTTGAGGGGACTCAAGTACAGTAGGGAGAAGGTCGTGTGAAAACCTGTCAACTTCAGAAATTGATGGAAATACAACGGAAATAAACAGGAAACAGCAGGGGCAGCATATATGCATGCCTCTGAGGCTGCCTAATGGCACCATTATGCCTAATTCTGTGCAACAGCCTGGTTAAAACAGAGGTAGGCATAGGGACCACCCAAAAACTCAGCATGACACAGCATGGCATTGAGAACACAGGGAACCATTAAAACAGAGGTAGCTTATCATGAACCACCCAAAAAGTCAGCCTGACACAGTATAGCGGTGAGGACAGAGTGAACAAGGTAGAAGCGGTAGCCAGTCAGCCTTCCAAAAATTATACCAGACCTAGCATGGCAGTGAGCTCACAGAGAACCATTAAAAGTGAGTGAGGAAGAAAGTGAGCCTCCCCAAAATTAGGCCAAACACTGCATGGCATTGAGCACACAGAGAACTGCCGGGATCAGCAGTAGCCAACACGGAGGCCAGGCAGGAGCAACATTAACCAACATGGAGGCCAGGCAGGAGCAACAGTTACCAACATGGAGGCCAGGCAGGAGCAACAGTAGTTAATATGGAGGCCAGGCAGGAGCAACAGTAGCCAACATGGAGGCAAGGGCAGGCACACCAGTAGTCAGCAGTAGTCAACATGGATGCCAGTTAAGGCCCAGCAGTAACCAACATGGAGGCAAGGGCAGGCACACCAGTAGTCAGCACTAGTCAACATGGATGCCAGTTAAGGCTCAGCAGTAGCCAACATGGAAGCAAGGGCAGGCACCACAGGGCAGACAAAAAAAAACAAAACAGCAGGCTGGTTGGCGGGGGCGCGATCGGAGGGCCCCGGTCAACCAGTCCCGCTCCTCCGCAGACGTAGTGTGACGTCAGAGCATGGCAGTGAGGACACAGAGAACCATTAGGAGTGAGGAAGCAATTGAGCCTCCCAATAATTAGGTCAGACCCTGCATGGCGGAAGAAGACTTGGCAGTTGGCTGAGAAGTGTAGGAAGAGGAGGAGGAGGAGATTCCAAGAATATTCATGTTCGGCTGCTTTCCCCGGGTGGACAGTTGGATTCAGGTGAAATCCAGGCTTTGTTCATTTTTATAAACGTCAGCCTGTCAGCGCTGTCAGTGGACAGGCGGGTGCGCTTATCAGTGATGATGGCACCAGCTGCACTGAAGACCCACTCTGACAACACGCTAGCGGCAGGGCAGGCCAGCACCTCCAAGGCGTAAAGCGCCAGTTGGGGCCATGTATCCAGCTTTGAAACCAGTAGTTGTAGGTATCAGAGTGATCGTGAAGTATGGTGGTATGGTCAGCAAGGTACTCCCTCACCATCTTCCTGAAGGCTTTCCCCCTACTCTGTCTAGACTGGGGACAGTTGAAGGCCTTGGAGAGTGTTCCCCTGCCCCTTGACAAGCTGCCTTCTCCACCATTCCTCTCCCCTGCTCTTTGGCCCACAGAACTACGTCCTCTGTCTCTAGTGGTGTCAGATGGGAAGTAAATTTTCAGCTTTTGCACCAGGGCCTGTTGATTATGATTCACTCTCATACTGCATTCCTCGGCAGGAATGACAGTGGAAAAGTTCGGTTTCTACCAAGGGTCCAGGAGAGTGAACAATAAGTAATCTGTGCTGTCCAAAACCAGTAGTCAACATGGATGCCAGTTAAGGCCCAGCAGTAGTCCACATGGATGCCAGTTAAGGACAAGCAACAAGGATGCAAGGGCAGGCACACCAGTAGTCAACATGGATGCCAGTTAAGGAACAGCAACAAGGATGCAAGGGCAGGCACACCAGTAGTCAACATGGATGCCAGTTGACTTGCGGAAATGCGCACAGATGCGGTGCACCTTGTTGAGCAAGTCAGCCACACTGGGGTAATCTTTAAGGAACTGCAGCAACATTAGGTTGAAGACGTGGGCCAGGCATGGTACATGTGTGAGGCTGCCGAGTTGCAGAGCCGCCACCAGGTTCCGCCCCTTGTCACACGCAACCAAGCTCACTGCTAATTACACACGAACCCGCTGCTGACAGCTAACTGGCTAGGCCAGCTGTCAGTGACCATCAAGGGTACACCTGATGCCTCTCGACCGGGGGGTGGTGAGGCCCCGACCACAGCTAGACTAAAAAAAACTAAAATAAAACAGCTGGCTGGTTGGCGGGGGCGTGATCGGTGGGCCCCTGGCAACCAGTCCCGCTCCTCCGCAGACGTGTGATGTCAGAGCATGGCAGTGAGGACACAGAGAACAATACAGTCTGCTTAAGAGGCCACGGAATTTGATCAAATACAATTTCAATCCTTTAAAGAGTCTCTAAGAGACGGCAAGTGCTGTAGCCTGTGTATTAAAAAGACCTGGTCAATCCTGCCTTCAAAAAGGCTACTACAACATCCAAGAAAGGAAAGAAGCTACTGGTAAAAGGCCTGGTCAATGCCTTCAAAATGGCTAAAATATCCAAGGAAGGTAGAAGGTGCTGTTCAGCAGTTTGAGCACCCCCTTTTGGCGCTTACCCACGGCAGTGCTGCTGCGCCTCAAAGTAAAATAGCCGTATTATGGCTAGATTTAGCCTCACACCCTCATGCAGTTGTGTGTGATAGGCATCTCTTTGGAGGTAGGGACGAAGAATAACAATACAGTCTTCTTAAGAGGCCCCTAGCTAAAAAATGAAAGGACAGCAGAGAATCCCTGCAAGTTCACATCCACAGGTCATATGGTTTGAAATGGATAACACAAGGATGCTAAATTAGGATCCACCATTATCACTGTCTGTTCCTTTGAACAGTGAAAATTGCACTTTAATTGAAGTTGATTTGTAGTCTACATGGGTGCCAGTTAAGGCCCAGCAACAACGAGGCAAGGGCAGGCACACCAGTAGTCTACATGGGTGCCAGTTAAGGCCCAGCAACAAAGAGGCAAGGGCAGGCACACCAGTAGGCTACATGGGTGCCAGTTAAGTAGCCAACAGCCCAGCAGTAGCCAACAAGTAGCCAACAACCCCCAGCACCCTTTCGATTTTCAATTTGACTGCAGCAGTTGAGATACCATTCCCTGCATAATGTAACTACTGACTTCTACCCCCGCCACCACCCTTTCAATTTTCAATTTGACTGCATTCCCTGAATAATGTGACTCACCACCTCTCACCCCACCGCTGTTTTGATTTTGAATTTGACTTTGATCCTTGAGGATCTGGCAATTGTCTCATGCAAAGGGATCATCACTTGAGGGGTAGTGTACTACAAATCCCAGCAATACAGTGTAGTACCCACTAGTTTAGGGGGGGGGGGCTGTGCGGTACAATCGGTAGTGGCTGGACCTAGACACGCGTTGGGATACCCTCTTACAATGAGCAGTGAAGTTTTATGCAGGTGTACTACAAATCCCAGCAATACAGTGTAATACCCACAAGTTTAGGGGGGGCTGTACGGTACAATCTGGTATTGACCGGAACTATATACACACGCTGTGACACCCCCTTACAATGAGCAGTGAAGTTCTATGCAGGATGCACTACATATCCCAGCAATACAGTGCAGTACATACTAGTTTAGGGGGGGCTTGACGGTGCTATCTGGTATGGGCAACAACTGTACACACTTTGTCACCCCAATACAATGAGCAGTGAAGTAAGTTCGATGCAGAATGCACTACATATCCCAGCTATACAGTGCAGTACATACTAGTTTAGGTGGGGCTTGACGGTGGTATCTGGTATGGGCAACAACTGTATACATTTTATCACCCCAATACAATGAACAGTGAAGTAAGTTCTATACGGGATGCACTACAACTCCCAGCTATACAGTGCAGTACACACTAGTTTAGGTGGTGCTATCTGGTATGGGCAACAACTGTACACACGCTTTGTAACCCCAATACAATATGAGCAGTGAAGTAAGTTCTATGCGAGATGCACTACAACTCCCAGCTATACAGTGCAGTACACCAGGACCACCAGCCCCAAAATCAAAAAGGAGTACACTGAGCACTTCTTAGGGGTGTGTATGCAACACCTAATGTCCCCTTTCTGCCAGCAGCCGGTCACCACAGTGTGCTGGTTAAATCGCGGTAGCAGCACTGCAACTCCCAGACAGCAGTCTCTAGTAATAGTATTAATAAAAGCGGTTAAGCCCTGAAAAGGGCTGTTTGTTTATATTGCTAGTATTCCCTGCCTACTGGAACGCTAAATCCTACACTGACACTCTCCCTGACCAGCAGCAGCTCTGTCCCTAATCTCTCACAGCATGCGTCTGAAGCGAGTACTGCCAGCTGGGCGTTTTATATGGCAGGGTCATCTGATCTGGCCAACCAATCGCTGCTATCAACATGTATGGGTTCCACGTCATCGCAGGATGTACCAAAGTGTCTCCTGCATGTTTATTGGCTGCAAAAAAGCGCGCAAACTTACAGGAAACAGATGATGAGATTTCCTCGAGTATCGCGAGATGCTCGTCCGAGTAACGAGTACCATCGAGTACACTAATACTCAATCGAGTACCAAGCTCGGACGAGCACGTTCGCTCATCTCTACATATAACCACTTTAACTGTGGCCGTAAGTTAAACTGCTGTCCACTGTATTACTTTTTCTGTACTAGAGAAAACCACTTAGACTTCTATCAGCAGAAATGTCAGGGAAATTAATGTGGCTTGTTTAAGCCTTTTATTTTTTGCTAGTTTAAAAAATGAATATAGAATGTTAAGGAGAACCTCCTGATGCTGCAATGAAAGGGGAAGATTGGGGTTAACTGATGTATAGGATGGGTCATGGCTTTGCCTTGAGAGATATGACTAGTTTGGAAAGTTTCATGCTTTCTAAATATAACTGATTTTCTTTTTATGTACTCAGTTGATACAATAGTTTTTCTCAATTCAAAAGAAATATACCTTTATAAATTTCTCTTTAGTGTTTTAACTGGTTGAACTTTTGCTTTGATATTACTCAGAGCATACTCTTTTAATGAATTTAGTTTAATTTTCATTATACTTATTTAGTAATGCTGGGTTCATACTGCGTTTTTGCACTCAAATTTTTTCTTCTATTTTTTAATGAAAAAAATGGGTGAAAAATGGATGCATTTATGCGCATTCATTCATAAAAAACAGATTGAGGGCAGCTTCACACATACCGGATTTGCAGCGGATTTCATGCTGCATGTTTGCAGCGAAATCCGCTGAAAATGCTTGTACCGTGAAATTCAATGGGGTTACACACCCACAGATTGGCTGAGCAAGACCGACTGGAGCCTCAGATGCAGCACGCCGATCAGGTAATGTATGCTGCGGGCTGCAGGCGGCTGGGGGTTAAAGGGGCCACGTTACATACTCGCAGCGGAATGAAAATTCCGCTGTGGGTATGTAACCCCATTGAACTTCACAAAACAGGGATTTGCCGCGTATTTCGCTGCGAATCCGGTACCTGTGAAGCTACCCTAAAAAAAAAAAAAACGCATCAAAATGCATTTTATTTATGCTAAAAAAAAAGGGATGTGTTATGATCCACTTTTGATCTTTCTTTATAATGAAAGTCAATGGAAAAACAGATCAAAATGGATACACACAAATGCATAGGTATTTTTGTCCTTTTTTTCATAAAACAGATGGGAAAAACAGATTGCAAAAGCATGGGGTGAACCCTAAGCAGGGTTTTCGACACAGTGTTTTCACTGTTTTAATAGGTTTGGGAAAAAACAAACAAACAGCGTTTTCACATGTAATACTTGCTAAAGTCTATTAAGATTTTGTTCTGTTGTGCGTATGTTTTAGGCTGTGTTCATTGTTTAATGCTACCTACAGCTGGAATTAATGATCATGATCATTAAGGGTCCATTTACACAGAAAGAGTATCTGACAGATTATCTGCCAAAGATTTAAAGCCAAAGCCAGGAATGAATTTGAAAAGAGGAGAAATCTCAGGCTTTCCTTTATGACCTGATCTCTGTTTATAGTCTGTTCCTGGTTTTGGCTTCAAATCTTTGTTAGATAATCTGTCAGATAATCTTTCTGTGTAAAAGGACCCTTACTCTGGCTGTAAGGGCCCTTTTACACAGAAAGATTATCTGACAGATTATCTAACAAAGATTTGAAGCCAAAGCCAAGACTGGATTTGATTAGAGGAGAAATCTCAGGCTTTCCTTTATGACCTGGTCTCTGTTTATAGTCTGTTCCTGGTTTTGGCTTTAAATCTTTGGCAGATAATCTGTCAGATAATCTTTCTGTGTAAAAGGGCCCTTAGTTGCATTAAACAATGGCCATTTGTGGTTACCGGACCCTGTTTGTGCAGCATGTAAACATAACTATCACAGAGGCGTACCACAAACTAAAATTTAACCTTTATTAATATTCGCTAAAAAAGTTTAAAAATGCCACAATACATTTAATAACATCAAGGTCAGACAATTTCTCGCTTAGTGTAACCGAGTCCCAATATGGCCAAAAACAGGCTAAACACTATATTGACCCACAATGTAAACAATGTATACTAAAATAGAACTATGTATTGCAACTGGAACTACCCAAAGCGTTTCCACGTATTATTGCAGATAAGAGCAGTTCTTCAGGGGTTAACTGTTCTAATAGGCCAAGTAGTAATAGAAAATGGATAGAGATTTTATATAAATAAAATAAAATAAAAAAACTGAAAAAAGGCACAGGTTAGTGGCAACACAAATCTAATTCATTCAGATAGAGTACATCTGTGTAAGTCTCTTAAAAGTGCAACACCACTCACAATCACTTGTATCAGTGGACAGCCGTCCAATACCATACACAGTGTAAATGTTAGCTAACTATAGCCCAAATGTTCCTATCAAAATGGGTACAATAGAAATTAAGATAATCTGGTGAGCAGATTCATGTAATCTGGTAAAAGCGTCCGTTATTTAATACATTGTGTGCATTGGACGTCTGTCTTCCCACTAACTTCAATGCATTGCCATTGCAGTCAGTAAAATTGTGGCAGAAACAGACATTATTTTAAATATCAAAATCGCCTCCTTTTCTCTATTTTTGATGTTGTGTGAACATAGCCACATAACTTAACCTTCATCTATAAAATATCTTTTTCTGTGTCACTTTTATTTCTTGTTCTAACCTAATAGTGGATGTCTACAGCTTCCCAAAATATGCAAAATATACAATTTATTTTTTAAATGTACTGCTAATACATTTGTTTATTTAGATGTGAAATTTATGTTAATAATGTGTACTGCTTTAAAGCGGTACTCCAGTGGGGGGAGGGGGGCACTTTTTTACTGGGACTTCCCCGATTCCAACGGCTGGTCCGTCTGTTCCATCGCGGCTCTCCGGTGCCCGGTTCCTGGCTGCTTCCGGGTGTCTGACGCGGGCCCGAAACGTGACGTCTCAGGTCCGCTCAGCCACTCAGTGAAGGAGGTGGGATCCGTTTCAAGTCCACTCAGATCCCGCCTCCTTCAGACACCCGGAAGCGGCCGGGAACCAGGCACCGGAGCGCCGCGATGCGGGACCCGCCGCTGGAACCAGGGAGTGAGTGGACGTTTTTGTCCTCGGCCACCTCCTCCCCGGTCCCAGTAAAAAAGTGCCCCCCCCCACTGGTGTACCCCTTTAATTTATTTTAGGCTATGTTCCCACAATGTAAAAATAAAGGCAAATAAAGGAGAGAGGATAGGAGGACTGATTGTGGGTATATTGTGGGTTGATTGTGGGCTGATTGACCACTAAGGGTATATGCACACTGGGTAATTGTGACGGAAACTCCTTTGCACAATTCCTAGCTCGTGCCCGCTCGCGGACCGCTGCAGGCGTGTGCACCTCCGTCCGTGTCATAGACTCAATTCTATGCACAGACAGATTCTTTCATCTGTCCAAAGAATGATCAAGTTCATTCTTTGGACGGACGATGGGTGCAGACGGCCCGCCTCAGTGAACCTGCAGGTGCGAGCTGTGAAATACGCAACAGGTTTTCACAAGCTGCGGAATACGCGCGGGTATCACGTCACTTCCAGCTACAGCACAGCGCATATTGAGGCCTTTTTAGAAGAACGCCCACATTTAAGTCCCAGTTACCGGGGCTCCACCCCTGGACATGCATATTATCTAGAGATTACGTGAGTATCTCTAACCTGGTCGGTCAAAAAAACATAGGTTATGGGACCATAACCATATAAATTTTTGCAATTGTAAATGCATTTCAATAATAATCTACTAACTGGTGAAGAAAATCATGTTTATAAGACCCCGAAAACTAATAGGGATCCATATTTTTAAATATAAGGTGCACCAAAAATTCAATGTACACATGTATAAAAATATTCTTAAAGACTTTAATATTCTTTAAAAAATAGTGCTTGTTAAAATGCATTAGTGTATCATGATCGTGAGCGTACTGGAACTAAAGTGGAAATGCTACATAATAGAATATATAAAGTGCATGGTATAACAGTACAAAAAACGCTGAAGTGCATGTGAACATTGCCTACATATAAAACAACCGCCCCCAAAAAACATCATAACCACATGCATCATTGCACACATACCCACTCACAAAATCACTACCCCTACCCCCTCACCCACATTCACACGTACACACGTACAAACTGTGGGGAGTTATGATGCGGGTGCGCACGGATGCGCCCGCCTTAGAACCCTGCGGCACCAAAGATCATCCGGCTGGTACTGCAGTACTGGCCGGGAAGATCTTTTCAGAGATCTTTTCAGAGACGTTGTGTGAACATAGCCAAATACTGTAAAGCTCCAAGAATTGCATCTTCCAATCTTCATAGATGTATTAAATTAATTGATAATCCTGTCCTTGTCCCTGTCCCATATCATAAAAAAGTCTTTTTATATCTTTTTCTTTATCTTTTCTCACTTCTTCTTATTTCCTACAGATATATGCGGCCAGCGCTGAGTAGCCTGAAGCGGAAGTGATGTAATACCCGCGCGAACCAGTGCCCGTGTTCAAAAAGCCATAGTGCTTGTAGTTTTTCATCTACAGATCCAGATGAACCCTTATCTTTTGCACCACTAAAATTATATGCGCGTTGAAAATGAAAAGAAAACACAAATGATAGGCAACTTGCATAACTTTTTTTTTTTACAGCTTTTAAAAAATTAAAACCTATTAAAAAAACTTAAATGTTCCATAAAATTGTTCTATTCCCATCCTTACAATGCTTTTATTTTTTGGTCTATGGGATCTTGTTATGTGTAATTTTTTTGCGCCATGATCTGTACTTTCTATCGGTAACTTACTTGCATATATGAAACTTTTTGATCACTTTTTATCACAATTCTTCTGGATTTCATGTGACCAAAAAATGCACAATTTTGCACTTCAGAATTTTTGGTGCTTACGCAGTTTACCGTGCGAGATCAGGAATGTGATAATTTAATATTTCGGGTGATTACACACACAGCGATACCAAACATGTTTGTTTTTTTATTTATATTTATAAAATACGAAAAGTCGGGTAATTAAAACTTTTATTAGGGGAGGGAATTTTTTTTTATTAATAAAAAATGTAAATATAATAGAGAACTGATCCATTAGATCAGTGCTCTATTACTCTGGTCTGCTGCAGACCAGATACATAAATTGCTGAGCCGGGATTAGCGTCATTACAGATCCCCCCTCCACCATTACATATCTCGGTGCGACCCCTTTCTGAACATTCCCACCCGCAGCAGGATGTCTTTCTGTGGGAATGGGTTAAACGCCCCCAAAAGATGCATGCGTCTTTTGCGTCTTGCAGTTTATCGAATCAATAACCAGGTGTTAATATGTCTGTTTGTTTTGTTTTGAGGCCCAGATTCAGTAAGGTTATTGACCCAGATGACGCAGAACATACCCGTACTTCCTTGGTGTCTAATGTGCTACTGTATAATGTGCTATAATATGCCACTTCATAGCATATGAGGGACGGCTGCAATGTGACTATGTTGGTCCCGATCTCTTTTGTGGCCGCTTGAGGTCTCTTACCTTCCTATGTACGGTCCTGCCGATGCTCTGCTCATAGAGCCTGCCACATAACACCGAGAGTGCTGATAAAACTGATCAGTGCTATGCCTATGGCGTGCATAATTGTCCGATCAATTAAAATAGAACACTGATCCTGCACGGCTAACGATAAACGAAATGAGGTGGAAAAGTACCATGTTATGACAGATTGAAAGACGTCATTAACCCTTTAATGACAGCACCAATTTACATGTTTGCGTTTTTATTTTTTCCTCCTCGCCTTCTAAGAGCTATAGCTCTTTTATTTTTCCATCTACAGGGCCCTGTGAGGGCTTGTTTTTTTCAGAACAGGTGTACTTTGTTATGGCATCTTTCAATCTACCATAACATGTATGAAAGAACCCCTAAAATATATTTTGGGGTTTCTTGTTTACGTAATGCACTTTACAGTAAAACCAACATGATATATTTATTCTATAGGTCAGTCTGAATACAGCAATATGCAGTTTATATTACTTTTTTAATGATTTTATTAACAGCAAAGCCTTTTTTATTTGCAAATGGGTGTGATTACGATGGCCCTATTGTGACTCTTATAGCGCTTTTATTTTTTTACCTACGGGGCTGTATGTGGTGTAATTTTTTTGCACCATGATCTTTAGTTTTTATTAGTACCATGTTTGTTTTGATAGGACTTATTGATCAATTTTTATTTTATTTTTTTAAATAAAATGTAAAAAAAGGAGTAATATTGTTTTATTTTAATAGATCGGATGATATACTACGTTATATCATATGTTTATTTGTTTTTTTTTTATTTTTAAGTGTTTTATTTATACAATGGGAAAGGGGAGTGATTTAATTTTTTATTGGGGTAGGGGCTATGGTGTGTTTTAAAAAAACTTTTTACATTTTTTTCTTGACACTTTTTATGTCCCCCAAGAGGACTTTAACATTTTTTATTGGATTTTTAACACTGATCACTGCTATGCCAAACTCTATGTATCGATTGCCGATCTGACTGCCGGGAGGCAAGTAAGGGACCGGCAGTCAGATAGATCAATCGTAACCCCCCATCCCACTGGGGGGGGGTCCCGATCGGACAGTGAAAGGAGCTGCAGTGCCCGTCATTAACAGTAAGGCCCGTCATTCACAGTGAGGACCTGTCTGCATATGAGCTCACTCCATAGCGTAGTCGGACCTACTGGCGTACAGGTACATCATGGGTCCTTAAGTGACAGGATTCCATGATGTATCGGTATGTAATGGGTCTTTAAGGGGTTAAAAAATATACACATATTCCTGGGAAAAACAAGCCCTTACATGGCCCTGTAGATAGAAAAATGAAAGTGCTTTACTGTAGCTCTTAGAAGGGGAGAAGGGGAAAAAAATTAAAATTGACATGGTCACATGGGTCATTTTGGGCTGGGTCATGAAGGTGTTAATGTATCAGTGTAAAGCAATCTTGAATCTGGTCTTATTCTCTATTCTTTTCTCTTTTACTAGTGGGGTTTTATGTTCTATTTTAGTGTATCTCAATTGACTAGATTTTAATTTCCATTTTTTGGAAGTTGGATGGACCATTTAGCTCAACTGTCAGATTACAGTAATTTTGCTTGACATGTAAAAAAAACAAAAAAAGGTTCTGGGGGTTTAATTTATCCAATATTTAAAAAAAAAAAAAAAGTTACAAACCTCAACTGTCTGTGCTTAGGCCCCTCAGGGTCGCAGAGAGTCTGAGTGCTGCCCCTGCCCCACCACCTTCTGATCCACCAGTGTCCAATGATGTCCATGGAGAAAAGGTAATCATATGCTGTTGGTCCACTGATGACCACTGCTGTTCTGGGAGAAAATTGATGTTACGTCGCTGGTCCACCAATGTCCACTGCTGTCCTGGGAGAAAATTGATATTATGCTGCTGGGCCATCGATGTCCACTGCTTCCCTGGGAGAAAAGTTACTCCGCTGGTCCAACGTACAGTATTAGTAAGTGTACTCAATGCACTTACTGACAGCAGCTCCCTGTGTATAGAACTAAAATCAGACTCCCCTCCTGTGGTGAGTCTATCCATAAGATAGCTGAGCATAAAGGAGCATGTGACCAAGCCTCTCAGTGTCCACCACTGAGCCTGTATATGCCTACGGAGAAGACTGAGGGGCAGGGCATGGCCACATGCTCCTTCATGTCAATGATCTTAAAGACAGGCTCACCACAGATCAGAGGAGCACAGCCTGAAGGGGGCGACTCACAGGGCGACACACAATGAGCTGCGGTCAGTAAGGGCTGTGAGTATACTTACTTACTACACACTGAACAATTTTACTAGAAAGTGGCCAACCCCTAAGTACTAGAGCCCATTTTTGAAATTTGACCTGTCTCACTTTATGCGGTTATAGCAATATTATGCTATAACTCAATTCTGAGTTCATCATTACGTGTGGGACAATATGGTTGTCCGGTAATCATTGGGGCTGTGCGATTGTTCTGCATAGCCCCTATGGTGAATAAGGGAAACATTCTCCTTCTGTTCTGGCGTATAGATGCTGCAATCGCACTGATTGCAGCAGCTAGACAGTTAACTGCCGTGATTTGGGCTTGGCCAGGGTCTTGACAGTTGCGGCAGTTGCCTGTGTATCCCTGACAGCTGGGACAGGACCTACCGCAGATTAAGCATATAATGACTGTGTGGTGTCCCACTACGGGTGTTGCTATTAGTTACACTCTTCCCAAAAGCCTGTACTTTTTGTAAGCAAGTGGTGATGTAGTAGTGATAAAGTTTTGCCACAAGATGTCGATGTTGTAAGTATGTATGTACTTAGTTGCTGCACAGATGTAGGATTGAAAGGGTTATTGCTAGAGATAAGCGATTAGTGAAATATTTGATTCGATTGGATTCGATTAGAATAGCTCCCGATATTCGACTATTCGAACGAATCCCATTATAGTCTATGGGAGAAAAATCCTTGGGACCTTGAAATCAAGATTCGACCACTAGGAGGTTACCAAGTTCCCAATGAAACCTCAGGAAATGATGCCAACACCTCTGGAAGGCACATGGGACAGCAGGGGAAGCATGCCTGGGTACATGAACATAAAGCAGAAGTGTACCTTTTGGTATAGCGGTACTTGCGTACGTATTAGGTGGTGTGTAATATTAGCGTATGTTTGTTTTTTGTTTATTTAGTACACTTGTGAAATACAATTGTTTGCAGGGTTATATATTGCCCAGCCAGTGATGTGAATTGCAAACATATATATATATATATTGCATATATATATCCACTTTCAGTATTACGCCACTATCACAGGCTATCAACTACAGACTTCAAACACAATATACTGTAACCACTTTTTATAATGGAAAAAAGGGAGGGGTTGTCAGAGCCCATGCTGACAATCTTAGGCAGGGGGAGGAGGGAGGCTGTCCCTGCTTGAGACCCGGTACCCGCCTCCACAACATTCACCTAGTGTCTAGTGTGCCGTCAGTGAGATATAGGGTCCCTGGCTGCAAGCACTTGTCCACACGTCGGTGGCCAAGTGAACCTTTGCGCTAACTGCGTAACTCAGGGCCCACCCGATGTTAGGGGATAAGTGCTAGTGCAAGGCGGGGACAGCACACCTGGAAAAGTAGTGGTGGCTAGGGACGGAATACCAAGGTGCGGCAGCGGCCATCAGGTCACGGAAGGCTTGGGTCTCCACAAGCCTAAACGGCAACATCTCCATGGCCAGCAATTTGGAGATGTGGCAGTTTAAGGCTTGGGCAGAGGGGTGAGTAGAGGCGTACTTACGCCTGCGATCAAATGCCTGACTGATGGACAATTGCAGTGAAAAGGTGCATTATGGTGCAGGCGAAGGAGCAGATGCAGACACAGGCAAAGGGGAATGTGAAGAAGGCACCAAAGTGTCCAAAGCACAGGCAGATGGCGAGGTGTCCTTGTTGGTGGTCTGGACTGTAGCGCTAGCAGAGAAAACAGGGGAAGAGTCAGCAGTGGCATTTGCTCTTTCCCACTGAACACAGTCCTTTGCTTCCAGGTGACATGGCATTGCCGAGGTGGTCAAGTTGCTCTTCGTAGAGCCTCTACTCAGTTTGGAGTGACATAGCGTGCAGACCACGATCAGCTTTTCATCCGCGCAAACATTAAAAAACTTTCACACCAAAGAACTGTGTGACATTAAGGGGGGAGCTTGGCGTTACTGGCTGCTTCGGGAAAAAGCTTCTACCCTGCTTACTCTGGCCTGTCTTCACTGACTCGTCTGTCCTCTACCTCTTTGCGCCTTTTTTGGTAGGGTGCGGGCCTCCACACATCCACTACTTTCCACACTGGACATCACCCTTTGCCAGGTTGGATTGTTCGCTTCATCGTCCATCCCCTCCTCCTCTATCTCATCACTCTGCTGCTCATCCTGCACACTGGGCATGGCAACTGTTTGGCTTAATGGCAATTGGGTCTCCTCATCGTCAGTCCTCACGACTTCAGGTTGCTGGTCCACAACAACAAAATCAACTGGACATGATGAATGCTCCAGATTTTGTGCATGGCTATAAATAAAATCCTCAGGTAGCTCCTGGGATTCATCAAGTATTTGAACACTGTCCAAAGTTTTGCATGTTTTCACTAGAGAAAGCTTTGCGCAAAACATGCGTTGGAGGGGAGCATGCACACACTGCTAAACCACAGGTAGTATCATTAATATGTGAATTTGTTTCTCCTTATGTTTACAATATTGGGCCACTGGGCTTCTGTGTAATACTTTTCAGCAAGGGAATTGTGCAATGAATCATTACTTATAGACTGCTATACATCTTGTTTACTGATTCTAGTGCAATATCGCTCTTAATTTCCTGTGGATTATTATTTTTGTCCTAATGTGCATGGCTATTTGGATTCTTTTATTAATATGTGAAATCATGTTTTTATGAAATTTGATAATAAAGATTACTTATATTTATTACAATAATGTCCTTTTTGTAGGAGATAATAACACCCTTACAATTTGCAGTCACTTAATTGTTCCCATAATATATTGCAACACTTCTGTATTATTCTTGTGCATTATATACAGACAGAAAGCCTATTATGTCCTGTATTAAAGTGACTGTACCACCAGGCCCAGGCAGAAGCACTCGAGGCGGGCCGACCAACCCTTAGTGGGAGGAAACCCTAGTCCCTCTATGATAGGGTTCCATTGATTCTAACTGAGTCTCGTCATGGAGGGGCTGGGGTTTCTTCCCACTAAGGGTGGGTCAGCCCTCCTCCAGTGCTTATGCCTGGGCCTGGTGGAACAGTCACTTTAAGCTATGCCTGAGACCCCAGTTAATGACCACAACATTAAAAGGGTTTTTAATGGCCAGGATTGGCTCCTATCCCACCAGTAGGCTAGCAGTAAGGTGTCAGTTGTGTGTTACAGCAGATAGGCATAAGCCCTACAACTTGTTATATGGAAAGTCTATTGTATTTCTCTATGTCTGTAATCCCATTCAAATATGCTTTCTGTTAAATTGCATATGAGCCTGAAAAAAAAGGCTGGAATACTCCATCAGAAACCATATGAAGAATATATTTTCCTCTAGAAGATTTGCTTCTGGGGAAGAATATCTCCAATATGGTGCCAAATATAAATTATTCAACCTCATGGTACTGAGCCGCATGGCCTCCAATTGCTTTGTGATTTTTGAACATACCTGAAATTCTTTACATGAATATAGCAAAAAAAAAAAGCCAGTGCAGCATGTGCTAAACATTTTATCAATTTCTTCTTTAAAATCTACTTATTAACAATACTTGAAAGTATAAGTAAAAGTTGTCCTAGAAGTCACAGTTTTGTTCAGATTTCAAGTGAAAGTTTTGTTCAGAATGTTGGGAGATTTTATTGTAGTAGGTACAGGCTCAGCTTGATTCTGAATTATAGAACAGTATGTATGACTTTAGCTAATGAGATTGTGCATTTTAAATATAGTTTAATATTTGAATACGAACACTTTCATAAATCTATGGTTTATATTGCCCTGAACTATAAAGGCTTGCCTCTTTTGTTGCACAGAATGTCCTTCTGTTAGGTTAGGTAAAGAATTATTATTTTTTTTTTTAAATTAGTTAGACAGTTTTCAAGTATTTGATTATAATGCTGGTGTTCAGTGTATATTACCGTGATACTTTACTGTAATCTAGAGTATAATTAGGCTATGTTCACATAAAGTCTTTTTTACGTAGGTGAAAAATAGCTGTTTTTTTTTTTTTAATGACAGCCATAATTATTTATCATGATCATTATTGGCGGCCATCATTATAAAAAAAGCTGTTTTAAACAGAAAACATAGGACAATTTTTTTTTTTTATACTGTAAGGTTATGTTCCCACTTTGGGAACATATCGGGGAAAGTTGACCTTCTTATTATGATCAAAGATTCAAATAATGATCATAATCATTATTTGTGGTTGTAATTATAACGAGACAGCCGGCAGGCCGGTGTCATACTACGTGTGACCATAGCCTATGGCTGTATCCATGTTTTCCAGTAAGTCTGGAATCCAACTTCTTCAGACACCAGTAATTAATTGCAGAGCATTCGGGTTTGTGCAAACCCGAGCGTGCTTGAGATTTGCTCATCTCTAAAATAGAGCATATCCAAAACTTTGGTTATAATGTATTGTCAAATTACCAAACTTAAAGGGGTTATCCAGCGCTACAAAAACATGGCCACTTCCATTCCATTTCACTGTATTAAAGGCTTATCCTCCCATAGAAGTAACAGTTTTGAATTATTTGAGAATTCTTTATGTCTCCTTTCTGAAATTGGAAACATCCTGGGATGTTGTATGTCCAAAAGAGCTCTATACAAAACATAATAAACATCTTATTCTTACCTTTACATACTCCCCGCGTCCTGTGGTGTTTCTGGGTCCCTGTTGACTGTAATCACTGGCACACCTAAAAAGAACTCATCTCAGGAGTGACAGCCTGGTCAGCCAATCACTGACTGAGACAGATCAGCACTGCGACCAATGATTGGCTTAGCGGTAGTCTACAGGGAACCTGAAGACGCCACAAGAGGACATCAAGGGAGCGTGCTAAAGTAAGAATTTTTATTGTGTTGTATATAAGGGCAGGTATATATAAAAAGTTTTTAAGTGTCAGAGTATGTGAGAGGCGATTAATTAATATGCTTTTACTTAGATAAAAAAATTATATCCCTTTTTAGGAATTCTTAGCCAGAATTCTCTAGCCGGAATATTTTGCCATTAAACATTGTTTTTGTCATATCTGTGATTTAATTGTAATGACTGCAAGATATGTGCCAGGGATTGCAGAGAGAGTAGCTGACAAAGGGACATTTTAAAATGTGCTGTAAATGTGCTGTAAATGTCACTGCATCATTGAAGTAGTTTAAATGTAAAGCGAACATTTCAATGTGCAAACAAAAGGACATAGCCATTTTTCCTTTCCTGGCACTCATATTGAAAAGGCAATTTTCTGAAAATGTGAAATGATCCACCAAGAAAAAATGCTAGTACTTTTTATCTCACCTTTTGGCTCTAACTGTAAAAGCCACTTGACTTATCCAGTCACACACAGAAAAAGCCACGATTGAAATATTGCAAACATGTCTTTTATTCCCTGCAAAATGAATTTTCTGTCATTTGTAAGTATACTATCAGTAAGCAAAATCCTGGACATTTTGGCTTATACGCTAAATCAAATCACTACTCATTTATGGTCTAGATAGCCTTAGAATTGTGATCTATGTTTCTTGTCATATTTACTGTATATTTGAATGTCTTGGCTTTACCATTAAAATGTCAAATTCTAAAGAGCCATTAATCAGATATAAGGCATCTATCTCAAAGGTTCCTTTATATGTACTATTTTATCTCTGCTTGATGAGATAGGAAATATGCCTGCAGGTGATTCTGAATTGTAGTTCAACTCTTATAAAGTGACAAAAAGTGATGTATAGACTCGCTACCCAGTATAAACCATACACTTACACTGACTTACAGACAGAAAACATTTTCTAAGAAAAGTGTGAATTTTTTTCTTAAACGCTTTTCCTTTGGTTTTACAATATATTTTTTCTTATGCAACTGATAAAAATTGCTGAGCCAGTTGTACTTTGATATATTTGGCAGAAAGCGCTTAGGCATCTGCTTAGACCTGGCAGTTTTATGGATACATAAACATAGTGTTGGCTTTGCAGCGGTAGCTTTAAAATTAGTGCCTATTAAATCATGCCGAATACAGTAGATACAGCTTTATAATATAAAGCATTTGTGGTAGCATTGTTCTATAATGGCAATAAGGAAACATTAGCTATATCCTCTGCAAATATGGGGAAAGAAACTAGAAGCTGATGTAAGATTTAAATCAAAGATTAAGAGTATAATAATGCAGTGTATAATATCAGGTATTTCATTTAGACACTCTGCCACAGGTGGATAAATCAAGCTCCTTTCAATGCAATCTGTCTGTACAATCAAGGGTGTAAGAATGGGTTATTCAAAAAAGCTTACTGAACGCCATTCTGGTATTGTATTAGGATGCCACCATTATGACAAGTAATTTGTTCCCCTTTAGTTTTTCAATAATCAACAGTGAGTGGCTTAATTGAAAAGTGAGAGTGTTTTGTAATCACAGCACTTCTGGCATTGAAGAAGAACTCCAGCGTTCTGGGGAAAAAAACAAACAAACACTGATACGCATACATTTCATACTCACTATCCCTCCAGGGACAATCACCGTTTAAGTTTCTCGCTGGCTGTGTCCCCATCAGCTCTGATCGGCATCTTCGGATCCCCCTCATTTCTGAGTTCCAATAAAGTGAACGGGAAAGAAAAGGCTACTAGTGCGCATGTGCATCGGCAGCCTTTTTATTGGCTGGTGCTAATCAGGGCTGAGCAAGCTCATTACTATTAACTTTGTAATGTGTTATATAACTATATTAACTGTTATATAACTTTATAATGTGTGTTAATTAAGCAGAAAGAGTAAAATTATGGAGTTCCCCTTTAAGTAGAGACTTCATAAAGTTACAGAATGGGTAAGGTCTAATGTCCAAGTCTAAGGTACTCAGTGTTCTGCTAACTCAATAATAGTGATGAGCAAACAGTAAAATGTTCGAGTTTGAGTCAAACCTCCAACAGTAGTGGTGTTCAGTTCGAAGTTTGACTTAAACTCGAACCCTATTAAAGTCAATGGGAGATGTTTGGGTTAATTTTGACACCTATATGTAGGTGAATCTGTAATTATCATCCAGAAGGGTAAACCGGAAACATGGAACCACTTATAGCTTGAAATTTGGCTTTAAAGAGTCACTGTCGTATTTTTTTTTTTGCAGAAATCAATAGTCCAGGCGATTTTAAGAAACTTTGTAATTGGGTTTATTAGCCAAATCTGCCATTATCTGCATGTAAAAAGCCTTTTCCCAGGCCCCCCCTCCTTCCTCTTTTTCATCCACTCTGAAAAATCTGAAAATTGTGACTTGTTGCAGGAGACGTCCCCTGTCTGTTCTAGGGAGAGGGGAGGGGGGAGGAGGAAGGAGGGAGTTAGCCGGCAGCAGAAAGCAGATAACAGAGGATTACAGGCACGGAGCTGGGTGACAGCTGTAATCCGAGCTCAGACAGGTCACTGGTGATGGTCAGAACAGATAACGGGTGAGGGATTTGTAGATTAACTCTTTGTTGTCCTGTTTTGGTCTTTTCTTTGGCTCTCTCCATAGGAGAACAATGAAGACAGGGGGGAGAGCTTCAAACTGCTTTTTAATGATAAAAATGCATTTTTCGGATAATAAACCCAATTACAAAGTTTCTTAAAATCGCATGGACTATTGATTTCTGCAAAAAAAAATTTCACGACAGTGACACTTTAAGAATGAAAGAGATGGGCGAACAGTGAAATATTCGATAATTGGAATAGAATAATGCTAAGCACTAGATTAGTAATGGAGCCCATCTATTAGACAGCTTCCACTGCTAAGCCAAAAATATGAAAGAAAAAAAAATTAGAAAAAAGAATACAAAAACTTTAAAAATCTTTTTTGAAATAAAACACCCTCATTTACTCTTTTATTAAATAAAAAAAACAATAATCTTCTTTCCGAAATCTAGTCCGGTTTTCTTTAACCCGTAAAGTAAAAAAAATAAAATAAAAAAATAACGATACTTTCACTTACTGTCACCATTAAGAGGTTTTAGTAGAGGCTCTTGCACTCCCCAGCCTGTACTGAGACCCCCTAACAATAACAGCAGACAATTCCATCCCCCCCCCCCCAAGAAAATTTACCACTCAGCCGATGGAGCTTTTTCCTGCTTGCTTGCTGGAGGCTGGTGTTGGGACAACTGCGCGCCACTGTAGGCGGACAAAGCAAGTTACGTCTCGCAGGAGATCGGCTATCACTTACGAGAACAGCCTATGCTGAGAGTCCTGGGGGGAGGATGGGGGGAGCTCGAGTTGTCGCTAGCACTATGCACTTGCTAGCGACGCTGAGCCTGATTGCGAGAAAGGGGTGTGTCTTAGGGGGGGTGGGGGTGGGGCTAATGATCTGCGGCAGCCAGGCATTCCTCAGTGCTGGGTGTTAGAACGCAGGACCTTCGTTCCGTACAGGGGCGGGCAAGTGCCAAAGGGGCCCCAGAGGTGCTATGGGCCCTGGAACTTGCCCAAGTATGCCAAGTGCTGACGCTAACACTGACCGCTCCCGGTGTACCTCATAGAGCAGGGCTGCCCTGCTCTGTTTTGTTTCTGTCCATAAGATGGCCGAAATGGAGAAGCATGTGACCATACAACGCCCTCTGTGTCCTCCTTAGGTATATACAGGCTCAGTGGTGGACACTGGGGGGGGGGGTACCCTGGTCACATGCTCCTCCATGTTGGCCATGTTATGGACAGGAACACCTAAGAGCAGGGCAGTACATTCGTAGGAGGGGAGTCTGATTTTTAGCTGTATGAGGTACACAGGGAGCTGCTGTCAGTAAAGACAGTGAGTATACTTACTAATACTGTACACTGAATGATTTTATTATAAAGTGGCCAACCCCTTTGGGAAAAGGAAAAAAAAAAAAACTCTGCCTTTGGTGTTGCTTGCCAGCATTGCCTGCATTTCTGCAAGCTCAAGTTGCAGGCCTGTCAGCAGGTGACTAGCTGCATAAAGGTGGATGGGGACATCATACTGGGGTGTGTAATATACTGGGTTCCTCATACTTAGGCGTGTAATATGCTGGGTTCCTCATACTGGGGTGTGTAATATGCTGGGGTCCTCATACCGAGGTGTGTAATAAAACAGTTTCTGACATGTGGGTACTGATTTATTTTGTAGAGCGACGACAACAACACAGGCAGCGTTCAAGACAGGCGTATCCTCTGCCCACACCTTCTAGTAAGTATAAAGATATGCATATTTAACCCCTAATGACCGGTTGTAAAATGGCCTTAACCCCTTAAGGAAAGAGCCAATTTCGATTTTTGTGTTTTCGTTTTTTCCTCCTTGTGCTTAAAAGGCCATAGCACTTGCATTTTTCCACCTAGAGACCCACATGAGCCCTTATTTTTTGCGTCACTAATTGTACTTTGCAATGACAGGCTGAATTTTTGCATAAAGTACACTGCGAAACCAGAAAAAATTCAAAGTGTGGTGAAATTGAAAAAAAAAAACGCATTTTGTTTATTTGGGGGAAATGTGTTTTTACGCCATTCGCCCTGGGGTAAAACTGACTTGTTATATATGTTCCTCAAGTCGTTACGATTAAAACGATATGTAATATGTATAACTTATATTGTATCGGATGGCCTGTAAAAAATTTAAACCATTGTCAACAAATATACGTCACTTAAAACCGCTCCATTCCCAGGCTTATTGCGCTTTTATCCTTTGGTCTATGGGGCTGTGTGAGGTGTCATTTTTTGCGCCATGATATGTTCTTTCTATCAGTACCTTGATTGCACATATACAACTTTTTGAACGCTTTTTATTACAATTTTTCTGGATTTGATGCGACCAAAAATGCGCAATTTTGCACTTTGGGATTTTTTTGCGCTGACGCCGTTTACCATGCGAGATCAGGAATGTGATTAATTAATAGTTCGGGCGATTACGCACGCGGCGATAGCAAACATGTTTATTTATTTATTTACTTTTATTTATAACCTGGGAAAAGGGGGGTGATTCAGACTTTTATTAGGGGAGGGGGCTTTTTATTAATAATGACACTTTTTTTTTTACTTTTACACTTATACTAGAAGCCCCCCTGGGGGACTTCTAGTATAAGTGCTTTGATCTCTCATTGAGATCTCTGCAGCATAGATATGCTGCAGAGATCCATGAGATCGGCACTCGTTTGCTTTCGGCTGCTGCAGCCGGAAACAAACGAGTGCCGAGTCGGGGACGACGCCATCTTGGAGCGGTCCCCGGCCGGCTTCAGTTACGGAGATAGCTCCTCCGGGATAACATCCCGGAGGAGCGATCTCCACACTAGACACTAGGGATGACGCTGCGTCCGGTAATCGGATGCAGCTGTCATGTTTGACAGCTGCATCTGATTATTGTATTAGCGGGCACGGCGATCGGACCGTGCCCGCTAATACCAGCGGTCCCGGGCTACAAGTGGCACCCGGGACCGCCGCGGTTCAGAGCTGGGTCGCCGCGCGGCCCCGCTCTCAACTCCCTTACCGGCATCAGGGCGTAAATTTACGCCCAATGTCGTTAAGGCGTTAAAGGAGTGGTGCGCTAAAAAATGTTTTCCCCCATTTCCTCCCCACATGAAAAGTGCTTCATACTATGAAAAGCCCCATGTGCAAAAAAAAAAAAATTTAAACAAACCGTAGACTACACTGTATAATCCATATACGATATATATATATATATATATATATATATATTTATATATATATATATATATATATATATGTGTGTGTGTGTGTGTGTGTGTGTGTGTGTGCATATATATATATATATATACACACACACACACACACACACACACACACACACACACAATTTTTTCAACAGTAAATTGTATTTTCGCATTCAGCTGTGACACAATGTCTCCTTCTATAGCTCAGAATCAGTGATACAGTAGAGCAGAAATGGAATAGGAATAGGATTCCATCCCAAATGATTCCCCATCAGCAGTGCTAAAGTTGATTACAGATAAATGAAATGCCTTTTTTAAAACATTTTTTTTGGATAGCTGCTGCACCACAGAGGACACCATCTTCAGCAAAGAGCCCAGACCCTCCCACACCACCTCAAGTGATAAAAGTAGACCCTAATGGTAGGTACCTTACAGGGGCGTAACTAGAAATGGCTGGGCCCCATAGCAAACTTTTGATTGCCCCCCCTCCCTCAATCGATCGACCACTACGCCATCAAAACACTCAGCTCTACACAGTACTGTAAACCAAATACATTACAGTGCAGTTATATCAGGTGACTCACAGGGGGCGTCTTCTCTGATCAGAGTTGTTTCCTTTTCATTTTCTTCTCCATCTGCCCTGGGCCATTATGAGAACTTCTCCGAGCCACGAATCCACATAATCTGCCAGACAAACATATTAGGCTCCTTATACTGGCACCATCCTCATCTCTATACACACTGCACATCTGTATTGGCCCCTTTACACCCTCATTTAATTGGTAGCCCTAACACTATGTGACCCCCTTATAGTATATGCCCCTCTGTGTATTCCCCCTTACTGATGCCCCCATGTTAGCCCCTTATAAATGACCCCCCTGTGCTTTCCATCCCCCTCATAGATGGTCCCCCATGTTGCCCACCCCCTTATAGATGCCCCTCATGTTGTCCCCGTATAGATGCCCCCCTTGTGTTGTGCCCCTATAGATGCCCTCTCATTTGGTCCCCCTATAAATGCCCCTTATGTTGTCTCCCTAGAGATGCCCCCCTTTATAATCCCACTATAGATGGCCCCTTGTATTATCCCCCATAGATGCCCCCCCCTGTATTATGCCCCATAGATGCCCCCCTGTATTATCCCACATAGATGCCACCCCCCTTTATTATCCACCATAGATGCCACCCCCCCTGTATTATCCCCCATAGATGGCCCCCTGTATTATCCCCCATAGATGCCACCCCCCCTGTATTATCCCCCATAGATGGCCCCCTGTATTATCCCCCATAGATGCCACCCCCCTGTATTATCCCCCATAGATGCCACCCCCCTGTATTATCCCCCATAGATGCCCCCATTTATTATTCCCCATAGATGCCCCCCCCCCCTTCCTGTATATCCCCATAGATGATACATAGATGTATCATCCCCCTTTGCAAAGCAGATTAAAAAAAAAATAAACACACAACTCACCTAACTCCCCTGTCGGCTGTCTTCTCCGCTTCTCCTCAGGGGGCTTCCTGGGGGGTGTCCAGGGGATTCCAAAGCAGCACTGGTACCGGACTCAGCGTCCACCCGGGCTAGTACTTTGGTCCTTGCTCTGTTCTTGCCCATCTTTAATAAGGTACCAGGGGCGGTAGCAGCCGTAGCGTGGGCCCCCGGAGCTGACATAGTCTGCAGCACCTGCGAGGCCTGCTCGGGGTCCGTGGGTGTCCTGGTAAATTGGGGGCAGCACTGGTACCGGACTCAGCGTCCGCCTGGGTTGGTACTTCCGGCGCAGAGCGTCTGTGCCGGAAGTACAGGCCGGGGGGCGGACTCTGAGCTCTTTGGTACCTGTGCTGCCGGGGATAGGACGGGATGACAAGGGGGGGGTCCCTCGCGCGTCCCGTCCTATCTCCGGCAGCACAGGTACCAGAGAGCTCAGAGTCCACCCCCCCGCATGTACTTCCGGCACAGACGCTCCATGCGCCGGAAGTTCCAGCCCGGGAGGACGCTGAGTCCGGTACCAGTGCTGCCCCCAATTTACCAGGACACCCACGGAACCCAAGCAGGCCTCCCAGGTGCTGCAGACTATGTCAGCTCCGGGGGCCCGCGCTACGGCTGCTACCGCCCCTGGTACCTTATTAAAGATCGGCAAGAACAGAGCAAGGACCAAACCTGCTCTGGGACACTGTGCTGCAGATGGACCTTCCTTCTACAATATATATGCTAATTTGTTCTGTTTTATTTTTCAGCTCCAACCGTCATGGATTCTTCGGGGGAATTTTCACCTAGGCCGTTCCAAGATCAGCCATTATCTGTGTCCGGTATTAACAAACCCCTAATCCTACAAACTTATATATGTCCAAGCATTAGGGATCATTGACACATTAATTTACGTCCTACTTTTAACGGACATTTTAAGCTGAAGGTGTCTGCCCTCATCAGACACCGGGCGGGGGTTATTTTTAGGGTACAGCCGGTAAAGGGGGGGGGGGGGGGGATAGAGGCTGCTGGTCACTTA
Organism: Dendropsophus ebraccatus; assembly: GCF_027789765.1. Lineage (NCBI taxonomy): Eukaryota > Metazoa > Chordata > Amphibia > Anura > Hylidae > Dendropsophus > Dendropsophus ebraccatus. The sequence goes on along the minus strand of NC_091460.1, from coordinate 85,113,471 downwards.
CCTTCCCGGTTTCATCGCTGGGTCCTGTCCCGATCGTGCCACCCTGTTCTCCCATCCAGCCACTGCTTCCTGGTCTGAGCTGTGGCTTGAGACGTGACGTTTCAAGGCAGCTCAGCCATTCAGCGGTCGGAGCGGAGTCCTGCTTCGGCCGCTGAATAGCTGAGCTGAGCCGGACGGGAGAACGGGGCGGCATGATCCAGGACTAGCTGATGGAACCGGGGAGGTAAGTGATTGGCGGACTCTATTTCCACCCCTTCCCCGGCCATACCCTAAAAATAACCTCCGACCGGAGAACCCCTTTAACCAGTAGGAAGAAGGAGAGTGATTATGCTGTCTAGAGCTTTAGTGTGGCCACATCTGGAATACTGTGCCCAGTTCTTGAGAAATCACCTAAACAAGGATATTGATAAAATATAGCGGGTCCAAAGACGAACAACAAAAATGGTGGAGGGTGTCAGTCATAACATCTACCAGGAAAGAGTTAAGAATGTCAATCTATATAGTCTAGAGGTAAGAAGGGAAAGGGGGGGAAATGATATGAAATCTTTATATATGTTACAGGAGTAAATGAGGTTCAAGAGGGAAGTGTTTTAGGAAACAACTGAACTCAAGAACAAGAGGTTTATTTGGATGAAATGAAAAAATGAAAATGATCTGAGATGAGAACATATTACTTTACGGAAAGAGTATTAGATGCTTGGAGGAAATTTTCAGCAGATGTAGTTGATAAATCTACAATAGCCTGCCTGGTGTATACATATCTATCCTAAGATAATAAAAAGGGAAATACTAATAGGGCAGACTAGATGGACCCAGTGGTCTTTTTCTGCTGACAATCTTCTATGTTTGCATATTTCTATATAAAGCCCATATGAAGAGCAAGTTAAATCACATCTGCGTGTTATTATCGGGTTAATCAAGGCAGTGAAAGAGTTGAAAATTATAGTTTATCATACTAATTATATAACTTTTTTGTACTTCAACAGAAATACCCACCGACTTTGAATTGTAGGCAGCATGCCGTCACATGTCCACCCGCCTTTATGCACCGAGTCACCTGCTGAGAGGCCTGCAACTTGAGCTTGCAGAAATACAGGCAATGCTGGCAAGGCAACGCCAAAGGCAAAGTTAATTTTTTTTCTTACTTTTCTTAAAAAATATTTTTTTTTATTGTTAATAAAAATCTTATTTATGTATGCAGTGTTTGTCTTTATTTTTTCCACTCCTTTTTAGCAACCACCTTTCTACCAGTTGGAGGGCTGTAGGTGTGGAGGAGTCTAATAATGCACAGTTCAGTTCAGCTTATAGGAAAAGAGCTGTAATAACTAAATAAATTCACGGACACAAACGAGATGTACATTTAGTAACTGTATAACAGAGGTCTACTATTTCGTATTTTTCCTGACTGACAGAGGACCTTTTTCAGCTTATAGGAATAAAGCTATAATAACTCAAGAAATGCATGTACACAAATGAGATGTACGTTTGATTACTGTATAACAGATGTCTCCTATTTCTTACTTTTCCTGATGGACAGAGGGCGTTTTTCAGCTTATTAGAATACAGCTGTAATCACAAAACAAATGCACGTACACTAATGAGATGTACATTTAAGTAATGTATAACAGATGTGAGCAGGCCAAAATACACTTGTGGGCACTATGTATGAATTGGCAAATCCAATATGCAGCCTGCAATCCCAAAGATATGTATTGCTGTGGCTGCAATGGTGTCTATGGACAGGAAAATGCTTGTGGCAAATATGCTAGTGTAACCTTGATGAACACCCCATTAACCTGTCTAATCTCACTGCCTATCTGTGAGATAGCTGTCTGTACAGAAAAGTGAGTGAGGAGACAATGGCTTCCAGAACGCAGCACAGTGACTATTTGAAATGGCTGCATGCAGTCAGATGATACACTATGATAGCAGTCTGTACAGCACAGTGAGTGAGTGAGTGAGTGAGTGAGGAAACAATGGCTCCCAGAACGGAGCACATTGATTAATGAAAATGGCAGCGTGCACCGATAGTGCACTGAGATTGCAGTCCATAAAGGATGCTGAATGAGGAGAAAATGGTGCCCAGAACGCGTCACAGGGACTTTTATGTGACATGGTCTTGTGATTTTAGCAGCCAATGAGACCCCCTACACCTCAGCAATGACACTTCTGCTCTGCACCGATTGGCTGGCAAAAAAGGCACTCGAACACCAACTCGAAAGAACAGTAAAATGTTTGGTTCGGTTTGAGTTTGAGAAAATTGAGATGTTCGACTCGAACTTAACTTTTCTCGAACAGTTCGATGAACACTACTCAATAACTGCAGAGCTTCAAACATCATCAGGCATTTAAAATAACACCAAAAGTATACAAGGAGCACTTTTTTAAAGTTTGACAAATCATGCTTCTTTAAATGGCAGTCTGATGGATGAGTCTAGGTTTGGCAACAACAATGAGGTTGTTTTTCATTGATTGGACTAGGCCCCATAGTTTTAGTGAAGAGAAACTATAAAGGGGTTGTGCCATGAAGCAAAGTTGGTAATAGTCTGTGAGCTCATGCAATAGTCTGTAAGCTCATGCATGCGAGCAGGGCCCTCACTCCTCATGTATGGATAATTATATGTAAATCTCTGTTATGTTTGAATTTTGTCTATGTATGTACCCCCAGAATTGTAAAGTGCTGCGGAATCTGTCGGCGCTATATAAAAATAATAATAATAATAATAATAATAATAATAATAATAATAATAATAATAATAATAATTATTATTATTATTATTATTATTATTATTATTATTATGTGTACCACATACATATACACTCACCGGCCACTTTATTAGGTACACCATGCTAGTAACGGGTTGGACCCCCTTTTGCCTTCAGAACTGCCTTAATTCTTCGTGGCATAGATTCAACAAGGTGCTGGAAGCATTCCTCAGAGATTTTGGTCCATATTGACATGATGGCATCACACAGTTGCCGCAGATTTGTTGGCTGTACATCCATGATGCGAATCTCCCGTTCCACCACATCCCAAAGATGCTCTATTGGATTGAGACCTGGTGACTGTGGAGGCCATTTGAGTACAGTGAACTCATTGTCATGTTCAAGAAACCAGTCTGAGATGATTCTAGCTTTATGACATGGCGCATTATCCTGCTGAAAGTAGCCATCAGATGTTGGGTACATTGTGGTCATAAAGGGATGGACATAGTCAGCAACAATACTCAGGTAGGCTGTGGCATTGCAAAAATGCTCAATTGGTACCAAGGGGCCCAAAGAGTGCCAAGAAAATATTCCCCACACCATGACACCACCACCACCAGCCTGAACCGTTGATACGAAGCAGGATGGATCCATGCTTTCATGTTGTTGACGCCAAATTCTGATGCCTTTCAATCAGCTCGAACCAGTCTGCCCATTCTCCTCTGATCTCTGGCATCAACAAGGCATTTCCACCCAC